>NC_141699.1:704309722-704909722 GCF_964263255.1 Lissotriton vulgaris
CAGGAATTGCAGGGCCAAGAAGTCTGTAGTCGTCTGCCATGTTTACTGATGGGGACCAGGCTTTTTTTGTTCACCGGTCTGCAGGATAACATTCTTCCTTTTTGACTCTGGAAGATTCCTGCAGAACCTAGTGATATAGGAAGTATAACACAATTGTTAGTTTCCTTCAAATCAGATATAAAAACAGTTAAGCAAGTGGCCTGTAATCTGCATAGGAGTGGCAATACACCATGGGAACCTAAATGGATGCCCTCACACAGTGGCATTGTCTAATGGGGTACATTATTTAATGGGGTAAATACATATTCTCCTTAATGATGAAGCCTAGGTGTTCCTAAACTCCTTATCCAGAGCATTTCAAATAGAGCAATGACATAATACACATTATCAAGGACATGAAGAAGTCCCTTCTTTAAACAATGTGCATCAAATGCGCTATGTAATACAAAGGCTAATGATCAACTGTGCAGACAAAAGGACAAGAACTAGAGAGTCCTGGTATCTGCATGAGAACTGAAAAATTAAAAATAGACATTAAAAATATGTCGTACTAAAAAGAATGTAAACTTGAGATATCTCCTATTGAGATGGAAAATCTCCTATTGAGATGGAAAACTTGTATTGGGTCAATTAACCAGGCTATCACTATCCTGACAGTCGGTCTGAAAAGACATTTGAAGTGGGCCTAAAGAAAATTCTTGAGAACCAGTCTCATCAATCAAAAGGGAATGTATGTGGCATAAGGGGGTTCCTACTACATCACTGCAGTTTAAAAGTGTGAACATGAACAATACACCCATAATAATAAATGGGCTGACTGGTGAAAGGAAGATGGAGAAGGGAAAATGGAAGTAGAACACAACTAAAATCTTCAATAACTAAACATGATGCAACATTGGTCAGGTAAGGAGCAAAAAGAAAAATCTATAGGAAGGACAAGAGTTCGCTTGGGTGGTCTAAGGCATGTGACACAGCACCAAGAGCACGGGGATACATGAAAGACCAATGTTACAGAAATTTAACTCTACCGCTGACAATCTATACCCTACACGGTAATTCTAACTAATGTTCAGTTGTCTCTTCAGGGAAAAAAATGAATCCATAAACTTATTCAGGAGTCAAAAAATGCGATAAAAAAAATGCGATATCGAAATTAGGCCACCTTTAGTCACGGATCTATAATTCCATCCTTAGGCCCAATCAAGGATACATAAATGCAGAGCTGCCTGTCCTTAAGGAAAAAGGCAGTTAAGTGACTAACAACGGATGGCATACTTTGATCCAGTATATCATTTTAGTTTTCTTAAAAATCATTACAGCCAAATTTAGGCATGCACTGGAAAAACTGCTGCCTTACTCGCTCACAGTATGAGGTCCATATCTGTGAAATTTATCTTAATACAAATTCATCCAATTTATTGTGAAATAACACATATCGTCATATGTGTTCCTTCACAACACAGGGGAACTTGTAATTCAAAGTAGCACCATAGAACAGAACATACACACAAAACATTAAAAAAATAAATACACATATCAAACCATCTCAAGCCATAAGATATACTTGCTGTATATCAAGCACAAGGAAAAACAGCCCAGACAAACAAACAGCATATATGAATAAGTGGTCATGCATAATACCATGGCACATGCCCTTCTTTTGACAGCAGGGCATCAGGTAATTGATACTCTGCTGTAAAATATAGTGTCGCTGTGTCAAATAACGCGTTTCAGTGGACCAAATGTATAAATGAAACATAAACACACATTTTTTCCTAAAGAAATTACGCAAAAAAAAACATTTCTCTTCAACCAGCCAACTCACGTGTCTTGTGAATTAATCCATGAATTATCTGTAGGAAGAAGCAGAAAAGATACACAACACACACATTTCTCATAATACAACATCAATTATAACCCTTTTTATCAGACTACAAAACATGACACAACGTGACATATAAAAACTTTTCATTACTTACCTGTAACTTTTTTTATGTACCTTGCAAAAACGCCCGTTCTCACTCAGGCCTAAGGCCTTTAAGTTGCAGAATTTTGGGGAAGGGCTTCTACTTATTGCCTATCTAAAACTCAATGTAACACTTCGTTTTTCATTTTGTCAAGTAAACTTAACTTAAAAAAATTCGTTCCTAGCATGGAGACACACATATACCAGTTCTACAGATCATTTAGCAGAATGTTTGATATTTGTTTTCTCAAAGAAATCACTTTTGCATTTGCCCTTTTTAAATCATGTTCCTTCATTTTACACAGTGCTTAATTTGTAAGACATGAAGTGCAGGTGCTACAATTTTGCATGAGGAATACCTTTCCTATTTGCTTATTATCTCAGATGTGCGCTTTTAACGCATATGTAATGTGAATGTGGCAAATGAGAACAAGGCAGCCTGCAATGAATGAGGTTTACAGATTTAAATCATATACAATCAACTACATCTCATATAAAGCGCTTGTGCGCAGCATTTTGAAAGCAACTGGGAGCTATGCAAACCACGTGTGGGCTCCACAATCCTTCAGGGTACTGACAAATGAGGCTGCAGTTTTACAAAAAATAGTGTTCCTTTTATTATTATTAGCGGGATGCAATGCTGTGTCAGCACATATCTAATTGAAAATAAATGTGTTGGTGACATAATTTACCAAACAACAAGCGTTTTGAGGAACATGCTGGAGCTATTATTTATTCTTTGGCTAAAATGCAATCATCATTGCTATACATGGCCCTGCATCCTTTGCTCATTTTAGTTCCCAAAAACGAAAATCCCATCCCAGCTAATGTCAAATTTGTAACGCTTTAAGAAGACACTTTTAAATTATGAACAGGAGCAGGAATTAAATTTATCAGAGCAAGTCAGGCTATTCAGGTGACCTCAGGTCAGGACCGTGGCAGGGGCAGGGATTTAAATACAAAGAGGCAGCTGAAGTTAGCATCAGATGCATGTTTAACCATGTCATGCTGCATTCCACAGGCGAGGCCCTAATTAAAAGGTCACAAATGTCAACAAGACAGCCTTACAAGATAACATCTCAGCCGCTACTGCTGGAACACGTTATACAGGTTCTGCCAGTCCCCTGCTCGTGGTAACTGAAGCTGACAAGGCCAGTAGGTTTAACCACTTCCACATAACCTGCAATATTTCACTATTTTTAGAACAATTTCTATGACACATTGACTCGCTGAATCATAAAAAGGCACAACCTGCAAACATATATTATGACCTAAATGTATGCATTTTACTGAAGTGATGCTTTAAAAAGGGGCCCTGAAACCATTCAAAACAGTCTATTTATCTGAAAATCGACTTTTGCATTCTGGATACTAAGAAATAAATATCCTACAATTTTTTTGCATAATGGGTATTACTAGAATGTCTACTACCCAATGTACGAGTCATACATTTGAAAATAATAATTTATACCTTATAGAAATGAGCTTGTTTGCGCCTAGGGTAAGGGAAATTGCGCACAGAGGTGTTTGGTCATTTTCGTGGTACAACATAACTTAAATCAAACATTTTAATGCTAGGGGGTCATAGTATGAGTGTTAAGCTTCACAAATATTAAAAAACGATTTTTGTAGCACTTTGTTTTTAATAATTATTTTTCATAATTAATAATTATTTTCTCCTAATGAAGCCTAATTATTGCTATTTGTGACTGTTCTACATATAAAATGCTCACTACATCCCTAGCCTATTATTTAGATATATTTTAACACACAAGCCTAGGTGCAGCTGCCTAACTGGGAATGCGTGAGATTACTGAACAGGCAATTTCGTTTTTTCATTTTTTTTTCTTTGGAGCCTTATTTACATCTATTGAACGTGACCCATACACATACATACATTGAGCTCATTCCAGACACAAAACAGAAGGGGGGTCAAACACTCAGGACACACAAAACAGCGCGCTCTAACCATTTCTTGTACATAGCGCCGTCGCAATGTACAACAAAACCTACAAACAACATAGACATTTAAACACACATTTTAACCCATAGGTCAACACTTAGGACAGGGACAAGGAACAGCCTACAGACTGTGTTAAACAATAACCTGCCAATACTAGTTGTAAACCATATTTACAACAAAACCGTTTTAGTTCCTATTTTTCTTGTTTTTTTTTTTTTAATTCTTCAACAGATTTCCAGAAGGCTGCAAAAGGGACAGCCTCACAGACTTTTTAGAGAGAGCTCATAAATTGGAGTTCCAACCGGAGGTATCAGACGCGAATCCTCCAACCGGGAATCCTTTGTTGCAACCTAGTCAATACTAATACCAAACAAAATACCGCGACCAGGCATCTGCGCTCACTAGTCGGGTTTCAAACTTCATGGGGCTATCTCCAACGATATACACGCAAATGTACGTGACCCACGGTTTTTGAATACTGCAGTGTTCAAATAAAACTAAGGAACCAATACTGAGGAAGATTATCCAACGATAATCTGAACCACAGCAACCAAAGGCCTACCAAATGAACCAAATGTACCGGTACCCAAACCAAAGATTATCTTAACAAAAGCAACCAGTGATAATCTACAAAAGCAACCAAGACTAAGGACCGCGTCACATTTCTGCGACCAATAAATAACTAAGGACTGCGTCACATTTCTGCGACCAATAAATAACTAAGGACTCAGAACCAAAAAGGACTGGGAGCGACCCATTTTTATTCTTCAACTAAAACAGATGGAGAAAATATCTCTTCAACTGCCTATACAAATTGCAATTTGCATATACACAAATATTTGTCCAAATTATAACTGTCAATTCCCCACTGCACTAACAGTCTGTTAAAAAATACTTACAGCAAAAAAAGAATGGGTTCCTTAGTCAGGAGTGACATCTTTAGGAGAGTTTTAAGTCAGAAAAATTGAAAAACATACTGGGCCACAGAGACAGATAATCCCCCAGAAAACCCTGTGCCCAGAGTACCTCTTTTTGGTAGAATTCTGTCTTGTCTTCCCCAGCAGCTTTTCCATCCTTTGACAAAACACTCCTGCAGATAACCACTCCATGATAAGGCCCCGAGTTGGGCAGCCAACTGAAGAAAAGTAGAAAATGACTCACTCTCCCCACCAGGGATCTATGCAACAGTTTGCATAATAAAGCAGCAAAGGAATTGACAGCCAATCTGTAAAATTAAAAGACATCTTTATTATAATTAATTATGAGGCTTCGTCGTCCAACCGTAGTTTTACAATTGAAAGAGGGAGCCTGCCTGAGCTTTCTCAGGCAGGCTTTTTATACAAAAAGTTTGCCCCTAGGCTCACATTCTTGCTGTGACACACATTGCAGGTCGCTCCCATGGTACCATAACAAAGCAGGCTATAATTATGAATTCCATTCTACTTGCCCAAACTGACCAACCCATCTTCCATCATGAACATATGTCAAACTTCACATATTTTCCTGTGCAGGCCGGAGAAGCTCACAATAGAACTGGTTTCCTCCCCATCATATAAACAGTCACCTCCCCATTGTAAAAGCCCAGAAGCAGAGAAACAGAGCCAGGTGTGGAAGATAGAAATGTAGGATAAGGGATGCTTGTGGGTCATAAACAGGCATGGCTACTGTATTCGGCCTTCTAATCTTGCTCAGGCCAATGTACACAACAAGTTGCTCAGATCTTTAATATAGATTGACTAGAGGGCATGGACTGGTTTGGTGAGGCCAACATCACGTAGGCAGATTCAGCCTGTTCAGGTCAAATAGGAGTCAGAGAAAGGTGGACGTGTCCTTCGGATCAAATTCAGCCTTTAATCAATTGACTATATGAGGGCAAGACACAAGATGGATGCCGTGGGCTCAGGACAAGAACAGTGATTTAAGGGTGATAGCATCACTCGATCGTGACGCAAATGCACAGGCATAATGTCCTGATCATTACCGGTCTATTGATGCCAAATTTGTCGTGGTATGATGATATTTTCTGCACGAGTGTTTAGGCCTTGGTACACCATTATGGCAGGGTCCGGAATTTTCAGAACCACAGGTGCCCGCCACAGGGTACACGATTTTAGCAAGCCACCCCTTTCTTCAATGGGAGCCTGTGTTCACATTCGGAACACCGGCTACCATTGAAGTCAATGGTAGTCTGACCGAATCATATCCGGAAGCATCCGGATGCATCCAAATCGCTCGGCTGGACTCCCCTGATCCTAGTCGTCCGTAAAGCATTCCGGAACCGATTTGGTCAGAATGCTTTCCAAACTGGATCCTAATCAGCCCCCAAGTAGTAATCTAGTTGCCAAAACCTATGGAAACACCTAATGGAAGAAAAATGTACCTACAAATTCCTGCTTACACCATAAATCCCCATCACTGAACCATCCAATTTAGATATCTGTCTTTTTTGGTTAGGCTGAGTTGTGTGGCCAAATTTTGATTAAGTAATGGACTGACAAAGAAAAGTGGACATAACTTGCAAAGCTTGTTTTAGCGAGGCACTCTTGTTTGATGCTTCCTGACCCTGATGCAATAGGCCAATAGCAGCCTATGGCATTCAAAGGATCCTGAAGATGTGAGAGCCATCACAGCTCTCAATTTCATTGCAGATCACTCTGGGGCCCTGAGGCAAGATAGCCACAAGGCTTCAGGGTTTGTGCAGCTCACTTGGCCTTATATTATGTGTCAACCCTTCTGAATTCGAAGAACAAGGGGAGCTTGGCCCTAAAAGGACAAGTGAGAAGGCTGGGCCTACTATATACGTAATCAAACAAGAGTGCCTCCCACCAATCAATCACCGCCAAAATCAAGGCAAGTTGAAGACGCTATTTGTCGTTTTCAACAAGGTGCTTTTATTTATACCAGTTACTTTTTTAGTTTATACCATGTCTGTCGAACACAACGTATGATAGGCAGAAAAGACCTATGCATATCATGAATTTTAAACAAAGTTAGGTGATTCAATACAACATAATGTCAAAATTAAATGTGGTCCTAGATGTGGTCACAACTGTACAAAAATCAATGTGGAACAGACAGAAACATTAAACATATATTCCAAATACATCGTGCAACACATTTTTACATACGTAGAGGGTTTGATTAAAGCAAAGAAAGTGGAATGCAAAGAAAGAAAGAATTAGGAAAAGGAGCGCGAAAGTCAATTCGAAACTCTTTTTGTCGCCAGCAATAGCTTAAAATTAGATTGTCCTTTTCTAATTGGCCGACGCGTTTCGAATCCAGGAAATAACTGTCCGGATTCTCCTCAGGGCATAATTACTCTGTCTGTGGAATTACAAAAGGGGAAAGTTTTTCAGTTTCATGAATAAGCTAAGAGGCAAAGCTCCTTATATAGTGACAATCAGCTAAACCTACCGCTTTTTAAAGAAGTAAATTCAGCGGGAGTATTTGTAAGTGCAGGCTGGAGAATAGGTCCAAAGTTTGGAGCGCCTACAATCAAAGTAAGTGGACATTAGCACAAACATAAACATTTGGATGCTGGCGCATAACAGCAAATGAGAAATGAGCGTACCGTCATTAATTTCAAAGTTGGTGGAGACGGCTGTCTATTGCGGAAAGAGGGGCTCAGCGGCGTGCTCGGAATTACAGGAAGGCCCGTGGCGCTGTGTGTGGAAAAATATTTATCGGTATTAGAGAGCTGCGTTCTGGGTTTGAAAAAAGTTTAATTCCGACGTGCGGAAATAGTACCTTTTAGGTTTTTCACAGGGATTGGTCCGAGAGGATCCTGATGCCTGGAAAGACTTCGACGTGTCAAAGGTTTTAGACGGGCTCCATCTCCGCTAAGGGAAAACGGAAGCAATGTTAGTATGAGTCTGGCGTCTGTCCTAAGCAGCGCGCTGATCCGCGGCGCTTTGCCGCTGGAGCATAGCTTACCTCGGTGTAGCTCGGATGACCGCTCACAACACTCTGCCTGGTTTCCCAAGATGGATGCTGTCACGGTTGCTATGACAATAAGTCATTGTGAAGGTCGCTTGGAATTGTGGGATTTGTAGTTTGTGCTAATGTCGCGTGTTTGAATGGGTGGTAGCCCATATTTATGACTAAAAACGAAGTGAATACTGGGACGAGACCAGGGGGGTGAAGATGAAACTGGAATAGATGTTTATGAGCAAACCATGGTGAAATTAGAAAAACATTTTGCAGACAAGATTAATGTAGTGTTGGAGCGCCATAAGTTTTTCAAAAGATGTCAGGGGAAGCAAGAATCCGTGCAAAATTTCATTGCTGCATTGTGGGGTTTACCACAGCTGTGCGAGTTTGGAAATGTAACTGATTCCCTCATAAGGGATCAGCTTGTAAGGTGTACCAATAACCCGCGCATTCAGGAAAAGTTGCTAGCTAAAAACCCAGGGTTAAGAGAAGCCATTGAGATAGCGAAATCTGTAGAACACACAGCTAGGTGCATTAAGGAGATGAAGACCAATGGGGAGGAAGTAGCTTCTATAAAGGAGGAAGAAGATGGTAATGAAGTATGTAAAGTCAGGTCCAAAGAAAATTACGGTGTGAGAGGAGATCAAAAGGAGAAAGGTCCCAAGTGTTGAAGGGGTGGCAGCAACAACCATTTTGCAACCTTTTACCAGTGCCCTGCCAGGTTTGTTACATGCAAAAAATGTAATAGAAGAGGGCATTTCGCCAGAGTATGCAGAGATGGTGAACAACATACCAGAATAGATGGTAGAGGAATAGAGAAAAATGCAGCCAGGGAAGTTAAGTGCATAGAACCTAGAAGTGGGAAAATAATATTGCAGGTAAAAGATATTGATGGTACTGTAAATGCTATTTACCCTAAATGCGATGTTTTCCTTGATGGCCAATGTGTAGAAATGTATGCTGATTCATGCTCACCGTACACCTTACTCAACCAAGATGATTTTGTGTCCATGAGAAATTGTGAAGTAAAACAGTTAAAAATGCCTGACATTTCTCCTACAGGGTATAACAAGGGAAAAATACTGTTAGTGGGCATGAAAAATGTTCATCTGCGCTTTAAAGACAGGGAGACCTATGGTCCAGTGTATGTAGTCGAATCAGGATCCAATTTACTGGGATGGGTCCACCAAAAAGAGCTGGGAATCATCCTAGATCCCAATAGTGCAGAGCAGGTTTTACTCACTGACAGGTCCAAGGGGGGAGGAAACATATGTGATGAATTTGGACAACTATTCAGGGATGAGCTTGGATGTCTACACATGTTCCAACATAGAATCAAGTTGAAACATAATGCTAGACCAGTTGTTCACAGACTATGCCCTGTACCCCTAAAGATGAAAGTACCACTAGAAGAGGAGTTGCGCAAACTTTGTGATTTGGATATAATCCAACCTATGACCTGCACTGAATGGTTGGCCCCGATTGTCATCGCAGCCAAGGCCAGTGGGGAGGGAATTCATCTCTGTGTGGACTTGCGCAGCCTCAACGACAATATATGGGTGGAGAGACATCCCTTGCCAATAATCAACGAGATGCTGAGCACCATGGGCCCCGCAAAATATTTTAGTGTGATCGACCTCTCAATGGCTTATTACCAAATTGAACTCCATCCTGAATCAAGGCCCCTCACGGCGTTCATCACCCCAGTGGGAGCATTCATGTTCAAACGTATGCCCAATGGCCTTGCGTCTGCGGCAGCCATCTTCCAGAAAGCAATGCAGAAAATACTGGAAGGAATAAAGAACACCCTGTGTTTCCAGGACGACATCCTCGTGTACGGACAAACCGAGGAAGAACACGATGGGGTCGCAAGACAGGTATTCAGCAGACTTATGGAGGCTGGCTTGACTGTGAAGAAGGAGAAATGCAAAACAAAAGTGAGGGAGGTGGAGTACTTAGGCCATAAGATCATTGAAGACGGGTTCAGACCGAAGGGCAGTTTAATTCAAGCTGTGATGGAAGCACCTAGTCCCAAGAACAAAGAGGAACTTAGGTCCTTCTTAGGACTCTTAGAGTATATGTCAAAATACGTGGACAACTTTGCAGCCAAGTGTGAGCCAATGAGGGAATTGATGAAGAAAAACAAGGATTTTCAATGGAACAAGGTGCATGATGCTGTGGTCAAATCTCTTAAAGAGGAATTGGTAACCTCCCCAGCATTAGGAACTTTTGATGCATGTAAAAAAAACATTCTTACAACGGATGCTTCTAACAAGGGCTTGGGTGCAACACTCATTCAAAAAGATGGAAAAGAGGAAAAAATCATTGCGTTTGCATACCGGAGTCTTACCAACCAAGAGCGGAACTACTCTGTCATTGAGAGGGAGGCCCTGGCCTGTTTCTGGGCTGTCAGACATTTCAAGTTTTTCTTGTGGGGTTTAAGGTTTTCCATCCGAACCGATCATAAACTCCTCACCTTCATTTTCACCGTGAAGGGATTAGAGAATTGTACTCCTCGCATCAGCAGGTGGATCTTAGGGCTGGAACACTATAATTTCAAAGAGGAATACGTGCCAGGAAAAGAAAATAAGATTGCGGACTTCCTGTAAAGGTCACCTCTACCGGAGATGGGAGAAAAGGAAGAAGCCCTAGACAGTCCTATCATGATGACAGAAACACCTGCTATCACGGAAGAGGAATGGAATAAAGAGACTAAAGATGACAAAGAAATAGATGTGCTGAAGAAGTACATGGAAAACGGATGGCCAAGCAAAAAGAGTGAACTCGAAGCTAGCATTGAAGAGTTTTGGGAAGTGAGAAATGAGCTGAGTTTCATAAAAGGCAGATTATATCGTAATCTCAGAGTGATTCCCCCAAAAGGCCTCAGGAAGAAGGTCATTGACTTGGCACATGAAGGCCACCTTGGCCGCAGCCTTACTAAAGCCAGAGTCCGGTCCAGTTTCTGGTTTCCCAAGATGGATGCCATGGTTGAACAAGTGGTTAAGGATTGTGGGGCGTGCGCTGAAAGCGACAAGTCTAAAACGATACAAAAAGCACAGTTATCTCCAGTGGAAATACCAATCAAGCCATGGAGCAAGTTGGCCATGGACATTATCGGGCCTATGCAAGAACTAGGAGAGAAGAGAAGATTCATGCTGGTGTTAATTGATTACACAACCCATTGGATCAAACAGAAGTTTGTACCCTCTGTCACCACAAAGGCTGTGATTGAGTTTTTGGACGGAGTATTTGTTGAAGAGGGCATTCCGCTGACTTTGATAACAGATAATGGAGTGCAATTTTGCTCGGAAGAGATGCACACGTTTCTCCAAGGTTTGAACATCAAACATGAGACCACTGCCCTATACTGCCCCAAAGCCAACGGGTTAGTCGAACGAGCTAACAGAATCATAAAGGAACACATCCAATTGGCGGCAACCAACGGGCATGATATAGAGGTGTCCCTTAGAAGGTGCTTGTGGGCGTATCACACCTCCCCTAACAAGGTCACTGGCATCTCAACCTTTGTAGCACTGCGGGGGCATGAACCCTGCACCAAGTTAAATCCTGGTTGGCTGAGTGGGGGCGAACCCAGGGTAGCGGACCAGGAGGCAAGGGCAGAGAGAGTACAACTCCACCAGGATAAGTACAAACAGTGGTATGACAATAAGCATGGGGTGAAAGATTATAAGTGGGAAGTAGGTGATAGAGTACAAGTGAGGGAGCAACCCAAAGTAAATTTTACATGCCTTGTAGAATTGTTAAAGTGCTCAAGAATGTGGTCCAACTTGAGAATGGCCAATGGTGGAGCTTTGACAAAATTGTACGTGCACATGAGTAACGTTCTGTTTATGTTCTTCTCCTCTTTATGATGCGTCGGTACCGCCCTATTTGCATGGGGCACACTTGTTCCTTCCTCTGTATCACCCTATAGGAAGGAGATGTGTTGTAACTAATCTCCCCAAATGGTATGCCCCTCCACCCCTTTCCCTATGACCCTTTTGGTATGCCCCGTCCTGAAGCTTGCCATGGAATGTTGAGACACTCTCCAGTGAGGAGAGTGGATGCTGGATCTTATCTACAACAAAAGTCCCAATGCATTTCGGGCTTATCAAAATGCCCTTCGTCTGGGGGATCTACAAGTGATAACTATGCAAATTAATAAACAATTACAGCAGCGGTACTACAACAGCTCATTCATTTAGGCCAGGAAATAACAATCTTGCCCTGGTGTTTTTTTCACAAATCTTAATGATGGTGAATAGATACCAAGCCACCAAGGAAAAAAACGCAGTACAAAACAAAGAAAGCTGTGACTAAAAGGTAATAAGATAATGAAACGGTGGTGGTGACAAAAACTGAACGTGGGTGCTAGAAACGTGAATACCATGCGAGAGTAGTGGGGAGACAGAATGCTGGGATGTATGCGCTCACATTTTTGGTTACTATGGGGTACGGTCCCCGATCACTGGGTCGTCAGGTGAAGACAACGTGGAAGATGTTCAAGTGCGTCGACTGTGTACGAACAGCTCTATAGGAGTGAAGTAACCATTCATAAATATATATATAACAGAAAGTAGTGAGACGCATGAATAATCTGGGAAAGCGGGAACTCACCCGTAAGCTTCTAACGCGTATTACGCTGTGAAGTGTAGACTAAATGTGGCGAGCCCTGTCGAAAAAAAACGGTAGATGAGCTTAAATGAAGGTAAACTGCCTAAACGCTCCCCAAGAGCTCAGCGCGGTAACAGGATCCGAGACTCACCCGTGAATGTCGCTCTGCTCGAGACGAATTGCATATGTCGTTCGGCGAGTGAAGAAAAGTGATGTGTACGAGTGAACATCTATTAAAGGATTGGTGATAGAAAGAGGACTGACGAAACGGTCGCCATCTTAGAGGAGGGAACCTGTATCGTGGGGAGAAGGTGGACTCAGGAAGATGAAAACACCGATAAGTGTGAAAATGATACGTGTACTGTTTTAAATAAATATACATGTTCGCTCCAGGTGAGGTCCAGCATATCAGGACCGTAACTGTTCTGTAAGCAGTGGAGTAGGCATATTATACACAATCAATGTTTAAAATGATGTCATACCAAATCACATAGACAAAAAGCTGCCACTAGACGTGTGCACAATCTACTATTTGAATATAGAAAAAAATGTTGAAACAAACAACGTTCTCAATACAGAAAAGTCAGATATGTTTACAAAAAACATGATAAATCGAATTTGTCATTTAAACCTATGGGGGTCAAAGTTTGCATGAACCAAATCCAGTATGTTTCCCGCTGTGAGAGCAACTGTGCTCGGTCTCGTTCAGGGCTTTGTTCAATATCCTCAAGGATACCAAATTTTAGTTGGGCTATGTTGTGCCTGCAATTTAACCAATGTTGGGCTAAAGGAGAGTTAACATTCAGAGTGCGTATGCGGCTCTTGTGCTCAGTGATACGGATACGCAAACTTCGCTCAGTCTTGCATACGTAATAAAGGTCGCAAGGACATTTTATATAGTAAACAACATGGTTACTGTTGCATGTGGCATTATATTTCATAGTGATGGGTTTGCCTGACCTGGGATGGTTAACAATTTTGCCACTCATCGCATTGTTACATTGGACCAAGCCCTGAACGAGACCGAGCACAGTTGCTCCCACAGCGGGAAACATACTGGATTTGGTTCATGCAAACTTTGACCCCCACAGGGTTAAATGACAAGTTCGAGTTATCATGTTTTTTGTAAACATATCTGACTTTTCTGTATTGAGACAGTTGTTTGTTTCAACATTTTTTTCTATATTCAAATAGTAGATTGTGCACACGTCTAGTGGCAGCTTTTTGTCAATGTGATTTGGTATGACATCATTTTAACCATTGATTGTGTATAATATGCCTACTCCACTGCTTACAGAACAGTTACGGTCCTTATATGCTGGACCTCACCTGGAGTGAACATATATATTTACTAGCAGCCCGCCCCAGCGTTGCCTGGGGCAGAAGGGGGCTGGGGGCAGCATTTCCGGATTGCGGCAGCGTTGCCCGGGGCAGAAGGGGGCTGGGGGCAACATTTTTTAGGCTTGGGTGCACTCCCGCCCCGGCCCCGCCCGCCCCGACATTGCCCAGACCACCTTCCGCCTCGCCTTTGCCTTTGCCTTACCCCGCCCGCACCGACATTGCCCAGACCGCCTCCTGCCTCCCGCCTCGCCTTTGCCTTTGCCTTACCTGAGCCGCCGCTCTTCCCCGCGCTCCAGACTTTACCGCCACTCCTCGCTGCTCGTCACCGCTCCTCCCCGCCTGTCGTCATCACGCACGTTGCGGACATCGCTAGGTCGTGGCCAGCGCTACGTCGCGGCCGGCGCTACTTTTAAGGGACTACTTTGTTTTTAAAGTTTAATTTTTTTATTTACTTTTTTTTTTAATTTTATGCAGCCTATGTCCATCTACACACCCTGAGGATTACAACAATGTATTGGGTGTGTGGATTGGCGCTGTGGTTCCTGAGTTTACCTTGCCAATAGGTTTCTGTTCTCTCTTTATAATAGTAGTATAGATTTAATACAGTACATGTATCATTTTCACACTTATCAGTCTTTTCATCTTCCTGAGTCCACCTTCTCCCCACGATACAGGTTTCCCTCCTCTAGGATGGCGACCGTTTTGTCAGTCCTCTTTCTATCACCAATCCTTTAATAGATGTTCACTCGTTCACATCACTTTCCTTCACTCGCCGAACGACATATGCAATTCGTCTCGAGCAGAACGACATTCACTGGTGAGTCTCGGATCCCCTTACCGCACTGAGCTCTTGGGGAGCGTTTAGGCAGTTTACCTTCATTTAAGCTCATCTACCACTTTTTTTCGACAGGGCTCGCCACATTTCATCTATACTTCACAGCGTAATACGCGTTAGAAGCATACGGGTGAGTTCCCGCTTTCCCAGATTATTCATGCATCTCACTACTTTCTGTTATATGTATATTTATGAATGGTTACTTCACTCCTATAGAGCTGTTCGTACACAGTCGACGCACTTGGACATCTTCCACGTTGTCTTCACCTGACGACCCTGTGACCGGGGACCGTACCCCATAGTAACCAAAAATGTGAGCGCATACATCCTAGCATGCTGTCTCCCCACTCTTGCATGTTACTCACGTTTCTAGCACCCACGTTCGGTTTTTGTCACCACCACCGTTTCATTATCTTATTACCTTTTAGTCACAGCTTTCTTTGTTTTGTACTGCGATTTTTGTCCTTGGTGGCTTGGTATCTATTCACCATCAAGATTTGTGAAAAACACACCAGGGCAAGATTGTTATTTCCTGGCCTAAATGAATGAGCTGTTGTAGTACCGCTGCTGTAATTGTTTATTAATTTGCATAATTATCACTTGTAGATTCCCCTGACGAAGGGCGTTTTGATAAGCCCGAAATGCATTGGGACTTTTAATTGAACGACGTTGCTCCAGTTCTGGATTTTGTGACAACACAACAACTTCCTAAGAACACTCAATAAACTACTTCATTGAGCAACAGTTGATGACTACAGAATCAGTGATATTTTGGCGAATTGATTGATATTTTGTATACAGTTGTTTATTTTGGTATCTATGATAAACAGTTATACTGTTCAAATAACATTTGATTACACTCTCCTGAGCAAACAGAGCAATGCACTAGGTTCCTGGGAAACTTCCTCTGATTATATCTGCCATGCTCCTCCTGAGCGGACTCTGTACTAATTCCCAGGACCTCACAGGCTTGTTTTAGAGATTAGATCTGCCATAGTTTGTCGTCGAGTCTGAATATGATGTGAAAAGGATGGCCTCAAGATAAGGAGATCCCCTTTCCTCTAAGGTGCGTGGTGAAAGGTTGAAATTTTCTGCACTTGAATAGTGTAGTTAAGGAGAGATACTGGAAGAAGAGCAGCGTATGTCCTCTAAACTGCACTAGGTGTGCTTTCCTTGCTTCTTGAATGATAGTCTCCAAGTAGTAGACAAGTGGAGAAGTGTGGCTCACTGGTTAGAGGAGGCAGACCCGGACGCTGAGATCAGACCCTGGACCAGGGTTCAATTCCCGACGCGGCAGGGTCTTGAGCCCAAAATGTCTACGGACTCAGTAATTCTCGCTTCGGTGCCTACTCGAATCACAGGTTCACACTCTGCAACTCTGGGCAATAGCTTGCTTAATCTCCACTACGGCCCCCGCGACGGGATGCCTGGCTTTCACCTTGGGGATACCCAGTAGGGGCTATCTCACAGGGAAAAACCAGGACGGATTCCTAATGCAAAGCGCTTTGAGACCTGGCGATGATATTGCGCTATATAAAAAACCTATCCATCCATCCATCCATCCGTCTCCTTGATCTGAAAACCATGTCGACACATTAGAATGTCTGGTGGGGGAGCTTTAGTGCCTCTGGGCAAACCCATTCAGTGCGCTCTGTCGATCTGTATGTCCAGGGGGCTCTCATCTCCCAACACGTGTTTGAAGAGAGAGAGGACCTACACTCGAATATCATCTCCTTCAAACTGTGACAGTGTTTTTCCCCCAGATGCTCACATTGTTTCTCCTCAATCGATTTTCTACATACTCAGCAGCCGCCTGTAGATCAATTTGTTGCTCCCTTAATCGCAGTATCTCCTGTTGCATCATTTCCAGCTCTTTGTCCTTGTTATTTTCTTCCAACGGCGCAACCCGGGCTCAAACATCATCTAGGTCTTTTCGTACTTCTGTTAGATCCACTGGAGCTGAGCTTGCATGGCCATGAAATCCTCGTCCAGAGATGTGAAAAGTGAGGTATAAAGGCCTTGGTCGCCGGGGCATCAGCTGCATCCAGCCCGTCTTTGTGATAATCATCTCTCGCCAAGCTGCACCCAGGGGTACCCGTCAGTGACTGTTTTGTTAGCATATCCTACACCGAGCGTACCTTCTTCACCCTGGCCGTCGCCATTGGCACCCTGTATCTGGGCTGGCCTATAGCTGTGAGCTCAGGGGGCAATGGACAGCGATCCGCAGGCCTTGAATTCTTCCTCCTTCGTCCCACTATGTGTTCTGTTAGTACCTCCTGTAGACCAAATCTGTCTAGTGGTCGGTTGGGCAGTCTTTGATCTTTTGCCCTAACTAGCAGGCTTCGGAAGGTCCGAAAAGTTTTCCTACACTGTGCCCTCAAGTTCGCCTGTATTATTTGCGCAAGCAACTGTGCTATTTATGGGTCTGCCTAACAAACATACCTCTCCTCTGACTCTGCAGTTCAGCATGGCGTCGCTTTAAGGGGACTTTCCTTCACCTCTTTCTCCCCTGCTCCACGCTGCTATTTCTGTTTGTGGGGCCGATTGGTCTGACGTCTTCACGCTATGCTGTCCTAGATTGGGGTGATGAGCGCACCTATGCAGGGCTCTATTTCAGAATCTAGCCAGAAGGCCCTCTTTTCACTCAGTGAACTTATGATGGTGAACTGGTGGCGCCTTCACAGTTCCCCAGGGGTTCTGTTGTGACCCTTTTCTCTATTTTGTTGAGGCCTTCATCTGCTCTTTTTGCTATTGTGCTCTCATTTGAGCCCCGATCGACCTCAGAGGGCAGTCCCAACAGGAGACGTGACAACAAGGCTCACCAGTGCCACTGGGGAGAGTCCGCATGTGTCATCTAAAAAGTGCTGCGCCACTGCTCAGGCTGTGTGATGAAGGGGCCGGGGCTAGCCAGAGATCGCAATGGGCCACTTCCTGGATTTAAGCACTCACTGTGTGCCCCCTCGATGTTGTCCTCTGGACTCTGGGTTTGCCTGCCATCTGCTGTCAGGGTCTCCAGTCAGGCAAGACTCCTCGGCCCCGGCCGCTGGGTGCAGTGCGTGGGTTCGGTGCGAGGGAGGTTCCAAACCCCAGCTGTGCTCCTCTCTCATCTAGGGCCTCCAGACGGACCCATCGCTCTCAGCGCCCTCACACCCACAGCCCATCTAAGACGACTCACCTGCACCTCTCAGTCCTCTTATTATTCAGCGTGGGCCAAAAGCAGCAGCCCAGGAGTCCCGTGGTGTTTTTTCCTGAGCGGCTCACAGCCAGAAGCCGTGGACTCTGACGCTGCGTAGCCCGGTCCCACACCATTTCCTCGCTGGCCGGTGGGAATCCTTGTCCATGTGGCTCTGCGGGGCCAAGACAAAGGTCCAGCGGGGTGCCACGGGTAAATGCTCACCTCGGGTGGCTAGTTGACGCTTTTGCTGGTGGTGCCATAAAGACTCTGAAACACGTCTCACTCAGCCGCCATATTGGCCATGCCCCTTTGGTAATGTAAAAAAAAATAATGTTCTGTTTGAAAAATGTTAAATTTTTCGTGTCTTTATATTTTCCATTTTTTTAAATATTTTTATTTTTAGAAAAATGTTTGTTGAAAAATAATTTTAATGAAACCTTTTACAATATAAAAACCTGTTTTGGTATTTCATTTATTTATAATTAGTTGAAATTTCTGATATATATTTTGAAGTGTTTTAAAAAAAAATGTTTGGCTAACTTTGAAGTGGGAATAGTAAATGTAACCCACTCACAGTCCAACACTTTTCCCCAATGTAGTTAATTTTGTAGTGGTTATAGTGAATCCCATCCCGCTCAAAATCCACCCCAATGTGACTACATGTGTTTGGAGTGGTCATATTAAATCAAAACCCCTTAAAGTCCAACACCTTTCCTAATGTGGTTGAGTTTGAAGTGGAAATAGTAAATGGTAGTGTATGTATATTGTAAGTTTGTCTATTTTTAGTCAATCTGACTTGTGTTTTGGTATTTATGTTATTTTGAAGGGTGGTTTTTTATGTGTTTTCTGTTACAGGCATTTTTCTGAAAGTCGTACTTCTGTGTTTTGATAGTGGATGTGTTTAACATTTTTTTAATAGAGAATTTAGTTGGTATTTTTTGTCAGACTATTTATTGTATTTTTCCTGCGTTCTGTCATTTTCTTGGAGCAGTTTGTGAAATCTCAATAATTTATGAGTTTTGTGGGGCTTCAATGATTTGTAGAAAGTGGTAATTGATATATTTCATTTTTTATATGTATTTTTGCATTGTTTTGGGGACATATTTTGAAAATATTTTGATGGTTGTATTTTTTTGAATGTCATAATGTGTATGGAGAACTTCAGCTACAACATCATGGGTATGTGTATTTTTAATGTCATTTTAACTGTTGGGTGGGATTTATTTATTGTACTGTGCTTGTATATATTTTGTATTCTGTAAATATGTGCTGTTTTATTTTGTGATGTTTTGTAGTGTTTCTGATCTATATGTGCTGTATTTTATTGTATGTTTGAAGTTGTGCTATAGATTATCAGATATTTCCTGTTTTACTTTGAGAAATGACTTTTCATAAGTAATACATTTTCTAATATATTTTTAGCATTATGAATTAATAGCTTCTAATTTTTAATTTTTTCCAGCGTGCTAAAAATGAAGTGTATTTGTAGTACTTTTTAAATTGTTGATGGTGTTATTTATTATTTAAGTCGCTTTTTAGTATGACTTATTTTTCATGATATTTTTACAGTAGTAGTCTGCTATTGATTCAGTGTGGGAGATGGCTAATCTTTTTAGTAAATAAACACAGTTTGCTTGCTAGCTTTTCATGCTTTTTATTTGATTGTTGGGATATCTTTGGTATTAGCTGTGTTATGGATTGTTCTAATCTTAGCTCTTTTAAGGTTTGTTCTTTCTTTCTGGAAATTGGTGTAGGAAATTCTCTTTTTTTCTAGAAATTGGTGTAATGTAGGGTGGTAGTGAGAGTGTGTTTTAATTTCTTTGCAAGTATGAGTATTCCACTAATATGTCGTAGTGTTTGGTTACTTCTTTGATAGGGACATGGACTAAAGCTATTTATTTTTTTACTTCAAATTCTGTATTTGTGGCATATTCTATACTCAGGACCTTATTGTATCAGGAGTGGAACCACCCAACAAGTAGTCAGCGGTTCCACTCCTGATATTATCATGTTATTAGGGCCCCCCAAAGTGACTTTCCAACTGCCTTTCCATGTCGGAAAGGGACATCCTAATCCCTACAGCAGTGCCTCTGCAGGTACCGCCTCCATTAGAGGGATTAGGCCTCCGACTGATGCCCCTACTGGATCCTTGATCCTGTCGGAGGCAGTGGTCGGTCCCTCCGATGACATCACTCCAACATTCGGCATCGTAATCTGGCAGTCAGACCAATGCCTTGGATGTCGGACTGACCGCCACCAACGGGCTGTTGGTGGCGGTCCGTCCAACATCCTAATAAGGCCCTCAGTCTTGATTTTTATAAGTTCCTCTATATACTTTTATTAAAATGGTAGTAGCACCCTTGTATTGCAGTTTGAAGGTCCATTTTTAGAATTATTGGAATCATGGCCTATTCAAAATCAATAGTGATTTTTTGGAGAATATAACTTTGTTTTTTTGTTTGAATAGCGTTAGGAGTTTGTTACAGGTTGCACTATGTATATTTAACAGTAGTGCTTTTATTAAAGCAACATTTGTGTTATGATATTACATATTTATGGTGATACTTGTGGTTTAAATTGTGCTGGCCGCAATTTAAATGTCCCGCCTATTGTCCAAGTATTACACTGTTTTAGGATTAGTAAATTATTTTAGCTGCTTAAACAATGATTCTTTTTTCATTATTTTCATTGTTCTGTAGCAAGACATCTTCCTTAGTATGTATTATTGTTACATTTGTAGGGATTTCTATTTTTTCTTGGAATAGTTTGAGTGCATTCAGTGTTCCACTAGCTACCCTCCTTGTTTTAGTTACTATTCTTTTTAGATTTTAAATTGCATGGATTTTCCCAGTTGCTTCTCCGGGAGCTTGGAGAATTATATTTTTAGTATAGTTCCTGTATGCTATTGTGAGCTTGTGCTTGCTTCTCTTAAGTCCTATAGAATATTTCTTACTTGAAATCAAGTTACATTTGGAGCGTAATTGTGTTAACTTCCATGTTCAACTATATATTTTTTGTTCGTGGTCCTACCATACCACATATTAGGAAAATATGGGGGTGATTACATTGTTCCGGGAATTGGGACCGCCCTCCAACAAGGCGGTGGTCCCACATGGGTAAAAATAATGCGACTACCACCACGGCGGTCGCAATACCTATATTTTACATTGCGGCTGGTGCTGCTGGCATGTCCCTATCCAGTTCTAAATTCATGTCTTCAACTTTACTGGCAAAATGAGTGGTCAATATCAACAACGACTGTAAAAACCCCAAAAGTATTCCATATCAGTGATACAATTCCTCTTTATATTTCACGTTTTACTTCATCTTGCATTTCCCTAGTGTATTAGCTTATTTCAAGAGGCTGCTTATTGGAAGATTTTTCATGCAACATATGACTCGTGTAGTCAATGCTGTGAATTGAGTCACCTACAAATGTTTAATTTACAGTCTCATATTTTCAAAATGCAAACATTTGTAACTATTTGGAACAAAATCAATGTTGTTATTCATTTAGCTTATTTAGCTACCAATCATTGGCAAAGCAAATTCATTTGGCTTGTTTTAGGTGTTTGTGGTTTTGTGACATTATTGATGCAATATCAAAAAACTCTTGGAGGGGCACCCAAATAGTGGTCAGGTTGTACACGGTGTGGAGCATAGGATTTTAGTTTGCATTTGTGATGGAGTACCCTTTCAGCCAACCTCTAAATCTGCCTGAAGTTCTTACTCATGTGGTGAACTCTTCTAGTTGCCATGGTGTATTTTACTGCACCTTAGCATAAGGCTCAAGGTTATGCTGCACTCTAGGTCTCTCATCTAGCCTCAGTATGCAAGTGAAAGTCAACAATGCTGGTAGCAAATCACCATCATTGTCCAACACAGAGGAAAACAGGTAGGATGTCTCGGACCAAGTCCAACAGGGTTTTCTCAGCATGGGGGCACCAGTCTCACAAGCGACATGAAAGAATACAGTGACAATTTTATAGCTAGATGTAGTGGATACAATATTTTTGTGGGTTGGTATTATCAACCTCGATAGTGTGTCGTACAGCCAGCCTAGGAGTGATGAGGATCTGGACTGGACAAGCTATATGAAAAAGAGGGACACCCAAAGTTGACTGGCCTACACAAGAGATCCTTTAGGGCTGAATTGGCTAAGAGACCCTCATCCAATCTATCCCTCAAGCAACCATGTTAATGGCACAATATTTTCCCACAAGCACCAACATGAACTACTGCTGCAGATAAATAATGCTATGCTAATCCTGTGTACTGTGCCAGACACTGAAATATGTAGGTGCCTGGGGAGTTTCTCCCAAGATATGACCACAGGAGTGTGGAACAAATATATTTTTTAATATAAGCTCTAAAAATAATTGTTTCATCCGATTTAAAAATTTTACAAAAAAATTGGGATAGAATACCCCAACACTCTCCTTGTAGGCCCACACACTGTCTGCTGCCTTTGTAAAATGGGTCACTGGTATTAAGACATTTTCCAGCAGAGGATTGTGGAGCACAAGTGTGCCAAGAGGGTGGCTCCTTTTGGAAGCTCAGCGTTTACGTGCTCACCCCAAAGCTGTAATGCAAGTGAGAGAATAGGCCTACTGTCCCTGGGGCATATTCTTACATCCGAAGGTGGTGAACTTCTTCCTCACTGTTTATTTCTGCTCTTTATTACTTCTGAGTTTATTTATAGACTTCAACATAATACAACATGATTCCTCAGCTCCTGGCAGAGTGTTCATCATGGCAGGCTTGCCCTCTTCAATGCACATCATGTGAAGCGTCTACTGTAGCTGGTTATAGCTGCTGCACAGGCCTTCTTTTTTATATTATTAGCTTATTATTAAAAACATATATATTTTAACTGGGTTGCAGCATGTTATAACATTTCATTTTCCAAAGTGCTAATCCATTGACTACAACTACCAAAATAGTTGAAGCCTTACCTCATTATTTACTTGAATTGAATATTTTTTCTTTAGTTTTGATAAATGTTTTGCTTCAAATTGCCTTATAACACTTGGCACAAAGGCTGAATCTGAAAAGTACCAATTTGCTAAAAGAAAACAGACACCTTCTTCTTCTTCTGCTAAGTCAAAAGTTGTGCTCAAGATCTTTCTCCGACTAAAATCTTAGAAGACATCCAGGCGATATGTATTAATGCTGCTTTTATCGGTAATTACATTAAGTGCATTCATAAAGCACTAGCAGGGCTATCCATAAAAGAATATGTGAGGAGATTCCATTTTTGCAGGCTCAATACCCACCTTTTGCCCTACTGTTGCTGGATTTAGTACTGGCTTAATGACTCTGTAGTGCACTAGGACCTGCAAATCAGGCCTCAGTGCCAGTGCTCTGACCCATTAAAAGTATGTGTTTAAGTGGTTTACCGCCAATTGGCGTAAGTTAAAATATTTATAAATCCTTAATATATGGTACCCCGGGTACCTAAGTAGTGGAAGTTAAGTGTCCTTCATTATGTTATACCACCAACATTGTGACAAAGCAAAGCATGATGCTAATTCACCATTGCAGACTATCTGAGCTTTTTTTAACCTGCTAACTCAACTTTGCCATTTAAACCAATGCCAAAGCCCAAAACTTCCTTTCTCAAATTTATACGTCATCCCTAAGGCTTGCCTACTGATATTTTCAAATGCTATTGATATGCCTCAAGCCTTTTTCTGTTGCACTTGGGAAAGGGATTACAGCTGCCTAGGATGAATTATGCATTACCATTTGCTACAGAAAATGGCATATCTATAGCATTTGAAAATATTGGGATACATACAGCCTTTTAACTGAATGGAGAAAGTAAAGAGAAAGCTATGACTAAAATATGGATTAAAAAGGATTACAATGGGGGGGGGGGGTGTTTTGGCCATTGAGCATGGCGGACACAGCTTAAGGAAGCTCTGCACACCCGCCAGCATAATCAGCCATAAATCCTGCCCATCCTGTTTCCAGTGCCGGGACAGAGTTGCCCCTCGGAATGCACACAGAGCCAGCAGAGATGCCCATCTGATATTCCACGGGCAAAAAAGTGGCCGAGGGGGGCACGCCGGGGCCTAATTTCAGTTTCCCTGTGCTGTCTGCCGCTCACTGTAGTGCAGTGGCAGGGCTGGGAGTCTGGGCAAGTCACCTGCCATACCCAAGGTGAGAGGAGGGCCTTGAGGGTTCTGTCATGGAGGCTGGGGGTCGTGTGCCTCATGGGCGGCGGTCCTGGTCGCTGTGTAGGGCCTGGGCGCGGGATGGCCTCGTAGGCCTGGTCGGCTCATTGCCATGGCTGCAGGGCTGGCTTGGCCTGGAGGATCCTGCACGTGGTGAATCGGTGCCCTCTGTCTACTCCACTAGTGTGGGAGCCTTTGTTCTTCGCAGCACGATCCACTGGAGACTCCGACAATGAGGAAGGACAAGCCTTGCACCTTGGGACCAAATCAGAGTACCCTGGACCAGTTTGCGCAGTCTGTGGGTGGGGGCACCCTCCTGGGCCTGTCCCAGATAATGCGGCCCTGCTGGCAGCCATTACAGATGCAAAAGATATGCAGGAGGCCAAGATTGGCGCAGTGGGCACGAGGTCGCCTTCCTGCAACAGGACCTACGTAAGGCGGTGGACCGCATTACAGAAGATGAGACATGGGTGTCCTCAGTGGAAGATACGGTGCAGACCCTCGAGCAACAGGTCAACAAACTGATGGTGGTCTCCCGGGAGCTGCCGCTTGCGCAGAAGCACAAAGGGCAGCGCCCGGCGTACCAACCTTAGCTTCACGGGTTTTCCGGAGGCCTGCGAGTCAGGCTTAATGACCCATTTTCTTACGACGTGGCTCCTGGATCGTCTCCCAGCAGACAAGATCTTGTTGTGCTTTGCGGTGGAGAGGGCGCACCTGGTGCTCACATGAAAACCACCTCCTGGACAAAGTCCACGGCCGGTGATCGCAGAGCTTCTAAATTATGCTGATAGAGATGCGGTGCTGCAATATGCCTGTCTAAACAAAGACAAACTCATCTTTGACTCCTGGCCGATTCTGATTTTTCTGGACTATACCCGCATGGTGCAATAGCAACAACAGTCCTTTGTTGCTGCAAAGCGGAGGTTACCGTATTTTCCGGCGTATAAGACGACCCGGCGTATAGGACGACCCCCTACTTTGCTTGATAAAATGCAGGTTTTGTGCTATACTCGCCGTATAAGACTAGCCCCACTTCCAGCGTAGTCCTGCAGAGCCATTTTGAGAATTTATTTTATTTTATTTTGGCTCGTACTTTGTACGCTTTAGTAACCTGCACACTTATCACTTTTTTCTCCAGGAATGTACCGATTGCTACCTCATGTATTTTGGTTGCTCACTATTGTCACTTTTGATCCATGTAACTTAACGTTTGCTTTTGTAATTTGTTCTTTTGTAATTGTTCCTCTTGTATCAATACTGTTCCTACTGTAAAGCGCTCTGACACCTTCGGGTAAAGTCTGCGCTATATAAAATTGCATAAACCTTTTTAGTGCATGATTGACGCCTGCGCTAGTGACATACCAATATCCCCCACAGCCCCCGCGGTGCGAGGGGAGGGGGAGCTCCGGCACTGGGCACGGACCGGATTAGAGCCCCTGGCTGGGTCCGAAGCGTGGGCGGGAAATGGTAATGGCATGAAAACATACAGTCAAATTTGGCACCCGGCGTATAAGATGACCCCCGACTTTCCAGAACATTTTAAGGGGTTAAAAAGTCGTCTTATACGCCGGAAAATACGGTACGTGAACTTGACATCTCCTACATGCTCCTGTTTCCCCCCAGGCTCCGAGTGGTGTACAACACTAAGACGCTCTTCTTTGATTCTCCTGAGGCGGTCTTTGCAAGGACTGATAAACAGGCCCCCCTGAAACTACATTCTCTGCCGCCGTTGGAATCAGACTCCTCTGTGGGCTCACAGCTGAATCAATCAGGTAGAAGGAAGTCAAAGTGGAGGCATCATTCTGGATTAGAACGCCGATCCTCCAGTCCTGTTAAACCCCCTTGACTGTCTCTTGGCTCGGGCTATCCTTTGTAATGCATGTAGGAGAGTAGGGTCTGCTTCCTATGGTTACCCCCACTTTTTTCTGTGTTTCACTGGTTTTTCGACTTTAGTATGGCTGTGTCCCTGCTAATCAGGACCACAGCCTAGCTGTTCTCTCTCTAAATTGATACCATGTACTTTAGTTACATACCAGATTGGTTACTGGGTCACCCTTATGAGTCCCTGTATATGGTACCTTAGGTACCAAGGGCATAGGGACCCCAGAGGCCTATCAGGGGCTGAAGCATGTATTGTGCCACCCCTGCTTAGCCTTCCAAACTGACACCACAGGTCTGCACTTGCAGCCTGGGTAAGGTGGTGTAAGCACCCCTTACTTTGATATAGTGTACCTATATCTACCTTTACATATAGACACATAGCAACGTATAGGTCACTCTTATGGCGGGAGAGTGCTTAGTTTTTTTGAGAGGGTGTCCTAGCATGAGCAGAGCCCCGCTGCAGCTTTCAGAAATATCTCCTTATACCTGTTCTACGATATAGCCATACCATATACTCGTAAGTGTATTATAATCCTCGCGATTCATGCTAACTTTGGTTTGGCTCTATCTAAACATGTCGGGTAAGGTGTCAAACACTTTGGAATACTACCCCTCCCCCGCCAGTTTTGGCGGCGGGGGTAGCATTCCACCCTTCTAGAGGGAGAAGACATGTACATACTGGTAAACCAAGTTAAAGTTAAACAGAGCCCCAGCATCACAAAATGGATGCTGCTGCCACAGACATGAGTCTGCCCTCCTGCTGCTGGACGAAACTCCAGCAGGGGAGGCCTCGACAGGCTTTAGTGTATTGGGGCAGGGTGGGTTGCATTCAGTGAATGCTTTTCAGACACTGCCTTGGGCACACAAGGTGCTCCATGCATTTCCCAGTTCAAACCGGTTGCTGGGGCACTCAGCCCCAGCTCTGGCGTGAAACTGGGCAAAGGGGAAGGGGTGTCACCACCCCCCCAGGTCCACCAATAGGTGGGACCCTACAGCTAGTCCAACCCCTAAACTTACAATAAGTATAGGAACCCAGTCCCTAGGACTTTAGATTACCCTGGACGAAACTCTGCAACATATATCTTGGACCTTTGACATTCCATATCAACTGGAAGATGGGAGAAATCTCCCTTGTGGTCAAGGAGTGACCACCCTGTTGAAACAGGCACCAAAAGCAAATTTGCCGGTCTGCATTTTCGAGGCTAGGGCCGGATCCAGAAGAATCTGTGACACAGGATATAGACTTCCAAACATCTCTGAAGCTGACCCAAGATCCCAGCAAAGCTGAGCCCCGTAGCTGACACGAGAGACGTGGGACCGGAACTCCTGGACATCCTGCATTTTTGAAACTGCACCTACTTCCCGAGATATTCCGAAGTTGTTCATTGGGGTATTTGAAGCCCCTGCCCGAGCACCTTTTGCACTGAAGGACAGAGGCCAGCACTCCACAAGTGACCCGTGAGTCTCCTTTCTTCACCGCAGCCTGAGGCTCCTTTGCAGTTCCTAGTCCGGTGGCTAGTGAGCCCCCACGAGGAATAATCCTTTGTTTCTTGAGCTTTCCTGGTTGCTCCAGATGTGAAATGAAATGAAATGAGGGTTTTTATAGAGCGTGTGTATGCCGTGGCGTCTTAGCGCTTCCTACCAGGAATACAGAGTAAAGAGAAATGCAGCTAGTTATGTACAGCTAAAACAGCCAGGTTTTAAGATCCCTTCTAAACTGAAGTAGATTGTTTTGGGTTCTAAGATGCAGGGACATAGAGTTCCATAGCTTCGGAGCTAAATATCGAAAGCTTCTACCGCCCCACTTCAGCGTCTTTATCCTTGGAACTATAAGTAAGGATGCCGAGGCGGAGCGGAGAACTCTCTGTGGAGCATAGCGCTCAAGATATTATCTAATCTGTCCTGGTCCTTTTTCGTGCAGTGCCTTATGTAAGATACACAGGGACTTAAATTGGATCCTAGCTAAAATAGGGAGCCAGTGCAGCTGTTCTTGAATTGCACGACTAATGGAGCTGAATTTGGGTAAATTCAGTAGTAGTCGTGCAGCTGCATTCTGTAAAGTCTGCAGTTTATGTGTCACGCTTTTTTTGGCTCCATGGTAGAGTGAATTACAGTAATCGATTTTTGACAACATCAGAGCTGTAACTACCCTTTTCTTGAGGGGCATAGGGATCAAAGGTAGGATTTTCCTAAGAATTTTCAAGCTATAGAAACTGGAAGAGGTAATGCTGATGACCTGGTCTGATAGGGAAAGATGATCATCAATTAGAACTCAGAGGTTTTTTACCTTTTTTACGGGTTGAGGACAAGATCCCGCTATATCAGGCCACCAAGCGGAGTTCCCGGTGTTCAACTTTAAACAATTGCTTTGCATCCAGTTGATGATACAGCTCATACATGAGTTAAAATGTACTGTCACGTCCTCTGATATAGCAGTCAGTGAGACAACAATTTGCGTGTCGTCAGCGTAGCATATGGCTGTAAAGCCAAAGGAGCGAATAAGCTCTGCCAGTGGGGCTACATATATGTTAAACAGGATGGGCGAGAGTGCCGAACCCTGAGGTACCCCACATGGTATGAAAAAGGAAGGAGATTTGTGCTCATCTAATGTCACTGTTTGTTGTCTATCAGTTAGATAGGATTGAAGAATATCTGCAGCCCTTTCTATAGTACCTATTTCTGCCAGCCGCTGAAGAAGTATATGGTGATCCACCGTGTCAAATGCGGCAGATAAATCAGGCAATATTAATATTGCCTTCCCATCCTGATCTAGTTGCACACGCAAGCTTTAAGTGGTTGCAATCAGTGCAGACTCAGTGCTGTGTCGTGGCCTGAAGCTGTGCTGTGCTTGGTCTTGAATATTGTTTGATTCTATGAACGTTAGCAGTTCTTCATTTACTGCTCTTTCCAGAAATTTTGTGTCCAGGTTATCAATGGCCTCCAAATGGAAATTAAAATCTCCCAACACAGTGAAATTAGAGTGTGCCATACATGATTCCATAACAGTCAAGATGGATTCAATGAACGTATTTCTAGGTCCCATTGGTCTATATACTAGGAGTCCATTAAGGGAATCAGTACTGGTAGCTTTGAAAGTAAACAAGATAGCCTCTTCTTTAAAATGGGGAATATCAGAAAAGATTGCTTTAACGTGTGAGCGATAGACAATAGCGACCCCTCCCCCTCTTTGACCTATCCTGTCAATCCTATATAAATCATAACTTGATGGTATGGCGACATTTAGGTCTGGTTCAGAAGCGGGATGAGTCCAAGTCTCTGTAAGAAACAGTATATCAAGTGAGTGCAACTCAATAAAATCAGCAAGTTCGTGCCTATGTTTAGGAAGTGATCTAGTGTTCAGAAGGACTCCCCTCCAAAGGAGGATTCCCTCAGACTTTGCTGGTCTGAACCGAAGCCAATCTTGTCATCTTGCATGGGTTGTTGTTGCCAAGGCTTGCTGGGTCCAATCCGGATTCCGACACTGCAGCATTCGACATCCTTTGTGGGACAGCTCAAATCCAGCTCCTGTTGTCGTCGATGCTTCCTGGACCTCGTGGCTGAAGAGTCAAGCTTCACCTCTTTCACCTGAAAACACCCGACATTGGTTGGCATCTTCCTATCGCCATCCTGGTCACTGGGTAGTGACCCAGACACTGTCCCCTCTGCTTTCAGGTTCTTCACAGTCTGATCCACCCTTGGATCTACCCAAACACTTTTCCTCTGGTCGACTGCAGCATTTCTTCGCAGCTCTCCATAGGAATTGCGTTGAAACCCGACACCAAAAGACACCTATGCACCCGGCTTTCCTGGGTGAGGTAACATGAGTACTCCAGTGCTCCTGTGGGTCTTGACTCTTGAAGTGTCCTAGTCTAAAAGGGTTCCATCATAGCTCACCTCTAAGCCCCCTTAATCTTTAAAATTGTAACTTGTTCGTTCTCCGTAGAAAGTCTATGGTGATCCACGGCTGTGTTTAGACACTGCACGCGTCCCCCGTGGGCCTCCTGCGTCCCTACCTTGGGTGGTTCCTGGTAGCCCCAGCGGTTCTACAGGCCCTAGGCCTGCTTTCTAATCCTCATGTGGTTCTTATACCACTATTTTAGTATATGGTTTGTGAGGCCCCTAGGACATAACGCATACTGTGCAACTTATCGTATGCTTATTAAGTTCCTTGTATTGTACTTTTACCTCTGATCTCATAAAGAGTCCAGAGGGCTGTGTTTAGAATAAATACATATATATTTGTTATATACCTTGTGTGGTGTGCTTGATTTGATCATTCAAGAGATTATAACTGGTAAAACAACTTGCTTAACTCACCTCTAAGTCTTAGCCTGAAGGCTGCTCTCCACAGCTACCACTAGGATAGCTTTCTATAAGGTTGACTTTAAACCTACCATCAATAAGGGTTGTTTGGACTGGTGTAAGGTGCCCACTAGAATAGTGGACATCACATGCCAGGCCAACTTCTCACATTGGTGTGCAGCGTGTGGCATTAGAGCTTGCATTGTTTTACCAAATAATCTTGAGAATATAATTTGAAAAATCACTTTAATTTACCAGTAGGTACATATTAATCAAGCTTAAAATACATAAGTTCTACTGAACTTAGCAGTCGTAGGTGTTAAGGGCCTAGCACACCCTGACTACAAATACTAGATAGGTTTAGTAGGAAACCAAGTAGTGTAGGTAGGTGCACACACCACACCACACTAGTCATGGCTTTAAAAGCAGTACCTAGTGTGTCTCTGCCAGATGACAGCCCAGTGCTGCCATCTAATTATGACACATTCTCCTTCTAAGAGTTAAGGGGACTGTGTGCAATAAGAAAATTAAAGCAAGGACAAAGTCCCACCACCCAACACCTGATAGATATCTTAGTGGCAGATGACTTGGAAAAAGCATCAGATCCTGATAGACAAGGCAATGGGGATGGAATTATAACCAGCCAGAAGGCATATAACCTACCAATATCGAATATCAGCCCTGATGAAGTCGTGGGTACCTGCCCATTCGACGAAACACGTGTTGGCTGGACTCGGAGAAAGCCTTAAGGATTAAATGAACCATATATCTAATTGCAATCTGATTTGACTTTGTGAATTTTATTGTGACATTGTGTTCCTGTGGATATTTTAAGTTGGTGTGATAGGACTTAGAATACTGTCATGGATGACTGCGATCTTGTGGTGGAAGAAGGTGGCTAGGGAGTCGCAGAGGTCTTGCGATGGTAGGATGTTGTTGGAGTTGGAGCTGGGTTTGGAGAGTTCCTTCATGATGTTGAAGAGATCTTTGCTGTTGTGTGCGTTGTTGTCGATGCGTTCCTTGAAGGCGGTCTTTTTGGTGGTTTGGATGAGTTGGTGGTGTCTGCGGATGGCGCTCTTGTAGGCTGCGTTGCTGTCCGGTGTCTGTGCATGGTGCCACCTCTTCTCGAGCCTGCAGCAGGCCTGCTTGGATGCCTGGAGGTCGGCAGTGAACGAGGTGGCCTTTCATTCGGTGCATCTGTTAGAGGGTTTCTTGCTCGGGGCGAGAGTGTTGGCTCAGTCGTCGATCCATTGCCTGAGATTGCAGGTGGCCGTGTCAGTGTTGGTGGTGTCAGTGGGTGGGTTTCAGGCAAGGGTGGTGTTTAGCTGGTCTTCAGTGACTTGCACCAGCAATGGCTGGGGGCCGTTCTGTGTGGTGGTGCTCGGTGGGCTTCTCGAAGGTTAACTGGATGCAGCGGTGGTCAGTCCAGTGGAGGTCGGTGATGTGGCTGAAGGTGACGTGGTTGCTGGTGGAGAAGATGGGGTTTAGCGTGTGTCCGGCAGAGTGGGTTGGAGTCGTGAAGAGCTGTTTGAGTCCAAGGTTGTCAAGCAGGGTGGTGAAGTTGCTGTGGTTGGTGTTCTCAAGGTGGAAGTTCAGGTTCCAGAGGAGGATGTAATCCGTGGACACAAGGGCGTGCATGCTGACAAAGTCGGCGATGGAGTCACTTTTCTGTGGCTGGGGGCCAGGGACAACCGGGATGAAGACGTCACAAACAACCCCCAGCAAAGGTGACACCCCAACAAAAAAGCTGGGGGCCAACCCCAGGGGGGAAAAGATGGAACCGGGGAAGAGGAAGTCACTTGGCACTGAACAGGAACATGGAAAAGGGAAAGGGAAATACCCAACCAAACCAGCTGCCGACATAAGGACTATCTATCTTAGCATTTGTATAGCGCGCTAATCACCCGGGAGGGTCTCAAGGCGCTGAGGGAGAGGGGTACGTTACTGCTCGAAAAGCCAGGTCTTGAGTTGCTTCCTGAAGGAGCGATGGCCCTGGGTTAGTCTAAGGTGGATGGGAAGGGAGTTCCATGTCTGGACAGCTGCAAACGGGCAAAACAGGAGAGAAAAAAACAGGGAGGCCCAATGCCCAACCCTGCAGACACTCCCAGAAAAGCCCAAGAAGCCAGCAGACTGAACAACAGACATGCCAGCAAACAGGAGGCCACCAACATAGTGCCCCCACAGGCCCGGAAGGGGAGGCACAGGGACAACCGCCCCAATTCCGAAACCCCAAACAACCAGGGGCATCAGGGAAAGACACAGGACCCAGCCACAGCCAGGCCACCCAGAGCAACAGAAAGACAGGGATGGAGCCAACAGCCCAGACCTGCCAGCCAATGCCAAGCAGGTACAGGTACAGGGAAGAGCCCAAACGAAAAGAATAGAAGGCCGGCCTGGGCCCCAGTAACAAGGATCACTGGACTGCCAACCAACAAGGGGCCAAAAGACCAACACCCAAACAAAGCAATGCACCCGCTGACAGGGAGCGCAAAGAGCCGGGCGCCCAACCCCGACCGACTGAGTAGGAAACTACAACACTGTACCCAACCCTACCCCCATCCAGCCTAGGCACAAACCACAACCCAGCACCAGACAAAGACAAAGACCAAGAACAATGCACAACAGGAGCACCAGCAGCGCAGCCCCGAAGCCAACCATCTGAGCACGGACCGCCGCAGGAGACCAGTGAGAGACGCACCAGCCAACCCCAGCACCATGGGCCAGGTCAGAGAGAGGACACAACATCAACCCCCCCCCAGGGTGAGACCAAGGACCCGACACCGGACATGAAAGCAACCGAACCCCCAGGGAAGAATGCAGAGCCGGGCATCCAGGAAGAAAAAAACGGGAGACAATCTGCCATGTATTTAACCCCGGGGAAAACAGACAGCACAACACACTGCCTGCTCCCACCAGCCAGCCCAGGAACCAGCAACCAGCACCGCGCCGGTCAAAAGGCCAACCGGAAACACCCCCGCAAGAGACAGAGAAAACGGGGGACCCAAACACTGACAAATCAGCAGGTAGCCAGGACCCAAAAGGCCAACTGGCAACAACACTAGAGAACACCCAGGTGAACCCCAACCAGGAACGAACCAGATCCGACCCCACTCAACACCAAAGCAGACCAGAATAGGCAAAAACAGGGAGGCAAGGGTGCAGAAATGCCAGCCAAGAAGACAGGTACCACCCAGGCCACCCAGGTAAGGCAACAACCAGGCCCCACCAGAGCAGACTTTGAAGTACACAGAACCGGGAAATCCCATAGCAGGCACCCAACCCTGCGAAACAACTGAGCGCAGCGGGAACACACGAAAAAAGTAAACATAGCTTATGCGAAAGCCTACAGCACCTTTTATTTCCAGGCCGAATCCCAACCAGGTTCCAACAAGGCTCGACCCTGAGCAACTCCTGAGAGAAGACGAGATAAGGTGCATTCAGGAAGGTAAGGCCGCAGGCCAAGCATACAAAAAACGACAGACAATGCATCACCAGTGAAACCCAGGAGAAGATCACACAACCTGTGGAGGAAGAGCCTCCAATCAGATCAATTAGGCCACAGTGACACATGGAGAAACGGAAGCAGGCAAAACAGGACTGGCAAAGGAACCGGTACGCGGTACTCACCGCAGGGGCAGGGAGACAGCACCACACACCCACTGCCCCCACCAGCCAGCCCAGGCGCCCTCCAGCAAACCAGCGCCGGGCAGAAGGGAGAAGACTGCAGCAACCAGCACACCGAAGCCATAGCCAGGCCGCCCCCACTCCACAACGAAGATCAGCAGGGGCACCAGGGAGGAAAAGGACGCAAGCAGGACTGCACCAGCCAGCCAGGAAGCCCAGGGGCACCCCCAAGACAGGTCCCAGGACAAACCAAAGCTGCTGCAGCAGCGCGTCTTCTAGACCGGCCAAGCCACAGGAGACGCACCCAACAACCCGCTAACCAACAAGGCTCCCGGCAAGCCCGACAGGCAAGGAGGCAGCGTAGAAGGATGTCTAGGACAGCCCTGATGCCCGACGAAGACCTTCAACGGAGACAGCAAACAGGTAAGAACCAGCAATAATTCAAGTCCCATTCTGTCGGAAGACAGAAAAAAAGATCAGGCAGAATGCTGGGTTGGTACAGCTTACGTACTCCCAGTGGGAGGGGGTAGGGTTAGGTGTCCCAGCATTCTCCTGTTCATATTTCTGTCGAGGAGATGGTCATGTCAACTTTGTTAAGGAATGGAGCAAGGACTGGAGGGACCAGGAGGTAATTTCTTTTTTCTCAAATTCAAATTCTTTGTCTACAGTTGATTATCTCGTTTCTTCCAGTAGTTTTTGTAACTACGTTACTTATCCTAAAATCGAAACTATTGACATCTCTGATCATGCATTAATCTTGTTGGGCAATATGTTGCCTGATCTTCTAGTCCTTCCTTCTAAATGGAGAATGATTTCAGAAATAGTTTTAAATGAACAAAATAAAATGGACCTCCACAATCATAGAAAACAATAAATATAGACACAGTCGATTCTATATTAATTTGACATGTCCAGCCGGACAGAGGTCTCAATCTTTACCTAATGAGGAATGAGAGAAAAGAATTCCTTCAACAATTCAACGTAGTGGGGCACAAGCCTGTACCCTAACACATACAGATTAGTACAGTGAAGAAACAAGGAACAAAACAGGGCTTTTAGGCAAAAGCTTCAGATTTCTGTAGTTTTCAATGAAACAGAAAATTCAAAAGGCACCTTTACATATACATAACACATGGTAAACGTTCTGTACAAGGTGCACATAAAGGTCGACGGCGTTTCGATCCTACTAAGTAATCATGGGGATCATCCTCAGGACATTGATTAATGCCTAATTGGTGTAAACCTCTATTGCCTAGGAAAGAAGAAGGGGGAGGAAAGGCATAGAAATAATAAGTTACAGGAGCTAAATAAAGTTAATATTGCACAAAAAGTGGTGAATGGTTGAGCTGTGGTGATGATCAACTGGGTGGGTGGCCGTGAAGATCAGAGTGGGGTATTAAAACATAGAGAGGTACTGGGCGTGTGAGTCAGAAACCGCCCGGTGAGCCGTGATGGCAGAAAGGCGCTGTAGTGCACTTTGGTAGGGTGAAACGGCGTGTGGTACGCCCGGTGAATCGGGATGGTACAAAGGTGTTGTAACGCAATATGGCAGGGTGAAAGGCGTGTAGCCGAGTCGTGACATTGGTGGTGGGCCCAATACTAACCATTCTCAGATATAATATATTGCCAAGGTGTTGACGATATACCCAATCGGAGTGACTTCAAGGATGAACTCGCATCTGTGTTGCCGCGAGGCAAGCTATCAAGGTCAGGTGTGAGGAATTACATAGTTGGTAGGGTGAAGATCGCTGTGCCTTGCGCTATTAAAAAGCCAACGAGGTAAGAATAACGTGGTGGATACCGGCAGTTAATAAAGTACGGGCAAGGGGTGAAGTGAACGTTTTTCGAGATAATAAGTGAGAGACGGCGCAGCAGTCGATGAGAGAAGTTCAGGTTGTTACAAATTGGTACGGTGCAGTGAATATCAAGGTTTACACTTGAGGCAGTGAGAAAGGGGACCGGGGCTTACCTAGGGGGGAGAGAGACCCTGGTGCGCTCCGCAAGGCGAGCTGGAGAGAGGGGTGAATGGCCGTGCTGCCCTGGGAAAATGAAAAGCGGAAGTGATTAGTTAACTGTTTCCCGGGCAAAGAGTAGCTGCCATGGGGCCGCTGGAGACCAAACTCTGGTGCCTGGAGAGAATCCGTCAATTTAATTTTGATCGCGTGGGGGTTAGGATAGGTGACCGGGAAAGAAAAACGGGCGATTAGGGATCTGAGGGGAGCGTATATGTAGGTCCTTTTAGTGCCTTTTGAATTTTCTGTTTCATTGCCTAAAAGCACTGTTTTGTTCCTTGTTTCTTCACTGTACTAATCTGTATGTGTTAGGGTAGAGGCTTGTGCCCCACTACATTGCGTTGTTGAAGGAATTATTTTCTCTCATTCCTCATTAAGTAAAGATTGAGACCTCTGTCCGGCTGGACATGTCAAATTAATATAGAATCGACTGTAATAATTATTGTTTTCTACAAATTCTTTTGCATGGGACCACTGTTGTTTTAAAAATTATGTTCCCCGAGGTCCTGTGCTGACTCGTTTGGGTGCCCTTGTTGGCCTTAAGTATACCTCCACAATCATATTCATATTTTTTACTGCTAATTAAGCATTGTATACATCTCAGATTAAATGATAGGAGGATGCCTTGAAAGTATTTTTTGAGCCATATTAATATGCCTCATGTCTAATGTCACAACATCAGGAGACAACACTTACAAATTTAAATAGCAAAAACTGAGACACAAATTCAATGAGTTACTTAGTAAGGGAGCTGGAACACATTTTAATATGGTTCTAACAAGTATGGTAAATTATTGTCTAAATATCTGAGAATCAAACAGGCAACAGGCAAGCAACCAAGTTTATGGTTATAAGGTCCACCAAAAGGGATCTATTTACTAGTTCAAATGATATTGCCAATGAGTGTACATACTTTTTCAAGCAATTGTACACAAACTCCTCAATAATCTGACCAAAGTATTCATAACTGTTTACTATCCTGTGGTTTAACTGCAATCTCTCCACAAGACAAATTATCATTAGATGAGCCCTTCTCTATTTGAGAATTTAATCTAGCTATCACATTTCCTAAATGTATTAAATCCCCTGGCCCTGATGAAATTCTGGTGCAATTCTATGCGTTGTTCTTACCTAATCTATCCCCAAGTTTGATGCCTTATATAAGGAGTTTTCTGGCACAACTTCTATTGGCGTGTCACTTAGAGATGCCCTAATAGTTGTCCTCAAAAGCATATAATAATCATTTGTATGTTGCTAGTTATAGATCTATTTCTCTTCAAAATTATGATTATAAAAGGTATGCAAAAATAATAGCAATTGGGCTTTCAATGATACTCCCATCAATTATTCGTAGTGATCAAATGGGATTTATGAAGGTATGATTTTCATCATACAAAACTAGAATAGTCTGCCATCTTCTTTCAAAATCTGTTGTGGTTACCTTTCCCCTTGAGCTCATGGTTTTAGAGTCTGAAAAAGCCTTTAATAAAATTCAGTGTCAATTTTTGTTCAAATCTTTAAAACATTTTAATTTTGCTAACAGTTTCCTGAATACGATTAAAGCTCTTTGTGTTAACCATAATGTATACTGGAAAAAGACAAGTTTGTCTTCGCTCTCTTTCCACTTTTATTTTTACTGGCTATTGAATCTTTTTCATGTATTATTCGTAAATTTCCATTGATTAAAGAAATTAATAGTGCAAATGTTAATTTGAGAACTTTGGCATATGCATTTGATGTGGTATTATTTGTTGCTCATCCCTCCATCACTTTTCCACATATTTTATAAATAATTGAAATGTATTGATTTATCCCTGGTTATACATTAAACATTTCTAAAATTGAATAATTTCCCTTAAACGTTCATTGTCCCCTGACATAATGGTTATCTCTGGTATTAAATGGTGTAGTTATTCACTGAAATATTTAGATACTCATTCTATAAAGCAATTAAAGACACGTGACAAAAAAAGTGACATTATTCTGAAAACAGGTTAGGATTTAAAAGAGAGTTATCTTTAGTTCTCTCATGGTGGGGTAGCATAGAAGCGATAAAAACTATTCTGATGCTACAAGTGTTTTATTTATTATCTATGCTACCAGTCAAATACCCTGTCACATTTGCCTTTCAGCTCAATAAAACATTGTCCAAGCTTATCTGGAATAAAATACCTGCAATATATTAAAGAAAACTTAAAAAAGCTCAAGTAAATGGTATATTATGATTGCTGGGTTTCTCCGAATATTCTATATCTTTCTTGGTTGCTGTGGGCACATTCTGGTTAGCTGATGCTGGTACTGGGTGGAACCTAATTTTCTCACTATAGAGAAAATGCTGTTTAGCCATCTTCCACTGTTAGCTTTGTTCTCTGACTCTAATGAGAAAAAAAGTGTTTTCCATTCTATTCATATAACTGTCTTCCAAACTGATACCTTTTCATCACTAAAAATCTCACTTTAAGGCAATCCACAGCTTAACTTTATGAAAAATATAAGCTCTTAGAATGCATTGATTAAATGAGGTATATTATTCCTACATGATATTTACCATAAAGATGCTTTTTACCCATTTGAAGATCTTCAAACATGTTTTCACTTATCTTTCCATGATTTACATAATTATAAACTTGTATGCACTACTGTATCAAATGTATTTCCTTTGAAGTTAACCTAGAAAAAATGCCCAGTTTCCAAAGTCTTTCTTGCTCCTACCCATAACTCTGAATACCTAGAATCCAAAATATTACAAAATTGAATTCCCTTAATTTACCAAAATGAAAAGTCAATTTTCATGAATGAAATGAAGAATTAACAATACATTTCTCTCTGGAAGCATGGCAAAAAACATAGTTAGACAATACTTCAAGATTATTTCCTGTGGCTCTCTACCAGACCAATGTATGGATTTTACGTAAATGCTTCTGAAACCTTGAAAAGCTTTATAAAACTAAATAAATGGAATCATCATTATGTTGTCATTGTTCTAAAGTGACTAATTCATTAGTTCATATGTTATTTAATTGCCCCCTTATAATACAATGCTGGGACAAAGTTTGTGCTATAATTAAAAGAATTGTACTTATTTCTGATAATCTCTCCCACATCATGGTAATATTTGCAATGCAAATAACTCTCGGCTATCTATTTCATATGCTAAAATGGTAAAATTCCTTATTCTGTGGCTGTTAAAACTATTACCTTTCATTGGAAACAGACTAATAATTTATCTGAAAACATATGGTGGTCTTGAGTTGTTTTTTTACAAAATGCTTTGAAGTATTATTCATCCAAAAGACTGAAACCTCCGAGATCTCAGGAATTGTTCTGGACACCTACAGAGGATTATTTTTCAAATAATGTTCAACTGCATTTAAGATTATTCTAATGCAAAATGTTCTTTCTTCTGCACTTGTATCCTAAATCATAATCTCATATTCAAACAAATGGCTGTCCAAATATTTGGAATTTATCTTAGTGAGCGCAGGGGCGTAACCAAACCTGATGAGGCCCCCCTGCAAAGTACATGGAGCCCCCCCCCCACCCCCACCCCCACCGGGGGCTGATGGAGCTATGAAGTGGCAAGAAAGAGGCATGTGAAAACTGAATGCACGGGCTTAGAAATGCACCGTTTTTTCCGCCAAGCTTTCCTTACTCTCTAAAAGTAGTGTAGAAATTCTAATTAGTAGAGACTTCACCAGCCACTGTGTTATGTTTTTAATCCTGAGTTTTAACACTGGATTTTGTGTTTCTCTAGACCAAGGACTCTCAACAGGTGATATCTATTAGTATCGATGACAAACAAGGGACTCTGACTCCTACAACATTTAGACCTCATTGCCTTATGTAGCATTTCCATTATGTTGATTGTGCACATGTGTATGTTGTAATGTCTTTGTATAATATGTGTGTGATGTAAAGCGCTCTGTCACCCTACATGATTAGTAGCGTCCGTTGGCCTGAATGAAATCACAGGTAGTGACATCATTTGACCTTTGACTCTGAATTTGCGCAGGAGATTAGGTCCCATGACCTTAACCCTAGTGACATCACACTAAGTGACATTACTGAAGTTCCATTATTGCTGCATGATTATATATCAACGCAACACATACGCATCGATTTTAGATACCACATATATTAGGGTGGGGGAATAATCTTTGAAAGTTATGGGGCATAATATTACCACTGAATTGTAGTGACTGAGCGAAGCAAGTGAGACAGATCTCTCCTTGGAGGGTTCGGGGGACCTGCCCCTGAAAATCTTTTTAAACAATTGGGGTTGAATAGTGCATTTTAAATGATAACTTTCACATAATTTTGCTACAAAGCCATAGTCTCTGAAAGGACAGTTTAAGCATTCAAGTTCTCAAATGTTGTGCCAAGCCAATGGAACCAGACACTCGCAGGAGTTGACACCATTTTTTCAAAATGTGTAATGGGTGGCCACACATATCAAAAAATACCTCCATTGTGCCGGGGCCAGCATTTTGTCATGGATGCCCTCATAAGCCAACAATTACAAACAATATATCAGAGCCAGAATTTTTGCTATTAATGCCATTCATATACAACGAGTGACACTTACGTCAACAATTCCCTCAGTATGTCAGTGCCAGCATTTGGTAATGGTTCCTCCTCTAATGTACTCCTATTGCTCTCACTCATGACAATAATTACCTCCAAAGTGACAGTGCCAGCATTTTTGCACAGATGCTCCCATGCCAAGAATCTCCTCAATTATGCCAGCTACAGCAGTTTTCCACAAGTGCCCTATATGCCACTAAGACCTCTCAAATGCCAGTGCCAGTATTTTATCATTATGTCAAGAACTACCTTCAGAACCAATTACATCTAGTGTGTCACCTGCATTATACTATTATGCCAACAACTACATCCGTTAGTGTCTTCAGTAGGCCGCGGAATGTAAATCTTCCTGTCCCTTATCCCTTTTGCATTCAAATAAACATGCCAGACTTACATTCTGAAGTGCTCCACATCGACTAGCTTTAAGGAGATAATGTTCACAATAATTAGTTTTTTAATTTAAGAGTTCCTACCTGATGTTTCCAAGTGCATCAGAGGTGATGGTAGTATCCAAACCAATTGTATTCAATTCATAGACGTCAGTAGTAAGAGAGGTTGCTGATTTTGGCAGGGCTCAAACTCATGAGTCACAAAAGCAGTGCAACTCACTGAGCCATCTGTCTGGATCTTTATCACATCCCAGGACATGGTCTCATTAATAAAAGTCAATCTGGTCTGCCACCACTCACTTGATGCAGGTTAACGTGGCTTTTTACACAAAGGATAGTGAAAGAAACGTAAGCCTGGATTTAGTCACAGCCCCGACTGCACATTGCATTGATCTTGGAGGGCAATATGTTTTTACTGTCCGAAAACTTGAAAATATAAACCCAACAGTTTGCTGTCAATTGGTCTTTACCACAAGACATTGAGAAAACATTCTTTCCCTCATTGGGTCTAAACAAAAAAAATCCATTGACCTCAACTTTCAGCCTTTGTACATTGCCTTCCTGACCCCTGCCCACGTGCTACACTCTGAAAATTATGTTGAAGCATTGATAACAAAGGTACACTTCATTTAAAATAACTATAGTCGCTGCCAAAGCCTCAGTGAGGATACTCTGAGACACAGAAATGAGAGATGCAAGTAAACGGGCAGCATTACTTTAAGTAAAATTCAACTGGCTTCGAAAAGACTATGTATTAGACCTGGCATCATTGGCATGAGTCTCTCCTACATTTTTTGTCTGTTTGCCTCCTCTGATTACGATGTTTTGCTGGAATATTTCTTTGGGCAAAATCAGAATCTAAAAACCATCCATCCTAAAGGATGTGTTATCAAATTCTGAGCTCAGGGATACTAAACTCGACTTTCCACCATGCTCTCTGAGTCTGTTTGGATTATATAGTGTAATAATTCCAGCAGCCCATTCTGCCCTAAGGAGAGCAGGTAGCCTTACAATAGTGAAAACCGAAAATGGCTGTAATTCACTATTAGGACATGCCACACACATCAGGGCTTGTCCTACCTTATGCTTACAATGCACCCTGCCCTTGGGCCTACCATAGGGTGACTAACATGACGTTAAGGGAAGGTTTTAGGGACTGGCAAGTAGGTGTACTTGCGCAGTCAGCATGGCAGTACCAGACTGCACGCAGGTTCTGCAATGGCAGACCTTAGACATATTTTTCTAGGCCGCTTCTGTGGGTGGCCTAACCAGTGCTGCAAGCCCACCAGCAGCATTTGTATTTACAACCCCTGATGCACTATACTAGGGACTGACAGTAAACCAAATAAGCCAAATAAGGAATCCAATTAATGTATCAATTTAACATAGGGAGCAGTATGTTAAATTGATACATCCTTTAGGATGGATGGTTTTTAGATTCTGATTTTGAAACTAGCACTTTTAGAAAGTGACTAGTTTCTTGTCTAACTATTTACCTGTCTCTGCTGGTTTGGTGTGTGTGTGACAGGGGCTGGGTGGCTCCAGAGGTCTGAATGAGTCAGTGTGGGGTGAATGAGGCATTAGAGTGGGGGAAGAGTAGTTCCGGATAGCCTGCCCTGCCTGACACAATGCTGGCTCCACCTCCTGCTGGGCGGCTGATAGCCCTGCCCTGCCAGTGACAATGCTGGCTCCACCTCCTGCCGGGCGGCTGAGGACCCTGCCCTGCACAGTGGATAGGCCAGGTGCCTCGGCCTGGCAACACCCACAACAAACCCAGGATGGGGGGAATTCCCCTGCATGGACAAAGGGATCAAAGCAGAAAAGGGGTATAAGAGAAGGACCCCTGAACCAAAGAATTCAGATCACTTCTGACAAGGAAATCTCCAAGGGCTGGAAGAGTGCCAGTCTCCTGTTGCAGTCACAGGGCTAAAGGACTTTACCATCTGCTAAATTTGCCTGTTGCTGGAACATGGGAGTCCTGCACCTCTAAAAGAAACCAGCCATCTTGACGTCGACGGACGCCGCCGAATCCAGCTCGACATCGTGAGTAACGACTCCAGTGTCCCGCACCTTCGACGCCAGCCGCCGGGCCCGATCGACGCCAGTAGCAACGCCAGTGAGTAGCGAGTTCAGCTTCAGCTCCAAGTGACCCTGTGTCGATGCCGCCGCTGATCGCATCGAAGCCGCAGCCCTTCTCGACACCGTGAGCACTGCTCACTCTTGCAACAACGACATCGACGACGACGCCGTATCCTGCTTCACCACCAGGAGCGCTACTCCAGCCTGACACCTGTCGACGCCGCTGCAGATCGCTCCGACTCCGAGGCTCGATCGACGCCGAAGACTCGACGCCGATACATCTCGAGGCCGTGGATCATCGTTTCTTCATTTTCCAAGGTACTGTGTTTGTGGGGTCTGTTTCGACTCCGGGCTCGACGTAGCGCTCCTCGCGGTCGACGCCGAACCTTTGGAATAGTTTTGACGTCGTGTGACTCCAGTGGGGGTTACATTGTTGCCAAGAACTGTGCTTTAGAGAAGAAGAGTACCTTTGTTGCTAAAGAACTATTTACTAAGAAGAAACTTTACTTGAACTATTATTTTTCCTTCCAAAGAGTATTTATTGAGATTGTGGTATATTTTTGTCGTTATTTGGTCTTGTGCTAAGCCTTATATAAACATCCTTATTTTTATAATACCTTCTGAGTTATGTCCATTTGTGGTGTATTCACTTTATTACTGTATGTGGTCATAAATGCTTAACACACTGCCTCTGAGATAAGCCTGTCTGCTCTGCCAAGCTACCAAGGACGTGAGCAGGGGTTATCTGAGTGTGTGATCCCCTTGCCCTGACTAGAGGAGGTGGGTCCCTATTTGTCAGAAGTGTATACCTCTGCCAACTAGAGACCAGCCGATTCTAACATTGTTGGTCAGCGGTGAGGATTTAAACTTGGCATTTATTACTCATGTGCAGTGATTAGTGTGCACTACATAGTGAGAGCAGACCATAGCGCAGCCACAATCTGTTTTGGTAGGATATTCTATTTTTGTTCTCAGCTTTCCTGGAGCTTGTTTTTGAACACTGCCAGTTTTGACCATGAGTGATGCCAGGGTCACTACCCCTGTTGTTGTGGAGGAGTTTGATAGGAAAAAGATAAAGAAATACAAGAAAGATCAGCTGAAACACTTTTGCGAGCAAGTTCCTACATCAGGCCTCAAAAATGCAGAGGACTTTCGCAAAGCACTGGAGGCCTGGGTAGAGGCCAGAAACCCCTCTGATCCAGTGGTGGTACCGCCAGAGGAAGGGGAAGAGGCAGAGCCCCTGAATGGGCCTGGGTCCTCTCCCGGCAGCAGTGTTTCCGCTAAGGGTCTTTCTCCTGAAGAATTGGAAGACAGGGCGAAGGAACGAGAGTACTAGTTAGAAATGGCAAAACTTAAATTAGGAGGGCAGTTGGAGAATGCAAGAAGCAGGAGAGATGTTGAAATGGAGAGCAAAAGGTTAGATTTTGAAAGAGAAAAATGTGCGTTTGAACATGAGAAAATGGTGAGGGAGATGGAGCTCAAAGCTAAGAGTTTAGAATTAAATCCCTCTGGTGGCAGCATTCCATCTGGGCCTGCAGAAAGTAGGTTTTATTTTCCCAAAGATGTGATAAAAGATTTTCATAAGAATGAAGATATTGGCCAATGGTACAAGGCATATGAGTTAGCATTGTTGGCCCACCGGGTCCCTGAGAAGGATTGGGGAGCGGGTTGTGGGGTCGCTTTGTCAATGAGGGGAGAGATACCTTGTTGGACATGCCTGTTGAGGATAGGATGTCTTATACTCATATGAAAGATGCTTTAATGTTAAGGTATGGCCTAACTCCAGAAAAGTACCGACAAGCCTTTAGAGAATGTAAGAAATTGCCTGGTACTACATGGGTTGAATATGTGTTATTTTTTCTGCAGAGCCATGGATGGTTGGATAAAGGGTACCAAAGTGGAAAGTTAGGATGCTCTTTATGATTAGTTTGCTTGGGAGCACTTGTCTAATAACTGTTTTCCAGAGCTACACCAGCACCTTATTGATAGCAAGATATCTAGCCCTAGAAAACTTGCTGAGGAGGCGGACCTCTGGGTCAGTACCAGGGTCCACAAGGGTCAGTGGGAGACTCAGCCAAAGGTGGGCAGGGTCCCCAGCAGAAGAGTGGGGGGGACAGGGGTAAACAGAGGGAGTTTCAGAAAGGGCCCCAAAGTAATCCCCAAGGGAACCAAGGGAAGGGTTCCCAGCCTCTCCCAGTAAAGAAGCCAGAGGCCCCAACAGGTAAACCTGTTCCTAGGGGCCTAATGACCTGCTACGCTTTTAAGCAGGTGGGACACCGTTATTATGATCCCCAGTGTCCCATGAAGAACTCTAATGCACCACCACGTGCACCCCCCGTCAGATGGCGAGTGTAGCCCTGGGAGGGGGGGGAGATGGTTGCCCCTGGTGGGAAGGGCCCCGCAGAAATGTCCCTGGTCTCTTTAGGAGACATGGAAATGGTCCCTCCACCCCCTCTGCCTAGTAACACTAAGAAATATAGGCAGTGGGTAACCATTAATGGCCATAGGGTGGAAGCTCTCAGAGACACCGGAGCAAGTGTGACAGCTGTCAGGTGTCACTTGGTGTCCAGAGAGCAGGTGGTCCCTCATGCATTCTACCCTGTTGTAGCTGCTGACAACTCCCAGAGAGAGTGTGAGGTAGCTCAGATTCCCTTTGAATGGGGGGGGGTCTCGGGTACTCTTCAGGTTGCTGTGAGGCCCGCCATGCCTGTTGACTGTCTTCTGGGCAATGATTTGGAGGACTCCCCTTGGGCTAAGGTGGAGCGAGAGACACATTTGAAAATGTTGGGTGTGCCGGAGTGGGTGTGTGCAACCACTCGGTCCATGACAGCTAGTAAGGGTGTTGATGGGGTTCTTAAGCCTGAAAGAATGGCCCAGGACCCCGCTGTGACGAGAAGAGGCAGGGGGCTCGGGAAACCGTCTCCCATAGTTCCCATGGTCCAGGAAGAGGCAGACCTTGAGGGGGATGCCCTGGAACCTACAGGGGAACAAGTTGCTGAACTGGGAGACCTGCCCGAGCTGACCCACTGGCAGCAGGATGGTGGTCCCTCCAGGGAAGAATTTTGTGCTGAGCAAAAAGTGTGCCCTTCTCTTGTGGGTAGGAGGCAGCAGGCCTCAGCCCAAACAACAGGTGATCAGTCAGGATCACATTTGGTCTACTGGGTGAACGATTTCCTGTATAGCGAGCCTAAGGCTGCTGAGCCTGGGTCAGCCCATGTGCTGGTGGTACCCCAGTGCTTCAGAGCCTTCCTACTGGGTTCGGCTCATGACGTTCCGTTAGCTGGACATCTGGGGCAGGACAAGACCTATGATAGGCTTGTCACCCATTTTTACTGGCCCCAGATGAGAAGGGATGTAGACATCCATTGTAAAACCTGCCAAACTTGCCAGGCAAGTGGGAAAAGCGAGCAGAAGCTGAAGGCTCCCCTCCAACCTTTTTCCGTCATCAGTACCCCCTTTTTATCGGGTGGGGATTGACATTGTGGGGCCACTGGACCCCAAGACAGCCATGGGCAACAGGTTTATCCTGGTCTTGGTGGACCATGCCACCCGGTACCCGGAAGCCATCCCTCTCCGCACAGTGATGGCCCCCGTGGTGGGACGGGCACTGAGGTTCCGTGACAATTATAAGTGATGTTTTTGACTCGTACGAATATGGTCGAGTCTGGTATATATGAACCGCAAATGACGAGTTTAGTGGGTGTATGCAGTTTCGCTGTGTTAATCCAAACCGTTCGTCTGTTACGTGGGTTTTTCTATCTGTACCCACGGGTTCCATCTTAGATACGGCGTCCATTTTGTCTCTTGCCCTCAAGTAGCCAGCGAACGGACGTTGTCCGCTTCGCGACCCTGGGATTCCCAAGATACCTGCGGAAGACACATGTCCTTTGAAAATGTCTTTATGACGAGGGGGATGATACTGTAAGGCAGATGGCCCCGCTCGAGGCTCATCTCGCCGTGCCGGTTTATTGTCTCAGCCGTGCATCTCATTAGGCACGTCCCTTTGATGCCTGTAGCTCGTGTTTCCCGATACCTCCTCTTTTACACCCTTTCCGATTCACCCACTGTCTCCATCTTCCTCTGCACCTGTCCTTGTTCCTTCTTCGATCCGTTTTACTGCTGATTGGAATGTACTAATGGTGGGAAGATGGGTTTTTACAGTTGGGAACCGCCAAATGCATTCGCACTTATGTTTCGGACTCTGAATGTATCAAAGTGACCAAAGCGACCCCTCTCGGGGATAATTATGGGAACCGAGTCGTAAACCTTTGTGTACCATGTAAACCTATGGAAGAAACGTGTATAAAAGGAGCGACCCACTTGCAGCAATTTGAAGCAGTCTCCCCAAGTTGTACGTGTTGTACTTGCTGTGACTTCTGTGTTCCCTGCAGTAATAAAGCTCGAATCTTTGACGCCGAAGGAAGTGTCCCGTGTCTCTGTCATTCGTACGCCGGAGCAGGTTACCCACGAAGGTTTCAGGTGTTGTTCCCTGGCACCGCTGGGTCTTAAAGAACCCAGTCCTTCAGTTGGCGCCCAACGTGGGGCTGCATCAGTGGTACCGGTCCAAGCCCGACGATCGTGAGGAACTTCGTGTGAAATCTCCGAGGGAAGGTGCACTCCGCTTCATCGATCCTGTTGTCGAAACAAGTGGCCCGAAGACTTTTCCCGCGAAGATTCCCGCCTCCTGACGGCTGCGACGGACTGCTGCCCTGACTGTAGACCTGTTTTGGCGCCTGGTGTAGACCTTGGTATAGCGAGACGATTGACGGGCCTTCCTGGTGACGCCATCGATCTTTGAGTTAAGTATTTGTGGGTCGCGCCCAGAGTTCTTGGTTGTGGTTACTTAGTTGTTGCATGGTTCCATTGCATTTGTGGTTCTTGGTACTTTGTTGTGTTATTTGACGACTGCAGCCGCCAAAAACCGAGGGTTTTTGCTCTTTGCTGGGACTTGGTAAATCCCGTAACCCTTGAAGTTTGTGAAACACGGCCAGTGTGCAAGATGCCTGGTCGCTGTACTTTGTTTAGTTGTTTCAGACGTTGTGGTACGGATTCCCGACTGGAGGATTCGTGTCCGATACCTCCGGTTGGAACTCCCACTTATGAGCTCTACAGCAAACACGGGCTAGGCCCGATTACTTTTAATGAATATTGGATTTGTTACACTAAAAAGGATGGTGTCCTTAGTTGGCCACCTCATGGTAGCTTTGAGACTCCAATTTTAGATAATCTTGAGGCTAAATTATTTGCGAAAAAGTCAAGGCCGGCCATGTTTGATGCCTTTCGGTTGTGGCGTAAAGAAGCCCGACAGAAAGAGATCAGACAGACTAAACGTAATCAGAGAGATGGTGTTGCTACTATTGTGAAGAAAGCAGAGCAGTTTCAGCGTGATAAGGAGGATAAGGAAAAGGAAGTGTTTGATAGGCTACAGCGTATGTCCATAGATAAATGCTATCCTGCTTTGCCTACGGAGTCGGATAAGAAGGAAGAATCAGTTGAGGATCCTTTAATGTCTTATCTTATGAAGTCGCCACCTCCGTATGTACAGGGTACCGCAGTTCCTGTGGTCCCCCCTGTACCTGTTCCTCAACCTGCTCCTTAACCTGCACCTGTTCTTCCGACTGTTCCTGCTCCCTTGCCTGTTGCTATTCCTACTGCTCCTCCGCTTCCACATACTCCTGCTCCCGCTACTGTTTCTGCTCTACTAACTCCTGTTGTTGCTTCCGTCTCTACTCCTTCTCTTGTTAGTCCCTTGTGCTATACTTCTTCATCTACTTGCAGCCGTACTTCTCCTGTTGCGGCTAGCTTCTTTCATTCTCTCGGACCTGTTCTTGGGTCCGCTGGTTTAGATGGTCCTCAGAGACGTAGTCAGCTTCCCGGTAACAGGGAACGTGCTTCGCTATACAATATGGCGATGGGTTGGATGACGCATCCTCTTAGAAATCCTCCACGTGCTGTACTTGATACGTTCTGTCAATTCAATGTACCGACACAAAGATTTGTGTTCGAAGAAATGTGCAAAGTTTTGCGCGATCAGATATCGGCCGATGCACCTGACGAGGTGTTGACCGCTTTGTCTGATCTACAGCTTCAGTTTTCGAACGGACTGATAGTGGATACTAACGTTCGACGTGCTGTTGAGCGGTTGTTATCTTTCCGTCCCACTCCTATACCTCAAGCCTTGTTTGTTGAGGACGTTGAGAGGCAGTTAGATGCGTCTGGTCAGTTTCCCATGCGGGAAGTTCCACCAGTGTGGATGCCAGGTGATAATGCCGCTGTTCCTATTGTTCCGCCACACTTCCAGAGAGTATGGATTAATCTCCCGTGGAAACGATCGGAAGTGTTGCAGGTGAAGCAATCTTTGCCTGACCCTCGCAAAAATCCTGCAGGGTATTATAAAGAATTGTCGCAGCTTGTAGATGCTACGGTGATGAATCTTGCCGATATTGATATGCTGTTTGGCAATGTAGTACCGCAACCGGTATGGGCTAAGATTCGTCAGGAAAACCATCCCAACGAATTAGGCGGTGATTGGGCTGCCCTTATAGCGGCGGATGGGTTGCAAACTGGTGGTGCTAAACCCGAGCAGTTGATTGCTGCTCTCCCTCAGAGAATAATTACGCTAATGAAAACTCTTATGCCAGCTATGAGGGTGAATTGGGACAAACTGTCAGCTTGCAAACAGAAAAAGGACGAGAGTGTCTCTGACTTCTTTACGAGATTTGAGGAAGCATTCATCGATCATAGTGGGCAGGATATGGGCACTGAGGGTGGTCAACGGTTGTTTGTGGACAAATTTGTTTCTAACTTATTGCCCGACTTGAGCAATAAGTTGAAAAATTCTGAAAGTGCGTGGGCCGTTTCTACCTCGGCTCAAATATTGGCTACAGCACAGTATTATGAGAACAGAGAGAAAGAGGAGAACGACCGCGCTGATAAAAAGACGAAAGAACTTAAAACTAAAGTGTTGTTACAGCAAGCGTATCCTCCGCGTTCGAATCAGAATGCTTCACAGCAAAATAGATCGCAGCCACAATCGAATAGACCACAATCTCGAAATGACTCCTCTTCCCAAAGATCTTCGTTAGGGTACAATCAGTGTGCCTATTGTAGACAGGAGGGTCATTTAAAATTCAATTGTCCTGTTCTAAACGATCGTAATAGTGGTAACTCATCTAGGGGAGGTCGTGGTGGTTCTCAGCAGACATCACGCGGTAGGGGTCGTGGTGCTCAAAATGACCGTTCAGATAACTCATCAAATTCTAATAACTGTTTTGATCAACGTGGATCATCGCAAGGACGATCTGCGCAGTACAATGTAGACGATTATTACGTCGATCAAGGAACTGACGACAGTAATTACTAGGATAGCCGTAGACAAGGAGAGGGAGTGGTATCAGTTCCGGTTGATCAGAGAGGGCCTTACGTCGCAGTTGCTACATCGGGCGTCGTTGAGCCTTTTCTGTTGGACACTGGTGCAGCGAAAAGTTCTATTATGCATTCGAAACTCCCTGGCGCACCTTTGTCTGGCTTAACAAATGTTTCCGTTGGATTCTCTGGCGCCCCCGTTAGCAATCCAGTTTCACGCCCTTTGCCCCTTACAATTGGGCCACGTGAGCTTGAAGCTCCGTTGATTTTGACTACTGGTTGTGGTGAAAATCTCTTGGGCCTGGATTTGCTAAAACGGTTGTATGCAACTTTGTATTGTTCTCCTGCGGGTGTAAAGCTTACGTTAGGAGAGAGGGTTGTCTCTCCTATGTACTTGTCTCTCGATAAGCTTCCACCGGAATTGAGTTCTCTTCCTGCGTCTCTATGGGCAACAGGTCCCAATGATGTGGGCCTACTTGACATCTCCCCTTATGTTGTTCAACTGAAAAATAATGTGCGATTGCCACGTATCCCCCAGTATCGTATCTCTCTTGATGGTGAACGAGCACTGTTAGCAATCATCTATGATTTGATCGAGAAAGACGTTATTGAAGAAACTCGGGGAAACGTGTGCAACAGCCCTGTACTGCCTATTCTAAAACGTACTGATCCTTCGAAACCACCTGTTTATCGTTTTGTTATCGATCTACGGGAGGTAAATAAAATTGTGATTCCTCAGTTCCCTGTTGTGCCTGACATCACGGCGCTACTGACTCTGATTCCAGCTTCTGCATCTTGGTTTTCGGTGATCGATTTGAAGAATGCGTTCTTCAGCATTCCAATTGCAGAAGAGAGCAGAGACCTTTTCGGTTTCTCTCTTGGTGGACGCAGCTTCCGGTTTAAACGCGCTCCTCAGGGCTACTGTGAGAGTCCATCGATTTACAGTCAAGCCTTGAAGGGTCAACTGGATGCGTTTACGTTGCCGGCTGGTGCGGCTTTAATCCAATATGTCGATGACTTATTGGTTGCTGCAGATACTCAGGACATTTGCAAAATTGCTACGGTGTCGTTGCTGCAACATCTCTGTGACTTACATCACAAGGTGTCACCTTCTAAACTCCAATATTGTTGTCAAGAAGTAACCTACCTAGGTCACTTATTGTCAAAGGAGGGAAGGCGGTTGACCCCAGAGAGAATTGCAGCAATTGCGCGAATGACTGTGCCAACAACCCAAAGAGATGTGCGTGCCTTTTTAAGTATCACGTCGTATTGCAGGCAATGGATTCCAAATTTTTCATTGCTAGCGAAACCATTGGTGGCTCTTACATGCAAGGATGTTTCAACTCCTTTACCATGGACGGAAGAATGTCAGAAAAGTTTTTCTGAATTGCGTGATTCATTGTGTTCGGCTCCTGTGTTAGGTACTCCTGACTACAGTAAGCCGTTCACATTATACGTTCACGAGAGGGAAGGTTGTGCTTTGAGTGTCTTAACACAACCTTTTGGTGGTAAGCAACGTCCATGTGCATATTTTTCCTCGACCTTGGACCCGGTAGCTAGAGCATTGCCGAGTTGTTTGAGAGCAACAGCGGCAGCTGCGGTGTCCATCCGACAATCAGCAGGATTGGTCATGGATAATATGCTTACGGTGATGGTTCCGCATGCAGTCGATACTCTTTTAAATCGTACGAAAACTCAGCACTTGACGAATGCGAGGTTGTCTGGGTACGAGTTGACGTTGCTGGCAAGTCATATTCAGATAAAACGTTGCAATGTTCTGAACCCGGCAACTTTGTTACCAATTAGCACGGAGTCAGATGAAATAGCAGAGCATGACTGTTATTTGAGGACCGAAGAGGAAACAAAAGGTCGAGTGGACCTTAAAAACACTCCTTTAGAAGATCCAGACGGAACATTGTATGTGGATGGTTCATGTTTTAAATTGCCGAACGGCGATGTCACTACTGCATATGCTGTCGTGACGTTGAATACTGTTGTTGAAGCTGCAAGATTGAATCAGAATTCTGCCCAGGCTGCGGAACTGATTGCTCTTACTAGAGCGTGTGTGTTAGCGAAAGGGAAACGTGTGAATGTGTTTACCGACAGCCAATATGCATTTGGTGTCGCCCATAGTTTTGGACGGTTGTGGAGAGAGAGAGGTTTTATGACATCGCATGGTACGAAGATTCAGCATGGTCAGCTTGTGAGCGATCTTTTGGATGCACTTACGTTGCCTAAGCAGGTAGCGATTGTTAAATGTAGTGCACACCGTAAGGTGACGGATGATGTTGGACGTGGTAATGCGTTTGCAGATGAGACTGTTAAGGAGACTGCCCGGAACCTTAGCACTCGAATGTATGTGACGAGTTCGGTTAGGTGGCCTACAGAGTCTAGTATGTGTGAGGACACTATCGAGAGTGTGAAAGCGATACAGAATGAGGCCACCGAGACTGAAAAGACGAAGTGGAAAGAAAGTACGGGAAAGTTGGATGCGAATGGTTGTTGGGTTGATTTGTCGGAACATAGGAGATGGATGTTGCCAGATGCGTATGTGCTGGCTATTGTGACAATGGCACATGGGTTAGCACATATTAGCGTGAAAGGTATTTGTAAGTTGCTGTCTCCTGTGTGGAAGAATGATGGTATCACGAAATGTGCTGAACGTTTGGTTAAGAATTGTATGGTATGTATGCTGTACAATCCTGGTAAGGGAACCCCAACTCCTCCTGGTAGTTTTGCTCCCCCTTCGTGTCCCTTTGAGGTGATTCAATTAGACTTCATCCATATGGAGCGATGCAATAACCTGAAATACGTTTTAGTCGTGGTTTGCGCGTTCTCCCGATGGATTGAAGCTTATCCTCTCAAAGACAACACTGCTTTGTCAACAGCAAAAATCCTACTGAAGGAATACTTTCCTCGGTACGGAATGCCTCGGGTTGTATGGTCTGATAACGGAAGTGAGTTTGTGGGGAGTGTGATGAAGAGTGTGTGCAAAGGCCTTGGAATTAATCAAAAATTCCACAGCGCCAATCATCCCCAGTCAGCTGGTTTGGTTGAAGGGTATAACGGCACCCTCAAACTAAAGCTAGCGAAGATTCAGGCTACGACTGGTCTTTCGTGGCCTGACGCTTTACCCTTAGCTTTACTGTCAACAAGGGCAACCGTACACTCCCGAGTAGGGCTTAGTCCCTATGAAATAGTGTTCGGTCGCCCTGCGAATGTGTGGGGGGTCTCTAGACCGGGTGTGTTCCGTGATCTTGAGTACCCAATTGTTAGAACCGGCTGTCTCTAGTTGGAAGAGGTATGCACTTCTGACAAATAGGGACACTCCTTTTCTAGTCAGGGCAAGGGGATCACACCCTTCGATAACCCCTGCTCACCCCCTTGGTAGCTTGGCAGAGCAGAACAGGCTTATCTCAGAGGCTGTGCGTTAAGCAATTATGACCACATACAGTAATACAGTGAATACACTACAAATGGACACGACACAGTAGTATTATAAAAATAAGTATTTTTATATAAGGTTTAGCACAAGACCAAATAACGGCAAAAACTGTACACAATCGGAATAAATACGTTCGGGAAGGAAAAAGGATAGTTCAAAGGTAGTTTCTTCTTTAGCACAAAAGTCTTTTAGTATCAAGCAAATCTTCTTCTTGGAAACACAGTTCTTAGCAACAGGGTAACTCACACGGGAGCTACACGACGTTGAGGCAAAGATAATCCAAAGGTTCGGCGTCGACCGCGAGGAGCGCTACGTCGGGCCTGGAGTCACACGGACCCCCAACAACACAGTACCTTTAGGAAAATGAAGCACCCGATGATCAGCGGCGTCGAGCAATCCGGCGTCGCGGCTTCGGTGTCGGTCAGGCCTCAGCAGGCGTCGTCGATGATGCAGTTGCACAGAGTGAGCAGCGCTCACGGCGTCCAAGGGGCGCACAGGTGATGCGATCAGCAGCGGTGCAGACACGAGGTCCTCTGGAGCTAGAGCCGTACTCCCACTCACTGGCGTTGCTGCTGGCGTCGGTCGGGCCCACCGTCCGGTCGTCGTGATTGCTGGTTCCTTCAGAGGTGCTGGATTCACACTTCCAGCAAAATAGCACTTTTAGCAGGTGAAGTCTTTTAGCCCTGTGACTTCAGCAGGAGACTGGCACTCTTCCAGTCCTTGGAGATTTTCTTAGCAAGCTTGAGAGTACACACACAGTTCCTCTCTCCTGGTTCCTTGGCAAAAATAAAGAAGCACTGCAGGATTCCCCCAACAACAGCACACTGGCAGAAGGGGTAGGCAGTCCTTTAGATCAGCAGGCCTCTTGTCCTTGGTTACAGGGTTCCTTGTCAGAAGTGATCTGATTTCCTAGTTCAGGGGTCCTTCTCTTATACCCCTTTTCGTCTCTGATCCCTTTGTCTATGCCGGGGGTTTCCCAACATCCTGGGTCTGTGGTGGGTGGAGCTAGGCCGTAGCACCTGGCCTATTCATTGAGCCGGGCTGAGTCCTCAGACGCCCCGCAGGAGGTGGAGCCAGCATTGATACTGGCGGGAGCAGAGCTATCGCCATCCCGGCAGGAGGTGGGGCTAGGATCGTTCATGGCAGGCACAGAGCCATCAGTCGCTTGGCAGGAGGTGGAGCCCGCATTGTATCAGGCAAGGCAGGCTATCAACAACTACTCTCCCCCTACTCTCAATGTAAATGTCCCACTCATCCCACACTGACTCATCCAGACCTCTTGGAGCCACCCAGCTCCTGTCACACACACGTAAGACCAGCAGAGACCAGATATGGTTAGACAAGAAAATAGACACTTTCTAAAAGTGCTATTTTCGGACCCAGAGTCCAAAAACCATCCACACCAACGGATGCGTAATTGAACCCCGAGTTCAGGGATACCAAACTCGACATTGCACCATGCTCCCCGAGCCAGCTAGGATCATAGTACTAATAATCCCGGCGGCCCATTCTAATCAATGGAGAGCAGGCTACCTCGCAATAGTGAAGGACCAAGATGGCGGTAATTCACTATCAGGACATGCCAACTTGGTCAGGCGTGTCCTACCTCAGACTTACCATGCACCCTGCCCGAAGGCCTACCATAGGGGCGACTAACATGAAGCCAAGGGGAGGTTTGGAGGGCTGGCAGGTAGGTATACCTGCGCAGCCGGCGTGACAGTACAAGACTGCATGTGGGTCTCGCAATGACCGACCCGTGGACATTCTTTTACGAGGCCGCTCCTGTGGGTGGCACAACACGTGCTGCAAGCCCACGAGCGGCATTTGTATTTACAAGCCCGGGCACTCCTGGTGCACTAGACTAGGGACTGACAGTAAACCAAACAAGCCAAACATGGATACAATAGATACATCAATTTAACCTAGGGAGCACTTGCGCTATGGCACTGATCAGCAGTGACACGGCGCCCAAAGCATATACCAGCAAAACATCGTAAAACAGTAGAGGCAAACAGAAAAAAATGGAGGAGAGACTCAAGCCAATGATGTCAGGTCTAACACCAATGTTGATTGACTATCTTCATGATCTGACTGCTAAACTGAGGTTAATTCACCAACAGGTTTACGAAGCATTGCCGACGCAGACGGAGGGTCCAGGCCACCAGCTCCAGCCCGGAGACTGGGTGGTAACCAGAAATTTTGCTCGTAAGAAGAATTTGGAGCCCAGGTTCACTGGACCCTATCAGGTCCTCCTTGCCACGAGAACTGCCGTTCGTTTAGAGGGCCGGAAAAATTGGGTGCATGCCACCCATACGAAGAAAGTTCCTATACCGTTACCGGCAGACTCGTGGGTGAGGAGGGGCATTGCTTCAGCTGAATCCGAAGGATTGCTGGCGTTTGTACCTTTTAGCGACGCACAACCTGTCGGTGAATCCCCAGTGCAGCAGAAAGACGCTGTTGAACATTTGTCACCAAAAGACTCAAGACCAGAACATTCGACTGATCAACAGAACTCTGTTTCTTCAACGGATCCTTTGTTCGACGAACAGACACGTCCTGGGAAAACTCGATACTTTTTGCGATCTAGCACTAAGGACAAATAAAAAGATTTCGTTCTGCCCCTTGGCAATTGCATTATCCCGTTTTCCACGATCAGTCTGAACACCTGTATCATTGTAATTATTTTTGTATATATTGAAGTTTCGTTCCATATGTATTTTTGTTTCCACAGCTGAGAGATATTTTTGCATATACATTGTAAATAAAGGCCGTAGGGCCGCGCGTGTACTTCCTTCTGGTTAGTAGGTCTTGACGCTAGGTTAAAGACCGTTGGTTCCTGGGAACTCCTAGGGATTGACTACTGCTACACAGAACGAAGTGCGTCAAGAAACATTGCGGACGGTCGTAGGGGATGGCGTTTTCAAAGCTGATGGACTTGGAAGAAGCTCAGGCGAAAAGGTTCAAGCTACAACAACTTAGTCGTACCAAATGTTTTATGTTTCAAATATTTGTATTGCTTTTGACTGTTTCTGCATTATTGGCGGGTGGGGTGTATTACACGATGTCTTACTTCTTACCTTCTGCCATACCTACTCCTACTTCTGACCCTAAACTTACCTCCACTGCATCCCCTCATTCTTTTCATATCTTACCCGAACACGAGCAGGCTAGACGTGTAGAATTCCGCAATAATTCCTTTATCCAGCTCCTTCACCAGCACCAGTTAGTGGTTAACACTACTAATTGTTGGGTGTGTGGTTTGATGCCACATACCACGGATAGGGGAATTCCATATCTGGTTTTACCGTATAGTTCCCAGGGTTCCGCTCGAGCATTTCAAACAATGTTTCGAAGCGCACTAGATTCTTACCCCAGTCGAGAGCCACGTTCTTCCTACTTTGGCCCTGGCTCGTATCACAAGCCTTTGTCTATAGCGATAGAAGACTTGGATAGAGATATCTATGAGCCGTCGCTCATTCCGGAGGAAGAGATACAAGCCTATAGGGTCCTGAGTAAGGTCGAGTATAGTGCGCTCACGAGTGATAAACAGCTTAAAAGCTCACCTCCGATATGGGTCGTACCCCACATTGGTAATTTTTGTTTAATGGGTCGTGGCCGAAGATCAAAAGCTCGACTCAGAGAAAGTGCTTGCACCAAGAATTACATTCTGCCGATGGTCTCATCCCCTGTGTTTCTGGCTGCCAAGGGTACATACTTTGTCTGCCATGATCGTGCGTATGCATGGTTGCCCTCCGACTTTGCGGGCTCATGTTTTATCGCAAATCTGTTGCCTCCGACGTTCACTGTAGACGCAGACTATCACAAGACTAGAGTTGTGAGAGGCGTAATTAGCGAAGAGGATACTGTACTGCCGGTCAAGAGGCAGGAGACTTTTTCAAGGGTTTCCTCCCGTTTTGGGGGCCTATGGTTAATAGTAGGAACCTGAGACAATTGACTCGAGTGGTAGAATCGACAGCTAATATTACTGCCAGTGCCCTTGGTAATATCACCACAGAACTTCAGGCGGATAGACTCATGACGTTACAAAACCGGATGGTTTTAGACGTGATCTTAGCAGATCGAGGTGGGGTATGTAAGGTGATCCATTCGAGCTGCTGTATCTTCATTCCTGATAACGCTCCGACTGTCTATCAAGCCATCTCAAAGTTGCATAAGATCTCTGAGTCCATACACGTGGACGTAGGGGATTGGACGCTACTTGGGTGGTTTTGGGGCCTGATGTCGACTTGGGGTTGGAAGATTCTGATGATTATCGGAGTTGTTGTGGCATTCCTGTTCACGTGTTGCCTTTGTGTGCAGTGTGGTCCTGCCTTATGTGGCCTCTGTGCTACAACGTGTATGAGACAGCCGCCTGTTACCAAAGGAGCTCGGTTGGACAGAGCTATGTTACAGCAATATCTCGATGGTCTGATGAATATCGAGTATGATTCCGACTAGTGCTTGCCTACATGAGGGCAAAAGGAGCGTCTGAGGTTCCGTGACAATTATAAGTGATGTTTTTGACTCGTACGAATATGGTCGAGTCTGGTATCTATGAACCGCAAATGACGAGTTTAGTGGGTGTATGCAGTTTCGCTGTGTTAATCCAAACCGTTCGTCTGTTACGTGGGTTTTTCTATCTGTACCCACGGGTTCCATCTTAGATACGGCGTCCATTTTGTCTCTTGCCCTCAAGTAGCCAGCGAACGGACGTTGTCCGCTTCGCGACCCTGGGATTCCCAAGATACCTGCGGAAGACACATGTCCTTTGAAAATGTCTTTATGACGAGGGGGATGATACTGTAAGGCAGATGGCCCCGCTCGAGGCTCATCTCGCCGTGCCGGTTTATTGTCTCAGCCGTGCATCTCATTAGGCACGTCCCTTTGATGCCTGTAGCTCGTGTTTCCCGATACCTCCTCTTTTACACCCTTTCCGATTCCCCCACTGTCTCCATCTTCCTCTGCACCTGTCCTTGTTCCTTCTTCGATCCGTTTTACTGCTGATTGGAATGTACTAATGGTGGGAAGATCGGTTTTTACAGTTGGGAACCGCCAAATGCATTCGCACTTATGTTTCGAACTCTGAATGTATCAAAGTGACCAAAGCGACCCCTCTCGGGGATAATTATGGGAACCGAGTCGTAAACCTTTGTGTACCATGTAAACCTATGGAAGAAACGTGTATAAAAGGAGCGACCCACTTGCAGCAATTTGAAGCAGTTTCCCCAAGTTGCACGTGTTGTACTTGCTGTGACTTCTGTGTTCCCTGCAGTAATAAAGCTCGAATCTTTGACGCCGAAGGAAGTGTCCCGTGTCTCTGTCATTCGTACGCCGGAGCAGGTTACCCACGAAGGTTTCAGGTGTTGTTCCCTGGCACCGCTGGGTCTTAAAGAACCCAGTCCTTCAGCACTGATGGGTGTTTTCTGCCACATGGGGTTCCCCAGAGAGGTGGTGTCAGACCGTGGAACCAACTTCATTTCCAATTACATGAAGTCCCTGTGGAAGGAGTGTGGGGTAACCTACAAGTTCACCACTCCTTACCACCCACAAGCTAATGGGCTGGTTGAGAGATTGAACCAGACCCTCAAAGGCATGATCATGGGTCTTGAAGAACCAATGAGGCGTAAATGGGACGTCCTCTTACCATGCCTCCTGTTTGCTTACCGTGAGGTGCCACAAAAGTCTCTAGGGTTCAGCCCCTGTGAGTTTTTGTATGGACACCCGGTAAGAGGACCTTTGAGTCTGGTCAAAGAAGGCTGGGAGCAATCTCCCAGGAAACCTCCCCAGGATGTACACAGTTGCATGCTGGCCTTTAGGAACCAGACTCTGCGCTTCAGAGATCTTGCCCAGGCAAATCTGGAGGCCAGCCAGGAAGAGTTGAAACAGTGGTACGACCGGAATGCCACTCTGGTGGAGCTTCAACATGGTCAGAAGGTTTGGGTCATGTCCCCTGTGGAACCTTGTGGGCTCAAGGACAGGTGGACTGGACCATTTGAGGTTGTGGAGAAAAAGAGCGATGCCACCTACTTGGTGGACTTGAAGTCTCCCAGGAACCCCTTGAGGGTCCTGCATGTAAACAGGTTAAAGCCCCACTTAGAAAGGTCCGAAGTGGGCATGCTCCTAGCTACAGATGCTGGAATGGAGGAGGAGAGTGAGCCTCTTCCTGACCTCCTCTATGCAAAAGAGCAAGATGGGTCAGTGGATGGTGTTGTCCTCTCTGACACACTGACCCCATAGCAGTATCAAGATTGTCGCCAACTGTTGGGACAATTCCCTGATCTGTTCTCCTTCACACCTGGTGTCACTCAGTGGTGTGTCCATGATGTGGACATCGGGGACAGCACTCCTGTGAAGCACAAAGCCTACAGAGTGACTGATAAGGTCAGAGCCTACATCAAGGAGGAGGTCTCCAAGATGTTTGCCTTAGGGGTGGTTGAGTCCTCTAGCAGTCCCTGGGCCAGCCCAGTGGTCTTAGTCCCAAAGGCTGCAGGACCTGGTGCTTCACCAGAACTTCAGTTCTGTCTGGATTACCGAGGACTCAATTCAGTCACCAAGACTGACGCGCACCCCATCCCCAGAGCTGATGAGCTCATAGATCTGTTGGGGGCTGCCCCGTACCTCAGTACGTTTGATCTAACGTCTGGGTACTGGCAGATCGCCTTGACTGATGGGGCAAAAGAGAGGTCTGCATTCTCCACACCAGATGGGCAATACCAGTTCCGGGTTATGCCCTTGGGGGGAGAAAAATGCCCCTGCCACCTTCGGGAGGTTGGTCAACCAGGTATTGACTGGACTGGAGGATTTCAGCGCCGCCTACCTGGACGACATAGCAGTGTTCAGCGCCAGCTGGGAGAAACACTTGCGCCACCTCCAGGAAGTGTTGGCCCTGCGCAGAGCAGGCCTGACAATCAAGGCAAGCAAATGCCAGATTGGGCAGGGTTCAGTGGTGTACTTGGGGCACCAAGTAGGGAGCGGCAACGTACCCCCCTGCAACCCAAGATAGATACCATCCTGGCTTGGGCACCACCCAAAACCCAGACTCAGGTGGGAGCCTTCTTAGGTCTCACGGGTTACTACAGGAGGTTTGTCAAGGGGTATGGCAACATTGTGCACCCCTTGACTTCACTGACTTCCAGGAAGCAGCCAAGACTTGTGATCTGGACTGACGCCTGTCAGACGGCCTTTGACACCCTGAAGACTACAATGTGTACAGCACCCATACTCCAGGCCCCCAACTTTTCCAAGGAATTTATTGTCCAGACGGACGCTTCAGAGCATGGCGTGGGGGCTGTTCTAGCACAGGAGAATGAGGAAGGCCGAGACTTACCTGTAGCCTTCATCAGAAGGAAGTTACTGCCCAGGGAACAGAAGTGGAGTGCGATAGAGCGAGAAGCATTTGCTGTGGTCTGGGCGCTGAAGAAGCTAAGACCCTACCTGTTTGGGACTCACTTCCGGGTTCAGACAGACCACAGGCCCCTCAGATGGTTGATTCAGATGAGGGGTGAGAACCCAAAACAGTTGAGGTGGTCCATTTCCCTACAGGGGATGGACTTCACGGTGGAACACCTCCCTGGTACAGATCACGCCAATGCTGATGGTCTGTCCAGATTTTTCCGCCTTAGTGCTGAAGACTCCCTAGGTGAAGGGTAGTTCTCCCCACATTTCAGCTGGAGGGGACACGTGTTAGACCTGGCATCATTGGCATGAGTCTCTCCTCCATTTTTTGTCTGTTTGCCTCCTCTGTTTACAATGTTTTACTGGAATATTGCTTTGGGCACTGTGCCACTGCTGATCAGTGCCACAGTGCAAGTACTCCCTATGTTAAATTGATACATTAATTGGATTCCATATTTGGCTTATTTGGATTACTGTCAGTCCCTAGTATAGTGCACTAGGAGTGCCAGGGCTTGTAAATACAAATGCTGCTGGTGGGCTTGCAGCACTGGTTATGCCACCCACAGAAGCGGCCTAGAAAAATTATGTCTAAGGTCTGCCATTGCAGAACCTGCGTGCAGTCTGGTACTGCCATGCTGACTGCGCAAGTACACCTACTTGCCAGTCCCTAAAACCTTCCCTTAACGTCATGTTAGTCACCCCTATGGTAGGCCCAAGGGCAGGGTGCATTGTAAGCATAAGGTAGGACAAGCCCTGATGTGTGTGGCATGTCCTAATAGTGAATTACAGCCATTTTCGTTTTTCACCTGCTCTCCTTAGGCCAGAATGGGCTGCTGGAATGATTACACTATATAATCCGAACAGACTCAGAGAGCATGGTGGAAAGTCGAGTTTAGTATCCCTGAACTCAGAATTTGATAACACATCCTTTAGGATGGATGGTTTTTAGATTCTGAGTTTGAAACTAGCACTTTTAGAAAGTGACTAGTTTCTTGTCTAACAATTTACTGGTCTCTGCTGGTTTGGTGTGTGTGTGACAAGGGCTGGGTGGCTCCAGAGGTCTGAATGAGTCGGTGTGGGGTGAATGAGGCATTTGTGTTTAGAGTGGGGGAAGAGTAGTTCCTGATAGCCTGCCCTGCCTGACACAATGCTGGCTCCACCTCCTGCCGGGCGACTGATGGCCCTGCCCCTGCCAGTGACAATGCTGGCTCCACCTCCTGCCGGGCAGCTGGGGACCCTGCCGTGCACAGTGAATAGGCCAGGTGCCTCGGCCTGGCAACGCCCACAACAAACCCAGGATGGGGGGAATTCCCCTGCATGGACAAAGGGATCAAAGCAGAAAAGGGTTATAAGAGAAGGACCCCTGAACCAAAGAATTTAGATCACTTCTGACAAGGAAACCTATACCAATGACAAGAAGCCTGCTGATCCAAGGACTTGCCTACCCCTTCTGCCAGAGTGCTGTTTGCTGGGGGGAATCCTGCAGTTGCTTCTTTATTTTTGCCAAGGAACAAGGAGAGAGGAACTGAGTGTGTACTCTCAAGCGTTGCCAAGAAAATGTCCAAGGGCTGGAAGAGTGCCAGTCTCCTGTTGAAGTCACAGGGCTAAAGGACTTCACCATCTGCTAAATTTGCCTGTTGCTGGAACATGGCAGTCCAGCACCTCTAAAAGAAACCAGCCGTCTCGACGTCAACGGACGCCGCCGAATCCAGCTCGACATCATGAGTAACGACTCCAGTGTCCCGCACCTTCGACACTGGCCGCCGGGCCTGATCGACGCCAGTAGCGACGCCAGTGAGTAGCGAGTTCGGCTCCAGCTCCAAGTGACCCCGTGTCGATGCTGCCGCTGATCGCATCGAAAACGCAGCCTTTCTCGACGCCGTGAGCGCTGCTCACTCCTGCAACAACGACATTGACGACGACACCGTATCCTGCTTCACCACCGGGAGCGCTGCTCCAGCCTGACACCTGTCGACGCCGCTGCTGATCGCTCCGACTCCAAGGCTCGATCGACGCCGAGGACTCGCCGCTGATACATCTCGATGCCGTGGATCATTGTTTCTTCGTTTTCCAAGGTACTGTGTTTGTGGGGTCTGTTTTGACTCCGGGCTCGACGTAGCGCTCCTCGCAGTCTACGCCGAACCTTTGGAATAATTTTGCCTCTGCGTCGTGTGACTCCAGTGGGGGTTACATTGTTGCCAAGAACTGTGCTTTAGAGAAGAGGAGTACCTTTGTTGCTAAAGAACTATTTACTAAGAAGAAACTTTACTTGAACTATTATTTTTCCTTCCAAAGAGTATTTACTAAGACTGTGGTATATTTTTGTCATTATTTGGTCTTCTGCTCAGCCTTATATAAACATCCTTATTTTTGTAATACCTTCTGTGTTGTTTCCATTTGTGGTGTATTCACTTTATTACTGTATGTGGTCATAAATGCTTAACACACTGCCTCTGAGATAAGCCTGTCTGCTCTGCCAAGCTACCAAGGGGGTGAGCAGGGGTTATCTGATTGTGTGATCCCCTTGCCCTGACTAGAGGAGGTGGGTCCCTATTTGTCAGAAGTGTATACCTCTGCCAACTAGAGACCAGCCGATTCTAACACCATGGAAGTAATTTAATTCTGAAACATTCTCTTCTCACCTACATGGCCTCCTCAAGACCCTTCCTAGGAATGTAGCTTCATGGAGATTACAGCACTACAGACAGAAATGCTCCTTTGCATTTTGAGGACCCCTCTAAGGATACTACACAGGTATTATCAAACCCAACAGCTTCCAACGAGCAGTTGTCGAAATGCAAAAAAAGGTATTTCTTTCTTTAAACATGGCACGCGGAATCACTTCAATTTAGGACATAACTCGAAGCTATACCACATGCATGTTAAAAGAAAGAAATACCCTTTTTGCATTTTGACCCCTGACCAGCCCTACATGGATGCTAGTGCTGGCTAGTTCACGTCGTCTTCCCAGAGGCATCCATCCAGCAGTTCAAGATGCAAAGGCTAATATTTTTAAACATGACACATGTAACCGCTTCACCTTATGTACTAAGGTGAAGCGATTCTGCGTGTCATGTTCAAAGAAAGAAACACCTGGGCCTCTTGAACATTTTGACTACCATCTTGGCACTCGAAGAGAAGGAAAGGAGAGCCAATTCAATGGGGGTGGGGGGAGGGGGGTTGCCAGGAGATGTGCCAATAATATGGGCCCGTAATAAATAAAGCAAATAGAACAAAGCACAAAGATAATATTCCACAATAATTAATATAGTATGGTACTCACTGAAATGGCTTGCTTTGCCTCGCGTCTTGTGAATGGCCTCATGTGCAGCTTACACTGAGCATGACCATGACACGACCCTCCCTGCCCCGCCTTGAACAAAAGGAGACACCCAGGCACTGAGGCAGGAAGAACCTTGCTTTCAGATTGTTCTCGGTTCTCTATGCAAGTCGAATCTGCCGATAATAAATGTTTTATTCTTGTTTACTGGCCCAACAGCTGACAGACAAAGACAGTAAGAGGCGGGGGGCCCTTAAGAACCGTGGGCAAATTATTGTTCTAACCTATAGCAGCACTGACTCTGAGGAGCCCTCCACGTGACTAGGAGCTCGGGCCCCCCCCGCACCGCAGGGGCTGCGGGGCCTTACGTTACGCCACTGAGTGAGCGCTCTTCACATGAAAATACTTCCGTATTCTATTCTCCATTTTTTTGTCAATTTTTAGCACCATCAAGCAACAAAATCACATCAACACTGTCACAGACAAAATTCTGGCTACTCCACAAAACATTCTGGACACCCGCCTGGCCATTAGGCCTCAGAGATGACAACCTATGCTGGAACTGCTCCAGGGAGAAGGGAGATTTAGCCCATCCCTGTATTACTGCCCCAAACTCAAAAAGTTTTGGGAAGAAATCTTTGACTTCATTAAAAAGGCACAGGGATGCACAATCACACCATTTTTCTCCTCCCTCACTACAGCCTTCATAACCGCACATATTCCCACACAACACGATAGGGACCTTCTGGATCTCCTACTGACCGCTGCTGTCAAATTGGTCCTGACAAACTGGAAATATACTGCCAAAACATCATACAGGTGCTGGTTCAATTGGGTGACATACCTCAGAGGTGCAGATAACATTGCCCTGCAAAACTCTCCCTGGAAACCATCATCTAGAGGGATGTGGAATTCGCTCAATACATTCCTAGAAACATACGACCCACCGTGAACCCACCAACGCCCCCTTTTGAAGGGGCAGACCACCTAACGCTGAACCCCAACCCAGGCTAAGCATAGACCAAACAACACTTCTTGCACACTAACCCTTCTCTTCTTTACTTTCTTTCTACTCTTCTCTATCTTTATTCCAACCTCGCCAGCATTACAGAGGGTTCCAGAGGGATAACTTAAAAAGGGCAATTTGGAATGTTATTAACAGCGAACAGGCGACTGTATAACTATTGCCCTTGTGTGCTTTTCTATGTGAAGACTTGTACTGCCCAACTGGGATTTTCAACTGCATTATGAATGTACCTGTGTTTTGTATAAAAGTTTAAAAAAAGAAATTAAAAAAAGAAAAAACTTCCTGAGTTCCATTTTTTCCCAGGCTTATGGAGATTCCTGGTTTCCTTGTTAAGAGGAAATTCCCTGTTCCTCATCTTCTTCCTGATCACTGTGTACCCTATTTCAATTGTTTCCCATCTTTTCTCTCCACTTTTCTTTATCCCCCACCTATGCACATGTTGGTCCCTCCTCTCTGAATGCGTGTTTTTGGACCTTGGGCTCTTTCACAGTCTATACCCTAGTACCTTGACTCCTGAATATGTTCAAGTATCTCTGTACTGAACTACAGCCTAGTACCTCTGTTCCTACCTTTGTGTTAGTGTCTGTACTCTACCCCCACCTATATTGAAAGCACCTAACCCCTGTCTACAATCTTGTACCCCTGCCTAGTACCTTTAGCCCCGACTCTATCCTAGTACCTCTAGGGCCGTATTGCAGAAGGTGCCCCAGGGCGCAACGGCGTTTGCGCCCACTTTGAGCACCCTGGGGCACTTTGGTATTACCTTTACGTTAGTGTCTGTACTCTACCCCCACCTATATTGAAAGCACCTAACCCCTGTCTACAATCTTGTACCCCTGCCTAGTACCTTTAGCCCCGACTCTATCCTAGTACCTCTAGGGCCGTATTACAGAAGGTGCCCCGGGGCGCAACGGCGTTTGCGCCCACTTTGAGCACCCTGGGGCACTTTGGTATTACAGAAGCGGGCGCAGACACTTTTGCGTCCCTTTCTATAATACCAATAGCTGTGGCGAACTTAAAGCGCCAACGCTACCTTCAGAGGGTATTCCCTCATTTGCATAGGGGCGTGCCCTATGCAAATGAGGGAAGTCCTTTGACTCTGCGCCCGCGCCATATTACCAACACAGGCGCAGAGTCAAAGAAGCCCTCAGGAGGCGCACTGACAATGCACCATTTAAAAGGTGGCGCACTGTCAGAGCGCCTCCTGACAGCAGCCCTCTGCAGGGGGTAAAAGGGGTCCCATGGACCCCCAGACATCCCCTTGCAGGTGGGTGCAGTCACTGACTGCACCCGCCTGCAAGGGGATCTCTAATCCCTTTGAAAGTGCAGGCGGGTGCCTCCTGCTATGTGAAAACACGGAGCAGCTGCTCTGTGTTTTCACGTGAATGTGCTGCCCCAAGGGCAGCGCGAGGTCGCTGCTGCCCTGGAGGCAGTACATACACCATAATGGGGCTCATTATCATTGTTTTTGCCCAGCGCACCTTTTGAAAGGTGCACCGGGCGCAAACAATGATAATGTGTACTACGGCCCCTAGTCAACACACTGGCACCACTATCTCTACTATAGACCAGTATCTTTACCTCCTCTTCTATGCCCTGGGATTGCTGTTTCTGCCTATGCCTAGTATCTCCCTCTTTTCTACTGGCTAGCGTGTCAACCAGTAACATCTATACCCTAGCATATCTACCTCTGTACCCTAATATCTCTACCTACATTCTAATACTTCTGTCCCTGCCTGGCAAGAGTACCTCTATACATTCTTACACCCTTGACCTCGACCTCTATCTGTAGCTTAGTACCATCAAACCTATCTATACCCTAGTACCTCTATTGATGACTGTACCCTACAAACACGATCCCTATCTATAACCCAGTATCCATACTCCATAAATCAAACAGCCTCTATTTCGTATATCACCTAATACCTCTTTCCCTCTCCATCATTCCTCCAACGTTTTTTTTGATTAGCAAGTTTTATTGTATTCAAACACATAAAACATTTCAGCAAATGCACAGAAACCACTAAGACGATTATGAGCATGCATGTACTGTATCCCACGATCAAAAACCCCATAAAAGGTACACAGGTAAGATATAAAAAACAAATTAACTTCCCCACACCCTCCGGTATTTTTTCTTGCATCCCTTTGCCATGTACAGGGCTTTCTCTTGGGTCGCACACCAGTCCAGTCCTCTACGCTACCTCCCAAGTACAGGCGGGTCCGGACTGTTCCAAACCTCCCCTATTTCCCGCTTGGCTGCAATCATAGCTGTATTAAAGAATAGCTTCTCATTTCTGGACCCTTCCAGCCCATCCGTGATTCCCAATAATGAGTGATGGGGATCGTGGGGAACCTCCCAGCCCAACACCTCTGTAAGTTCCACCTCGATAGCCCCTCAGAATTGTCCCAAGCGGGGGGACAACCAAACCACATGGAAGAAGTTTGCCGGGGCATGGGTATATCTCGCACATGACGCGTCCGAGCGCAGGCCTGCTTGATGAAGGCGTAAGGGAGTGAGGTACGCAGCGTGCAAGAAATACAGATAAATCAACTTAAGTTTGGTAGAGGTGGTGACTGTCCTGGGGGCCATAAGAGCATTGTGCCGGTCCACCTCATCAAGAGGGCCCACCAACTCCACCCACTGTTCCCTCAACTTATCCAAGAAGGTGGGGGTGTTATTAACTAGCGAGCGGTATATGCAAGAGATGCCCCCCTTGCCTAAGTCTCACATCATTGTCTGGGCCTCAGTGAGGCTATATTCGGGGAGCCTCGTGTCGTCCTCGATGTGGGTTTGGAGGGCATGTTGTATCTGCAGGTACTTGTAGAATTGGGAAGAATGTAGGAAATAGTGAGTTTGGAGCTCCTGAAAGGAAAGCATATTGGCTTTAGCCATACATCCCCTAGCTGTGAGATGCCAACGAGGTCCCATGTTTTAAATCCCGGAGACAGGTCCCCTGCCAGAAGGGCGTACATTGGGTCAGCTTATGCGCCCAATCGGTGTGGCCCCACGAGGCCGCTAGGCCAACAACACGGAGCGTGTCACATCAGGCAATCAGGATGGAATAGACCCCCGAACATCATAGCTTGGATTTGGGGTAGCCCCAGCTCACTCATCTCAAGCCTGTGGCCGGGTCAGACCACCCCCATTGAACCAATCGTGGACCACCAGGAGACGTACAGCCAAAAAGTAGAGATATAAATGTGTCATCCCCATGCCACCGTCAAAGGAGGGAATCCGGTATGTAGACAAAGCCAGGCACGCTCTCCACCCGCTCCAAAGGAATTTGGTGGCTAAACCATCCAGTTCCCTGAACCAGGTCCTAGTAAAGCAGAAGGGGACATTTTGGAGGACATAAAGAAACCTGGGAAGGATCATCATTCTAAACCGTGCCACCCTCCCCAGGGGGTTCAAATGTAATGCTTTACATTTATGGAGATCTTCCTTGGCCTTCTTAACCAATGGAGCCACGTTGAGGGACCAGCCTAGCTCGGGAAGGAGGGTAACCCATATCCCCAAATATTTAAAGGACAGTCGCCGAAGCGGTATAGTGGACTGCTAATCAAAGCATTCCCTAGATAGATGCAGAGGGACTAGAACTGACTTCCCATGGTTCAGCCGCAGACCTGAGGCCCGCTCGTAAGAGTGCAAGACCTGGAGGCAATGTGGTCCCGAGGAGGCTGGTTCAGCTAGGAAGACCAGGACATCGTCTGCATATATGCAATCTTGTCCGTATCCGTCTTAGGCCACACCCAGCCACGGATACTGTCCTCAGTCCGTATAAGGGAAGCCAAGGGCTCCATCGCCAGGGCGAAGAGCAAAGGGGAAAGAGGGCAACCCTGCCTAGTGCCCCTGGCAATGGGAAAGGCCTCTGATAGCACCCCATTAACCAGCATCCGCGCTCTCGGGTAGGTGTAGAGAACCTGAACCAATGCTCTGAATTTTGGCCAAAACCCCATCACGACCAGCACGCCTTGTAAATATGTCCAGTCTACCGAATCAAACACTTTTTCAAAATCTATGGACAGGAGTGTCAAGTACGGGGTAAGCAAATGCTTAGTGGGCAAGAGCCAGTTGCAGCCTCCAGAGACATTGGCGGGTCAGGCGCTGGGGCATGAACCCACATTGGTCTAGGTGGACCAACAGGACTAAGTAGGGCTTCAATCGCTCTGCCAGAATGGTGGCATATAGCTTAATTTCAGTATTGAGGAGGGAGATGGAACAATAGTCCGCACATCTACGGGAAGTAGGCTGGGATTTCGGGAGAACCACTATGGTGGCGATGTCTGTTTCTGGCGGGAAGGAACCTCTCTCCGCGGCTTCGTGAAATAAGGCAGCTAGGTGGGGCATTAGGCTTTTGCGGTATGCCACGTAATACTCTTGGGGAAGGCAGTCAGGGCCCGGGGTCTTGCCCGAGGAGGTGAGGGTGATTGCTTCTTGGATCTCTTTCCGAGAGATGGGGCGGTCCAGGTCTCTCTGGGCGGCCGGTTCTAGCTTAGGCAGACACACCCTACCTCAGTCTAGGAGAACTGGGAGCGGTAACTCCAGGGTGTGCGCTGTGTATAGTTTACGGTAATAGGCGGCGAAGGTGTTGGCCATTTCCAATGGAGCCCGATGCACCGTTCCAGCCTCGTCTACCACCGCTGGGATAATACGGTTCGCCCTAGGGTATGTGGTCAGCTTATGCAGGATCATCCCATTTTTGTCCCCCCAACCATAAACTCTCGCCACCGACGATCTCCAGAGGAGTTTAGCAGCATCTAGGGATAATTGTCTAATTTCGTCCCGGAGTTGGGCAAGTTGTTAGGCATGAGCGGCATTATTTGACAGAGATAGTAGCTTTTCCAAGCGGAGCGCCTGCGCCTCCTTCGAGGAAATCTCACACAACTGAGTCTGTCTCTGGGTCCTAAACTGCCCTTTAGCAATGCCCCATATTGTCGCCTTCTCTGCCTCCCATAAAACACCTGGAGAGGCTACAAAGCCATCGTTAGTAGCAAAGTATTGTTGAAGCTCCTTCCCCACCACTTTTTAAAATTCTTTGTCTTGGAGAAACCATGCTTTCATCCTCCATGTTTGACGGGCCGAGGGAGGGGGAGCCCCAGAGCTAAGGAGTACTGGAGAGTGGTCAGAAATGCCTGTAGGCAGAATGCGGACGTCCAGGATCCCAGAGCAGTTGAGTGCAGGTACAAAGATGGCATCTATACGTGCCTGTGTGTGGTGGGCCACAGACGTGTATGTAAATTGGGTGGTGTGGGGGTGCCATGTGTGCCATGCATCGCAGAGTCCTAGGGACTCAGACCAGTTCTTCAACTGTTCACGTGTGCCTTTCGGGAAGCTGAGGGAGGACCCGTTGCGTCAAGGGCCGGGGATGAGACTGCATTAAAATCATACGCAACAATCGTGTTACCTATAGGCATATCGGTCAGCAGTGCAATGGTGTGCGTAAGTGTGGACGTAAGCATCAAAGGGGGGCATACACAGACATAAGATTGAGGGGGGAGCCAGCCAGTGACCCACATACTGTCACAGAAGACCCCTGAGGATTATGAATCACCCAAGACAGTACGAAGTGCAGGGTTTGTCGTAAGAGGATGGCCACCCCTCGGGAGCCCCTGGAGAAGCCAGAGTGCCATACTCTGTCATACCCATAACGAGCCATAAAGGGACAACAATTACCCAGGAGGTGTGTTTCCTGAAGCATAAGAATATCTATGTGGAGGCGTTGCACATAATGTAGAACCGCCGTACGTTTGTGCCAGTCCAATAAGCCATTGACGTTCCACGACAATACGTGGAGAGACGCCCTATACACAGTATTAGCGGTCATGGTAGGTGGTACCTGGTGTAGGACGTGGAATCAGACAGGGGTGAGCGAATGCGCCTGGGAGCTCACAATGATGCGGGTAGTCGCGTGCCATGAGGGCATATCCATCTCCAGTAAAATTAACATGTGTCATTCCGTGATAGCTGAAACAAAAAACAACAACAACTATAACAATAACGGGAAAAAACCTTCCCACTTCCCCCCCTGCCCCCACCCCCCACCCTACACTTCATGAACGGAGCATCTGTTCACCCCCCATGTGAACAATAAAACGTTTGTGGTGGGGGCGTGGAGGACCCCTCCGGAAGAACGGATCTGCACAGTGCGGCATCAAAACAAGATGAACAAGCTTATTAGTCAACCAGTGTCATGGGCTCCCACCGATGGAGTGACCCCTCCCATTATTGAAAAGGAGAACATACCAAGCCCGGCATGCCCTCAGAGGGTGGGAGTGTGGGAAAGGTCGGAATCAGGACCAGGAGATCCAACCCGGTTTGGCGATGTAGACTGTCCGGGAGGTCCCTCAGTAGAACAGTGTCTGCTGTGAGGCGGGAAGCCCGACTGGCTGGAGGAGTCTCTTTGCCCACGAGCCTCCGCACTCAGGGAGCGAGGTGCGCTGCCTGTGACTGCCGACCCCTACGGGACTGCATGCGGTGCCGGTAAATCCCAGGGGGGGTTACACCTCTGACTGAGTGGCCGTTCCTCCATCAGCCATGTCCATGCTGCCTGGGGTGAATCAAAGAATTGTGTTTTGTTCTGAAAAATAACTCGCAGGCGTGCAGGGAACTGGAGCTGATACTGTGGTCCAAGGGCCCTCAATTTCTTCTTAACATCCGTGTAGGAGCGCCCGAGTTCTTGCACCTCCCTAGTGTAATCTGGGAAAAACTATAATGGCATGGTTTTGAAATTTGAGAGGGCCAGCAGCACCTGCGCTCGCAGGATGGCGTCCCGGTCTTTGAAGTTAAGAACCTTCAGGATGATAGGGTGAGGTGGAGCCCCGGGGGCAGCCGGGGTGCCAGGGACCTGTGAGCTCTCTCCACCACAAACCATGTTAACAAGGTGTTTACAGGCATCCATGATTGAAACCAGTTCTCGATAAATGTGGCCACCTGATCCGTTTCAACCCCCTCCGGAAACACCAGCATGCGGAGGTTGTTACGGCGGGCGCGGTTTTCAGCATCCTCAGCCCGCATGTGGAGCTCTTGGATATGAGTGCAGAGGTGGGCCACCTGGTCTTTCAGTTGAGCGTTTTCATCTTCCGCCGTGGATATGCGGGACTCAGCTTCTGTCAGCCTCGGAGAGGCGTTACAAAGGTCTTGTCGGAGGAGGGACACATCCACCTTGATTTCTCCAATCTTCCTCTCAACGGATGCTTGCGAAGCGCCAATAGCCTGAAGGATAGTGTCGATATCACCGCCCTGTGGAGGAAGAGGACCCCCAGGCGCCTTCCCAAGCGGCTCCTGCTCGGAAGTGGTGAATCGGTCCATTTTTGTCTGCGTGGGGGCAGGTGTGGATTTAGTAACACTGTCCCTACCCATGGCTGGTGGCTGATCTTATCGGTGGCTGGGTTGTAAGTGTAAGCCGTGCGTGGGGAGTCCAGCAGCCAAGAGATGTTACCGGAGGGCCAAATCACCCCCCCCTGCAGCCGCCTAAGAGCACAGGTCGGTGCTGAAGGACCTCAAGGGTAGCCACTCAACAGTGAATGAGCTCAGTCTGATGGGATGGACCACGGATGCGGCAAATCAACAGGTCCAACACCGTTCACCTGACAGGTCCTGCCGCCAGCCTCGCTCTCCTCCCCACAACAGAGGGCGTAGGGACCGGTCCCTCCAATACGACGAGACACCAGCTCCAGGGCCCCGTGCCCCGATGGGAAGGGGGGGCCGAGAAACGCCCCTCAGTGTCAGTCCCGCAGAGGATGGCCCGCCCTTCACACTCGCGCTGTCCGACCTGACAGCCGGTCCCCACCACGCCCAACAGGAGTGACACAGTCCGCAGGCCAGGCAGGAGGACAGCCCTGCTTAGTAGGCTGTCAGCGTCAGAAATGTAGTAGGCCCAAAACCACAAGCCCCAGTCCTCAAACCGGGTCAGTACGGCACCTCAGACCTCAGTCGCACCCCAGGGAAGAGGCAAAGAGTGCCACGCAGTGCCAGAACCCGGAGAGCGGGGGGGGGGGACACTCACAATAGCCTGTGCCGCTGTCCGGGCCGACAGCCGATCTCCCTCCCTCTCCCCGGGGGAATTCTCAGCCAGCTCCTGCAGCCCCGGGCCGGCCCGGTGAGATGATCTACAGGTGCCCCTTCACACCACAGGTTCACAGACGCCAGCCGACACGCTGGCCGGGGCGCGGGACGCAGGCCATGAGGCCACCGCCAGCAACTCCACAGGTGCGCCTTGCTGCCCAAACTGTGCAGCCGATCAGCACCCACACCCCCCGGCCTCTACACAACGGAAATGGCTGGCCCCCAGGCACCGGGGACTCTCCAGTACAATGGGCTGCAGCGTCGCAATTTACAAAGAGGGGGGGCAGGAGGCCTCGGCGCGACCTCCCCACTACTACCCGATGCTGCAGCCGATCCCCAAACCTGTCCCCACTCAACAGGCAATCCTTCTCCTGTGGCCTTGTTTGGTAGGCGCGGTTCAGCGCAACCGCACCGGATATGTCGCAAAGCAGCTCACCCGGAATCACGCCGCAGCCACCGCTACACGGGCCAGACCGGGTCCACAGAGCCCCAAGGCGGAAGCCCTTCTCAGTAGATCATCGGCCGCGGGCGCCAGAGGCCGCCATCTTGCACGTGGGCTCCACAGAGGAACCAGCGTCTCAGAAGGCTGTTGGGCGACCAGAGTAGTATTTTGTGGCCAGGCGATGGTTCATGTGGGCACAAAGAGACCGGGAGATGCAGCGTCAACCAGTGCCCCCCGGTGGAGTGTGTCACGTTCACTCTCGGCTCGCAGCGACGTCCGCCATGATGCGGCCCCAGGGCCTCAAAGGAGCCGGATCCCAGCAAAGCCCCCGAAGCCCCAATCAGCGGACAGTACTCCGTCCGGAGCAGCCCTGCGGACAGGTAGGAGATTGGAATGACAGTCGCATGTGTCGTGATTCGAGGTGGATGACGGAGGGGTTCGGAGCACTCTTAGAGTGCGACCGCCATCTTGACGCCTCAAGCCACGCCCCCCATTCCTCCAACTTTTTAACCTTACTTGGTTTATAATGTCATTTTAAACACCATTTTCACTTGTTGTCATTGAAAGTCTCAGATTTGTAGAGGAAAAAGATTGTTCTTCTTAGGAAATTGATAAAAAAGGAGTTTCACTACCATTGGGTAGTCAGGCTGGTTTTCTCAATTCTGTTTCTCTTAAACTAAAATAGATCTGTCGGACGTAGGTATAAGATTTAAATCACTCGGCCCCAGGACCTTTTTACTTTCAGGGTCTTAGACGAGTTGGCAAATCCCATAAATTTCTAATGGACCAATCACAAAGATCTGAAGATGTTCACATCTTGTGTGAATTGATCATTCATTGCTAGTGTTATTTTTCTTCATGTGCTACACCGGATATCCTCCTGGAGAATCTCCTTGGAGAACAAAACAAGTAATAAACTGATTATATGCCTTATCACGGATGACAAAACACTTTGAATGCTAGGCCTTTACAGCCCATGCTTATAAAGGGAATAGTGGACTTTTCAAAAGGGTCCACAGGCACCCCCAGACAAGTTTTAACTTAGGTCTAATCAGTGAGGTATAGTTTGAGTCCTCTGGCACAGTGAGCAAGAGACACGCATCTTGGGGCACCTGGCGCACTTGGGCAGAAACTGCACCATCAACGAAGCAGTTACTGGAATTGAACTCAGCCACTGGCAATCGCTTTGGGCCACATTCCAGTCCATCGTTTTTCACTCACCTTGCCATTTTAGACAAAGGCCCACCTTATGCAAATCAGTAGTAATGGAATAGTCCATCTGGAACTGCCAGGCAGTTTTTTAAAAGGCATGAACCCAGTTGAGAGCATTAGGAAGAACAGGCAGCCATAATCTCGAGTATCCTCTGAATCCCGAGTATTTGCGTCGGAATTAAGACAAGTTGGAAATATATCTTTTTTTCTAAGTCCAAAAGCATAAATCGATCCCACCGTTTTTCCTTTACTTGCAGCAAATGGAGCATTTGCTAATCACACTAATGCAAAAGAAACAATTGATGGACGGAATGCTGGACAATGCAAACATTCACCTCAGTCACAAGGATCTGGGTTAAATCCATCATTCTTTTGCTCACCGTACCACCCCAATTTGGACCCAGCCAAATGCAAATCAGTCTTGACCCTGTTCCTTGTAAGAACAGTCCAGCCCAAACTGTCAAGCCATGTTCTCCCTGGCATGGTGAGCAAAAAAACGATGGATTTAAGCCCAGATCTCTGTACTGGGGTGAATATGTGACATTGTTCGGCATTCTGTCCATCAATTGTCCTTTAAATAAATGCAAGCACATGAAAAACAGAAATGTTTATAACAGACGATATTTAACGATTTTGAAAGAGGACAATGTATAGGTAGAAATAAATGTTATTTAAAAAAATTTGCACCTATAAACAGCAGAGAGCACACTACAGATTATGCAAATATAAATATCCTAATATGTAAATATATGGGGATCTGGCTGTACCGATTGACTCTCTGACCGCAAGAAGTAGGAGATTGAGCAGGCATTGAACTGACTGAACCAATTAAAAAATAAGACATTATGCTATTAAGATGAAACAATGCTCATAAGGAAGTATTAAAAAAACACAAATCGACATTCAGAGTCCAGCGTAAACACAGACAGAGGGTTTTGCGCTGAGAAAAACCAAGCTGTAAGTATATAAACGGCCACCAGAGAGCAGCAACACAAAGCTGTCATTCACCTCATACAGCACCAAGGCAACAAGCCCTATCTTGTCCTCAATTCCAAATCAGCTCATCTATTCAAGCTCTTTGCAAACACACCTGGTGCTCAGTTATGCGCGCCGCACAATCCCAACATTGTTAGGTGTGGGGGAGGGTCTGGCGCCAAAAACACACACCCAGGAAGTTATAGCAGCAGAGGCACACAAATATAACTTTGAAGATCAATTCACTAGCAAAAAGGGAAGTCGTTTCTCACAAAAGATTCCACAAATAGAAAATACGCCGTCTTAGAAACGGGAAACAAAGCACACCGGAAAAGGAAAGTGTTTTTCGTGAACAAAGATACGGATATCTGCACTGCATAAATATCCCCTACAACTGCTAAACCGCCATAACTTCATCACGGATTAGAGACACCTTTTAGAACACATTTTCGTCAATTTACCAGACTACTGGAGATAGATAGTAGAAGGGCAATCACGTAAACGTTGAAGCCTGATGACGTCACTGGAATAATACATCAGCATAGCTGCCAAGCTTTCAGATTGAATACGAGTGACATTTCCATGGTTTCAATGCACTTCTGAGTGATATTGAACTGCCATATGTGTGACACTAGAAGGGGCACTTACTCGAGAATAAACCCAAGCAATGAAGAGCATTAAAAGAGTTAAATATAAAAAGTTACAATCTTTTGAGCAATGAGGAACTCTAAAAACATCTTAAAATGAAGGCGAAAATCCTGAAAGGGAAGGTCACTTACCTACAGCCTCTTTCAAAGAAGGCTGTACTGTAAACCAATTGCAGCACCATCATTCCTTGCAATTAAGACACACCATGAGGAAGTTTGGGTGGGGGGGGGGGGAGCGCTGTGGAGCCATATGCTTAGCCTGGGCAACACATTTCAACAGGCATGGAGTAAATTGTACAGATCAGTGTGTTTCAAAATATAATGAGATTAACAACAACTTGCCTTTGGATTTCAGTACTATGTAACAAAAAATGGAAGGCTGGCATAGAAGGTTATCGCGCAATAACTTAAAGAGAGGGAAGGGTCGGTGGGACAAAAAAACAACCTTCACCACCCGCCTCCCACCAGCACAGTACCTTTCCCACCCTTTCTACCCCTATAAATACCTTTCCCTTCCCGCCTCACTGCCTAATCACTCCCCGCACCTGTGGCCACTTCCCTCGCGCGAACCAACCCAGGGGAGAGACCGGCTCGCGCACGGCTCCCCCTGGGTCCCTCCTCGCGCGTAATCAGCAAAACTATTGAATAGAATCAAAGGCAATATGGAATTAATAATATTTCTCATGAAAAGCGACTTGAACTGATTTGTAAAAAGAATAAACTGTAAAGACTTGAATGTCATGTGAAGTGTGCACTCAACAACTAGGACGGAATTTTCCTATCCTCCCCATCACTTTCAATCAGAGTGTTTCTAGACAAAACACTGGGTAGAAGCTGCACAACAATTACAGAGAAAAAAAGAACTAAAATACGAAAACTTAGAGTGCACCGACGGACTTACCAATCATCTGGTTTATGTAAACATAAGAGTTGCAGACAGTCCAGTCCTGAGCTGTCAGAGAGTTCATCTGTGTCTGCAAGCCAGCCAGCCAGACCGAAGAGAAGAAAGAGGGGGTCCCCCCCTTCCCTCCCACCACCACCACCACCTCATCTGCCTCGGACTGGGACAAAAAATATGTTTGGGCACCAAAATAAAAGTAGCCCCCATTAGCAAATCAGACCTCTAAAAGAGTGCCCATCATTTACAAATCGGGGCAATTTTGAACTTGTCAAGACAAGTTCTATAGGCGATTTTCAAGGTATGGGAGACTTCTTGCATTTATGCTTGCTGTACCTCAAGGTTTGTGGCAATTATCATCAAAACCAAAAGTAAAACCCACCATACCAGACCCAAAAAGTCCCAAAATAGTAAATAAAATCAGCCCACACTCTGTCCTGTCACACCTAACCTCCAAGGACATTATTTGCAGTGGGTGAGGCAATAAAATGGAGAGCTGCATTCTGCTACTTCGCACATTGTATAGGTGTTTTCCAAACACCTCGTGCATTGAAACTTGCTGCAGGCAAGGACTGGTTTGATGTAATATCTGGTAAATCAGCAGTAAAACTCGGTGCACGGAGGAGGGCGTGGCTAGCAGCTGAGCATGGCGGCAGCCTAAAAGAAGAGCTCCGTAGATCGGACGGCCTCTCCTAATATCGGACTACTTATCCGTGTAGGACAGATGCTCTAACTAAAGGTCCCGAAGCCTAGGACCGGGCGGAACCCAGGGCAGCAACTTTGAAAACTGTCCGACACCGGAGGCGAGACTTATGTTGTGGTGACTCTGAGGCCTGGACGACCGCAACGAGCCGGGACCTATCCTGCATGATCAACCGAGAAGCAGTGAGGGCAACTTGCTTAGACCCCTCCGGGAACGCACGACCGTGATCCAAGCAGTTGTTCACGAGCTCGACAACAGCGAGACCTGATCGAGAAGTCTTATTTGGACTCTGCCGTGTATAAGAGGGAAAACTAAACGCGATCAGAAGAGAATTCTTGCAAACGACGGGCAAGTGAAACCAAAACCAAAGAAGAACAAAGGATCGGTCCGCCATCTTAGCCCATAGTGCTCAATGCATCAATCGCTTTTGAACACCATTGCCACGGTACCAAGATCCACCTTCTGACTGTGGGACCTCTGGCCTTATAGTACCTGCTCCCAATTCGCTCAGGAACTTGCAGAGCAAACCACTGTGAGAACCTGCGCGTACCGGGTTGTATGGGCCTACTGTCCGTACGAAGAGAAAGGTGAGGCCCAGCTGCACTCCAGAATCCACTGAACTCCGAAAGATCGGGAGACATAACCCGCAGGAATCTTGTGGTACGTAGGGGCGAGGATGGCTGGAAAAAAAACGAGAGGAGGCACTACACAGACCCGTATTGATAGATTTGCAAGTGGTGGAGCGTCATCCTCCCCGTCGGACGGAAGGGCCGCAACCAACAAGATGGCGGACAGGACAAACACTCAGAAAACAACGCTGGAAGACATCATGAGAGCGCTAACTCAAGTACAGGCCACAGTGGGCTCAATATTTACCGAGATCACACTGATCCGGGCCGACTTCCAAAAAATGTCTGAAAAAGTGAAATCGATGGAGGTGGTCACGAAGTCCCTTGTGGAGGACGTCTCCGAGCTTCAAACAGCAATAACAAATGGCGGTGGAGAACAAAGCCCTACGTGAGAAACTGGACGATCAAGAAGGTCACTCGAGAAGGAATAACATTAGAATTCTTGGTGTACCGGAATCTGAAGGCAATAGAGCAACAGACCTATATGTGGAGGATCTGATTAAAAAAGAGCTCCAACCAAAGGGACTGTCTGCCTTTTTCTCCGTAGAAAGGGCGCATCGAGTACCGGGGGGTAAACCTAAACAAGGCGCGACACCGAGACCCATCTTGGCCCGTCTCTTCAACTTTCGGGACAGAGACGCCATTTTGCAGGCGGCTAGAGTGTCCCCTCCGGTCAAGATCCTCAACTCCACATTGGCCTTTTTTCCAGATTATACAGCAGAAGTTGCGCGCCGCAGGAAGACATTCTTGGAGGTCAAGAAGGAACTAAGAGCGAGAGAGATCCCTTACTCCATGCTATTTCCGGCTAGGTTGAGAGTGGTATCAGACAATAGGACTTGGTTCTCTGACACTCCTGAACTAGCGAGAGACTGGCTCGATGGATGGAGACCGACGACGCAGCCCCGCAGATCGAACAGGTCAAAAAAGGACAAAAATACGGGACTTCCGGAGGGCTCACAAACATCTCGCAGAACGGAAGAAGAACTTTCACAAGACGGGGATATAGAGGTCGACGACGCCAGTAAGGAACACTAACTTCCTGGAGGACAATTAATGACTTGAACTTTAATGTAACGATCTGCCTGAAGGTTGGCCACAGGACACTGGGCTGAGGGCTTCCGAGGAGAGTATGAGGGGCCGCCGGCTCCGGGGAACCTTCACCCCCGCGAGCAAATATTTTGTGTGGGGAATGGGTCAAGCACTCTGCTAAGTTGGGGGGTGGGCGGCTCTATTTCCGTATAGCAGGGGTGCAGTGAGGGGGGATGTTCGGGGTATAGTGGGGGTTTCTTGTTTTTTGTTTTGTTTGACTCAAGGAAATAACATGCAACACGACGAATCGAACACTCGGATGGGTATATACCGGACACTATGGCAAATAGATACTGAGATAAACAAGCTAGACCTAGTAGGCATGCAATGGCACACAACATATAATCAGCCACTTTAAATGGGACTGCGTGCACAGGACCGGTAACTCCACTGCAATTGATGACCTGGAATGTGAGGGGCCTAGGAGACAAGATAAAGAGAGGGTTGGTCCTGCAGGGTATTAAAAGGCTAAATCCGGATCTGATCCTCCTTCAGGAGACACACCTAGTGGGAACAGCTAGCAAAGCAATGGACAGACGTGCATATTGTATGGTAGTACACTCGGACTTAACCTCCGGGTCTCGTGGAACGGGCATCTTAATGAAAAAAGCTTCCCGCTGTGGAATTCAAAACCCTTGGAGTCCTTTAAAAGCAATAAGAGGCTGGCACAGAACTCTGAAATATCAAAGGACAGTTTATTACATGAAGTGAGGCTGCGTCGCCCAAAGGCCATGGCAAATGAATGAGGCAGTCTGAGGAAGTCAGAAGGCAGGCGCCTTATATAAATTTTCAGACTTACACAGTAAGCATACATGAAAGGGGGCAGTCTTAGTTCCTGTGAGCACACAAGGAATACCTAATATGGACATGTAGAACTAAGGGGGAGGAACTAACAGTTTCAGAACGTAGTGAACACATTCCTATGTAAAACTTAACCAGTAACAGATGCAGACTCTACCAGGCATTTCTGAGCATGCGTGGAAGTGGAGGAGGCGAAATATATCTTGTTACTAGGCAGACTTCAGGCGCAGCTAAAAGGAAGGTAGGACAATACAGATAGTGAGCATATGGCAGCACATGGTAGCCAAGATGGCCTCCAGAAACTAAAATGGCTTCTAAAAAGCGGATAAGATAACTTCTAAATGCAAAATGGCTTCTGCTAACGCTAACCCATTTATGCTAATTTACAACAGACGGCCGTTTTAGCGTTTGCTGAAGTCATTCGTATTATTCAGTAGGAACATGGAAAACAGGTGCTCATTAATTTGAACATAATTTCGTCAATTTTCTAATTCATTGCTAGATAACCATTCCCATTCTAAACATTTCAGCAAGGGGATGACCAGGAACACTAAAGAACGGGACATTAGGTCATAAGCATACATACAAACAGTAGGAGGAAATAATGACCACTATTACAGAGAAAATTAGCATTTTCACAACCCTAAGCAATAGCAAATCCTAAAATCTTTCAGAAAACACTATATACTCATGTAAAATGGTGGCAATGCAATCCTTCAATGCTCTCAAATGGAATAAGAACACTTTTCCACAGAGAATGAACTTCTATTCTACCTGTGCTAAAAAGGATACTACTCAAAAGTACTGCAGGCAAAACAATAAAAATTAATTCCACAACACCCAGAATCTCAACATTTCAGGAATCACTTCTATAACCACGACTTATGCCCAGAGTCCAATTCCAAGTCTCTCTGGCAGACTTTTATTGCTCATCGAATCTCTTCATCCATCGCTGCAACGGCCTCATCATTTCAGGCCTTCCATAGAAATGTATCTCAGCATCCGTTGGAGTGCCCTTTTTGGCAAACACTCATAGTTCAGTCAAAAGTCTCAAGTTCACAGGGGCAGTGCACCAGTGTCTCCCATCTGCGGCAGACACTACGGCAGACACTACAAATGACATGCTCTTCGTGATCAAGGGCACAAAGCATCTCGTGCAGATCCAAGCACTGTCAAGAAAACTCCTTTAGCAAATCAGCAGCACTTTCAAACTCCAACACTCCTTGTTCGGTGTCAGAGGACGCTCAAGCTGCTCGTTCATGGGCACCATAAGATAGTGCCTCTCGCCAATCTCGAATTCTCCCTTTCATTTCTTTTTCGTTGGAGCAAAGGTGAAAAAGAGAACGGTGTGGCCAACTTAGACCAAGGCTCAGGCCAAGACGCAGACCAAAGGACTCAAGGGGTTCAGGCCAAAACTTAGGCCAAGGGCTCAAGGGGCTGTACACTGTCAGAGGTTGCCAGTACATAACAGGTACCTTTTTGCGCTTTTTTTCCAATTCAAAGTCTGTTGCAAAACCAAAGGGACTCCTTTTCTTCTGTCGTGGAACGCTGGGCAGTAGAGCGAACAAAGAACTAGGGTATACCATTGATGGCGTGCAGATTCCTTACTGGGTGCTGGGACTATAAACCAAAACTTCCTGCTTTTATCTATGGCTGTCAAGGATAGGAATTCGAATTCATCTTTGTCATTCGTTCTGCAGGTGTCACTCTCCCTTTGACTCTGGAGAATCCTGCAGAACCTATCAATGTAGAAGATATGACACAATTGTTAGTTTCCTTCAATTGTTGTACAAAAACAATTCAATATTTAACAAGGGGATTGCAATCAGTTACCCTACAATCTTCAAGAGAGTGGTCATACGCCATGAGACTATCATAATCTAAAATACACTATCATTCTCATAGAAGGCAAAACAATGACTCTAGCCTCTTCAATTGTGCTTCCATATGAGAGCATGTCTTCTATCATCTAAGGGTAGACAATTACATAAACATTTTATCTGAGTGGAAGTCCTTACATATAGGGGCATCATCTAATAGGTAAACATTTTCCTAAATGAGAAAATGTAAGTGTTCCTAAATCCCTCACCTAAAACATTTCAAAAACGAAATCACATAAGAGATGGTCAGGGGCATTCAGACAATGGCTAATTTATCAAAAATGTGAAAACAGAGAAAAAACAAGAGTACAAACTCCTAATGTTTCCATTATTAGAACGCATGTGGTCCATCAAACATTAAAACAGCAGCTAAAAGAACTGAGAACCTAATTAGAATGGGCATTACATTTTTCCCACATTCAAGAATGAACATACAGTGTCTCCTATTGAGATGAGAAAGCTTTCCTTATTATATTATTAAATCAGTTAACCAGTCTATCACTAAGCTGACAGTCAGACTGGAAAGCATCAAAAATATAGGCCTAAAGAAAAAGTCTAACGAGAAAGAAACAGTCTGGTCAGGCCATACTAAGGGGAATTATGCATAATGTTGTTGTTCCTATTACATCTCTGCAGTCTGGACACAATGCAACATCTGGGGAGAAGCGCTACACCATACACAGTAATCTCAGTTAATGGTCCAGTTCCTCCTTCAAGGGAAAAAATGAAAAATGTAGAAAAAATGAAAAAGTTAGGTCACCTTTTAACAAGAGCCACGAATCTATAATTGCATCCTTTGGTCCAATCAAGGATATGTATATAAATCTAGGCCTGCCTGTTCCTTAAGGGAGAAAGGGCAGTATCTGTATTGTGGCTTCCTGTATATCTCTTTTATTTTACTTCAATACTATTATGGTCAAATTTTAACATCCACTGGTGAGGCGAATGTATTTTCATGATCACAGTATGCAAATATCATATCTGTGAAATTTAGTATAAACGCAGATATTAACCACGTGGTGTAGAGTGACACATACCGTCATACATGTCTCTTCACAACACAGGCAAATTTGTAATAATATCAAAAAGCAGCTAATAAAACAAAACAACATCATGATCAAGCCATCAAATATACATGCAGTATAATAAGCGCAAAAAGCGTAAACAAAGCACAATGGCATTTGTAATCAAGCAGAAAAACACATGCATTCATGCAACTGAAAACCTGAAATCCAGACCTGCTTAATTTGTCAAAAACGAAATCAAAATCAAATTGTACCAAACTTACGCTTTTTAATTTACTCACACCCCGCTTTTACCAGGTGATCACCAGTTGCTGGCTATCAAACTGGTCAATAAACTTACAGTGTCACTTGTGATAAACAAGGGTGAGCAAGAACCATTCAGAAGGGAAAAATGAAAAATCATGAAAAAAAAACACACAAACATTTCATTTCAAAGAAGTCATAATAAAACCCATCTCTTTTCAACATACTACTAACACAGCGCATAACAGAGTAAATCTCAACTGTTAACCAATCATCCTGATTGTAAAACATGCTAACCCACTTTCATATTGACTGTAAAACTTTTTCACAGACACACTGCATCCCTTGCACCAGCCTTTCCATGTGGCCCCGTCAGACCCCCTGCCCTCAAGGCCCTGAGAGCCTGCGGCCCCTCATGGCCCTGGGAGCCTGCCCCCCTTCACAGCCCTGGGAGCCTGCGAGCCTTCATAGTACCCCCTCTCCCCAAAGCCCCTGAGGGCCTGCTGTTTTCCTTTCTTTAAGGCTGGTCAAGAATGCACTTCTCAAAAACAAAAACCCTCATGTAACCCATCTAATGTGCAAGCTTGAAATTCTGCTAATCAGAGAAGCTTTTCACCAAGCAGTCGTTGCTCCATCTGTTCACTTACTTACTCCTAAACCCCCTTCTCACTGACCTTAAGGTCAAATTCTGCCAGGCGTACCGTGCGGTCCTCTCATGCCCTAGATCCTATTTCGTCCCTTAAACCGACAAAGTCAGAAACTCTTCCCCACTCATTCTAAGCTACAAGATCAACCCTATTGAAAAACACATGTTATATAAATGACTTCTTTTAGGGATAAAATTCATTTAGTAAAACATTTACTGTGAACAATTTGCAGAACATGACAACAGAGCATACCAGCATTATATTAAATGTTTGCTACCATCCTATACAGTGGTACCCAGTTATCAACTCTAAAAAGATAAAAGACAGAATAGGCCCTGCCGAAATTTGAGTTTTTAATCCTGATATTAAACATAACCCTCTGCACCAGGCACAATAGGTCACTGAGCTATGAAGAACAACCTCGACTAATAACAACCCACAGTTTGTAATATACACAAATATGCATTTTACTGAAAGCCAAAAAACTCTGCAATGCTATGGTAAATGACTAGAATGCTTGTTAAAAAGTCAATTTTAACTAGATTTCGACTTTTGATTGTGGGGTACATAAAAATGAAAATCCTACACTTGCATTACATATTAATCAACCCCAGAATGTGCTTTACAAATTACAAAGAGTAAACATGAAGTATCTCGCATGTAATGGCTTAGAAAAATGAGCTTTCAGCCTGCGCCAAGTAAACCCTTAACATGCAAATGTCCTATTTAAGCAGTCACACATTACTTTAATCAAATTTTAATTTTAGGAGGTCATAGTATGAGTATTAAGCTTTATGAATATCCAAAAACGATTTTGAAAAACACATATTTTTTTTCAAATAATTTTTCCATGTTTAAGAATTTATTCATTTCTTTATTATTTTTTTCCTCAAACCCAATCTGAATTGCTAAAACCACATTTAAAACCCAAACTGCATCTTTTTGCCTATCAATTTAGATGCAGTCATGTAGGAGACTAGAATGCGCAGAAGCCTTACTGAAAACATGGCAGATTTTCGCGCAAAAATTTAAAAGAGGACATTGAGCAACATCACCAGAGATAAACCCCCTTTTCATTTTACTGTGTTTAAAAAAAAACAGAGAACAACCCTCAATTGAAATGCCTTCCTGTGATATAAAATAATGCAACTTACTTTTGTAAACCTTTAAAACTCTTATTCTGAGTTCCTAAATTCAGCCCGTGTTAAAACTACCAGCTAGTCTCTGGCCTGAATAAACATTCCAGTGTCTTTTATTGCCTTTCAAAAACAACACATGCTGTTCTCAAGGCAGGAAATGGCCTGCACGAAGCTGACCCTAGAGCTTTCAGGAAACAGACATTTTTTAGAAAAGTGTGTGCCACAAAATACATTTAAACGTAGCAAAAATTCACTTTTAGCTGAAACGTTAACATTTTACATGTATGAAAAAGCATGTAAGCAAAGGAGGGCTTCAAATTCGTTTTTCCCTACAGAACACACAATTTAATTTTGAGGCCTTTTCATGTTCCTAGTGAATGTAAATTTTAACTTTATCTAATTTAAGCATTTCAACAGTTTGCAAATATGTGCCTTTGTTTAGTCTATAATTTAAAAAGCAACATATAGCGATTTTTGCAGGTAACATGGCAAATTACTACATTCTTATTTAATTTTCACCTAATATCAATTAATGCAACATTTTCCTTAACAGACTGAAAACATCAAGAAATCCACATTCACGCATTGAGCTCATTTCACACAGAAACAGAAATATTTCAAACATACAGGACACACAATACAGCGCTTAAGGCATGTGTTTCATAAATTCGCGCCAACGCTATTCACAAGCAGAAATTACACTAACAGGAACAAAAACCCTACATTTAAACGCACATTGAACCCACAGATCAACACATAGGACTGAAACAAAAACAAGCCACAAACAGATCTTAAACCAAACCAATTGTAAATGCTAGTTGTACGTCATATTTACAAGGAATGTTTGGCAATGATGTTTCAATTCACAAGTTTTAACTGGCAGAGCACCAAAGAATCGCTCTGCATTCCCCATTCATAAAAGTGCACAGAACAAAGGATCCTTACATGTATTATGGCCATATTTTAGTTCCCTGAGGATACAATATCACCAAGGAAGAAATATGTTTTCACACCTAAACCTATTTAGGTATCCCTTCTAAGGGAAGCCGGCTCATTTACTTCACATCACATTATGGTACCGTTCACAAAAGCAACACATTTTAACATGTGAGCTTAACCAAGGACAACAGGCATGCCAAAAAATAGTGCAGAGTATACACTACTATCAAAGGTGGAGGAAATATCCTCGCGTTACCTGCCTATATGAGTTGCAACACATACATATCAAATCAAATCACATCAAATCATATTCATATCATATTCTTCGAAGATCACACACAATTCAAAGTAGACAAGTCTATCTCAAACTCAAATATGCCACAGTAAGCGTTACAAAGGCATTCAAAACTTAGAACAGGCGCCGCAAAATTACTTTTACCAAACATAAGCTGTCCAAATTCTAACTGGCAAGTCTCATCTAACAGTCTATCTTTTTATGTTACATTTTAATACTCACGCCAAAAGTGTTCTCAGTCAGGGGGGTGACATCCTTGGGAGGACCAGAGGTCAGGAAGGTCAGAAAACACACCGAGCTGCAGACACAAGAAATCAGCAGAAGCGCGCCGTGCACAGCATACCTCCTTGCAGAAACCAGTCCCATGCTGCTCAGCAGTTTTCTGCCTCCTGGCAAGTTGATCACTCCTCCAGATTGTCACCTCTCTGATGAGTCCCTTCGTCGCGGTCGCCAATTGTGGAATTCAAAACCCTTGGAGTCCTTTAAAAGCAATAAGAGGCTGGCACAGAACTCTGAAATATCAAAGGACAGTTTATTACATGAAGTGAGGCTGCGTCGCCCAAAGGCCATGGCAAATGAATGAGGCAGTCTGAGGAAGTCAGAAGGCAGGCGCCTTATATACATTTTCAGACTTACACAGTAAGCATACATGAAAGGGGGCAGTCTTAGTTCCTGTGAGCACACAAGGAATACCTAATATGGACATGTAGAACCAAGGGGGAGGAACTAACAGTTTCAGAACGTAGTGAACACATTCCTATGTAAAACTTAACCAGTAACAGATGCAGACTCTACCAGGCATTTCTGAGCATGCGTGGAAGTGGAGGAGGCTAAATATATCTTGTTACTAGGCAGACTACAGGCGCAGCTAAAAGGAAGGTAGGACAATACAGATAGTGAGCACATGGCAGCACATGGTAGCCAAGATGGCCTCCAGAAACTAAAATGGCTTCTAAAAAGCAGATAAGATAACTTCTAAATGCAAAATGGCTTCTGCTAACGCTAACCCATTTATGCTAATTTACAACACCGCTTTATACTGCATTCCACGAGAACCGATGAGTATGGCCGTTTTGCAGTGGCAATCGGGCAATGGGAAGGCAAACCAATCAACGTTGTCTCTGTGTATATTCCTCCAGCATTGCATGCGACTGCTCTTCCCGAGTTGGGGAAATTACTGTTGAATCTCCCGGAAGGTGACCTTATAGTGGGAGGGGATTTTAACGCAGTGGCACACAACACACAAGATAGATTCCCGACCCGAGCACACTCACCTGGCCCGTCCCGTTTTAACGACTTCATCGAGGCGCAGGGACTGTTGGATGTCTGGCGACATCTCAACCCCGAGGGTTGCCAGTACACTTACTACTCTGCAACTCATAACAGTCTGTCCCGCATAGATTATTTTTTCACACTGGGGGACGGTCACCTTACAATCAGTGATGTACAGGGGTATCTCAGATCATTCCCCCCTAACACTAAACCTCTCGAGCTCGGGAAGGGTTTCCAAAAGAACGTACCCCATCTATCCGGGTTATATTAAGGTACCACATGTCCGGAAAGAATTGAAGAAGGCGACTCGGCACTACTTTGCAGAAAATACTGGCTCAGTATCATCCCCCACTACCCTATGAGAGGCTTACAAGACGGTTCTGAGAGGACATGCCATTACAACGATAACAGAGCATAAGCGCACACAGCAACGGGAATTGCGGGAGCTGGAACTGAACCTTGAAGCAGCGAACGCAGCGCACATGGCACACCCAACAGAGGACGCACTACACACACTTAATTTATGCCAACACTTGCACAGTGATCATGTGCGGCGGCAAACGATTGAGAATATTACAGCGACTGCGAACAGAATATATGATATAGGTGACAAGGCCAGTAAGCTACTGGCATGGCTGGATAAAAAGAAAGAGGGTAGCAGAACCATACTACAGTTGGCAGATCCATGTGGGAAACTGCACTCACACCCATCGGAAATAATTGATATCCTCGCGGACCACTTTCAGGGAGTATATACCCCGGAAATGGTAGTCACGGCAAGTGCTGCGGCGCTGGCCCTTCAAACGGTGCACACCCGACATTATCCCAAGATGCGGTGGATGAACTAGAGGCAGACCTGACGATAGAAGAGCTACAGGCAGCAATTAACACACTGCACACAGGAAAAGCGGTAGGCCCCAACGGTATCCCGGTTGAATGGTACCAAACGATGGCAGACACTCTAAGTGGGCCGTTGCTGGCCATGCTTAAAGATAGCTTGGAGCGTGGGATCCTGCCTGTGGATCAACGGATGGCAACTGTTGTGGTCATCCCGAAACCGGGTAAGCCGCCCGCCGAGTGTACATCATACCGCCCAATCTCGCTACTCAATGCGGAAGCAAAAATATTGGCGAAAACATTGGCTACCAGATTGATGCCCCACCTATCCCGCTTCATCCATCCAGACCAATCCGGTTTTATGCCCCATAGGAGTACGGCACTGAACCTCCGACGAGTACATGGCTCACTGGCACGGGCTCCCCTATTGACGGAACCAGCAGTCATTCTATCGTTAGACGCTAGGATGGCGTTCGACTTGGTAGAATGGCCATACCTCTTTGCAGTCCTGGCGCACATGGGCTTCGGCCCTAAATTTATCGCATGGATTAAACTTTTATACACACTGCCTGTGGCACATGTGACGGCCAATGGACACATTTCACGAGAAATACCGTTGGCCAGGGGAACGAGACAGGGTTGCCCGCTCTCCCCCTTGCTGTTTGCGTTAGTCCTGGAGCCATTGGCGACTGTCATTAGAGACACTCCATTACTGAAGGGAGTGAGTTGGGGGGAGCACTGGGAAGACAGGGTCTCCCTCTACGCTGATGACATGTTAATATACTTGTCCGACCCAGCTGCTGGCATCCCTACCTTATTAGACTTATGCAACACACATGGTATCAACTCTGGATACACCATAAATTGGTCGAAATCAGTCATTTATGAACTAAAGGGTCCTCTGCCATATCTACCCAGCGATTGCCCATTGACAATTGCAGACTCCTCGTTTAAATACTTGGGAATCCACATCGCCCGAGACGACTCGATCCATTATACTCAAAACCTGTTACCTCCACTCACTCGCCTAAAGGCAGATGCCCGGTATTGGAAAACTTTGCCGTTGACACTTTTAGGTAGAGCGGTACTGTTTAAAATGAAAGCACTTCCACGTCTTCTGTATGTACTGGAGAATACTCCAACCAGGCCCGGACTGGCCGTTGAGGGCACCGGGCAATCCCCCGGTGAGCCGCATGGTTGGGGACCGGTTTTGGGCCCCTGGGGGCCGTTTTTGTTACAGGGCCGTTATGCTGCAAAAACGGCCCTGTAACAAAAACGGCCGAAAACCGGCCCTGTCACAGAGCACGGTCGCACCTCTCCCCCCTCCCTCCGGGAGGAGAGGGGGGCCGGCCGAGCACTTTGCCAGGGCCGGTTCTGGTTCCCAGTCCGGCCCTGACTCCAACCCTAGTACCACCCTCATATTTTAAAAAGGTGACAGCAGTAATTTCAGGTTTGCTATGGGGAGAACGCCCGGCTCGGGTGGCGCATATAAAACTCAACCGTGGATGGTATGATGGTGGGATAGCGATGCCGAACATACAGTTGTATTACTGGGCATCCCAACTCAAGGTTATAAACCAATGGATCCACGCACCACAAGAAGACCCAGCTTATTTGGCAGACAGGACGCAGCTAGGCACACACAGTCTGCTGGCACCACTATACAATAAAAGTCTACTGACAAAACTGATGGGCCCGACGAAACACACGATAGCACTCTGGCATAAGGCGCAGACTAGGTTGAAGTGGGGGGATGTAATAACTAAACTTACACCTTTGTGGGACACTAAATCACTGGGATGTCTGAGACACAGTAAGGGATTCACCCAATGGGACAATATAGGAATTCCCACAGTGGGAGACTTATGGACGAATACTGGCATGATCCCCTTCTCACTTCTACAACAACAGTATGACCTAGGACCTACAGAGACCTATAGGTATATACAGATAAGACATGCATTGATGACAGCCATCGAGCCGGGGACAAAGGTCCCCGAATCCTCACCATTGGAGGACCGCCTACTCACTGATTTTATGCAAACAGGGGCCACATCACTCACTTACAGAAAGTTGCTGAACAACCTACACGATCCACTAACTAAACTACGGGACAAATGGGAGGAGGAGTTGGGGGAAATGGATGAGATGGACTGGAACGCCGCATTGGCATCCTCGCGGGAAGCAGGCGTGTCAGCGCGCTTCTGACTGGTACAATTTAAAATATTACACAGAGTGTATTACACCAGAACCACCCTACATAGAATACATAGGGCTGATCATCCAAACTGCTTGAGAGGCTGTGGATAAGAAGGGACACTGCTGCACACACTCTGGGGTTGCCCGATCATTAGTGAGTACTGGAAACGTATTATGAGGACCATATCTCAAACACTAGAAGTGTCACTCACACCGGACCCGAGGGTCTGCTTACTGAATGTATGGGGAAAGACTGATCTAACGCGACAGAGCCAGCAGTGGGTAGTGATAGGAACGATGGTGGCCAAGCGTGATATAGTGCAGAAATGGGGGGTAGCGGACACACCGACGTCAGCACAATGGTGCAAAAACATGGATAAGTTGATGGTGACCGAGCAAGCGGTTTATAAGAGCAGAGCCAACCCTCGGAAATGGAACAGGATATGGTCACCTTGGAATAAATACAGGGATGACCTGTGTGAACCGCTACCGGAAGAGGAAGATGATAGTTCTGAAGAAGAGGACGAGTTGGGGGAGTGATATATACATGTTAACGAATAGTGGGAGGGGTATAGGCATACAAGGGTGCGATACTTTAAGAAGCTCACATGATAGAAATAGAATAGTGAATCGGGAAAACCCACTGATATGAACGATTGACCGTATATTGATATCTTGCTATATTGTTTATTATTCCTAATGAGTCTGTGGTTTTGTTTAGATAAAATACATAAAAGTAAGACAATTGATTTCTTTACCTACTAATGGAATGTCTCGAACACAATATTCATGAATACTGCCGGAACGGAAGGTTGTCGGCTAAATAGCTGTGTATTACAAGCATCGAAATACTTATTGCGTGACAACTGAAGTCTGAACACGCAAATGTTTTATTGTGTATTTGACAACTGCCAATAAAGTCTTACAACAAAAAAAAAACTCGGTGCACCAGACCAACCAGGCCTACAAACAGCAACAAAAAACAAATCTCACACCAGATATGCTTAAAATTCTTACTTAGAAGTAGACAATTTACACTCACATAAAATGACAGAATCCCTCCGGGCTCATGCTCCACAGACACTGGGAGAAAACCCCTGGTGGAAATCCAGTTCACTTGTTATATAATGGTTTCTCCTGAATCAAGTGGAAGCGCTTGTACCTGTTCCCCTTTGGATTTTTCACCACAGAATATTTTATATAATTGTCCTTCAATTGGCCAATCGCATTCATTCTGCCAGTGAGCCATTGGGAGCAAAGGCAGGCAAAGGGAACAGTTTCTATAGTAGCCTGTCAGTTGCCAGATATATGGCTGCCACACAACGTGTTCCCTTTGGCTGCCTAGACATCTTTTCACAGACACAGCAATCGACTTGTACTATGATGCTCTCAGGGAAGGAGGCTGGGACACATAGTCCGCTTCCAGTTTAGTGACGCTTTGTGCACTGCCCTGGACCTCCGAGCTACTCCGTGCAGCCGTCCACCTTCCTCTCCCTCCCACACACAGGGAGATACACTCATCCATCCAAACACTCTTGTATAAACGCCATGGTGGTTTGCTTCTGAACTGTGGGCATGAACAAGCGCACACACTTTGCTCGCCACTGTAGAAAGGAAACAAGCTGGCGACCGGTATCCAGAAATGCCTAGTGTTTGTGTAATCTTTTCTAGATCATTCTGTTTGAGCAGCATTAGTTGCAATCAGAATCTGCTGCAGAGCGATTGCACCAGCAATTACGAAAGTAAGATCTAAAAACACTAGGGCATATTTACAAGCCCCTATCGTGACAGGAAAGTCACTTTTAGTGACATTCTTGTAGTGATTAACCCTTTGCCTTATTTACAAGGCAGTGTTAAGGCCCTTAATGTGGCTTAACGCCGCCTTTCACGTAGCACTTAGCGTGAAAGAGGTGCGCAATAGGTGTTGCGGTGGACGTTCCGACGCATCACCCATTGCTTTTTGATGCTGCTCCCTATTTACGAGGGTGGCGTAAATAGGAGGCAGCACCAAAATTAGTACCAGGGAAAACTTGGTCTTAACATGAAGAAAGGAGGAGAAATGCTTTATTTCTCCTAGCTTTTGCTGTTTCTATGTCTGCTGCATTGAAACAGCAAACTGCCATGAATGATTGTTTATGTGCAGGAAGGTGCCCCTAAACAATAATTTAAAAAATTATGATTTGTAACTTCTATGTGTGCTGCACAAGGCAGCATACATAGAAGTTACAAATCGCCATTCTAGATTGTTTATGTGCAGGAAGCGACACCTTCCTGCACATATACAATCATTCCCTCAAAGCAGGCACCCTTGCACTATGGTACAAGGGTGCCTGTGTTGGTGGTAGGCAGCTAAATTTAGTGCCAGCACAAGGAAAAACGCAGACTGCACTGTATTATTTTAAATACGGTTCACCCCTGCGTGTCTAAAGTGATGGAGTGCGGCGTTAGCAATTTTGGAGCTAACCGCGCTTCGCCATTTTCTTATACATATGCCCCTTTGTTTTGTCATACCAAACCCTTGGATTACTGTACAGGCAGCGGGCGTGAAAATAACTTACAGTGTATTGACCGTTCAGATTGGGAGTTAAGGCAACATTCAATCTGAGACAGCAGATTAGCAGACAGTAGTGCACTCACTGGCACCAGTCTCAGCACTTAAACACAGCTTCTTGTAGAGCCCACCTTGCACATGTGGGGTGTTCAAAGCACTATAAACGTGTGACTAATGCGATTTAGTGCAGTGACACGGACACCACATTAAAATGCGTTAGTCTAACCCCGGATGCATGGTACTTGGCAGGGCTGAATCAGATGTGCACCAGTGAACCACATGGAGTGATATTACATTCTCTTCACCTCTGATCATATCACTGGAAATGTCATTGCTGAGGTTATCAATGCAAGACTAATAAAACAATAACAATTTCAAACCAATTCAGATGTAGTCTGTCAACTTAATGCTCCCTAGGTACTAATGCGGAAAGCAACACTTATCACAGATGAATACAAGCTGATTCACATCTGAGTCTGAGGTAGATTCCTCAAAACTAAGAGGCAGATTTACTAATATTGGACGCTGCTCAATACATCCGGACAACTTGCTGTGCTGTGTGAAATGGAGGGATCAGAAATGTGCCATCTCTATTAAGAAATGGCGCATTCCTATTCTCTGTCTACAATGGTGCACTGAGTGCAGCCTAGCGCCAGCGCAGGTACCCTTCCACCATCGTGCAAGGGTACCTGTCTTGCAAGCTGGAATTGTTTTTGTGCAGAAAACAGAGATGTTTTAAGGCATAGGCAAAGTGGGACCTGACTCAGGGCCCCAGCCGTTCAGGGGCACCCTGAGAGAGCCAGCTCTGTCGTGCAGAGTCTCTTGCTCTAATTACCTTAAATCATTCTTAAACAGATTGTTTTAAATATTATATATTTTTATTAGAACATTGGAATGTTGGGAGCTCCATTGCAGACAATGGAGTACTCCGGGCTTCTACGGGCAGGTAAAAGCCAGCAGAGCAACATTACAATGTTTTACAAAGACCTCTCGGAGCTGGAGGGGATTTAAATCCCCTCGAGCATCGAGAAGCCTTTTTTTTTTTTGTTAAAACATTCTGCCCTCTAATGGCAGAATGTTCTAATAGCCTTAGACCCCTTCGTAGCAAGGCTATACCCCTATTAAAGTCCAATCCCTTGTTAAAGTCCCTCACCTTTGGCTTGGGCCTTTAACGCTGGAGCAGGTTTTTAATAGCTGGCATAGCCCACTCTAGCCTGCTGCGGCGGGCTATAAGGCAATAGTGAATGTGTGTGATGTATGGGAGTCAATTATAGACATATTATAAAAGATTTATAAGTCATTAATTATCACATATGCAGCAGCTGCATTCCACTCCAATCTGCCTTAGAAGGTCCTTGGGTGGCTGGACTCCCTATGAAGTCCTGTTCCGCATCCAGATGTGGGTCCCAAGCCTTGATATTAGTCGCACAGTGGTGGTGCATACGCCTTTTGACATCAAGGAAGGTTTGGCTGTCTTACTGGAACTGAAAGACTTCCGAGATTACGGTTTGAATGAACAATCTTTGAGAGAAGATTGTGGATAAAAAGGAGTTTGGTCCATTTTACAGGTGCCAGTCGTTGCAGTTGAAGGTATGAGAACAGTACATTTGCTACTCTTTGCTGATTTTAAACACACAAGATTTGTATGCATTGATCTGATAAAACCCCACCATGTGGAAAGACCTACAAAGATGGCCTCGAGGGCTTCTTAGTAGTTATCTGTCTCCTCTCTCTATCATACAGAAAATCCCTCTATAAACAGTAAATAATACAGAAATATTGATTCCACGGCGGGGGGTATGAGTCACTGAAGTTTTGCTACTTCAGGTTACATCTACCAACACCATACACACACCGTATGTGAAATCACAGACTTTGACTACCAGTAATCACAGCAAAGTTGTTTATTGTGATCCACCTTTGGAAATATCCACCAGTTCTACACTGCACGGTGAAGTTCCAGTTGTTACACAGACTTTCTCTGGCTATTTAATTAACGTTGATGATTTTGCCCCAGATTTGTCAGATAAACCATTGCATGGGATTTGTGCATTTAGTTTTTAGCTTAAACAGACTTCCTTATCCCCTTCCGTGCATCGGGCGGCCCCCGGCCATCCGACGTCACGGTGGGCGTGTGCTGAAGATGGACAGGTGCTATCCGAATAGCGCCCACTCATTAATTCGCCCGCACCGCAGGGGAATGTGCGCAACGCGGACGGGGTTAATTCCACCTTGGATTTATATTTGGATTAAAACTGCATTGCTTTTCCTTTTAGTTTGGATTGGATTTGTGACAGTTTTCTATGTGCTCCTAAATGGACATTATTTGCCAGAACGATCAGTCGTTAAACTGGTAACCACGGTATTGATGCCTCATTCTTCATTGCAAAAAGTGCGAAGAGATCTGTTCTTTGCGAGCATTTCTGCATTTCTCATCATGGACAGCAATGTGTGGGATAAGATTCCATTTGATATTTTTGGTCTGACAGAGATTTTACGGACACATTATATTTGTAAAATTTCACTAGATGATGTAATAATTTCTTGCAGCTTGTCTTGTGATTGGATGTTAATTCTGTGTGTTCTATGCCTTCTGAGCTAGAATGTTATACTGTATTTGAATAATAAGATCTGTACAGTGGAACAACTAATTATGGTGAAATGTTCTGTTATCATCACTATGCACATCACTATTTACACAGAGCGAGTACTCCACATGCAGTTTTTAACAATACAAAATGGGAACACTGTCTGACACCACCAGTTGGTAGCTCAAAAACAAACCTGCAGAAGTTTACATATTTTCTGGCAAAAACCCCGTAAACCCAGTCTTTTAGTATTTTAGTCTTCCCTCTTCCCCAGGGAAGAGAAGTGTGCATACTGACACTAGATTGATTTGTTCGGCTTCCTTTATTTCCCAACTGTCTGTACAAGGTACTATGGAAAGACAATATTGATTTGAAAAGTGTTTGGGGAACGAAAGAGTGGCAAGTCTATGGGAATTAAAAGTTGTTTAGAGCATGTCTAATACCAAGAGAGATGATTTTTCTGAACAAAACAGTACAACAGACATCATGCCTAGGCTTGGCTAACATTAAGAACATGAACACACCAAATAATCCTGCATTAACACGTTTTGATAATTGGCAACATTTTACAAATTACACTGAAGAACAGCTCAAAAATATGATACAGAATGTCACATAACATTCTTCACACTCCTGTCCGTATGTGTGGCTAGTGTGGGCATTAGATACTAATGATTGTCATGCACATTTTTAAACCACACAAAGGGTTTCAGAATAATCAAACCAGACCCACGTTATGTGCAGACACAACACTCAAGGGTGATTACAACATATAGTGTGGGAAAGTTATGCCAGCAATGGGTACAACATTCCACTCCAGATGTAGTGGAAGAACACTTTCTTAGCACTCTGTGATATGTTGTCCTGTGTTGAAAATGGGGAAAATAAAACTACAATTACCAGAAAACACAGTAAAAACCGAAAGTAGAGTGGTCTAGCCATTGCTTTTATTATTTATTTATATTTTTTTTTACAATCAAGTCTGTGTTAAATATTTGGTATAGCATGATTTTACACAGACCCTCAGTCTTCTGGGTTGAAGTGGAGTGTCAAATCTCCATTTCTTGCCCTCTCAGAACCACCGTTCAGATCGAGGAGGATGCAACATAATTACCTAGTGGTGCTTGACAATGTCTGTTTGCCCCTACTAATGCATTTTATTTAATTTTTTACGTTATAATATGGTTTTAATTAATCACCCGCGAACGCGTCCTTCTTCTAGGTAGCACAGTCGCATACTCGGTTTACTACACAGACATAATCTCAGTTGATTGGGGAGGGGGAGAGCAGGGCTACAGTTCAATCTTTGCCTCATTTCAACTGCAAAACATTCTCAGGCCAAGTGCTGAACCATAAATCGAGGACACTGTTCAGAGAGATTAAAACAAGGTTCAAATATATAAAGTGTTTGTGGAGTCTAGCATGAATCAATTGCATCTTCCATAGACTCAGGATTCTTGAACTTGGAACATTGCCTCCCAGATGATTTTATACACTGCAAGCATTTTTATGAATTATCCTTTTGAATAATTCACTCAGTTAATGTAGGTTAAAGAAGGCACTAGGTCCAAATATGAAATAATCCAATTATGAAGTGTGACCTCCTTGCAAATGAGGAGAATGGCCAAACAAACCTTTGCGTTCATTTCCACTGAAAATACTTCAGTTTCCCTATTCTTACATCTGAAATCGAAAGGTAGGACACATGACTAGTACAAATCTCTCCCCTAATGCCTCATACCTGCCTACTGGAAAATGTTTCAAACGTGATGTGAAGTGAAACATAGAAATTGGCAGATAAATTAATGTGGATTAACTACTCAGCAGATGGTGTCTCGGCTACTGTGAAAGCCAGCTTCTCTAAGTCTTCACTTCTTAACATTTTGTAAATTAATCAAATGTAATGGTGTATCCTGATTATGATGGTGAGTTTTATTTAAAATCCATCTTTTGTGTGAGTAAAGTGTGCACCGAAATGACTAGAGAAAAGTAGGTGTTACACAATACTAATTAACAGTGCATCCGTGAAACTTTCAGGGATTGTATTTCACATGTGTACTAATGTTATACACCTAAAACACAAATCTGAATATATGTTTTAAAATATATTTACATGTTGGTACATTTGAATCTAGTAGTGTATCATAGTAACACATGTTATTTGTAACTGTACTCAATGATTGCAAGCACATCAGACCTAAACTAAAATCATGACATCTTTAATATATTCTTTGAATGTATGATTAATAATTATATATATTTTGTGGTATATTAGCTTAAATTAATGTGGGCCTACATGCATACCTGAAGTTTTTTGACTTGCTGAATACACTGCTCATGAGAGAATTTCTCAATATGACTATTAACATGAAACAGTGTTTTCTTTCCTGGATTCTCATGTGTTCTCATGTATTGTATTAGAGACTTTGTTACATTTTCACAGCGCATTTAACAATAAGGATTAATAATTGCGGACACCATTGACTGCTGTATTGGGGACATACACCGAGTTCTCAGCTATGGCGCTATCGGGGGCAAACTAGAGACTGACCTTGGTCAGCCTCTGGTGAACCTTTGGGTGGCGCTGCAGGTGGGTTTACTTAATGCATGTCGCTAGTTCAGCAAATGGGGGACACATGGTCCCTACTATGGGCATGGGAGCCTCCAGCATGATGACATTCGCTAAGAGGCCACTGTTGTGATTCAGACCACTGACGGTATAACTGCTCACAGGAAACTGTCTGTTTGTCCATATTTTAATTCTCCTGAACTCTTCCATTTACAAGGACACTACACCTTTAGTGTCAGCACCTACCCGTACACGTTGCCGCGCTTACTTGACCCAAACAGGGTGAGTTCCACGGTTGTGCCTAGCGTACAATGTACACAGACTTTAAACACTGCTGCTGTTATTAATGTTTCTAATGCTTACCTGATGCATGCCATCTGTCACTGGAATGAGAAGCATGCATCTATTGCACCCTGGTTAATAATGGTGCACATTGGATGTAAATACAGTTGTATTTTGATGAACTAACTTTTATGAATCTCTCTTGTTGCAGGCTATGTCACAAATTTATATGTACCACTTTCTAGGGTGCTGCATGGGTGGTCACGACTTCTCTACACGTAGTTCGGACCACTACCAGAAAGTGTAGTTAGATCTCAGATACCTCCTGAGGAATTACCATCAAATTGATTAAAAGGCAAGAAACATGTTGACCCCAATCACATGCGAGCAGGCATACACGCCTCTATAGTTTTAATCAGGATAGTGGCCACATTTCATTAAAATTGTCTTGAGTGAACCACTATTTCCTGTTTTAATCTCACATCCCTTCACATCACTACACCTACACTAACGAAGGGTCCTCACTTGACTACATCCAACAGCAAAAAGTAATAAAAATCTCTGCCAAGAAGGCCGCATCACAGGTGCCGATCGGGTATTGCAGCGCCGACCTGATAAGGAGCAGACCCGATGATGAAGCATGACATCTAGCTGGCTGGGTGTGTGAGGGTCTTTTCCGAAAGGAGGAAATCTTTCTCCTGCATCCTGATTGTACACCTACATGTGTGCTTTCAAGACATATATAATTACCTGCAACTCACAATAGGAACTGCATACCACCTTGTTGTATACTTCACTCTGCTGATATCAGGTTCTGGTGCTTTGATTAGAATGGCACGTGCCTATGATTCGTAGCCCAAGCGTGTTACTTTCGAGTGTTTTTGTGCCATAGGTTCTATTCTTGGTATGCACATTTTTAGGTCGAGCCAGTAACAGCGCGCATGCGCTGTTCTGGTGAAGAGTTTATGTAAGGGCTTTCAGAAACCGCTTCAGATGCTCGCACACGCTTGCGTGTGTCAATCAATCAATCAATCAATCAAAGCATTTATATAGCGCACTACTCACCCAGAGGGTCTCAAGGCGCTAGGGGAGGGGGGTCCGCTACTGCTCGAACAGCCAGGTCTTGAGTTGCTTCCTGAAGGCGAGGTGGTCCTGGGTCAGGCGGAGGTGGGTCGGGCGGGAGTTCCAAGTCTTGGCGGCGAGGTAGGAGAAGGACCGTCCCCCTGTGGTGGCTCTTCGGATGTGGGGGACGGCGGCAAGGGCGTGGCCGGTCGATCGAGGCTGGCGTTTGGGAGCGTAGAAGTTGAGGCGGCTGTTGAGGTATCCTGGGCCTTGGTTGTGCTTTTACTTTTGCCCCAGGCTATTGGTCTTTGCGTGCGTCTTTTTAACAAAGACAGCATAAAATTGGCCAAAGGCGGGCGCATTACTCTGCCCATGGCCTATTGGTTGCGGTTACCCACACAGCCGCCATGTGGTTTCAATTATCGTGCCCAGACACAGGCGCGATAATTGAAACCACATGTCTTGCTGTGGTGCGCGCGCACCACTCGCGGGCTTGGTTGCTTGCTGTTGTCCCGCGATGCTGTTCCTCGTCGCCATGAGGGCTCCAGCAGCATGGAGTGCCCTGGGAGGGGTCAATGGGGCCTTTGTTGTAGTGCTTGACTTGGCCTGCTCCGCTACAAAGCAGGCGCCCGCCCTTTAGCTGCGGTGCTTAGTGGGACACATGGCGGGGGCATCGAGCCAGCCCTTTCCCGCCTTGAAGGAGCATGAGTCAGGGGCAGCGTGCTGCTGGGACTGACTGACAGCAGTGCTACTCAAGGGAAGCCAAAGTGCAGCATGCAGTCCTAGAAATGGATTGCCTCAAAGCTGAGGTGCCAGTGCGGTCCATCTTTATTCCTCGTCGCCAGCTGTAGTAGGAACGTTTCTACTGAGGGTGTGGCAGGAGGTGTATCCGGTTCTTATTCCCTCGAAGCCATCTCTGCTTTGTGTGCAAAATGGATATTCAAGAACTGGAGGCCTTTGCGCAGATCTTCAGACTCCTTAAAAAACGGTAGGTTTCATAGTTTTGGGGTGCGGTTCGAAATAAGAAAGGCAATATGAGCGAGTTAGGCGGAAGAGGTAGAAACAGCAACTGGTAATAACTAACAGTGGCTCAGCGAATTAAACTTTAAGTGTTGACATTAGCTGTGACTTGTAGGTCTCAATATCAGGTTCCAGCAAGACAAACTGCCCTGTTAATCCTTCCGAGGCTGGTAATTCAGTACCATATATATTGTATTGGTTGATATTAAGTCCCGTTATGCAGGGTGCTAAAAAATAGCGATTGCTGAAGCACTACAACATTGGAAATACTGTTTACGGTGAGTGAAGAAGAAAGGTAAATAAGAAACAGGAAGTAGTAAGAGAATGTGGAATTCGACTGCACAGGGAAGCACAAAAGGGACAATTTTAGAGATATGGAAAAGTAAAACAGAAGAAAACGTAAATTACAAAATGTTTTTATTCCATTTTGACATATGACGTTATACAATGCGCAAGTAATGTACATTCATTTAGCACATATGCCATATGGGACATAGTGTGTGTTTTTAAGTGTGGGGAAGGAAGCAATGCTTAATTTGTCTATGGATGCAGATGGTGGGCATTGGCGTTCATATCTGGGGACCAGAACTTATTTTTTATCATCAGACTTTGACTCGGAGCAAAAGAGAGACCGAAAAGTGACTAAGAAAAACAGGAAGTTGTAAAACAGTCATAAAAGAAGGGTAAAACATAACATGCCACGGTGGAAATGAGGAGGTAAGAAGTATAGTGTGTTGGAACATAGAGGTATGAGATAAATCAGGGAACCTAAAATAAATTATCACACTTGTAGGTGTGTGACGGTTAGTAGTTGTGTTGTTATTGTCATTGGCAGCATGGCACGGGCAATGTGTGGTGCAAGCTGCAGTGGACTCTTGACTAGAGCCCTTCCACTTATGTTTTTTTTTTTTACTAATTATGCACTATGATATATGGGAGACTCCGGGGCCCATCGTCACTTTCTACAAGGGGCCCCATGCTATCGCTTGACACCACTGCCGATGACCCAGATGTAAAGTACCTCTAGGCATTCAGTTTGCTGTCCCATCTCCACCAGGAATGTGTGATGGTGATGGTGGCATGTCGGGCTTTTTAACCCCTTCCGTGCTGATGACGAGCTCAGCTCGTCATGAGGCTTACCTGCCGTGCGCTCATGACGAGCTGAGCTCGTCATGTAACGCAGTATTTACAAAACCGCCGCTCACAGCGGGAAAAGCCGCCGCAGCGATGCGGTTAAAGGAGTCATCTTTTGACACTCTCTCTTTCCACCAATCCAGCATCTGAAAACAACAATTACTTTTAAGGAAATTAAAGATGAGGGGAACATTTAAAAAGGCTGCATTGCTGCTAGAGATTACCTGAAAGGATTTTAGAGTCGGTCATTATTGAAAAATCAACTAGCGTTTTTGCCAGTAAACCTAAAGACTACCTACAATATAGGGCAAAAAATAGACCAGTTTCTGTGTCTTTTTCATTTCAGACTGCATGAGCCACTGTGTAGTAATTGTATAGATCTTCAATCCCTGGCACCACAGCACCCAGGATAATGTGCTGCATGGCTAAACACTTATATGGTCCCAAAAGCAAGACCTATTGGCTATGCCAATGCTTGTTAAGTGTGCGTGTGCATGAGCAGGGAGTTTTGCATCTTGTAGTTTGTTCATTGTTGTTGATCGTTTGCTAGTATGTCATCGTGTTGATGAGCCAATGTCACTCTATATTAGCTGTTGTAGGGTAAGGTACACTGGTTGATAATTTCCACGGGGGCTCACTCGTATGTGTGTTTTTCTACGGTGATTGTTGTGTTTTTATGGGGCGAGAGGTATCTTTTGAATTTCAACTTTACTCTCTTATCTGATTCTTTGCCCCATAGTCACAGACGAATTTTCGACTTTTTATTTTTAGTGGTGAACAGCATTTGGCTGTTTTGCAACGTTACTCAATCGCATCCAGACGGCACACAGTTGATTGCACTTTTTCTAGTTGCATGACAAGCGCTTTTTGATGTTTACCTTATCACACTATGCCTACACTGTAACTAATATATTCATATGCTGTTTTTGGTGTAACTGAATCATTTATTTTGTGGAAAAAAAGGTTTGGATCATAATATTGGAAAAAGGTTGAAAAAATATTAATTTTAATTTAAAAATCATTTGGAGGGTAGTGTTGACAGTTGCGGATTAAATCCCGTTCCGGGTCATGGGTAAGCACTAGGGATAGGTGATGTTTGGGATTGTGGTAGAATCAGTGTTAGGAATGTTTAGTTAGGTTCAGAGTTTATGTGGTGTTGGGTCAGTGGTAGGGGAGGGTTAGCATTTCTTCTGGTTGGAGTAGCTCCCGGGGTAAGCCCCAGGGCATGTGTGATGGACAGCCCACCTCCCTAAATAGTTGACAAGAGTTGATATATTATACTTTCATAATGTTTCCCTTCAATAATGTTTGGCGTATGTATGTGCTGCCTGCTGTGTCTTACATGCAGAGACATTTTAATGCATGGGCAATGTGGGCTCTGGCTCCAGCCTTTCATGGGGCCCCCTGATGGGCTCGTCTGGCCCTGGGTCCCAGCCTTTCAGGAGCCCCCCTCATAGAGCTAGCTCTGTTCTGCTGCCTTCCCTGATGACCTTGAATATTTCTTAAACAGATTATTTTAAATACTGTTTTCCTTTATTTTACTTTTAATGGGGTGATATGGGCGAGTCCAGTACAGACACTTTGCAGAGAAATGTTTTGTGTATGTTTCATGCAGCATCTAGGAAAATGTTCCTGTAGATCAAAACAGGACCTCACATATGAGACATGGGAGGGCGTCTGATAGATTATTTGCAGTAATATTAATGAGCTGCCAGCCACTGTGTTATAATATTGAAAACAGAGTGTTTGTGTGCACTGTCAGGGGCCTAACCAAAGAAGGCATGAAAGAGCTGAAATTGGATCATAAATTCAGAGCTGTTCCGAACAGGAGCCCCCAAGATACGTTTGACCCAGGGCCCCCAAAATCCTTAAGATGTCCTTGCCTACATGTGGTGCTTGTCTTCTTATCAAATGTCAACAAAAGTTATTTAAGAAAAAATGTTTAAGGCTACTGGTGTGATGGTTAATGGTGGGTTTAATGTCAGTGTCAAGATCCCAGCTGACATCTGGGTTGGAGGCAGGGTGACAAAGTAGGGTGTTGGTTAACTTGTGGTTAATGTGACGTAGAGTAAGTGCTGAAATGCATTTTTGAGATTTTGTTTACGAGAAACGGGTTTTAAAGAACATGCATTTATCGACGCTTGTTTTCAACTTCATGACCTACAAATGAAAATATTTGGTTTTATCAGGAGAGACAGGACAGGAGGTATGAAATGGAGCAAAAATACCTTTGTCTTGCATTTGTTTTGAGCAGTTTGTTAGGTTAATCTTTCAGTTTCTTTAATTGAAAAGGAAATTGGATGATAACTCTGTGTCAGCGGCCAGTGAATTAGTATTAATGGCAAGAAGGGTCACGTGGGACACAACTCTAATGTTTTTGTGGTTTTTGTAAAGATATACTCAGACATAAACAACAAATCAATGCTGTTGACCTGACAGACATAGAGCACTAAAAATGCTCTTATTTCTGAGCACTGATCTAGCTGTTTGGTGCCAGTGTTCTGTGATGGACATGGCCTACAGTGTTTTAATGTGTTGTTGCTTGCTGGTTCAAATAAATCTTTGGTCGGTGGAGGAAGTAATGGATTTTACCTATCCCGCGGGACATCTGAGTACTAGATTGTGATTGAGTTTCCGTAACCTTATGGATATGTTGACTACTTCTAGGTCCATTTATTTTGTCGCAGGCCAGGATCGCAAAGACTAAAACTCATAAAGCACATTGGTGTCTAGTGAATAAAGTATTTTTGAGTATATGTAGTAGTCCAGAAGTAAAACTTAATCTGCTCAAAAATGCTATCCACTAACGTGTGGGGGAGAGCGCAACCTACGACTGCCCTATCTCTTAAGTGAGGAACCCTATGCCGCAAGTGCCATTAACTCTACACACAAATGTATTCTTTTTGGAGTATCACGAGTGGTATTAAAATTGCGAATATTTACTACGAAAATGGAGAATTAAAGGGAGAAATAAGGAAGGCCGAAGGGAAGCACATCAAATACAAAAATACACCAATAAAAAAAATTAAACCAGTCTCTATTCACCAAAGTAACATCTACATCTACTCTAGTAGTGTTAAAAGAAAACTGGCTGAAATCAACTACAACCAAGCCTTGGAGTAATGTGCATACACCACTCACTGGATTTGCAAGTTTTTCACATATAATTCAATGAAGGCAGGGAATAATACAAACACATAAGGAAAATAGGTACACATTTTATCTATTTTTTATTTTAAAAAAATATGCCATCTTACTTTAAAATAACAGGCACAAAACAGCAAATATAGCTAGAAATATTAAAGAATACATATAGCTCAAATGCTTCAATCATATTTTAATTGTAAATGTTAGTTGTAATGTGCATTTATAGAGTGCTTACTACCCCTGAGGAGGCGGGGAAGAGTGTGGCGGCAAGTAGCACACTTCTCCAGAATCCAAGATTAGAGTTAAGAAGTAGATTAGTAACATGTGCTTCCTTTTTTCTCTTGTGGATTAGTTGTGGTAAGTTTGTTAAATGTGTGCTCTCGCTTTCATGTGTTTAATAGAAATAGAATAATGAAAGTGGATTAGAAAAGAGAAGCTGAGAGTTGTTATTGGGAGTAGTAAACACATGCATCTGTTGGGTGAATTGGATAAAAAGGAAGAGGAAGTTTGAAAAGGATGTTTAGGAGTTCATAGTAATCAGAAAGGTTTGGGATGAGTCAGAGAGAGAAGTGATGGGATAAAGGTTGAACAGAATTTAAGTTTTTTAAAAGTAACAAATTAACATATACATGTATAGAGACAGGCCCGTACATCTAAATATCTACTGGTATACATGCATACATATATTACAGGGTGGTGGTAGCCACTATGCATTTATAGTAAGGGTTACCATTGATAGGAATTCCTTTAATTTTTCACCATGAATAACTTTGTGCTCGTTTGATGAATCTCCTCGAAACTTTGCAGACATATCCTTCCTTCTACAGTAGTGGACTTAAAACATATTTTCATTAGCATTTGAGTATCCAATCAGTATATTTTAATAGTTCATATTTTAACAGGCAATATTTCTGTAAGCTATTAGCTTATAACATATCCTGTTAACAAACCCACAGTGTAGCAACTAGTGTTTTCCATATCAATATCTTATTCAGTTCAACAATAATAACGCCTTAGAAGTATGGGTGTTCAGGTAGGATTAAATTGACTCACTGCGTTAATGAGGGCCCTAGGTTCACTCACTGTTTATTTATCACTAGTGGGTATGGGTATAGTCTGGTAGGACAGAGGGAGCCCCTGCAATAGAAGTATTGACCTTGTGATGTAAGGGATAATAAAATAGAAAGAAAGAAAAAGAGAGGTGAACTCTAAACTAAGTAACTATGCAGGGTGGAATGCCAGTTCAGGAGCTTAGTGGTGCGTATTGTAGGGGGTGAGGGTAGCCAGGTCAGGGGGGGGCACAACTCTCAATCATAAGTATCCAACTATTGGCACACTCTGAGGGGCAACATTTCCACGTTTACACAAGATGGGGGGGGGGCAACAGCCGGGGAGCCAGATGCAGTGTGGTTTTCGTTCCGTCCTTACAAATCTGTGCTGCTAGTGCTATCCGAGTCAGAGCTGGATTCTGCCTCCTCTCTTAAGGGCTGGTATCTTTCAGGATGTTCCCAATTTTCTAGGACCTCCCTTGAGGGTCCCGCAATGGAATGCCTTTGTAGCCCTCGGGCATCTTCCCTAGCCAAGACCCTTTCCTCTGCACCTGCCGAGTGTGTCACATCCCTTTTCCAGTCAGCTGTTGTAGGCCGACTTATCGATTTCCATGTTATTGCTATCCACCCTTTAGCCAAAACTAAAGCCAGGTATATACATTGTGTACCTACTGTTCTCTTGGGCAGCCTTGGGAGTAGTCCCAGGATACAGGTCTCCATCGTGGGCTTAAGTGTGCGCCCCAGTGCTGTACTCATCCGCTCCACGACTTCACCCCAAAACCTACTCACAACCTTGCAGCTCAAGATCATGTGAGTGAGATCAGCGTCTCCATGGTTGAACCCTTGACAGTTGTGCATCTCCCCGCCAAATGTGACCCAAATCCTGTGAGACGTCATGTACGTCCTTTGAGTATAATTAAACGGTGTATATTTCAGCCCAGTGTTTCGGGAGACCTTCTTTGGATATGCCAGTATTCTTTTACAAACTCCGTCTGTAATTTCCCTGTTCACATATATTTTTAAGGGGGGGTGAGACATTTGTAATAGTGAAGTATAAAACCATTTCAGCTGATTTCCTGCCCCGCCTAAGGTGAGTAGAGATTGTAACATTACATGATTCTCAGTCTCTTTCTGCCCTCTGCCCCACAGCAGGGCCGGACTGGGAACCACAACAGGCCCTGGCAAAGTGCTCGGCCGGCCCCCTCCTCCCCACTCGGGGGAGGGGGGTTAGAGGTGCCACCGAGCTCTTTGTCGGGGCTGGTTTTCGGCCAATTTTGCTACAGGGCCGATTTTGCAGCTATGCTGCAAAAACGGCCCTGTAACAAAAACGGACCCCAGGGGCCAAAAACCGACCTCCACCTGTGCGGCGAACAGGGGATTTCCCAGGGCCCGCTATGGCCAGTCCGGCCCTGCCCCACAGTATTCTAAATGTGCGTGTCAAGGCTTCATACTGAAGATACTGCCTTGACTCACGCCTGTTGTTTCCATCAAGTCCACTAGTGGGATCAGGACTACCTGCTGATAGCAGTCCCCAACCGTCTCCAGTCCCACTGCTGTCTAGTGCATCAATTGGTCAGAGGTAAATATCATCTTAGAATTACCATATGGTAATCCTATCAGGGGTAGGGCCTGTGCATTTAGAGGAGACTTCGCCCGCATGGCCAGGCAATGTTTCCAACACTAATAATAATAATAATCCACAATTGTAAAGTGCAAACCATCACCCGTTAGGGTCTCCAGGCGCTGGCGGCCGTCGGTAAGATTAAGCAAGCTATTGCCCAGAGTCACATGGTGCTGGGCTAATCTGACCCTGGCCCCGGGGATCGAACTGTGATCCCCCGATTTTGGAGTCAGTCACCCTGACCGTGGCGCCACACCTCTCCTCAACACTGCAACCTGTGGTCTGCAAGAGGGACTGGTGAGTGATCGTCACAGCCGGGTCTAACATATAGCCAGTATAGGGGTTGTGTGTTCTCCTGCATCCGTCAGATGATTTGTGCCTTCAGAGACTACTCCCTCTAGCTACTGTGCCAACCATTGCATTTGTGAGGCCCAATAGGAGTGTTCGAAATTCGGCACCCCTAACCCACCTTCTGCAGCTGGACCCTGCAGTGTTGATAAGGACACCCTCCTGCGGCCTATGTCGCAAATAAGATCATGGAGCAGGGCGTCTAGTTTTCTGAAACTTCTGGTGGACACTAATATTGGTAAGTTAACAAAAAAGTATAGTAGACGTGGTAGCATAACCATCTTTGACAGCGAGATTCTTGCCATGACCGGGAGGTGCAGGGAGCACCAGAATGGAATGCAAGTTCTGAGAGATCTCAGGGCTTGTCCAAGATTCCCTTCTCTCATTTCTTCCAGAGACTAGAAGATGTGTTTCCCCAGGTATTTAAAGGTGTGGGGGGCTCAGTTATGGTCTAAGGGAAGGTCCACAGAGCAGGGGCTGTCCGGTATCAGCGGGAACAGGAAGGTCTTACCTTTATTAACCCATAGCCCAGAGACTCACTCAAACTTATCCAGTAAGTCTAGGGCTGTTGCAGTGCCCCGTACATTGTTGCTGAGATATATCAGGAGATCGTCTGCATAAAGGGAAATAACATGCGTATTGCCTCCAATTGTCGGACCAAACCCATCCCCTCCCTGATGAAACAATGTTGCTAGTGGTTCTATTGCCAAAGCGAATAGAAAGGGGCTATAACGGGCACCCCTGACACGTGCCACAAAAGATACGGTATTGCATAAAGACTACTTTCCCTGTCTTGACCCTGGCAGTTGGGTGTTCATAGATTAGTTGGGCCTACTTAAACCAGTTCTCACCCAGATCGATGTGTCTCATTGTATCAAGTAGGAAGTCCCATCTAATCGTATTGAATGCTTTCTCTAGGTCTATTGACAGGAGAGTCGCATTGGGGAGAATCCACACTGCAGGTTAGTATAGTACAGAGTATAATCTTCGCAGGTTATAAAAAGTATTCCTTGTTGGGCTGAAGTCATTTTGATCTATGTGAGTGAGTGTGGACATATGCGGGAGCAGGCGCTGAGCCAGTATCTTACTCAGGATTGTGAAATCCATGTTGAGCCAGGAGAGGGGGTGAAAGTCCTGCACCCCGGGACCCTCCGGTTTTGTTTTAGAGAGCAGGATTACCATTGCATCTCTCACAAATGCGGGGATGTGCCCCAATTACAGCAACTCTGCGTATATTGTCCGCAAGCATGGGGCCAGTTTTGAAACATAAGCAGAATACAATTCCGCTGGTAGGCCATCCGGGCCTGGGGTTTTGCCCATGGCCATGTTATTGATTGCTGCCCGGATCTTGTGAGAGTCAATGGGGTCACACAACCCTTCCACCTCCTGCCAGTCCAATCACACAATTGGCAACAGAGACAGATAGGTGCTCCGTTTGTTTCATGGTACCTGTTTGTATGCCCTATACAGTGTCGCATAATATCCGCAGAATAAAGTGTTGCTAGTATCTGGATCGTGAACGGATTGATTAAATTCCTTTTGGATGTGGGTGATTGGGAGCCTCTAATTGCTGGTTTGATCAACCATGCTAAAAAATGACCCAGCTTACCCTCTTCCTCCTGTACTTTAATAAGGTAGTCTTTATAGCCGTAGCATCTCAGTTTTTCAAGAGCGTGGTGGTATAATGTTTGTGTTTCTTTCAAGCGTCTATATTGTGTTGCGTCTTGTCACTGTGCATTATCCAACCCATGAAGTTGATCTTCTAGCTGTCGTACTTCCTGATGTAACTCTCGCTGCACTCCGACGGATTTCCCCAAGAAATACCCTCACATCACAACTTGAAAAGCTTCCTATTCCGACAACACTGTGGACGCTGTGTGTGTGTGTTAATGTCAAAGTATGCATCTATAGATAATCCCAGTGTCTCCTTGAAACAGGGATCTTCCAGCAGCTATGGGTCAAGGCGCCACAACGAGATGAAGAGGCGCTTCCCCAGTGGTTGCAGGGTCAGCAACAGGGGGCTATGGTCTGAGAAGGTGCCCCCGAGGTATTCTGTGTGGGTAATAGCTTGCCCCAAGTCAGGTGTACAGAAGAATGCGTCTATCCGCGTATGTAATTGGTGTATAGTGGAACAAAATTAATAGTCCCTATTGTCTAAGTGTTGCGTCCTCTAGATGTGCTCTAGTCCTCAGAGATCTATCCAAATCCTAAACCCTGCCGCAACATGGTGGGCTTGGCTTCGGGTAAGGGGGGATGTGAGCGATCCAGCACAGTGTTACCACACAGTCAAAACCACCCCTATAATTGTGTCTTTGGTCGCCACAGTAGCCAAGTGAGAAGAAAGGCCATTGAGAAAAGTCACCTGGTCTTGATTGGTGACATATATGCTGCTTAGCAGAAACTCGCACCCTAGTGGTCTCCCTTTCAGTAGTACATATCTGACTTCTTTTTTGTCAATATGCGTAGTGGCTCGAAGGGCACCCCTGCTCATATCCAAATTAACACCCCTCTAGCATATGCTGAGTAGGATGTTGCATTACTTTGTCCTCTCCAGCATCTGCGTAACTTCTCTACTTTGCTATGGATAAGGTGCATCTCCTGTAATAGGGCGATCTGTACTCCCCTTCTATGCAATATCGAAGTATGTTGTGTCTTTTTCCTGCTGTCCCCATCTCCCTCATATTCCAAGACATACGTTTCAGTGTGTATGGTGCGGATGACATTTGTGAAGATACCATCCCAGTGCCCTCCCACTGCCCCATCCCTGGTCCACAATATTTCTGTAGAATTCTGCATCTCCACACCTGCAACAAGGTAATCTCCAACTATAAACAAGAAGAAATAACCTGGCAAAGCTAAACTCTCTTTTCCCCCGAGCAGTCTGGCAACGGTCAGCTGCCCAAACTGCAAACAATACATCAGTCTTAACAGAAGGACACAACCAATTACTGGGGAAGACTACAGCATGAAGGGTGGATGCATGTTCGTGTATCACGTTGGCTGCATCAGCGGCCGCCAGCACAGTGAAAGATAGGTTCAGATTGTGTTGTTCATGTTGGGAGCAAAGCATTCAGGTAGACATGTACATACCCTACCTTACACCAGGGCAACGTAATCAAAGGTCATCGCCATTCTAGGGGTAACTTCTGGCATCTGGACACTATCAGCATGGGAGGAATCTGAGTCCGATTCTCCAGTCACCTTCACTGAAGGTGAGCCGATTTTTGATGCAGCCTTCTTGGGTTTTATAATCTCTGCAAATGCCTGAAGGGCAGCTTCCCTCTCTTTTTCAGTCTGAGACGGATTCAGGCATTTAGTCATGTTCTTTTTTAGTTTTTTTTGGGCCTTTCTCCTAGGAAGGACGTCTTGGCTCCTGCTCACATGGCTTGAATTCGGGGGAGGTCATTCAGACTTATAGGCGTCAAGACACTCCCATGCCCTCCCAGGGTCTTCACAGAAGTGAGTCTTACCATTGTGTATTACTCAAAGTTTAGCCGGGAATATCAATGGATATTGTAGGCCTTCCTAGCGCAGTGACCTCTTTACCTTCATGAATGAGGCCCATCGCCACTGCGCATCTGGAGTGTAGTCAGGGAAGATGGGTACCCTGCTATTATTGATCACAAAGGGGCCAGACACCCACGCCTTCTGCAAGGGAGTATCGCTGTCCCTAAATTGCAGGAGCCGCACTACCACAGGTCTCGGTGGAGGCTCTGGGGTGGCCGGTCGAGCAGAAACTCTGTGGGCTCCCTCCTGTGTGTAGAAGGTAGAAAGGCTCTCCAGGGCCACCGCTGTGTTGAGACAGTGTTCCAGGAAAGTTAGCACATCGGTGCCTTCCGCTCTCTCCAGTAGACCAACCACCCGAATGTTGTTGCTGCGGTTGCACTCCTCCGCATCCTCAAATTCAAATGTATTTATTTGATTTAGTTTTCTACTGAGAACAACAAATATGATGATTAAAAACAATAAGATTACATTTATAATTATAAGAATTTTGAACGTTCATCCTAATACAAATTTATAAAAAATGTAAACAGATTATAACATACAAATTCATTGGGAGGTGATGTAAGAAGAGAAATCAAACTCTGTACACTTATAGAATTGCACTTTGTTTGAATTGGTTTTAAAAACCGCTTGCTAGCAACAGCAACTATGAAATTTGGACAGACAAACAAAACGTGCATCAGGTCTTGAACTCCTCCTTTACAGAGGTCACATAAACTACTGGCATGATTGTTATTTGTCCATTTACAAGTAAGCGATTTGAAAGGGCGGATCATAAACCAAACTAAAATCATGCATCGCCGGGCACCATGTCTTAATGTAAAAGTAAGATACTGTTGCCTTTGTTTAAATTCAATTGACTCAGCATATACCTTATAATGTTACAGTATTGTACACTGCTGGAAGTCAAGATTGTAGCTTATCCTTGGAGTCAAATGTTTTAAAAAGAGTTTCAAATGTGCCGGGGTCCAGGATTGCAGCAGATCAACTGTACATTCTGACAACTTCAGTGCAAACGCTAAGTTTCGATAAAAAAATTATTTCGAGGATCCTTGGTCAAAGGTTTCCGATCTTATAAGAGCTCTTAGAGTACCTTGTTCAGCGTGTAAGATGTTATACGCCCATCGAATAATGCTTGTGATTCCTCTGGCATATGTGCTAGGTAGAGAAAACTTGAGGCGCAGGACTTGCACGAGTACAGCTTGAGGCACTTTGGTTAATTTCCGAAGAATCCGGCTTTCTTTGAGTTATATTGGTTGCTTTTGCCTTATAGGAATGTGCTCAAGAGCGTATGAAAGAACAGGTGGAATCTTGATACTAAAAACCTGTAAAAGGCATGAAAAGTGCCTGTGCCCAGTTGAGGAATATAATCGTTGAAGCGCCCCAGCATAAACGTCAGCTTTGTGGGCCAAGTGCTGCATATGAGAATCATTTTTTTAAGTTTGAGAAAAAATACGCCCTAGATAGGTGTTTTCCTTCACTATTTCCAACCGTTGTCCTCCTAAGGTCCAGTTATAATTTGCATATCTTTGTCTTCCTTGAAAAGGAACTATTTTTGTTTTTGTTATGTTGGGGACTAAAAAATGTTGTTCTGTATATAACGTAAGTAGTGCAGGTTCCTTTGGAGGCCGAACGGAGTAAGATCAAGGATAATCACATCATCTGCATACATCAAGGTGTGTATTTTATGTAATGATATTTTCAGAGGGAAATTAATTACCTGCATAAAACAATCTGGGAGATCACTAAGATAAAGGGAAAATAATAGAGGACCTAAAAGGCACTCTTGCCTTAGGCCATTTGATGTTTTAATTGGGGGTGTGAGGCCCTTCTCTTTCCCCAGTAACACTTGACACCAAGTTTCGGAGCGGAGTGACACAATTATATGTAACAGGTTGTCCGGGTTTCCCAGGTTTTTTAACTTGCACCTGAGTGTTGGTCTGTCCACTCTGTCAAATGTTGTTGAACAATCAACAAAGACAGAGTAGACGACCTGTGATTTCGAAACCACATATTTATCAATTAATGTTTGTAACATCGCTATATTATCTATTACAGAATGTTTTTTACGGAACCAAGTTTGGCTTAATGGGATTGATCTAGTTGAAAAGGCCCACTCTTTAAGATGGTCGAAAACACTGGCTGCGAAGATCTTTCCTGTTGCATCAAGCAGGGCGATCTGTGGTTAGTTGCCAGGGGACAGTCGCGAGCCCTTCTTATGTATTGGGATAATTATGCTTCCTTTCCAAGATTTGGGAATTTCACCAGTAGGGAAGCAGTGGGAAAAGAGAGGGGCTAAAAACAGGGTCCACTCCTTTGGATTCTTTTGGAGCACCTTTATTGGAATCTGGTCAGGGTCCATTGCTGCAGATGTTCTTGCATTTCTTATAAGAAGTTCAATTTGAAATGGTGAAGGAGCAGCATTGTCAAGAGTAATGACCCCTGTCTTGCCTGCTGATCGTGTCATGATTTCTTTCCTAACATTTGTCTTATATACGTTTGTTAAATACACTTACCATTCCCTTGGAAGGACTAGTGAGGCTTGTAAAGGTTTTTTGGTGCCTGTTTCTTTCACAATAAGGGTCCAATATTCACATATGTTTATTTGTTTAGTTTGCAATCTTAATGTCCATCCATTTTATGTCCTGTTGCGCTATTCTTGGCTTTTCTTTCACCCTCCGAGAGAGATTTCTAAGTGTTTTCATTTTCTGTTGTCTACTATCGAAGAAATGTAGGAATTGTGCTCGAAATAATTTGTTGAGTATTATTGCATTTTTGTCTACATTTTTCCATTTGTGATTTCTTAATTGAGAGCTTCGCTGATTAAGGGAATCTTGCAGAAATTTCACAAGTTTCTTTTAAACGACTTCAAAATTTGTTATTGGATCTGTGGAATATATACTCTCAAGTATGTGCACAAATACCTTTACTATGTTGATGTTATCGACTGCTCTCATGTTCCAGGTGAGACATCCTTGCACCTTTGTTCACCAGTGAAAGGCATTGTGGATATGTGTTATAACCTGTAGAGCTGTATTTCACTATTAGACCAGTTGTAAGATTAAGAATTGCCTGGTCGCTTCACTGGTTGAAGTTGATGCTTAGGTATACTATCCTCCTGAGCAAATCCTGGCTACATATCATGTAGTCTAGTATTGAAGAGTTGAAAATACCATTTCTTGTACTTGTTGCCGGTATGTCTCCTTCTATGTTGCAGTTTAAGATAACTCCACTAAAAGCTGGTAGAGAGGAGAGTATTATTTCCCCCCGTTTATCTGCTTTGTTCCCTGGAGGAAAAGTTGGTGTTGAAATTGACAAGGCCTCATCCAGTAGTCCGCATTCCCATTTCTCCAGTAAATCATTGGAACATTTCCTGTTAAAGTCTCCTGTTAGGAAGACTAACGGGAATCCTTTGCTTTCTTCCACCACTTCCAATTCCTCAAATATTTCACACATAAGGAAATCCGATTTGGAGCCAGGCTGAATATATAGGTTGAAAATAAGTAAGTCATTTGGAGTGTCTGCTGGCTCTTTCCAGCACTTAACCTTAATACATTGGCTGTTTATTGATTACATGGTGATGATTTCCTGATCCCAGAAGAAACCTTCGTTTAGAAGTACAGCGATTCTGCCTTTGGCGTGTCCCCGGCTGACTGCTTCCGCTGGGATGTCCTGGGAGACTTGACCTGGCCTGGTCAGTCCGGTCGCTCCTCCTACCGCGTGGCCACCTCGAGTGTGCCCGTTCTCCTCCCGCTGCTGCCGCCGCTGCCGGGTCAAGTCTGCCCCTGTCTTGGTTTGGTCCCTGTCCCTGATTGTCCCTGTGCCTGCTTGTTATCGTTGTATGCTGCCGTTTCTCGTTTTTCCCGTTTCCTCGTGTTTTGCCCGGTAGTTTTGTCCCAATGTCCGTCGTGTTCCCTGCCCCACCCCGCTCCCTGCCGCTGCTCCCCAGCGGCCCCACCCCCGCTCCCTCCAGCATCTCCGCACGCTCCCCCCACTCGCCATCCCGCTCCCGCCTCCCAGCTGCTCCTCCCTCCCGCAAAAGTACATAAGAAGAGGCGCATGGGGCAAGGAGCTGTGACCGGACCTGACCTGGTCAGTCCGGTCTCTCCTCCTGCCGCGTGGCCACCTCAAGTGTGCCCGTTCTCCTCCCGCTGCCGCCGCCGCTGCCGGGTCAAGACTGCCCCTGTCTTGGTTCGGTCCCTGTCCCTGACTGTCCCTGTGCCTGCTTGTTATCGTTGTATGCTGCCGTTTCTCGTTTTTCCCGTTTCCTCGTGTTTTGCCCGGTAGTTTTGTCCCATTGTCCGTTGTGTTCCCTGCCCCTCCCCGCTCCCTGCCGGTGATCCCCCGTGGCCCCAACCCCGCTCCCTCCAGCATCTCCGCATGCTCCCCCCACTCGCCATCCCGCTCCCATCCTCCCAGCTGCTCCTCCCTCTCGCAAAAGTACATAAGAAGAAGCACACGGGGCAAGGAGCTGTGACCTGACCTGACCTGGTCAGTCCGGTCGCTCCTCCTGCCGCTTGGCCACCTCGAGTGTGCCCGTTCTCCTCCCGCTGCCGCCGCCGCTGCCGAGTCAAGACTGCCCCTGTCTTTGTTTGGTCCCTGTCCCTGACTGTCCCTGTGCCTGCCTGTTATCGTTTTATGCTGCAGTTTCTCGTTTTTCCCGTTTCCTCGTGTTTTGCCCGGTAGTTTTGTCCCATTGTCCGTTGTGTTCCCTGCCCCACCCCTCTCCCTGCCGCTGCTCCCCCGCTGCCCCATCCCCACTCCCTCCAGCATCTCCGCACGCTCCCCCCCACTCGCCACCCCTCTCCCGCCTCCCAGCTGCTCCTCCCTCCCACAAAAGTACATAAGAAGAGGCGCACGGGGCAAGGAGCTGTGACCTGACCTGACCTGGTCAGTCCGGTCGCTTCTCCTGCCGTGTGGCCACCTCGAGTGTGCCCGTTCTCCTCCCACTGCCGCCGCTGCCGCCGCTGCCGAGTCAAGACTGCCCCTGTCTTGGTTTGGTCCCTGTCCCTGACTGTCCCTGTGCCTGCTTGTTATCATTGTATGCTGCCGTTTCTCGTTTTTCCCGTTTCCTCGTGTTTTGCCCGGTAGTTTTGTCCCATTGTCCGTCGTGTTCCCTGCCCACCCCGCTCCCTGCCGCTGCTCCCCCGCTGCCCCACCCCCGCTCCCTCCAGCTTCTCCGCACGCTCCCGCCTCCCAGCTGCTCCTCCCTCTCCCCGCCCCCCCACTCTCCATTTCTGGCAGAGGGCATGCGTACGCGCAGCGTGCGCGCCGATTGTGCACCGAAGGCATGTCAAAGGCAAGCCTGTCTGCGCCCGTCCGCGCCTGGACCGCGCCCAGCGCCAGAAACCCTCAACGCACTCAACACCGGCCAGACCCCCGGTTGCCACCGAGCCACCCCAGGACGCACCCATGGACCCTTCACCTGCCAATCCTGCAAGTTCTCCTGCATCCGGACCTGCACCGCACCCGCCAAGCCGAGCACCAGCACCAACCACCTCAAGTGCTTCCTGCTCAACACCCGCTCCGTCCACAGACACGCCATCGAACTCAGGAACCTCCTCGACTCCACATCTCAGACGTCCCCTTCCTCACAGAAACCTGGATGAATGCCTCCTCGGCACCCGACATCGCCATCACCATCCCGGACGGATACAAGATCACTCGGAGGGACCGCGTCAACCAGACCGGAGGAGGCATCGCCATCATCCACAAGAACACCATGCGTATCACGACCAACCCCGACGACACCTTTACAGCCGCCGAACACCTGCACTTTCAGATACACACCAACCCCAAGACCACCCTCAGAGGCACCCTCATCTACAGACCCCCGGGACCACGCACACAATTCAGCGAGGACATCGCCGACTTCATCAGCCCGCACGCCCTCCCCTCCGCCGACTACTTCCTCCTTGGGGACCTCAACTTCCACCTAGAGAACAACAACAACCGCAACACCACCACCCGCTGGACACCCTTGCCAATCTCGGACTCAAGCAACTGGTGACCACCCCCACCCACTACGCTGGCCACACGCTTGACCCCGTCTTCTCCTCCAGCAAGGACATCTCCTTCAGCCACTCCACTGGACTCCATTGGACAGACCACAGCTGTGTCCACTTCAGCTTCAGAAGGACCACGCTCCACCACCACTCACAACAGGTTCCCCGCAGAAGCTGGAACAAGATCACAACCGACCAGCTCGCCACATCCCTGAGCCAGAACCCTCCCGCCAGCTCAGCGAACCCCAACCAAGCCGCCAACAACCTCACAAGGTGGATCAGCAACTGCGCAGACGACCTCGCTCCACTGAAGACCCCCCCCCGTCAGACCCGGCAACAAGAAAGTATCCTGGTTCACCAACAAACTCAAGAGCTCTAAGAAGAACTGCCGAGCCCTCGAGAAAGCTTGGCGCAGAGACCCGACACCAGACAACATGACCACCCTCAAGCTCGCCACTCGAAGACACCACCAGCTAATCCACACCACCAAGAAAACCGCATTCAAGGAACGACTAGACGACAACGCCCACAACAGCACGGAACTCTTCAACATCGTCAAAGAGCTCTCGAAACAACGACATCACCCCATCGCAAGACCTCTGCAACTCGCTCGCCTCGTTCTTCCACAGCAAGATCGCAGATATACACAACAGTTTCAGCACACAGCCGACGCACCCTACGACCACACCAACGCCCCCCGCCACCACCCTCCGCGCCTGGACCCCAATCAACACCAAAGACACCATCCACACAATGAACTCCATCCACTCCGGATCACCGACTGACCCCTGCCCTCACCACGTCTTCAACAAGGCCGACTCCATCATCGCACCCCATCTCCGGGACAACATCAACACCTCCTTCGACACCGCCACCTTCCCAGAGAGCTGGAAGCACGCCGAACTCAGTGCCCTACTGAAGAAACCATCAGCGGACCCCACCGACTTCAAAAACTACTGCCCCATCTCGCTCCTTCCTTTTCCTGCCAAAGTCATCAAGAAGACCGTCAACAGACAGCTGGCTGCCTTCCTCGAGACGAATGGATCCCTTGACCACTCGCAATCCGGTTTCAGAGCCAACCACAGCACCGAGACCGCCCTCATCGCAGCCACAGACGACATCCGAGCCCTGCTCGACAACAGGGAAACAGCGGCACTCATCCTCCTGGACCTCTCCACGGCGTTCAACACGGTCTGCCACTGCACCCTAGTGCAGCGCCTCAGCAACATCGGAATCCAGGAAAAGGCACTGGAATGGATCATCTCCTTCCTCGCCGGAAGAACCCAAAGAGTCCGCCGCCCCCCGTTCAGATCAGAGGCCACCAAAGTCATCTGCGGCATACCAGAGGGATCATCACTCAGCCCCATGCTGTTCAACATCTATATGAGCCCCCTCGCGGCCATCGCACGCCAACACAACCTCAACATCATCTCCTACGCCGACGACACCCAGCTGATCCTCTCCCTCACCAACGACCCAGCAACCGCCAGAACCAACCTACACGAAGGGATGAAAGACGTAGCCGAGTGGATGATGAACAGCCGCCTGAAACTGAACTCAGAGAAGACGGAAGTCCTCATCCTGGGACATCACCCTCCGCCTGGGACGACTCCTGGTGGCCTTCTACCCTGGGCAGCGCAACCAAACCAACGAACCACGCACGCAACCTGGGCTTCATCCTGGACTCCTCCCTCTTGATGACCAGATAAGTCAACGCTGTCTCCTCATCATGCTTCAACATCCTACGCATGCTATGGAATATCTTCCGGTGGATCCCCACCGAAACCAGGAAGACGGTCACCCAGGCGCTCGTCACCAGCCGACTGGACTACGGGAACTCCCTCTACGCCGGAACCACAGCCAAACTTCAGAAAAGACTCCAGTGCATTCAGAACGCCTCAGCACGACTCATCCTGGACATCCCCCAACACAGACACATCTCCGGACACCTGAGAGACCTGCACTGGCTCCCCGTCAACATGAGAATCACGTTCCGACTCCTCACCCACGCACACAAATCTCTCCACAACCAAGGCCCCAGATACTTCAACGACCGCCTGACCTTCTACACCCCAACCCGCCAGCTACGATCAACCAGCCACGCCCTCGCTGCCGTTCCCCGCATCCGAAGAGCCACAGCGGGAGGAAGATCCTTCTCCTACCTGGCGGCCAAGACGTGGAACTCCCTCCCCATCCACCTCCGCCTGACCCAAGACCACCTCTCCTTCAGGAAGCAACTCAAGACCTGGCTGTGCGAGCAGTAGCGGACCCCCCCCCCCCCCAAGCGCCTTGAGACCCTCCGGGTGAGTAGCGCGCTATACAAATGCCTTGATTGATTGATTGACGTCATAAACAATGTATTTGTATAGATAAAAAGTTGTAGTTGACCAGGTTTCCCTGAGTGCCACAATCAATGGGTGATCTTCCATGATCTTTGCAAATTTCTCTTGGACTTTCCCTGCAATATTCCAGGAGGTAATGGTCAGGCCTTGGTTAAGAAGGGAGTATGATTGCCCTTCCCTGTTTATTACCATTTAGATTCTCCGAGATACAGGACCAGTGCGTCACATCTGTTTTTATCTCCTCCTTGGGAAAGCTTTTATTCCAAATCCTTCTTTCACCAGACCTAATTGAGATGGTTAAGGTTTCATTAGTAATGTTAATTGAGTCAGTGTAACCGCTATGGCCTTGTGGGGGTGAGTGATTTTTCATATCTCTGATCTCTTTGGGGTTGTTCCGATTGTGGAGTCCCTTATGGTCAACTGCTACGACATTGTATCCATTTTTAAACAGAATTTCTCTTTCCTTTAAAATAATTCCCGGAATCACCGGAGACCAAAACTCCACTACAGCCACCGTGATTTTGGACTTTAGCGGAAAGACTACTAATTTCATCTCTGAACTTGAAAAAGCGTGTAACACATGTATCTTTTGAATAAGATTCATAATTCTCTCCCGGTTGATTGGGTCATTCCCTGATGGGAATAGATCTGCGAACTCCCAAAAACTTGAGTGAGTCTGCAGTTCGTGAGGGGTCCGAGGCTGTTCTGTCGATTGAGTGGACACTGGATGGGAAAGTTTATTGCAACTTAAGGCAGTTAAAAAGCTAACTGCCAGGGGGTTTTAGACATTAATTATCTCTTTTGATTGTGTGTCAATCTGCTCCGTGATGTTCTGATTTGAGTTATTTTTCAAGGATTTGTCTTGTTCAGAAGTTTGAAGATCGGAAGATGAAGATTTTGGAAATTTTAACATTTGTGTTTTTTCGTGAGTCTCCTTGTTATTCTTTTCTTCTGCTCTTTCTTTTTGTTCTTATTGGTTCTCCTTTCCTTTTAAGATAGAGCTGTAGATTCAGAAGATTTTCTTCTTTTTTTGATTTCAGTTGACAAAGAATTATTAGTTTGGTCTGCTGCGACTTTGGAATTAGTCTGATTAAAGATTGAATGGTATGAGATGACCTGGTTTGAAACTTTGTCGGTATCTGATTCCTTAAAAAGTTTGCTAGGTGAAAATATTTGAGTGTTCTCTGACTTTTTATGTGATACCTTTTGCTTACTCCTCCCCGTTTGGGTTGATGTATGCTTTGTCTTAAGTAATACATCTTCATTGAAGGAGTATCTTTGTGGTTGGGAAGGTTAGCCTAGATTTTTCCTACTCCTTTTCAAGGTGGTGACTGCCAGATACATTGCTGTTTCCATTTTTTATCTACGAGATATTGCAACATACCTATTTGTGTGTCCAACATCTGATCTGAGTTATCCATCATATTCCCCAAGATGGTAAGAATTAATTCTAAAAATGTTTGTAGAGCAAATAAAGAATTAGATAGCGGTGTATGGCCATTTGGAGATTCTGAATGCATTGTAGAGAGAAATTCTGGTGATAGAGAGATTTCCTGGTGAAATTGATATTTTATGGGGGATACTATTTAAAATTGTCAAGTGATCCTTCATCTTTCTAGGCACCTGGCTCGAGAGAGAAAAAATAATGTCTGGTAGAGTAAAATCTGTTGCAGAAGTTTGATGTGATTTATGTTCCAGTAAAAAACCTAGATGGTATTCCCTGATACTGCAATGCTTCTGCATTTACCAGTTCTTGAACAGTGGAGTAACTGACTTTATTTCCCTTAAGGTTTTTTTTCTTTCACTTAGCTCGGTCAGGTGCATTTTATTGATGTTTCCGACATTCTGCGCACTTCCTTGATCATTAGGGTCAATCCTTTGTTCAATATGATTTATTTTCGGAAAGAATTCCATTATTTCAGTGTTCCCTACCACGTGTCCTATATGGACCTTCTTGCCTGCATTTTTACGTATGGCTTTCTATGTTCCGGGTCTTTTCATAAATATTGTACGAGATCTTAATTTTTAGTAGGCCATTCTAGGTTGAGTGAATGCAGTAACTAGTTATAAGGGGCTTGAGATACTTAGCGGTCTTTTAGCTGATAATGGGTACAATGGTTAAACTAGTGATTAAACTTGGTCGAGAGTAACCCAGAGGACGATGATTGGCGGCTCATTGGCGGGTTAAAACAGCAAAATGTGCTGAGATGTTAAATAACTTCACCACTCGCTCACCTGGTTTTCAAAAAGAGCTCTGTACTCAATTGCCACAGGCCTGTCTGGCTGTCCGAAACCTTCCAAAATTGGGTTACCCAATGGCCAATCTGGGCGAGCAATATCTCAACCAGGTCAAACTGGAGAGAACGGGCATGCGGTTTCCTCCTGCTTTCTTTCCCTCCGTCTTATTCGAAAAATTTCCCGGTTTTTTTCTGTTGATGCCCTCAAAGCCATCATTTCTGCCCTCATCACATCCCGCCTGGATTATGGTAATGGCCTGTACGTAGGCATCCCGGCCTACGAAATCCGCCGGCTCCAGGCCATCCAGAACCAGGCTGCCCGTCTTGTTTTCCGTCTTCCTAAGTTTTCCCACATCACTCCCGCCCTTAAATCCCTCCACTGGCTCCCCGTTCACTTTAGATCCCAGTTCAAACTTGCCTGCTTGGCTTTTCGGGCGCATGCCCGCTCCGCTCCTCTCTTCATTAATTCTTTAATCTCTTCTCATGCCCCTTGTCGCTCTCTTCGTTCGTCTTCCCTTTCTCTTCTTCACGTCCCCCGCTTCCGCAAATCCCGCACCGGCGGCACCCGCTTCTCGGTGCGGGCTCCCCAGATTTGGAACACTCTCCCCCTCTCCATTCGCTCCATTCCCATCTTTTCACACTTTCGCAAAGCTCTAAAAACTTTCTTCTTTCTTCAGGCTTTTCCCGACTAACTTCCCCCGGACCCCTTGGCTGACTTGGATGTGTTCCTTAGCGCCAGGAAGCCGCTTGGCCGCAGTGCGCTCTAGAAATACTTCTTTCATTTCATTTCATTTCATTACACAGCTACACAGTGTTCCACGTTAACGCACCCAACGTAAATCAACGGGAGCCACTTAAGCCGCGAAACCGCAGCAGTCCTCACTCAGCGTCCTCGCCGACCCAACCGATGGCCAGCACAGACTGCACCGCGGAAACCGTGGCAGCCGGGCTCCAATCTGCACTCTCTCACAGGGGCCTTCCCTGCTGCGCAGTCAATCAAGAGGCTTCATCAGCTTTGCTCAACTGGCCGCCCACAGCCCTCTGCACCCTGCACAGCCTGCACACCGTCCTCCACTCTCTGCCTCATCTGAGGCCACATCCGATGCCCTCAGGGACCGGCTGTCCCAGGGCTGCCTCAGCTGTCTCACAGACCACCAATCACCAACCAGCAAACTGCAACAGTAGCGGCAACCGGCAAACGGACTTGGTCACAACAAGTGGCTTCGGGCGATTTCAGGTGGTTTTCAGTAAATGTTCTGCGGCTGGACGGGCTAGATTTTCGTCAGCTGGATGGGCTGGATTGGCGGGCGGTTGCTCACCGCAGAACACGAAAAACAGCACAAGCACCTCTGCATCCTCCACCCTGTACTCCAGTGTGTGCACCAGGTCTGTGAGTCCTTCCACTGTACTATTAAAAGATTGTTGCACGGGTTGAAGTTCTGCAATGGAGGTTTCTGCTTCCCCCACCCCAACCAGTCTTCCATACGCAGCAGGCCTAGGCCAACTGATACTGTACCAATGTCCTGGTGGAGAGTAGACTTCGTGTCTGCTTTGCCCTCTAGTATTTTTGCTAATTGTTGATGAACCAGGTCTAATTCCATCTGAGTCCCTGGTTGCTGGGCTACCGCATCTAGTATCGAAGTTTGCCCATTGTCCCCATTGTGCTCTGACCAAGCAGCAGGAGACTTATCTGTAGATGCTATAGGTCATTGGTGACCAGCAGGCGTTGGGACTCCCCTACAGGATCAGAGGGTAGTGGAACAGTGTGTAACTTTTGGATAGTGATGTTGTGTGCCTTCCCTTGGAGTTGCGGGAAAGCGCAGGCAACGAAAGGTGCAACAGCAGTATTAGAGGTTCTGCCATCACTGCAACTCCGGATTCTCACGGTGTCTCATTCAGGGAGGACTGAGCCTGAGATTCAAACATGTTCATGGGTCCCCCTAGGGGGGATGGTGCAGGCGTGTCACAACAAGGAGGGGCAGATGACTATCTTGCCAGCAGAGATTAAACGCTACTTAGTCTTCCTCATTCTAGTCCACCGTGTACACAGGTCCAAAGGAAAGGAAAAAGCCCAATGTTATTGGCCCCTGCCACCCCCCAGCACTTGCCCCCAGGCCCTGGTCTAGGCCCCACCGTTGCACGTGCCCCAAGACAGACTTCAGGTGTCACCCCAGACCACTATGATAGGGAGCATATGTTTCCTAATCACTTGATTCCTCAAATGACTGGACCCAACCAATTATGGACCCATATCTCACCTCCGAGGAGTCACACAGGGTCAGTCTTTTACTTGTAGGCCACTAGGGGACAGTGTCATATGAGCAGCCAATGCAATCTCAGTATTGGTCTGTCTGGCTCCTGCAGGGATTTCACAGCCACTGGGGCGGATGGCCGATCAGGCGCTCCGAGAGGGAGGATCTCAGCTCAGTGCTCCTCCGTCCGGCCATCCCCGCCTCTAGCGGAGGTTGAAAAGCCCAACCATCCCTTCACGCCTTCCCGGGCCGCGGATGTCTCAAAGAACGGGAGCTGCCATTAGCCACCAGGAGGGTGTCGCCACAGGCTGCCTGGTGGTCACCAGGTCAAGGCAGAAGGGCGTAGACAGTCTCGTACCCTCTCGCAGCCTCACCAGTACGAGCAGCGCCGCAGCCACACAGGTAGGGGCTTGGATGGCCCTCTGCACAATCGGCTCTTGACTCCTATGCCTGCCCATCCCCTGGCAGTCACACATTTCAGCTCCAGGGCCGGCGTTCCCCGAGTTCAAGGCTCTCCTGGGACCACACGACAACGATCTGCGCTCGCACGCCCCTGCCTCCCAGATCGGTGAACACCAGGGGGGTCTAAGCCAGAAAACACTTTTGGTCTCGGCCACCATTTTAGCAGGCATGGTTCATGGCTCGTTTCAGGGATATCTTGATCAATATGGCGTTGTGCAGTGTCTGCTTCATCCTGCTCATAGGGAAAGGTTTCCCTGGTGCGGCGTGCAAAGCTTCGGGATCGCCGGAGCTTCGCTACTACCAGATTCTGCAAGATAATGACTGGGCTGGTGCCGAGCTGCGGGCTCAAACGTCTGCCATTGTTGGCTTCCAAGCGACGCCCCCTTCTGCATTAGTGGGTGATGCTAATTTTTACAGTGATTGGTCAAGGGAGAGAAAAGATAAAAGGGGTCTCAAAAGGCGTTTTGTGACAAATGTATCATCCTATGGACTTTTGCATTGGTTGTAGCACAAAAAACGCCTGAAAGGAGTTACATAAAATTTGACAGGATTAGACATTATTGTGCACAGATGATATTTTTGGGTAAGTAGGGTAAGTTTTATTTTTTAAATTAGACCCTAGGTAGCTTATAGGTCAGGGTGTCTAGTAAATGAAAATTAGAACATATACTTTTTAGTTTTACATGTCATGGTAGTGAAAAACTCCTAGATTCATTTCTCACTACTGTGAGACCTACCCATCCCACAGGCTAACATTGGTGATTCCATATTACATGAGCCCTGTGTTTCTGCTTTCTTGAGTCTTTGGATTAGTGTGATTGATGAACCGTGTCAAAGGACGCTAAGAGGACCAAGAGAAGTAGGGCAGCAGTAGGGCAGCAACTCTATTCTAGTTTACTATGTTTTTAATGTCATCCCAGTTTGATATTAGGGCTGATTCATTGCCTCCTCCTGGAATGGAATCCATTTTGGAAATGAAAAGTAGGGCATTGTCTTCAATGAATTGGGTTATTTGGGGCAGAGGCTTCTCTTTTATAAGTTTGCCCAAGAATGAAATGCTTCATTTGCTATAGGTCTGTAGTTGTTGGGGTATTGAATGCCCTGGTTAGTCTTCTTCAATAATAGGCATATTTATGCCTTTTTAGAGACTTCTGGAAAAACTCCTCTTGTTGAGGAGTTGTTGATGATCGTTCTGACTGGGATGGCCGTTGATGTTGCCAAAAAAATGCTTTTGAAGATTTAAGGCAGGCAAGGGTCAGAGGCCAACAGGCGGGCTTGTGCAATTTGACAAGATCCAGGAATTCAGTTTGTGAGAGTTCTGTGAAGGAATATAAAGGCTGCTTTAGCTATCCCCTGGAGGGGTTTGTTGCAAATATCCAACACACTTGCTAATGCAAGGGGGTGGGGGATTCAACAGGCATGACTCCACCACATCCGTAAGCAGAAGATACTCTCTACAAATCCAGATCACGTAAGCAAGCAGACCGCAGCCAAATAATTTTTTTCGGCAAGTCAGAGAATGTCTTTACTAAAGTGCCCTTGATTTGGAGGAACAGTTAATTGAGGAGGAGGCTGCAGGTATACCATCAGAGAATGAGCAGCTTTGGTATGTTGAGGAAAGCAGTAGCTGGTAGGTAATGCTGCACTCTTGATGTTATCCGTGACATAGTTGCAGTCACCTCCCAGGCGATCCCTCCAAATGTCCAACTATTACTCTTCTTTCAAACTGGATCTTTCCAGAGGATCACTGGACACTTGGTGGGTATTTTCCAGGCAAGCAAATCATGATTTCTGCACAAGGTATTGAGATGCATCATTAGTGAATGCACTAGTGTATCACCATGCAACAGCCACTGGTGTTAAGGCAACACTTGGCATGGGAATTCTGTTTTACTGCCTATTTCCCTTGGGAGTGAGGTTCCATTGATTGGACCCAGGTGGGACTTGAGCCACTCTGGCTCAGGAACACCATTTTCACAACAGACACCGCTGGCACTCCATCAGCAAGCAAGCTGCTTGCAATGCAAGAGGTGTCCCTGATTTGTACGCTGCCTTTTCCAGGTGTATACAAGACAACTACATATTACAACACTCAGCTCTTGCAGGCCAGTAGGTAGCTGGAGATTTCGATGACAGGCGGCTACTAGGTGAACTTACATAATTGAACCTGGGACTGAATGCATAGCTAGGGAATGGCATAACAAACAAAGTCCCCCATAGCTTCTCCCCATCACAATACACAATGATAAGATCAACATTGATTGTATGCATGTATGGAATGTTTGCAGCATTATCAAGGTAGCCACATTAAAACAAATGTCAAATGTCTTAGTTGCAAAGGATGCCAGGTATACCTTCTGTTCTCATCTTTTCACCTCCTTCTACCATCCAACAGCCCTACCTCAACAGAGGTACAACAGGTCAAACACACATATGCAAGCCATCATTGAGCAATCTTTACGCATCCACAAATCGTGCTTGAGTTGCCTTTATCATACAATGTGCCACTCAAGTTCTCTCCAGAAGTAGTAAGTAAGATCATTCTAGCTTGTTGGTGTTGTCCAACATCGCCATGGGGTGAGGCTTACATGCAAAAATAACAGTTGATGGACAGAATGCAGAACAATGTCATGCATTCACCCCAGTACAGAGATCTGGGCCTAAATCCATCGTTTTTTTGCACTCCACACCACCCTACTTCAGACATGGCCATATGCAAATCAGCCTTGACCCTGTGCCTCATGGGAACAGTCCAGCCCACATGTAAGCCTTACCTCTAAAGTACAAACCTCAAGTTCCGGGGTGGATTCAGAACCAAGATGAAGGTCTGCAGGCGCATGGCTGACTAGTGGTGCAACATTTCAGCTGATCTGCTAGTTTGGTTGATACATCACAGTGATTGAACAGTACCAAGCTAATGAGCTAATCATTTATAATGAACTATGACAGCAGTCATATGTACCATTTTGAGGCACCACTTTTACACCCAAACTTGTAATTTTAAATGTAATATTCGTTGCTCACACTACATTCACTTAATAGAAATAGAATTACTCATATACCTACATGAATACAAAAGAATGACAAATAACACTTGGAAAAGTACATACACATATCTTATTTTACCCATTTATCTTCTTCAGTAATCAAAAATGTTACTTGAATGCAAATTATTGCTGGTTAGCAGGGCAAAATTCAGAACCCTTGGCGAATTGTTCTCTTCACTTTCTTTCCCTAGTTATTACTCCTATGTGGTATTTCCCTCCACTATGCTGGTGGAAAACTTCATAATGGAGGTAGAGTTTTCCGCCGCTGACGACAAAACTGGAAGTTTCATACAGGAAGAGGAAGTTGCCCATTCCTGAGGTCAAGGGTGGCTCCTCCATTTGAGCAGAAGAGCGTCGCCCCCCAAAAAAGCCCCCCAAAAAGCCTCAGAGCTGAAAAAGTAAAATGGTAATAAAGTTTACTTACTACCGTTTTAAGTTTCAGCCACCCATCCTGAACTGAGTGTCAGGGTGGGGCCATTACTGCTGAGTGGCAGAAGGGAGCTATGTGCTTACGTTTATAATGTGCATGTCCCTTTGGCTGGCCGTATTGTGGCGGCCAGCAAGACATGCACATTTTAAACCTCTCTAACCTAGCTGTCACTGACAGCTGGGTTAAAGAAAGTGCAAGCCCCTAGCGCTCTTAAGAGCGCTGTGAGAGGCCACTCCCTCCAATCCTGATGCATCTCTCATGCTGAGAGACGCACCAATGATTGGTGAGTGCAGTTTCCTGGGTCCCGCATTAGAGTCTGCCTCGAGAATACCTGATTGAGGATGATGTCGCGCCAGGAAGGTAAGTGTAGTTAATTTGTTACTTATTTATTTTTGCACACCCACCCAACCACCCTCCATACATGCCAGCTACCACTGCCAGAGCTATCCAAAGACCACCATAGAATTTTCCTCCATCCTTCTGCCACTTTTGTTTTGGACGCCCACAACATAGTTTAAAATAAGGAATAGAGGGCCCCTCGTTTCTCCTAGAAGGAACTGAATGTCATGGGCAAGGTGTCCTTCAAAAATACCTTCAGGTGTACAATTGTCTAGACGCTTCGCTGAGCAATGCAGCACACATGGAAATTTAGCAAAACATTGCCAGGTGCTGCAGTACAGTGGGTGTTCACGTCCATAGAGCCTGGCAGTGGGCAAACAATGGGAAAACCACCAGAACTGCACATAGCTGAAAGCATTGGATGTTCGGGGGTCATTCTTCAAGCCCTCTTTCTGGTAACCAAGGCTCTGCCCACTGCAATGGTGGATCCTAGAAACCTCCATGCAGGCCCTCAAAGCTAAACTGTAACCACACGATCAGTACTGGGCAGTAAGTCTTACGAAATGGAAAATGTATTATTTTATCTGTGTATTAGAAGTTTCGTAGTGTCCTCTGCAATCTATAATGTATCTTGCTACGTAAATGTTGTATGTATTACATGCTGTTTTCCAAAATGTGTTGCTGCAACCACGTTGTCAATGTATTTAAAAAAAAAACTTTTTTCTAATAAAAATGAATTTGAAGGTGTTGTCTTATATATTGACACACATGAACTTGGTAATAATATATTGTGCTTTGGTTTTTTAAGAATGTTTAGGTCACCACTATCAAATAGCCTACATTTCATAATCACCGACTATTTATTGCTAAACCCACGTCACACCTAAAATTATGTTTAATTCTATCTTGTCAGACAAAGATTCTAGATACTGTGAAATACACACCTCAGTAATTGTCAGGTCGGGTACATAAAATGTACCCTTATCTGTTTTCACATGTCCTGCTAACAGCCATGCATGCCATACCCATCAGTCAAAACCTCATGACCTCAGATTCATGCCTACATTTCTGTTTGCTATAGTAGACAAACAACAGGAGTATAACCCATAGACCAGTTTGAGATCTGGGTAGTTAAGGCAAATAACAACGTCTCAATGGGTATCATTAAGGAAGACAAATATATATGCATGTGAAAGACATTACAGGAAGGAGAAGGGAGACTCATGGAGTTTTTTAGAAAGTTCTCTTGGCATCATATATTTAAAGTAACACAAATTAGAACAGTTGTATCAGCATTGTATGCATAAATGCAGGGGCAACCCAAAAACGTACTTGGTGCACTACTGTGCTCCTGACACATAAAAGTGATGGCGCAAGTGACAAGGGAAGAAGCAGTGGAAGGGGCACGGTGACGAAGTGGAAATGAATATATACAGTGAAATATATGGTTCAACAAAACTATTTCCAGGATTGGATCACGGTTTAGTACAACATTTAGTGTGAACCATATTTGAATTTGTGCTATGGATTGCGCTGAATGGTCGACGGCGTTTCGATCCTATTTAATCAGGATCATCTTCAGGATTGGGTTGCCGGATCAGGGGTACAGCAGGCCGCTTGAGAGCTTTTGAATTAGGCATCCAATCACAGAGGCACCGGACCAGCTGCACACGGATGTGGCGGCTTAGAGCTCCTTGCAGCTCATTCTCCTGTCGGATTTATTTTCCCCTGGCCACCCCTCACGGACCCAGCTAACAGACCGTGCTACTCAACCATATCCGCCTTCACAATGGATTGGGACTCTGACCCTGTTTGATACTTACCTAGCCTGACTTCTCTTCCTGGCTCTCTGGATACTCCGGCTGCCTCAGTGATTGGTTCCCTAATTCAGAAGCTCTTAAGCGGCCAGCTGCACCCCTGATCCGGCAACCCGGCCCTGAAGATGATCCTGCTTAAATAGGATCGAAACGTCGTCGACCATTCAGTGCAATTCATGGCGCAAATTCAAATATGGTTCACACTAAATGTTGTACTACACCTTGATCCAATCCTGTAAATAGTTTTGTTGAACCATATATTTCACTGTATAAATTAATTGTCACTTTGTCACCATGCGCCTTCCGCTGCTTCTTCACTTGTCACTTGCGCCGTCACTTTTATGTGTCACAAGCACAGTAGTGCACCAAGTATGTTTTGGGTTGCCCCTGCATTTCTGCATAGAGTGCTGATTCAACTGTTCTAATTTTTGTTACTTTAAATATATGATGCCAAGAGCACTCTCTAAAAAACTCCATGAGCCTCCCTTCTCCTTCCTGTAATGTCTTGTACATGCATATATATTTGTCTTCCTTAATGATCCTGGTTGAGACATTGTTGTTATTTTACATTTCTGTTTACGACATGAGCAATTTGAGGGTGACGATGTTTGATCAAGTCAAGGCATCCCATGTGCAAAAGTGACAAAAGATTATGGGCCTGATTAACAAGGGGCCTCCGCGCATGTGGCGGAGGCCCCGTAGTTGTGGCGACGGTCCGCACTCATGGTGGTAGCCCCGCACTCTTGGCAGGACCCCGCATTGAAAACCTGCAGTGTGGGGCCTCTGCCGCGAGTGGGCAGGCCTTTGTGAATCTGGCCCTATATTAAAGGGGCAATAACATGTGCTTCAACAGCACCATTTGTGGCCACAGTCGCCACTATTAAAACGTTGCAGATGGAAATAATGACCTTACAAGGGACAGAGCAATGGGATGTGACTATATCACAGTGTAACGCTATAAAGTGCAATGCTGAAAGTTTTATTTTTATATACATAATGTAGTGGACATATTCACTCATGAGTTTTTTCCAACCTTCTTTCTCAGCAGCCTCATTAAAAGCAGGGAAGAATGGGACCAGGAGCGCCGGAGAGCAAGGAACTAGGCTGATCAGCAAGCACAAGAGGACACTGCAATAATAGAGGAGTGACAGCCTTTTTCAGGGAGAGTGCATTCTCTTATAAGATACTAGATCGCAATAGAAGAAACTCCGGGCAGAGGTTTTGGAGACCGTCAAGGGGGTTGTTGAGCTGCACATACCAGAAGGAGCCTAATAATGGGGCTCCTCCTGGCCCTGAAGAAGAAGCATTTGTGGTATCCCATGAGCCCTATGACATTGGGGCCTGAATCCGCCCTCTCTGCCACTTAAGAGGTCCCCACAATAACAGGGACTCCAGCTTCACTCCCGCTGCAAGTGCCTGCCCTCTAGATCAGTGGCCAAAAGTAATATTCCCCATTTAAACCCCCTGAGCCTTCAGCCTCATCTACCTCCCCTCAGTATGTAAATATTACTGCATCTCAGAAAGCCATGACCATTTGATTGCTGAACAGAAGTCACTCTCCAAGGACCTCAAAGCGGAGGTGTTTGCCATGATGACCTACCAAGAGGTACAGGCTGACCACTGTTGCCTCCTGTCTTCATGCACTGCAGCTTTTTCATCTCAGCCTGGTCCTCCTTTCAGAGCCAGAGGACGGCTTGGAATTCATGCCCCCTACCTAGAGTGGCAGTTCTGACACACACTCGGGATTGGGGGGCAGACTTTAACTTTAAATTTGATGTTGGACATTTCTTTTTAAATACATTTTACTTTGGGGCATTAGAACATGCTCAAAGGTCAGGAAGTGCAAGGGGAAGAGGGCAGAGCCGATGGTGTGGGTTGAATGTATGTGCTTGAAGGCGAGTGTGTGTTATTCGGCTCAGAAGAATGCTATTTTCCCAAAGGTTTTGGAAGGAACATTTTACATCAGCATTAATACAAGAGCATTCAGTTTCACTTAAAAGAACTAAAACAGCATTTGCATTTTCAGTAGGAGCACCCCAAATGACACACTCTCTAGTGCAATGTACAATGCAATTCAGTTTAAATAACATGCCCTTCCCCAAAAAGCCAGGAAAGGTTTAAAGGATTGCACTTTAACCCAAGTAGAAAGACATTGGACTCATAAAATAATGCAAGATGACTGTGTTTATATTGCCAACGGCACCAACTATTTTGCATGAGAGAGGAAAATGAGGAAAATATAGATGTGTTCAGGGCCGATTGATCATCACTAGAATTAATTTTGACAAGTCATGGGCTTTCTGCAAATAACGCATTGAACAAGGGCCCCTTTTGATCAGTTAAAATTAAAGGGTGCATGGAGCAGTCAGTTCATATCAGGTGCCCTAAAATGATGGATTTCAGTTTGGGGATGAGAAGGCGGGATTTTCGATCTCGCATTTGATTACTCTAGATCTAAATCCCCACTTAGGTCGACTGAATCTTTGTTGCCTGTCATAGAGTAAAAAGCAATCCACTACTAGGTTAAGCAAACCAAAAATTGGCACGACTCTGAAGAACCACTTACCACGAATAAGTTTTAAAGTTTTATTATAAAGCCAAAGATAACTGGAGATACAAGCATCTCAATATAAGGTTCAAAAGGTATACTGGCACCAACACAAACATGAATTCCCTGAACAATCTTAGGCGACAGAAAAATACCACCAAAGCCAGTTCAAATATTAGCATGTTTGCAAGAATAGACACAAGATGTAACTTAAGCGTCATTTACAAAAAGAGAAAAATCAGGTTAGACTGTCCCTACACTAGACTAAGTGACATCCCTACTTAACAGAATCTTAACCTAAAAAGGTGTCAGCCGTGGTGACTTCCAAAGAAGTTCACTCACTTTCCGTTAGTCTCTGGTGTAAATCTGTGCATTGCAGTCATGTCCTCTCTGCCTACCCATCCGCTCTCTAAGGGTCCTCAGGCCATCTGCTCTAACTCCACCCCAGGGTGCTGTCCCTAATACAAAATCACAATTACAGTTGAAACGCCCCTCAGAGACGCCCCTCACGTACACCTCTCACGTGGTTTCGGTTCTGGCTTTTTCCATACTGATACTCCTCTGGGCCTCTTGTTAGCGTTGACCTTGCTTCCCAGGCTTCTTCTCGGCTCGCCGGTACCCCCCAGTAAATTCCTGGAGCCTCCTCCAGGCCTGTGCCTGTCTCCCCGGACAGAACTCTATTCATCACTCTCTTGATTGGAACCCCCTCACACCTGCAAACAGACACCCATGAATTGGGCCCCAAATTCCGACCTCCAGTTTATCTCTCAAGTCGTAAAACTTCGAACATGGTTGGCAATTTATGCTTAATGAGACCTGAATTTAACTAGCACATGCAGATCAAAGAAGCAACTTTATCTTTCCAGGCCTACTAAATTACTTTGCAAGAAGCTTGCACTCTGTGAACCTTTATTTCTTAAGCTAAAACAAATTTTACTTATTACACTCCGATTATATGAAACACTTCTACAAACATGATTTCTAACGCATGATCAATAATATTCTAAATAATAATAATAATAATAATAATAATAATCCATCTTATGTGGAACTGTAAAGGCAAGTTTCCCTTCTTCATACATTGCCATGAGGCCTGCACATTTCTACGTTTAACAGCATTAGATCCTCTTCTGCAACAGCCACATAACATGGAGTTTTAACAGCACTCTAGCATTTCTAAACATTACTACATTAGCTTCACACTTTAAGATATGCATTCTACATTGATTAAACACTCGTAAGTATATGTATTTCTATATATTTTCGACACTTCTATATGCTTTAACTAAATTCGTGCATCTAAATGGTAAATATGGTGTACTTATACAGTTTTCTCACATTGCGCTCTCTCAGTTCCCCCCTTTGATGACCTCTAGGCGTCATCACCACCACAACACCATCATTGAATTGAATCAGACAGAACTTGTTGCAATGCTCCCTCGTTTTAACATTTCTAGAGCCCTTAGACTCCTGTATTGGTTGTCCTGCATTGCAGCTAGTCTCTGCTCCTGTTCTCTCATGGATCTTTGCAACCTATTTGCCCTATACCATTGGTACAGCCTCACTAACCCCCACAATATGATTACACAGATCACTATTATGATGATAGGCTTCAAAATGTACCATATAAAGCTTTTCCCTAGGTTGGCGAACCAACCTAGGGAAACCAACCTCCAACTTTACCCATTCCGTGACCCACTTTTTCCCACACATTTACTCTTGACAAATCTTCTATTTCTTGGTGTATCTCAGTGATGTTTCGTATGTACTTCTCAAGAGGTTTTGAATTGTCTGGAATGTAAGTGCAACATTCCTGGACCTTCAAAGCCTTACAGACTCCGCCCTCTTTGGCTAACAGAACGTCTAGAGCAAGTCGGTTCTGAAGAACCATTGCCCTTATCGATTGCATCTCCCCCTCCACCAGCATTAAAGATCTAGCAGTACTGGCAGATAATCTATCTACAACTGTTGCCAATCTCCTGATCTTGACATCATTCAGTATTAACCCCAGAAGAGGGAACATAGCGCCGAATACATCTCCAACTACCTCGGCATCGCCTACACCCCTTCTCCCTCTGGCTTGAGCCTTTCCCTCTATGATTTCTAAATCCTTAGCATGATAAATTTTGGGGAAAACAATTGCCAAATAACATGAACCATACCAATTGTCTGGCAGCTTCACGTAGGCATTCCTTCCACAGACAAAATACACATTTGGGATCACCTGCATTTCCTTTAAGAAATCTTTCGTGTAGTATTCTAATTGGAAGGCATGTTCACAGCTTACTTCTCCCACGAATACATTTTCATAGTAGGTCTTACCCCTATGTATACATAGCTTCCCTTTTTGTGTTCGATCTAACGCTATTGGACCGTTACTACCCTTTCTTTTGTGTGACTTTTCCTCCTCAGTCCAATCTGTTTTCCATTGGCCAGAAGCCTTTAGAATCTTCTGCCTTCTATACCGATCATCCACTTGCCCTATAAACTTTTTCTCAATTTCTGATACCTTTCAAGTCAGATTATTTCTTCGGGCATGTGAAGTATCTAAAGTTTTCCAAGGAATGAAAAATTTCCCTAATCGATCCTCACTCTTATAATAGTCCCATTTATTCATATGCTTGTAAGCTGGGACTTCTGGTAACACAGCATCAAAATTTGAAAAATAGTATTCAAAGCTATCTCGTCCATAGAATATACTAAGCAACAAACTACATGTAATCCCATAAGTCAATGGGAGATGATGATACCTAATACCTTCGTCTACAGAGGCTGGCAATTGCATACACACGTAGCAGTCCTTTGCCTCCATAGCGTCGATGTATTCATACAGCAGCTTGGCATAGGCGTTTGATTTAAAGTTTCCCTGTGACTCATCTACATGTAACCTACGAGCTTCTGCTGTTAGTAAAGCCTTTTCCTTCACTGCATTGTCCTCCTTTTTACTAGCAGTAGTAGGTTTCGATGTTACTACAACCTTTGTTTCTGTTGCTTTTGTTTCGTTTTCATGTCCCACTATATATGATACAGTAACCACTAAAACTATAAGAAAAATTACTCCCGCTAAAAGTGTACCTATTATGCATTTCGCTTTGCGGTTCGAGTTGCCGGCCTCCATGTTCTCTAGATAGTGTAGCTTTTAGTCTCCTTTTCAATGTAAAGTCTTTTCTCTTTATTTCTTCAACAGTCTCTCTTTGTTCCTTCAGTCTTTCTTGAACTACACCTCAGGAAGCTGGCAATCTCTTTCAAAATCAGTCCTTTGAACCACAACAACAGACAACCCTAGCCCTTCTCCGTCAACTAAATGGCAAGGTCCCTAAATGTTTTCTTCTTCCACTTGGCGCTAGGTTATCTTCTCAATCTTGCTTATTTACAAAAAGTCTTTAGGTGTCTACGATCATCCGCGTTCCAGCAGCTCTAATCACGTATTCTAACAGTTCTAGGCGAAGAATGGTCTCCTCGAGTACTGATACTGTTGTGCCAAAAGTCGGAAATTCTACTCTGTTTAAAACCAGTTCTCTTATTCTGCTCAGGTAAGGAGGATTGGGAATAGTGAATGTCAGCAACGCTTCAGCTTCAACTCCAGGCACTAACAACGCCACTTCCAGCTTTATGATGGGATCAGTGCTGGTCACTGTCACTTCCCTCACCCTCCCGGATCTCTGTGCACAAGACATCTGCTGCCAGTTAGGTCCACTCAGGAGTGGCGTATCTTCTGCAGGGCACACGCACCCTCCTTGATCTCCTTGGACCCTCCGCTTCTGGATTCTGTGCACCTTCGTCCAGGTCTGAGTCTTCGGATATAAGAGCAAGGGTTCTCTCTGGAGTTGACTTCAAGCTCGGCCTCTTCCTTCTTTCTGGCCAACCGGTCTCTCCACGCCTTGTTCTCCTGCTTCTTGTCCTCACACTCGACTCTTGATCACTTGCAGCTTGATCAGTGTCTGATTCGTACTCACAGCTACTTTCTCCTTCTGTGGCAATGTCAGTTTCACTGTCGTCCTGTCCTTCTTCCACTTGATCTGACACGCTCCCAGCTTCCTCCGACACCCCCACAGCTTGGCTGGTCCCCTCTATTGATTCTTCGTCCACAGCTGGGTTTTCATCCGAGAGAGGAGCTGTTTCTTCCAGGGGTGCTGGAACTCTCCGAGTATGGGAGGCGTGTATCCAGTTGGGCAGCCCTCCAACTTTAACAGCAGTATTCGTTGTTAAAATGATCTGGTAGGGTCCTCGCCAACGCACGTCTAAGCAATTCTTTCTGACGTGCTTCTTCACCACGACCCAATCACCGGGGCACAGGTCGTGGCACAAGTCTTGGGACAATGGGATTTCAGCAGCCTGCACCTGAAGAGACACAGAATGAATGGCATCAGAAAGTCCCTTGCAATAATCCAGGATCAGATCATCTGTGATATTCAACAAAGCTGCAGTTGGAACTGATGGCAGTCTCATTGCCCTCCCCATTAAAACTTCATGTGGAGAGAGACCTGTTCTCCTGTCTGGTGTGCTACGTATGCTCATGAGTACTAATGGCAGTGCATCAGGCCAGCTTAAAGATGTCGATGAACACACTTTGGCAATTCGGGACTTTATCGTCCCATTGATCTGCTCCACAATTCCTGAAGCTTCTGGTCGATAGCTACAGTGCAGCTTCTGATCAATATTTAATGCTGAGCAGAGCATCTTCACAATTTCGCTGTTGAAATGTGTTCCCCTATCTGATTCCAAAGAGGCCGGCACCCCGAACCGCGGTATTAACTCCCTAAGCAATAACTTTGCTACTGTGAGTGTGTCACACCTGCGTGTAGGGTAAGCCTCGACCCATCTGGAAAATATACAGACAACCACCAGAACATATCTGAGGCGGTTACATTTTGGCATTTCAATAAAGTCTAATTGCATCCGGTTGAACGGACCCCCAGACCTCCCTATGTGACTCAACGTGACTGGTGTTCTCTTTCCTACATTCAGCTGTTGGCAAGTTACACATCGCTGGCACACTGCTTCTGCGGCTACTCTAAACTTGGGATTATACCATGTTTGTCTAAATACCCGAAGCATAGCATTTCTGCCTAGATGTACCGGGCCATGAATCTGTCTTGCCATTGGACTCACTAACTCATTTGGCAACACTGACCTTCCATCTGCTGAAACCCAAAAGTCCATTTCGCTTTTTACACAACATGCGGTTTCCCATGTCTTTTTCTCAAAATCTGTTGCATTCTCTTGTATGCCCTTTAAATCGTCCCAGGTGTCTACAGTTTCCAACATCATAGTTAACTCTGTCTTTTCCTGAGTCCCTCCTACTTCTACCTCTGTAAAAGAGTATCCCTGTTCTGCACAGTAGCGTGCTACCTCATCAGCGTATCTGTTTCCCTGGGATACAAAATCGGTGTTTTTTGTATGAACTATACATTTAACAACGGCAATAGCTGCCGGACCTTGTAATGCTTCTAACAACAATCGTACAAGTTCCCCATTTCGGATAGGTGAACCTGAAGAAGTCATGTAACCTCTTTGAGACCACAATTGCCCATAGTGGTGAACTACCCCGAAACCATATTGGCTGTCTGTGTAAATGGTGACTCAAATTTTGCTGCCTGCTATACAGGCGCGTGTCAATGCAATGATTTCAGCTACCTGAGCGGAGTGTACTCCTTCCAGGCAAGCGGCTTCCACAACTCCAGTAATGGTGCAAACAGCATAAGCTGCTCTCAACTGACCAATATTGTCTCTTACACATGAGCCATCGACAAAGAAAATTTCATCAGGGTCAGTCAACGGCTCATCTACAATATCAGGTCTCGGTTTGGTGCATAGTTCAGTCACATCAAGGCAATCGTGATCTTCACATTCTTCATCTTCTATATCATTTGGGAGTGGCATCAAAGTAGCAGGATTCAAGACAGAGCATCTCTTAAGGGTCACGTTCTCTGCAGCAAGAATAACTTGCTCATAGCGCGTGAGCCTGTTATTTGTCAAATGCTGTGTCTTGGTCCTGGTCATTAACAGTTCCACAGAATGAGGTACATACACCACTAACTGGAGTCCCATTACAATACTTTCACACCTCTCAATGCTGACACCCGTTGCAGCAACGGATTTGAGACATCTGGGCAACGCTGCGGCTACTGGATCTAAAGTAGCCGAGAAGTATGCAACTGGTCTACGGGCATTTCCATGAATTTGGGCTAGAACCGACAAAGCACAACCTTCTCTTTCACAGCAGTAAAGTAAGAATGTTTTTTCGTAATCCGGCATTCCCAGAGCAGGAGCACGACACAAGTCCTCTCTCAGTGCAAGAATGCCATCAAACAGTCCTTGTCCCATGGTACCGGATCACTCACCTCCTTGTGCATCAGTTTTTGTAAGGGCTTTGCTTTCAGGGAAAAGTTAGCTATCCACTGTCTGCAATAACCAACCATTCCTAGAAACATCCTGACCTCTCTTTGTGTCGTGGGCGAATTCATTTTCATGATCGCCTCTATCCTGTCTGGCGACACCTTCCGCTTCCCTTTTTCAATTCTATGACCCAAGTACTGTACTTCTGTCAGACAGTACTGTAATTTGCTCGGAGACACCTTGTGTCCGTTCTCAGCTAAATGATTCAGCAAGGTGATGGTGTCTATTTTACAAGCTTCCTCTGTTTCTGTCGCAACAAGTAGGTCGTCTATGTACTGGACTAGAACCGAGTTCTGTGGCAGTACTAGACTTTTCTTCAGCGGCTGGTTAAAAATCGATGGGCTTTCTGTATGCCCCTGTGGGATACGACACCATGTTAATACGCGATTTTCCAGCTTAAATGCGAAAAGAAATTGGCTCTCTTCATCTAATGGGATAGAAAAGAAGGCCTGGCAAAAGTCTATCACTGTGAACCACTCAGCTTGGAATGGTATCTGAAACAATATCACTGATGGATTCGGTACCACTGGACAACATGAAACAACTATGTTATTAATCTTTCGGAGGTCCTGCACTATTCTGAATTTCCCACTAGGTTTCTGCAAACCCATAATCGGGGAGTTACATGGACTACCCACGATTTCTTTCAGTATTCCTTGTTTAATCATGGAGTCGATCACGGGTTTTATTCCTGCAATCGTCTCCGGAGTGAATTTGTATTGAGGAGTTCTTGGGTATTCGACATTTGGTTTTATCATGATTTTCACTGGCTCCACTCCTTTGATCAGTCCTATCTCTTCCCCAGTGAAATCCCACACTTCAGATGACACCATATCTCTTAAGTCCCAAGGGAGCTCTTCCACCGTCAAGGTAGGATACAACTCTATGCATACCTTTGAATTTGCAACCTTAAAGGTGGCATCATCGTCGTTAGTCTGTACTTCCACTCCCTGAGGCGTGCAGTATATTGTGCAATTTAATTTACACAGCAAGTCTCTTCCTAACAGACACACAGGGCTAGAATCGCATACTACAAACTGATATTCATCACTGTATTTTCCTATTCGCACTAGTACTGGTTCCGTCAAAGGACTAGTCATTCTTCTATTTGCGACTCCTACCACTTGAATGGTTTCCCCTGACATTGGCAGGTCCGGAACCACTGCTGATTTCAGAGTGGATCGAGTGGCCCCTGTGTCCACTAAGAAGGTCGTAGGACACCCTGCTACTTCTGCCTCTACATAGGTCCCCTTTGGTCCACCTCAAGAACTGCCCCGAGGGTACAGTCCTCCTTTCTACTCACACGCTGTCCAGTCAACGGATCAACATAGTAACACTCCTCTCCTCCTACAAAAAGTGGCATCTGTCTATAGGTCTTTCCCCCTGTCGCTATTCTGGGTGGTTGAGGGAACTGGGCTCGAGGAGCTGAAGTCCCCCCTTTGACCACCTTTCCCTTGGGTATTGTGGTCCCTTTGACTGGGCTGCTCTGAGCTTCCTCTTCCTCTATTTCTAGTTCTCCATTTTCAGGGTTATAGGGACACTCTCGTTTCCAATGTCCCACCTGGTGACACTGGTGACACTTTGTCGTCTTTTTCAAGGTAGCCAGGTCTACTCTAGGTCTCGGATTTTCCTCATTGTTCCTATTCTGATTATTCGATCTCCTTCCCATGGTCCCTGTTCCCTGTTGCTGCTGTCCACCCTTTCCAGCTGACTGCATTTGAACCAACATCAGCTTTTCCTTAAGTTTTTTTGCTTTATAATCAATTTCATCACTACAATACCTTGCATATCTCAAAATTTCATCTAACGGTTTGTTTTGCCAGCAAATTAAATGTTGCTGAATCATCAAGCAAATATCAGGTCTCAATCCCAAAACGAGTTTTGACACAAACTGTCCTATGTCTTTGGGATCCATTACATCTAGTCCACTGTATTGTTTGAACGTTTTCAGTAGTCTCTCATAATATTCATGGACTGTCTCCTTGGGTTCCTGCCCAGTTCGATCTATTTTCACCCAATCTATGTCCTGCGGCGGCACCTTATCTTTCAGCCATGTCATTACCCTTTCATATTTTTCCATGACTCTTTCAGACGGTCCATTAGTCTGAGCATCCCTCTCTGGTTCAGATGTGGGCCATTCTACGCTAACCTTGCATGCTGTCCATAAGTCTCCTGGAAATACGATATCAAATAGGGTGTTCAAATCAATCCACAGTACTTTAGAGATTTTTACAAACCTCTCTACCTGCTTGTACCACTCCACGGGGTTCTCTCTCAGTTTAGGAAAGGAATTGGTAAATGCAGCTAAATCTCCCCTACTCCATGGCACATGCACATAGCTCCCATTCGCTATTTCTCGCAAAGGGTATGCTTCCATCCTCTGTAGCCCTCCCTCCGGGGGCATCACAATCGTGCTCCGCCTGACAGTCCCTTTCTTGGACCACCTTTCTTCCCACTTGTCAAGATCTCTCCATGTCCTTATTCCTGTGATCAGTTCTCTTATGTGTGTTTTCAATCCAATTGTTCTCCTCTCTTCGAGGTCCTGATCTGAATAATGCAACCTATGGTTACCCTGTAATGCCTTTGCTCTCGACAAGTCTACCATGTACTTGTCTGCCAATTCAGATCATTTCTCATGTACTGCTCTCGCTTTCTGAGTGATATCCTTTGCTATGAACAGTACCTCATCTTGCTCGTACATGTCAATCCTCTCGCTGGGGGGGGTATCCAAAGAGGGGCTGAAAGGCAAACGTATCAATGCCGTCACATTACAAGAACTATTACCAACCTTGATAGGTCCCCTTCCCTCTATACAGAAAAATGGTGGCGGACCTACTACAGCCAGGGGTATCAAAGACTTAACACTGTCATTTCCCTTTGGTGGGTGTCTGTAAGACAAGGAGGAATTTAGTTGCAGAAAGCTTTCCCTAACTTTGTCAGTGTCATTTGGAATTAAAAAACCGACCCAACTTCTTCTCACACGTTTCTATAAATGTCTGATCAAAACGTCCGTCAGTATATATCCGTCCAAGGGAAGAGGGAGGTAGAGGGCGTACTCGCATTGTCAATGTCGATCCCCTATTCTGCAGTCGAGAAGTCAGAAAATCTGGCTGCTGAAAGTACTTGACAAGACCTATTAGAGTATACCACCCCACACAACTATTCACGGGTGTCAAAGGGAGCGCTAGAAATCTATCCTTCTTGTAGGCAGCAGAAGGCAGGAGCCCACAAACCCAACAATCAGTTAGGTTGGTGGTGGCATGAGCATGGTGCAAAGTCTTTATAAAAACATTTTCTTTGTAACCTCGCCTAAGCATTCTTTCACCATAATCCACAGTAACCATGTTATGTTCAGGAATAGCAGTAGGTGTGGGTGCAAACACATGAACGGGGTAGGCTTTATCCAGAAAGAACAATATACCAAGAGTCACTATAAAAGCAATTAGTACTATAACAAGGAGCACTATTTTTCCTTTCCGAGGAAGGGCCAACCAGGGTGAATCAGGCACGGGTCTTGGAGGAGCCGCAAAGGGCTGCTCCTCATCAGGGATGGGGCGGCCAAAAGGGTACATATTGAAACTGTTCAAAAATATATAAAAAAAAAAGATAGGAAAAAGAACACTTCTAAAAAAAAAAAAAAAAATAGTCCCAGACGATGCACTAAAACCGGCCAGAGGGGTTCTTCAACCCTAGAAAGGGATCTTCTCCCTGTGTCCTTCAAAGCCTCACAGGCAGGCTTTTACCGTCCATACCTTATTCTCACGTCGCTCAACACACAGCAATTGAAACAGAGGAGCACTTAATCTGGGCCCCACACCACTCTATAGTCTCATAGAACACAATCTTGGGCTAAACACCAGGGCTCTTACAAGTCCATCCCTACCACTAAATCTTTGTTATTAGAATGTTCACTAAGCCCTTCTTCCAGTGTTTAGTCCATCACACTTGTCACCCTTATTTTTTTTATTTTCTTCGGGGCCGCAGATTATAGCGAGTGCTCCCTCGCACTTCGGGATCAGTGAACAAAACAGGTGTATCTATGGCAGGTGCTGAACTCTCTGACGTCTCTTCACTAGTAGCAACGGGAGTAGCAGAGCTCACTGAAACACTTTTTTCTGCGCGTGACTTTGAATTCTCCTTGTCACTTTGCTCCTCTCCCCTCAGTGAAGCATCCGAGAAGGGAACATATCTGGGTATTTGCTCATGTTCCTCATCAGCAATGCCTTCTCTTACCCATTGGTCGTAGGGTAACGGCAGCGGGACTCTCTTCACGTGCGAGGCGTGCGTCCACGCCTTCCTGCCTTCCACTCGAAGCGCTGTACGCGTGGTGAGGAGCACCTGTCGCGGCTCCGACCACCTAGGCTCCAGACAGGACTTCCGTTGATATCTTCTTATGACGACCCAGTCCCCTGGGTTGATGGAATGTCCAGGCCCCTCCGGCAACGGCTTCAGGGTGTCTGCTACCTGCTGATGAATAGAACGAAGATCTTTAGTCAAAGCATACAAGTAGTCTGTCAACAAAGGATAATGAATTTCGGAGAAGCACTTAGGCCTGGGCACTCCCCAGACATTGGCCGGGCGGCCAAATATCACCTCATGGGGGGAGATGACCGTTTTTGAATTGACTGTTACTCTCGTGGAAAGCAAGGCTAAAGGAAGGGCATCTGGCCAACGGAGACCTGTACTCTCCTGTATTTTGGCCATTTTGAGTTTGAGCGTTCCGTTAAACCGCTCCACTAGACCTGCGGCCTGAAGATGTTGGGCCGAGTGGAACTTTTGGGAAATCTGTAAGCCTTTACATATTTGCTTTACTAATTCCGCATTAAAGGACGTACCATTATCACTCCAGATCACCCTAGGTAATCCAAAGCGAGAAAAGTACTCCTTTATCAACATTTTTGCAGTAGAAATGGCTGTGCAATCTTTTGTTGGAAAAGCCTCCACCCATCTGCTGAAAGCACATACAACCACAAGGACGTATTTAAGATTGTTGACCCTTTCCATTTCAATATAATCCATCTGAATCACCTCAAAAGGGAAAGAGGGAGGTGCAACATTTCCCACCGGGACAGGGGTACCCTTTCCAGGATTGTGCCTCAAACACACCATGCACTGTCGGACCAAGTGAGTCGCCACTTTGGAGATATTTTTATTGCTCCACACTGGGTCCAACAATTTGCATATACCCTTAGCACTAATATGTGCAGGCCCATGAGCCATTGTCACCACTGGAAGAACATATGCATTCAGAAGTAACCATCGTCTCTTATCGGTCACATCTGTCCAACATTCATCTGCATCCAATCGCCCCCCACCATCCTTCCACGTCCTCAATTCATGCTCAGTCGCTTTTCCCTGTATATTTTTCACACTTTGTACGGTATCTGCAAACATGTTAACATCTGGTACCCATCTAGCTGGGCCTGCCACAAACATCCGTGGTAATTTTGTCCGAGCTGTTTCTTTTGCCGTTTCGTCTGCAAAGGCATTGCCTCGTCCCACATCATCCACTATTGTCTTGTGTGCGCTACACTTTATCACAGCCAATCGCTTGGGTAACGTCAGTGCTGCTAACAGTCGTAATATCAGTGGACCATGCTGTATGCGTTGTCCATGTGAAGTCAGAAATCCCCGTTCTGCCCACAGTCGCCCATAATTATGAGCCACGCCAAAGGCGTATTGGCTGTCAGTGTAAATGTTCACGTTCAGTCCTGCACTCAATTCACATGCTCTCAGTAAGGCTATGATCTCTGCAGCTTGGGCCGAATTGTAAGGTATCCTAGAGGTCTCCACTACCGTCTGTAATGTCGTTATTGCATACGCTGCTGTCGATGTACCATCTGCCAATTTGAAACAAGACCCATCCACGTACAACTCCCCATCCGGTTCGTCTAAGGGCTTGTCTGTCAGATCCACCCTCCCCTTTGTCTCCTCTTCTGTCCTAAACAGACAGTCATGTATGTCATCGTCCTTTGTGTCTGTGGGGATAGGTAACAATGTGGCAGGATTCAGTGTAGCGCACCTTTTTATTGTCACATGAGGTGCAAAGAGTGTCATCTCATAACCGGTAAGACGAGCACTATTTAAATGCTGCGTCTGTGTTCTGTTTAATAAAATGTCCACAGCATGCGGTACCATTACTGTGAGGTCTGAACCCAATACAAGCCCTGCTGATTGTCTTATAGAGACCGCAGAAGCCGCCGTGGCTCTCAGACAACTCGGCAGCGCTCTTGCCACATTGTCAAGCATTGCAGAGAAGTAAGCGCAGGGTCTCTGTTTCCCTCCAAAACATTGTGTTAAGACAGACAACGCGCAACCTTCCGCCTCATGTACGTAAAGAACAAAAGGCTTCTGGTAATCAGGTGTTCCCAGAACGGGTGCAGAACATAAAGCTGTTTTTAGTGACTCAAACACTTCCTGACATGCAGGGGTCCAGGGTAGGGGTTCGCGCACTTCTTTGGTAGTCAGATACAATAGGGGTTTCGTTAGTAACGCATAATTAGGTATCCACTGGCGACAATACGATGTTATGCCCAGAAATGCACGCACTTCTCGCTGCGTGTTAGGTACCTTCATGTTAGTAATCGCTTTTATGCGCTCTGGCGTCAATCTTCTCCCCACTTTCGAAAGGAGGTGACCGAGGTAGGTAACCTCCGTTCGACAGTATTGAAACTTTGGAAGGGACACCTTATGCCCCCTTTTTGCCAAATGGTGCAGTAATTTAATCGTAGCATCCCGACAACCCTTCTCGTCGTCCGACGCTATCAGGATATCATCCACATACTGCAACATGACGTTGCCAGGTGGAAGTTCCAGTTCATCCAGTTGCGCCTTCAGTGCCTGACTATATATGCTCAGACTTTCAGTGTACCCTTGGGGAATTCTCTTAAACCTGAAGCTTCGGCCAGCCAATGAGAATCCGAATAGATAACGGCTGTCTTCATGTACTGGAATACTGAAGAAAGCATTCTTCAGATCCAGAACAGAGAAATATTTAGCAGAGGGGGGGATCATTGTCAATATCGTAGTGATGTCCGAGACCACCGGGTATTGTGGCTCCACTACTCTATTCACATGGCGCAGATCAATCACAAACCTATATACATCAGGAGTATTATCTGTAGCTTCAGGCGACCGTCTTTTAAGGATCGGTAGTATAGGGCTGTTACATATGTTCGAATCCTTTTCTTCCACTACACCAGACCGAATCAAATCTTGTATTATTTGTAACAGGGCTTTTTCTCCCTCCCTAGGAATCCTGTACTGTGGAACCCTGGGTAGTTTCGCTCCCACCTTTACCCTTATTGTTACCGGGGCGATATCCATTTTACCTACATCTGTATCATTGACAGCCCACAAACTGTTGGGTATCCCTTCAAATTCAGGTGGTAATGGGTCATCTTTAGAAAAACATTGTAGTGGGCGAGCAACAGTCGGGCCTAACGTGAGGTACACGCCGTCCGGGGAACAATAGATGGTGGCGTGCAACCTCTTCAGTAAGTCTAAGCCCAGTAAATTTTCTCCACAATTCGATGTCAATAGGAATGGTGAATCAACAGTGAAAGGACCAATCGTCAACGTAAGGGGTTTAGAAATGGGGCTAATCACCGGGGTACCTGAAAAACCCACAGAGATATTGTTCTTGCCAGACAGAGCCGCCCCGGGGACCCGAGAATGAGCCACTGAACTTTTCGTTGCACCCGTATCCACTAGAAATTTTTGCTGAGACCCCAATAAGTCTGCCTCGACATAGGGTCCCCTCTGATCAACTTCCACAGGCACTGGTCCCTCGCTCTGTCCTACGCTGTCCTAGTTATGGGAGAACCCTGTCAAATCATCTACGGAGTAATCATCATTATAGTACTGACCACCGCCCCTCTGCAACTGTTGCCTGTCTGCACCATTGTCGAAGTAATTACCTCCCGGCCTCCCGCCTCCATCTGACCGTGCGTTCTGTCTCCCGGAGTCACCACTACCTCTTCCTCGTCCTCGCCCTGAACCGGCATTCGACTGAAACAGTGGGCAATCCCTCCACCAATGCCCCTCCTGCTTACACTTCGCACACTGATTTGGTCCCAATCGCTCCCTACTCTCACCTCTCCCATAGCCACCACCACCACGTCCTGGCGCTGCACCTCTTCCTCGACCCCTTGACACTTGCTGTAACAAAACCCTAGTCTTCAAATCCTTAGCCTTCTTTTCCTGCTTGTCCTTGCTCTCATTTTCTCTGTGTTCATAATACTGGGCCATACTGAGGATACCAGAGGGAGAGGATGTCGTCCATGTACTCTCCGACGCTTGCAATCTCGCTGAAATCCCAGGCAATAAGTTCATGACAAACCTATTAACAAAAAGTCGCAACCCTCCATCCTGTGATACATCCTGCCCACTAAAATCCATGAACGTCTCTTCGAACCTCGTGAAGAAGTCCGAAACCGCCTCATCCTTTTTCTGCTTGCAAGCCGTCAACTTATCCCAGTCTACCTTCTTCGGGGGAATGAGAGAGTGCATGTATTTTATTATGCGCCCCAGCAAGGCCAAAATCTCAGCTTTCGGCTTTTCTCCTGGCTTACGTTCTTTATCCCAATCCTGCAACTCCTGCCACGTACCCCCCAACTCTTCCGAATGATCTGTTCCTTTCACTTGCCGCCATACATCGACTGGGACCAAAAGCCCAAAAAACAATTCAACATCAGCCAAAGTCATTACAGTGGAAGACGCGGCTTCCGTTAACTCTTTGTAGTATGCAGTAGGGTTCTTCCTAGAATCTGGCAACTGGGCCTTTAAGGCTAATACCTCACTTCTCTTCCATGGTGTATACACCCATTGCTCCTGAAAATGGGCATCTACCCTATTCCTGGTGACAGCTTTCGTAACTGGATCTACCATCTCGGGGATCTCGGGATGAAAGATAGGATGCACCTCACGCATTGGATGTATACCTGGAAAATGGGGCGTACCTGCAGAGGGCAATTCATTTCTGTACTGTAATAAAGCGCGTAAGCTACGCATCACCTCCTTCACCCCAGTATTCGTTCTGAAGGCTCCGCTCTGTATATCTCGCAAAGTCGCCGGAGCCACACCTCCATACCCCTGTTCCCATAGCGGTATCAATACATTTGACATATGCCACAAAGCATGCTGTTGCATCAAGGGCTCAAAATCTTTCATTGTGGACCAAATATCTTCAAACGAATAAATATTATTCCTAGCCCACTGGCATGCCTGATTAGCCACCATACTCTTCTCATCTAAACCAACTGTAGAACGCGTAAGCAACTTCCGTACCTGTGAGAACAGTCCGCTACCTGCGCCTCGGCTCGGCGTTAACATCTCCTGACTGGGGGTGGTGCTAGCTGAAACAGTAGGGAGTGCTAAAGAGAATTGGGAGGGTGTAGGTGAGGTGGTCTGGAGCAAAGAAACGAGAGGTGTCGAAGGCGGGGAAATCGCTGTGCCATGTTGGTGTGGGGCACTTGCCGATGGACCCGGAACCCCACTAGTGGAGGCCGGAGCTAGCAAGGAGGGGTACAATGACTGCGGGGCATAAGGAGGAGGGGGCCGAGTACTCAAAATGTCCTCCATCTCATCTTGGTCATCCTCTCGCACTACATAACTTTTATTTTCTTTCAACCTGCAAAGCCTATCTGCGCGCTCCAAACGGTGTTCATTCTCATTCTTAGTATGTTCTCTCGCTTTCTGTGCCATAGTCTGCGCGGACTTTTTAAAAGCCTCTTTCTCTTCTCTCATCTTACGTTTCCTGGCTTCTTTCTGCCACACTCTTAAAGAGTCAAACATGCTTTGACGGCTACGCCTAGCAAATAATTTGTCCTGCAAATAGTCCAATTTAGCTTCTTCGAAAGAACCTGTCAAGGGCCATTGTAAATCCACATTGTCAGCGGTGTACCGGTGCCATAAAGTGCCAAACAAAATCGGGGGCAATCCATGCTTGATATACATATCAAAGCTCGGAGTGCCCTCAGGGGGTGCAGGTTGGCTCTCGGCCAGCCTAGTATCTGAGGGGCGACAACAGCATCCAAAACATCGTAACTTACTAAAACACGGCATCTCTACCTTGGTGTGAAAGAAACACTTCTCCACAAACTTCGTTACCTTGAATCACTAGCTCGAGCTCATTCATACACACATATAATTATACGTTAAGAAACCACACACACATATACAATACCTCCAAACACGTGTTACCAAATGGGACAAGGCCCGTCGACCAAGTCCTGGGGAACCTGGACCCTACCGCAGACCGAACAGTACGCTAACTGTTCCGAGGATGGGGAACAAATCCGCTCCCCGTGCGGCACTACGGATCACTGCGCACTTTACCACGGGAGACCCAGGACTCACCTCCACTGAACCGCCACTCTAGGAGTTCAGGGTAAGTACCGGAGTCCACCCGCGATGAGCCACGCCTTCACCACAGTACCACCCGGTCGGATTACTTACAAACAATATATCTAGATATTCTCCCAACCTCGTCAAGTCTGTCAGAGCGCCTGCTCGCACTCTGAGTTCCCCGTAGCACACTAGCCCCAGGAGCACGCCGGCTCCTCAAACCACTGGAGACACCCTAGTCTCCCGGAACACTCCAGTTCCTGAAACAATCACAGGTGGACCACTCACCTTCCATAGGCGGCACCGACCTCTACCGTTCTCCACCTCCGGCTGCCAGGACCAACACGGTCAGCTTCGAGTTCCGCCTTCTGGACCCCTGCGTAAGATCCGAACCGGGACCTCTCCCGATCAGCAGGGTGGGGCAGCGCTGCGAGAACCAAGCTCGGCATCAGATGGGTACCCGGGCCCACCGTGCCGACCAGCGGGTCCCCGGTCTTCTGCTACCCACTTACGGGTGAGAAAGATCTTTATCGCGGGGTCCCTATTCGGGCGCCATCTGATAAGCGTGGCTCAAATCCACCCGAGTGACTTACCGCACTCACCTATAGTAATTCTGTAGAAAGTCAGCCGGACAGTGGAGAAGAATAAACAATAGTCTTTATTAGGCCAAACACACTCATATGAGAGGGCCCTGTCCGACCTCACTCCTAGGAGTGTGAACGAGAGGACTTACTCTCTGCATCACAGCAATACATTATAATGCAACACAGATCATTAGGGTACGCCCCTTCTGGAAAATTACTGAAACCCAGACCAGCGAACAATGCCATCATGCAGCAGGCATCTGCACCTGCAAAGGATACATCGCTATCTTTACTCAAGGCCATGGAGCTAGGCTTCAGCGTCTCTGGGGCATGAGAACATTACTGATAAAGAGACTTGTTAGTTTCGGCCACAGTAAGCTGAGAAACGAAAACTGCTGTCTTAGTGAAATTCTCTATTCCTGCGGGAGGGGCAGATGAGCGAGTGAGGCTCGCGGACACAGAGGGATACACAAAATGGCGGCACACAAGCTAAGCTAAGGAACTAATATCGTCACACATACATTTGAATAATAAGGTAGCAAACGGAAATAATTCAACATAAGTATATATACGTACTCCATTAGTTAGCCATATGATGCTAACTTACATATGAGAAAGGGGATGGTTGGGGCATCGAAAAGTGAATTCTATCAGTGCCATCTATTATCTCATCCACGTCAGATTTTAAACTGGTCACATCTAACCTTCTGGCTTTTATCTCAGCTGTCAATGAGTGATTCTTAGAGGGTCCATTGACATCTCTCCCATCCCAGCTCCCGGCCCTACGCCTGGGCTCAGGCGAGTTATGGGGAGTCCTCCCATGTTCCCATCTTTCGAAGTCCCATGCAGTTCCATCCCCTCCTGGCATGTGATGAAATGAGACTCTATTTCCCACAGTCTCACTCTGTCTATTCTGCTCGGTCTCCCTAAATGCATGATAAGACCCTCCATTGTTTCCCCTGCTTTCGCAGTTTCCTTGCTGTCTAGTATCACTCAACACATGGTAAGACCCTTCGCAACTCCCCATGTTCCCGCGATCCCAGTGTTGTCTATTATCGCCAGGTGCATGGTGAGTGCACTTAAAACTGTCTCTGTACTCTTGTGTCCTTCGGTCTCCCTCGCTGTGAATGAGACGAGACACCCTTCCACACTCTGCACTTCTATCCTCTTGCCCCTGTCCATTTCCATTAAGGAAATGACGTGTAGCTCCTCTATTCTCCTGACTTTTGCTATCGCACTCCTGACCGCTTTCACTAGCCCTGCAGTGAGACAATGTTCCATCACCTCGACTTCCCCACTCGGCTTCCACTCCTGACCTATTACTCTGGGTTCCCGTGTTAGCATCCCACTCTCTCAAGTCAGCCCTCAACTCCTTAAAGGACTTCGGTCGTGGTCCCCTCAGATCCATCGGTCCTCTCGGACCCCCCTGATCTATTATGGGATCCCCTGCTTGATTTAATGGGGTGCTCCAATCTCTTGGTCCTGGCAACTGCCTTTGAGAATTAATCATATTGTTCCTGTTTTCCATTTCTGCTCTCTCCCTATCTAGCCGTACCTGTTCCTCCTCTTGTGCTTTCTCTGGGTCGTAAATCGATACTATAGGACCTATAGTAACAGGTACTTGGAGAGCGTCTGGCAATTGATAGGACTTGGCACGCTCCATTTCTGGCACCTTTTGTACCACGAACCTTCCGACTACTCTCTGTACTGGACTAGGCTGAGGTGTTTCCTCACCTTTGGCATATTCTCTATCTGTTATAGGAGGTGGTCTATACTCTCCTGTACCAGCCCCATCTCCCCTTTGGATCTCGGCACCTTCCATCCCTCTATTGTACGGAGGCGGTCTGTCTATCAACAACCTATTTCTCAGACTGTCCTCTGTCTCGCTCTCATCATCCTCCTCTGGTGGTCTCTTGTCTCCCGCAACTTCTATCACTGGATACAGTTTATCTACTTGAATAGTCTGCACTCTCCACTTTTTAGCCTCCTCATCCCATTTGGCATCCTGAACTGCTCTTACCGATTGTCTCACTCTTTCTTGACGCCTGTTCTGGTTCCTGTCGTGCGGCCCTAATCCACGCATTAAGGGCTTCAAACTGTGTTGGTCTGGGCAGAGGTCTCGTTGAGGTCATAACTGCTTTTAACTAGTGCAATACTTCTAATCTAAACGTTCCGTATTTCGGAAACGTCAGTTCCTCGTTCCCCTCTGTAATCTTACTCCACTCAGAAATCCACAGTATAGTATGCAACCCAACATTCGTGGCCATATAATGAGCTGGTGTACCCTCTGGCGGGGCCTCTTCCCCGTCAAAAGATTCTCTCCTTTCTCTCTTAAAGATCGCTCTCAAGCTTTTAAAACACTTCATGATCAAATCTACCAGTTTCCTTAATTCCCTGCGCTTGTTTACTTCCTGATGACAATCCGCCAATCCCGGCGCGGTTCTTGCTAACTGGCCTTTCACAGCGCGGCTCTTGACAACCGGCCTATCCCAGCGCGGTTTCACACCAACCGGCCTATCACAGCGCGGCTCTCTCTGACGTCACTCGTCTCCCCTTCGCAGCAGTTCCCCTCCTTTCTCAGCTCGTATCCCGGTCATGCATGCGTCCCATTCATACTCTGAAAAATGATTACTTCCGACCAAGCGATCACTTTTCTTGACTGTACGCCCACAGTCTAACTGTAATTGTCACCTCAACTGACGAAATGTCTTTCCGTAAACGTCAAGACAATCACCTTAACTGATAGGTTACTTACACACAGTAACTTCCGACCAGCGTCCGTTACTCATACACTCACTCTTGCATTCCCCCTATCACGGTCCTGCGGGCGATCAATGGTACCTCATGACCCCCTTCACGACGGTTGACAATTACTCTGGATGTCCGATACACCCGAACCACTTAAGCTCCTCTCTGAACTTAAGATTTTCACCAGGATGCGCGCGCTCACAACCCTGCCTCAATCACACTACAGGCATTCCACTCCGCATGACATTACAACACAAATACAACACAAACCACCGCAATCTGACAACGCATGACCTATATTATACTCACTCTCGACCGACTCTGCTGCTTTTCTCTCGCACCGTCAGCACCTTCTTCGGCAGGTGATTCTTCTGCTGGTCATCTCTCGATCTCTAGGGGCCTCGGGGTAATCTTAACCTAGTCTAGGTCACCTTCCTCTAGAAGGCAACCATCCTAATTCTGCTACCAACTGAGAAGGCGGGATTTTCGATCTCGCATTTGATTACTCTAGATCTAAATCCCCACTTAGGTCGACTGAATCTTTGTTGCCTGTCATAGAGTAAAAAGCAATCCACTACTAGGTTAAGCAAACCAAAAATTGGCACGACTCTGAAGAACCACTTACCACGAATAATTTTTAAAGTTTTATTATAGAGCCAAAGATAACTGGAGATACAAGCATCTCAATATAAGGTTCAAAAGGTATACTGGCACCAACACAAACATGAATTACCTGAACAATCTTAGGCGACAGAAAAATACCACCAAAGCCAGTTCAAATATTAGCAGGTTTGCAAGAATAGACACAAGATGTAACTTAAGCGTCATTTACAAAAAGAGAAAAATCAGGTTAGACTGTCCCTACACTAGACTAAGTGACATCCCTACTTAACAGAATCTTAACCTAAAAAGGTGTCAGCCGTGGTGACTTCCAAAGAAGTTCACTCACTTTCCCTTAGTCTCTGGTGTAAATCTGTGCATTGCAGTCATGTCCTCTCTGCCTACCCATCCGCTCTCTAAGGGTCCTCAGGCCATCTGCTCTAACTCCACCCCAGGGTGCTGTCCCTAATACAAAATTACAATTACAGTTGAAACGGTGCACAGACATAATATCGAGTCCAAAATATCGTTTGGACATAATATCGTGTATTTAATATCGAGTGGACAAAATATCGACAGGACAGAATATCGACTACAAAAATATTGTTATTAAGGTAAGTGAAGTAATATCGACTGTAAAAAATATAGATAGTTAAAATATCGAAGTATATAATATAGATAGTAAAATATATCGAATTTTTAATAATATATAACTTTTTATAGTGTATTTTTATGTTATCATATGTGTGAACATTGTGTATTTATGTTATAACTAATTATATTTAAAGAATTTTGTTTTAATAATTTTTGCGTAATTTTAATCTGTAGCGGGTTGTGGGTTTATAGGGGAATAGGGTGGGAAGTAATTTAATTATAATTAATTAAATATGTAAATTTATTTATTGATAGTAATTAGTAATTAATTGCTAATTATTTATATTTGTTAATTAATTAAAATAAAATTGTTAAATAATTTAGAGTAATAGATTAATTGTTAATTATGTAAATTAAACTAATTTAATTCTGTAGCGGGTTGTGGGTTTATAGGGGAATAGGGTGGGAAGTAATTTATTTCTAATTAATTAAATATGTACATTTATTTATTGATAGTAAATAGTAATTAATTGTTAATTAATTTATATTTGTTAATTAATTAATTTAAAATAGTTAATTAATTTTTATTAATTGATTAATTGGTAATTATGTAGATGTAACTAATTTAATTTATGTAGCGGGTAGTGGGTTTATAGGGGCATAGGGTGGAAATTAAATTATTAATTATTAATTAAATAATAAAACTAATTACAATTTATTTATTTGGAAATAATTGTAATATTTGTTTAAGTTATAAAATATTTATTTGTTAATGTTTAATTAATTAGTATTAATAGGTGATTAATTTAAATAATTATTGATAATTACTTATTATTAGATATTTTTTTGTAGATTTTTGAATAATATATGATTTATTTACTTTCCCTAATGTTGCATTCTCTGGAGTGGGAATAGTAATTTTAACCCCTACGCTATCCAACGCTTTCCCTACTGTTGCACTCTTTGGAGTGGGAATAGTCATTTTTACCCCTACGCTATCCAACGCTTTCCCTACTGTTGCACCCACTGGAGTGGGAATAGTAATTTTAACCCCTACGCTATCCAACGCTTTCCCTACTGTTGCACCCACTGGAGTGGGAATAGTCATTTTTACCCCTACGCTATCCAACGCTTTCCCTACTGTTGCACCCAATGGAGTGGGAATAGTAAATTTAACCCCTACGCTATCCAACACTTTCCCTACTGTTGCACCCACTGGAGTGGGAATAGTAATTTTTACCCCTACGCTATGGATGTATGACGTTACAACGCATGCTTTTACCACGCATGCTGTTACAACGCAGGTTGTACTACGCATACCATTACAACGCATAGCGCTTTGGGGTGCTGTATAGTGAATAGTTTAATTTACTATTCCAACTCCAGTCCCCATGGACACTAGGGAAGGTGTTGGATAGTAAATTAAATCTATTCCCTATCCTAGTGCGCCCCCCAGCGCAATGCATTGTAATTGTTTTCATTGTAAAACCTGCGTTGTAATAGCACTGCGTGGTAATAGTTGCGTTGTAAAGGATGTTTCCCCTTCGCTATCCAACGCTTTCCCTACTGTTGCACCCACTAGAGTGGGAATAGTAATTTTTACCCCTACGCTATCCAACGCTTTCCCTACTGTTGCACCCACTGGAGTTGGAATAGTAATTTTAACCCCTACGCTTTCCAACGCTTTCCCTACTGTTGCACCCACTGGAGTGGGAATAGTAATTTTAACCCCTATGCTATCCAAGTCTTTCCCTACTGTTGCACCCATTGGAGTGGGAATAGTAATTTTAACCCCTACGCTATCCAACACTTTCCCTACTGTTGCACCCACTGGAGTGGGAATAGTAATTTAAACCCCTACGCTATCCAACGCTTTCCCTACTGTTGCACCCACTGGAGTGGGAATAGTAATTTTAACCCCTACGCTATCCAACACTTTCCCTACTGTTGCACCCACTGGTGTGAGAATAGTAATTTTAACCCCTACGCTATCCAACGCTTTCCCTACTGTTGCACTCTTTGGAGTGGGAATAGTAATTTTAACCCCTACGCTATCCAACGCTTTCCCTATTGTTGCACCCACTGGAGTGGGAATAGTAATTTTTACTCTATTGTTATTGTACTTTAATAATATTGGCTAATACTTAATTATATTTTGTTACTATATATATATGTTTTAAGAAATATGATTAAATATTTTTAATTTTTTTACTTTCATTAATTATTTAATTATCATTAGTTAATTTAAGTATTCTTAAGTATATTTTAGTACTTAGTTTTTAATATTAATTTAATTTAATAGTGTTTTTAGTAAAGTCGATATTTTTTTAAACTATATTTTTGTAAACGATATTTTAAACTCGATATTTTTGTACTTACCTGTTTGTAGATAGAAACTCGATATTTTGTCAGTCGATATTTTTTACACGATATTTTTGCAGGTCGATATTTTGGAATTCGATAATATTTCAGTGATCCAGTTGAAACGCCCCTCAGAGACGCCCCTCATGTACACCTCTCACGTGGTTTCGGTTCTGGCTTTTTCCATACTGATACTCCTCTGGGCCTCTTGTTAGCGTTGACCTTGCTCCCCAGGCTTCTTCTCGGCTCGCCGGTACCCCCCAGTAAATTCCTGGAGCCTCCTCCAGGCCTGTGCCTGTCTCCCCGGACAGAACTCTATTCATCACTCTCTTGATTGGAACCCCCTCACACCTGCAAACAGACACCCATGAATTGGGCCCCAAATTCCGACCTCCAGTTTATCTCTCAAGTCGTAAAACTTCGAACATGGTTGGCAATTTATGCTTAACAAGACCTGAATTTAACTAGCACATGCAGATCAAAGAAGCAACTTTATCTTTCCAGGCCTACTATATTACTTTGCAAGAAGCTTGCACTCTGTGAACCTTTATTTCTTAAGCTAAAACAAATTCTACTTATTACACTCCGATTATATGAAACACTTCTACAAACATGATTTCTAACGCATGATCAATAATATTCTAAATAATAATAATAATAATAATAATCCATCTTATGTGGAACTGTAAAGGCAAGTTTCCGTTCTTCATTCATTGCCATGAGGCCTGCACATTTCTACGTTTAACAGCATTAGATCCTCTTCTGCAACAGCCACATAACATGGAGTTTTAACAGCTCTCTAGCATTTCTAAACATTACTACATTAGCTTCACACTTTAAGATATGCATTCTACATTGATTGAACACTCGTAAGTATATGTATTTCTATATATTTTCGACACTTCTATATGCTTTAACTAAATTTGTGCATCTAAATGGTAAATATGGTGCACTTATACAGTTTTCTCACATTGCGCTCTCTCAGGGGAGAAGGAGGGAAGAAGTTGGGCTGTTTGCTTAGTTAGTGGGTTTCCTAAAATTGGTTTCAGCAATCTCACATCTAGTCTACAAAAGGTCCAAAAATTAAATAGGAGGTGTTTCTACATTAAGCAAATTCTTCCCCTGCCTTGGTCATCTCTCACCTCACTCTACTGTTCATCCCTGCCACCTCTCTGACCATCTGTTTAAAAGATTACATTTGAAAATACATTAATTTTGTTCTAATAGATTCTTTCTTCCAGTCCAGGGAACCACACAAGAATTATCCACTGAAACCAATTCTGATACATTTTTATTTTGCCAGCCTACACAGATCTGTTATTATTCTACCTTATACAGTAACCCCTGAATGAAGGCTGCCTCCAGAGCATCTTGAGCAGTCTTAGCACCACTCCCAAAACCAGCATTATCATAAAAATATCCTTCAATTGAGCTAGATGATCAGCGGGTGATTCTCCCTTGGTTTTCTTGCAGTTATTTATTTTTGTCCAATCAATTTTAGTATGTCCGACTGCAGATATGGTGCCAGCTGTGCATCCCTCCCAAGAAGATTTCAATGTGTTATTATCTGTGGGGATCTGTTGGGCCCACTTGGCCTTGGCTACCAACCTGTCTCAGTTCTCTGTATGATAATCCTCCACTGTTGTTTAACACTGGCCTTGTTATGTTTGTAACATTCAAAACCATTTGCAAATCTTCCCAAAATGTTTGAGAGTTTTCATTGATTTTTGGGAACTGTCCAGTAATAATCAGTAGGTCAGATGGGGAACTTGGGACATGAATGGAAGCCCTGCCTCCATCCTCCGGGCAAACGCAATGTTTTAGTGGCAAGCGGTCATCTGGGTAAATTTCTGAATCATCGCTGTCATTGTTGCTGATGGATGGTATTTGTCTACTGGATTGGTGTCCACATTCTGGGTCCCTAGCTCTTCATTCAGTAGGCAATAGTAGATTCTCCATAGTAAAGTTCAGACTATGCACCTGGGCATTTATCTCTGATTGATGATTTACCGATCCCAATCATGTTGGAGTAGATCAATGGAGTTTCAGGCCTCCCTCTTAGGTCTAATGCTTGTCACACTGCAACTATCTCCGTTGCTGCTTGCCATATTGCTGTTTTTCATGCTTGTTGTGGCCATTATCTGCATTGCCCTGCTTGTTGCCTTACAAACATAGCAACTGACAATGCCCTACAGGACGGCACATGGTCTAGCGCCCCTGCTACAGCCCTAGCTCCAGCTGCTGGAATGGGAAAGCTTAACCGCATCGCTGCTGCGGTCATTTTTGCGCTGTGCGGCTTTTTTCGCAAAACCGCGTTACATGACGAGCTCAGCTCGTCATCCGCACACGCCACCCGTGGCTGATGACGAGCTAAGCTCGTCATCAGCATCGAAGGGGTTAAACAATAAAGGAGATCTTCCTCTCTGCCTTTCTGGACCTCAACAATAATTTGAGCATATCAATAAGGGTGTGGAGGTGCAGTTGGGTAACAAACCCAAATTCTATACCTCATGTGACTAATTTGGTATCTATATCTCTTTGGTGTCGTCAAGACCCCCAACTTGAGATTCTTGCTGGAGTGGTGTTATCCCTGGGCGGCTGTCTATTTCTATCGGCCTCAGACAGCTTGAACTCAATCTATTATGAACTTGCCCATGCTTTTACCACACTGTGTATACACTGAGTAGTCGGGAGCCTCTTCAGGTGAAAGCTTAACTGCTTTAATTTTACTGGTTTTGATATGTTACTCACACAATTGCCAAGAAACAACGTTTAGGTAGTCTGCCTTCATCCCTAGTGGAGTTAAGGCAGAATGGTCAGTTAGGGTAAAGAGAGTAAAAATTCCAACTGCTACCCAGTTTGCTTAATCAGAAAGGAAAGACATTGCTACTTAAGTGCCTCTGCATCATCCCTTTAGTTTCCGATCGCATCGTATATGGACTGTAGTTATCAACCTAGAACCTCTATCTGTCCAGGTACATGAGGAACAGTAGGCTTCTTTCGACCATTAGTTTGCTGCCTTCATTGACAAGTTCCTTCCTCCAGACATCACTATCTGCAGTCTAATACAAACGAAAAGCCTTTCTCTAACTAACAAGAATCATGATAATGCACTTGCAAAAGAAAGAGAAAATATGCTGGCAAGGAAAAAAGAATTCCAATTGAGCTTGTAATCATGCTAAATTATCTTAACATTTAATATGAGCTTGAATACATGATTATACATGCACATATATAGTTTAAAAACAAATGCAAAACATGAGTAGAAGTTCATGATTACATGGTTCAATAGAACATTAGTGTACATGTATATAAATCTCTAATCCCTACAAGGAGTAAATCTCATTGATATGTTTAAATGCTTGACACATGTTAATGAAATTAAGGCACACAGTAAATATGATATCAGTTATGAGTATATAATTGCATAATTGTGACGTATAAGGGTGATGCCTACATTTCGCTGCTCCATACTCTACAAGACTTGACGCTTGACAAAATGAGTGGATTGTCTTTAGAATGCTTCTTGACTGTTATTCTGAGTGCAATGCTAGGGACTGATGTATGATCAGAGTTTATGATTTCTTTGACTCATGCTCTCTGGCTTTCATCATGTTGATAGGATTGGTTAGGGTCCTGAAGGTGCAAATGTTTAGGATTAAGTTTATAAGAAGAATGGTTCTTCATAAGGTCTCAATTCTCTCACTTCCGCAACCCCTCATGTATTCTTATGCTTTTCCCGACCATCACACTTACCATTTTAAACATCTTTTCCTTCTTCTCTCCTCTGGTGTTGCCTTCGGGATCCTACCTTGCTGGTGCTGCTCTATGACTAAATTTGGTGATTAGACATATGATTTCATTGCTGGACGTTCTGGCATGATATATTTGTATGTAATGTTTCTAAAATAAACGTTTAAAGATAGAACCAGTGCGTTTCATCAGTTATGTATCTCAGCTCTTGTCTGCTGCAGGCCCCGCTCTTATAAAAACATGTTAAAACCTAACTCAGACATTGTGGAAATATATCTCACTCCTGCCAAGATCAAATCCTGCAGTACTAAGACCCACTGCTGTTAATCTACCTGATGCAAAAACTCTTTTCCCTCTGAATATGAAAACATAAAGAATGGGTGGCCTGGAGCTCTATTCCATTTAGGGTGCACTTTTCCTGTTTGCGCCATGGGATGTATGTCGTTACTACGCATGCTTTTACAACGCATGCCTTTACCACACAACTTTTACAACTCAAGTCGTTACAACGACTTGCGTTGTGGGGCACTGGATAGTGAATAGTTTAATTTACTATTCCAACTCCAGCCCCCGTGGATAGTAGGGAAGGTTTTGGATAGTAAATTAAACCATTCCCTATCCTACAGCGCCCCCCAGCGCAAGTCGTTGTAACGACTTGCGTTGTAAAAGTTGCGTGGTAAAGGTAGTGCATGGTAAAAGTTGCATTGTAAACGCTGTTCCCCTGCGCCATGGTGCACCTTCAAACAGACGTGCAATGTGCAAACAGGGGAAGTGCGCCCTATTATGTTACATGTGCTGTCTTCAGGGCAGCATGAACTCCTGCTGCCCTGGGGACAGCACGTTCAAATTAAATAGGTAGAGGCTGATTTAAAGCAGTTTTGTGTTTCACTGTGCAGGCAGCAACCCACCTGAACTTTTAAAAGGCATTAGAGATCTCCTTGCAGTGGGGGTACTGTGAGTGACTGCATCTGCCTGCAGAGGATGTCTGGGGATCCATGAGACTCCCTTTTATCCCTCGAGAGGGCTGCCCTCAGGTAGCACACTGAGCGTGCCACCTTTTTGTGGCACACTGTCAGTGTTGTCACTCCTGACAACTTCTTCCTCTTTCAACTCACGTCCATTATACGGCGCGGGCGCAGAGGAAAAGAGAGTCCCTCATTTGTATGTGCCCACGCCCCCATGCAAATGAAGGAATGCCCTCTTGAGATAGCGCCGGTGCTACATGTGCTCCAGAACTATCTGTATTACAAAAGGGGCCCAAGATCATCGGCAGCCCCTTCTGAAATCCCAAATTTCCAAAGTGCCCTGGGGGCAGATAAAGCGGAACACATGCCCGTTGAGCCATGAGGCGCTTTCTGCAATATGGCCCCTGTTGTGTTAAATGCTTTGGATTCACACAAAACTTGAACTGTACAAAGAGACAGGCTTTGAAATGGTGAATAACTAAATGGCAATCCATTAAAATCATATTGCAAGTGGCAAATATATTTGCAATTCCACAAGCCAACCTTGCACTCCCTTGAGTACTGTAAGAAAAAGGAAGCTGAAAATACCCATCCCCCCTTCTCTTGCGACCCATGCAGAAATCTTTGATCCCTCTTGTTTTTGAAAAGCGTTAAAAGATTACCAAATTCCGTTATCAGCTGACAATGATTCACACAGTAAAATATGTCCATTATGGATAGCTTGCACTGTGCAAATGACATATTTGGCAACAAGAGGATAAGGTAGCAGCAGTCCCCTAGATTGCTGCTTGGTCCCCCCAATGACCCTTGTGCAAAGAATTACTGTTGTAGAGTTGTAATGATGCTACTTTAGGTCTCGGCTTCGAGACCTATTGCTGTGAAGATGGGTCTGAAGGGACGTAGACTGGGGGACGAGCGCCGATTGCCCATCGTGAACGCGCACGCCGAGCCTCCTGGAGCCGTGCACATCTCTTGCTCTACATTCACACTCACGGAAGCACACACTCACGCACACACACACACACACACACACACACACACACACACACACACACACCCTCCCTCTCTGCCCACTCCCTCTCTGCCGCCCCCCCTCTACCCCCACTCACCGGGCTCTTTCCCTCGCAGCGGGTCAGTCATGGCAGCAGGCAGACTCGGTGTCTTCTCAGGCGATCTTCAGCTGATGTGCACGCCCACGCTGCGTCTCGTGCGCGCCCACCACGCTGTTTCGCGCCCGTTGATCCTTAGCTTGTGATTATGCTCTTTGATGTTTGCGAGGGAGGAGGTTTTCGGTTCGGGAGTTACAGGACTGCTGCTGTGAGAACCTCAGACGTTTAAAACCGAAATAAAAGGCCACTGCTGTGCTCCTGCTGCGGCAGCAGGTTTGGTCTACACTTGTGACAGAATATCCCGCACGGTCATGTTGTGAGAGTCTGGATGAAAGCTGCTATGCCTGGAAGCGAGCATTCAGGAGGGCCGGGGGCATTCCAACCAAGTCTGCAACTGATCACCCAGGAGGACATTTACTCTCTTCTCCCACCAGGTCGGGCACAGGTGAATAATACTGCCATTTTGCCTGCTCCTCTGCATTTTTTTCCCCATTTTATTAACTACGCTTTAAATCGTGTGTTTCCTCATTTCTAAACACTTTGCTATAGAATCTCACACCCGACCCCAGGTCTGCCCAGTAGAACGGCGCTCACTTCATCCCTATGTGAGGCAGAAGGTGAGTGCGAGTGCAGAGTGCGCAGAGTGTGAAGTAGTGAGTGCAGAGTGAGTGTGCATAGTGTGAGTGCAGAGTGCAGAGTAGTGAGTGCAGAGTAGTGAGTGCAGAGTAGTGAGTGCAGAGTGCAGAGTAGTGAGTGCAGAGTTCAGAGTAGTGAGTGCAGAGTGCAGAGTAGTGAGTAGTGAGTGCAGAGTAGTGAGTAGTGAGTGCAGAGTAGTGAGTAGTGAGTGCAAAGTAGTGAATGCAGAGTAGTGAGTAGTGAGTGGTGAGTAGTGAGTAGTGAGTGAAGAGTAGTGAGTAGTGAGTGCAGAGTAGTGAGTAGTGAGTGCCGAGTAGTGAGTAGTGAGTAGTGAGTGCAGAGTAGTGAGTAGTGAGTGCAGAGTAGTGAGTAGTGAGTGCAGAGTAGTGAGTGCAGAGTAGTGAGTGCAGAGTAGTGAGTAGTGAGTGCAGAGTAGTGAGTGCAGAGTGCAGAGTAGTGAGTGCAGAGTAGTGAGTGCAGAGTAGTGAGTAGTGAGTGCAAAGTAGTGAGTAGTGAGTGCAGAGTAGTGAGTAGTGAGTGCAGAGTAGTGAGTGCAGAGTGCAGAGTAGTGAGTGCAGAGTAGTGAGTGCAGAGTAGTGAGTGCAGAGTGCAGAGTAGTGAGTGCAGAGTGCAGAGTAGTGAGTGCAGAGTAGTGAGTGCAGAGTAGTGAGTAGTGAGTGCAGAGTAGTGAGTAGTGAGTGCAGAGTAGTGAGTAGTGAGTGCAGAGTAGTGCTGTTGAGTGCAGAGTAGTGAGTGCAGAGTAGTGCTGTTGAGTGCAGAGTAGTGAGTGCAGAGTAGTGCTGCTGAGTGCAGAGTAGTGAGTGCAGAGTAGTGCTGTTGAGTGCAGAGTAGTGAGTGCAGAGTAGTGCTGTTGAGTGCAGAGTAGTGAGTGCTGTTGAGTGCAGAGTAGTGTGTGCTGTTGAGTGCAGAGTCGTGTGTGCTGTTGAGTGCAGAGTGCTGTGTATTGGCAATGTAAATGACAATGCCATTTATTTTTGATTGAAAGAAAAAAAATGTCCTGAGCAATGCCAATAGCTCTACCTTTAATGATGCCGAGACCATTGCATTGTAAATGCTTGTTTTAAATGTGTTTATACAGATGGAGGTCCCTGACAGGTCTCCATCTCTGCATTTACAACTCACCAAAACGGTTTAAAGCTGCACTACTGCCTCCTGAACATTGATGAGGAGGGATTGCTGTAAATCATTGAAATCAGACGCTGCATTGCGCTTGATTGAAACCTCTAACAAAGTGTAAACAATTGATCAGGGCAAACACAAGGAGTTGATGGATGGAGCACTGAAACTTTTCAGACACTCACCCGCAGTCACAGATCTGGGTTTAATCCATCCTTGTTCTTTAGCTCACTTTGTCACCGCAGTTCAGACCAAGATATATGTAAATCAGTCTTGACCCTGTAGTGTAGTTCTTATATTCTTGATAGGCTCTGCGCATTGGAATAATATACACTAAAGATTTGACATAGGACTGAGGTCAGTATGTCTCTATCGAGTATACTAAACTTAATTGTGAGTGTCAGCTAGCTCAGAGGTCACTAGAGACTTTCTCGAATACACAAGAAGGGATTCGTTTCTGACAACTGCATAAACATGACAACTTTGTTTCCCCAAGAATAAAACGTATCTTCAGTCGTGGAAACAATAGATAACTATTTCACTCACTCTATCGTGCATGCTTCGTTTCTACAGAGTTTGCAGAGAAAATAGAGAGATGGGCATTTCAATAAAAGGGGTTTATTGAACAGACTTCTTTCTCATGCAAGAGAGGTGAACTGCTACATCGTTAGACAGAATGCAAAGTATAATGCGTACAGCGTAAATAGTAATATAAAATAATACTGTAATAGCATTGTCTGGTGCTATGACATATAAAAATACATACATAAATAACACAGGCTTGAACACTCAACTGGTACTTCTAAAATACGCCTACCCCAATGTACCTAAACTAGGTCTAGTACGAGGGAAGAAGTAAGTGTTGTCTTTAGCATAGGTTTAGTTTTGCCAAGAGTTGCCAAAGGTTTCTCTAGGTTCTAATCAGCTCCATATCTTAGAATTAGAGAGGTTGGTATCTCTTTCACGGACTCAATTTCCCAACACCCCACAAGGGGAGTCAGAAACACTGGAGCTGGATTTCTTGGCAGAGGATAACAGCTTCTGGTGAGTGCGTCAGCTGGAGAGTTGGCTTCCTTCGGCACTTGCTGTAGCGAGCTGCGTCGTGCAAGTAGGTAGTCGAACTGCACCGAACCACAACGTGCTTTTCCATAGCAAGTGATGGTATATTTATACCTTGAAGGTGTTTAGGAAGGCCAGCTTTGACGTAAAGTTGGGCATATGAACGTCATAAATGAACCCCCAAGGAATAGATGTTCATGCATAATAAATGAGTTTTTGGAGAAATCAATATTCAAGCAAGGGGAAATCCCTAACGGCTTAAGAGTCTGGTTTTCCAAGGAATCGTTGTGACGTAGATGAACGGATGGAAGTAGCCATGCCTGTTTTTGGTTAGCATGGACTATGCCTAAATAAGAACTTGAATTCTATGACTATATAAGGGCAACACAAATTGTACCTATATAAGGGCATGAATCGGGAAAATTCATACGGAATCTAAAACGACATACAACAACCCTGTGTCTCATGGGCACAGCCCAGCCTCAACTACCAACCAGGTCTTCCCTGAACCAGTAACAAGCATTCTGGGAGACCGACTTCTGGGTAACACCCTTCATCAGCCAGGCTAGCTTGAATCCAGTGGTAAAGTGAGCAAGGGACCCACGTCTGGGCATACCCTGTCAATTTATTTCGGTTCAGGGAAGACCTGGCTTGGCAGTTCGGGCTGGACTGTTCCGATGAGGGACAGGGTCAAGACTGATTTGCATATAGTTGGGTCAGCAGTGAGGTGGAGATATGTGAGCTAAAGAATGATGATGGATTCAACCCAGATCTGTGACTGGGGTGAGTGGCTGAAATGTTTCAGCGCTCTGTCCATCATCTTCTTGTGTTTGCTTTGTTCACCCTAAGTTGGCAGGGTATGCCCAGACATGGGTCCCTTGCTCACTCTGCTACTCGATTCTAGCTAGCCTGGCTGATGAAGGGTGTTACTCAGAACCGGTCCCAGGATGCTTGTTTCCAGTTCAGGAAGCCCTGGCTTGGCAGTTCGGGCTGGACTGTTCCCATGAGGCACTGGGTTAAGACTGATTTGCATATAGTTGGGCCTGAACTGACATGGCAAAGTGAGATAAAGAACGATGAGGGATTCAACACAGATTTGTGACTGGGGTGAGTGTCTGAAAAGATTCTGTGCTCCGTCCATCATCTCCTTGTGTTTGCTTTGTTCGCACTAAGTTGGCTGGGTATGCCCAGACATGGGTCCCTTGCTCACTCTGCCACTCGATTCAAGCTAGCATGTCTGATGAAGGATGTTACCCAGAAACCTGTCCCAGGATGCTTGTTTCCGGTTCAGGGTAGACCTGGCTTGGCATTTCAGGTTGTACTGTTCTCATGAGGCACAGGGTCAAGACTGATTTGCATATAGTTGGGCCTGAACTTAGGTGGCAAAGTGAGCTAAAGAATGAAGATGGATTCATTCAACCCAGATCTGTGACTGGGGGGTGAGTGTCTGAAGGATTTCATTGCTCCGTCCATCATCTTCTTTTGTCAACAATTGATCAGGGTATGTCACAAATGTTCTGGGTTTCAGCCTGGTCAATAATGCATTTTTAGAGGCAACTAAGAGGAATGGAAGATTTCATTTTTTATTTGTTCTGTATCGTTAAAAATTGGGTCGCTAGTTGGCAGAAGTATGCTCCCGTTGCAAGTAGGGACTGCAATTCTAGTCCGGGTAAGTCAGTCACACACTTAAATCAGCCCATGCCCACCCCACCTCTGGTAGCTTGACACAGAGCAATCAGGCTTAACATAAGAGGCAATCTGTTAAGCAGTTGTTCATACGTAGAAAAAGTAACACAGTGAAAACACCACAAAAAGACTCCACTTAAACGATTGAAAATAGTGTCTCTTTTACTCCTGACAACAAGATAAAAATGATAAGAATCCAATTAAAGCATCTCAAATCGCGAATAATTCAAGAATATACAATGTTGAAAGAGCCCTTGTGCTTTCAGTAGGTTATTTACAGTTACATTAGGGAAATGACAGCGATCCATGCCATGGATCAGGAACAGACTTTCTCCCCGGGTCAGCACAAAGCAATGCTTCCAAGGTTATTACAGTTAAAATGCAATGTCAGGTTTGTGGGAAACTGATCTACTCACTCCATTCAGGGCCACCCCAAAACAGTTGGTGCGCAGCAGGGATCTCATAAGTCCTGGTGTACACTGTACCTTTCTTGGGGGATTCCAGCGTTGCTTTTGGCCTTGGAATCAGGACTTGTGTTGCAGGACTCTCCTCTTGCTGAATACAATGCAGTGATTGGAGTCACGGAGGGCAGACACCCATCTTTCCTTGATGCATGCAGAGAGTGCTGGATCGCAGTGGACTGCCTTCGGGTGGTGCAGCTTTCGCAAAGTCAGCAAACACAATTGTCTGCGCCCACAGGCCCTGCAGTAGCAGACGTGAGTCAGATTTGAATGGCTACTTCTGTAGGTGACAGAATCAATGCTGTAGGGTCACTAGTAGCATATGGTTTACAGGCCCTGGGTATATTGAATACCACTTTACTAGTGACTTATAAGTGAACCAAATATACCAATCATGGATAAACCAATTGTCACCACATTTTATATAGGAGCACATGCACTTCAGCACTGGTCAGCAGTGGTAAAGTGCTCAGAGAGCTAAAGCCTGCAAAATCGAAGTCAGACAAAGAGGAGGAGGAAAGCAAAAAGTTTGGGATAACCCTGCAAAAAGGGACATTTCCAGCACAACTCCCCTCTAGCCTAAAGCCAGGGTAGCCTAATCAATACGTTGATGGACTTACCTACTCATGTGATAGAACATGGACAATGGCCCACTACTGCAGGGGCACTTGCCAGTTCTACGTCTCTCTGAACTCAGTTGGATCCATCTGTCTAAACTCCCAGGGTCCACTGAACTGACCCATGCATGGGGAACACTTCTCACCTGTGGACCTCATCAGGTTGCAAAAAGTTGTAGAAAACTGATCCAGTCATTCTCACCGCCCAGGTCAGAGGCAGCATGCTAACACAGTAGAGCGGATAGCACATTGGCAGTCCCTCCTGTAGCCCAGCAGGCAGCAGACCAACATAGCAAAGCAGTTAGCAAAATGGGAGTCCCTCCTGCAGTACAGCTCCTCTTCTTGGCAGAGTTTCCTTAGAACCCCAAAGTGAACTGGTGAGAGGGAGGTCATAGACCCAATACTTATACCCAAATGTGTCCGTAAGTGGAGGTAACTGCAATGTAAACCCTGAGTAGTGCACAAGTCTCCTCAGCCCAGCTCTGTCTGCCAGCCTATCTGTGGGGGAGTAAATAAGTGTTTTGTGTGAGGTGATACAAGGTGTCTGTGTCAGCCCTACCCCTCCCTCTTGCCCAGGAAGACCCATCAGTATTCAGATGGATGCAGATACAGCTGAGTGTCCTTTACTTGTGGCTGTCTAGAGGGAATGCACAAAGTGTAGCTGTCACCTCACCCCAGACATGTTTTGGAGACTTACTGTAAGGCACACAAGAGAGCTAAGAGCAGGAAAATGTCCACTTTCTAAAAGTGGCATTTGTAAACTAGTAATATCGGATCCAACTTTGCCATTTAAGAGTATTTTTTTATTATCAATCCAATGATATAATACATAAATCAGCTACTCCTCTGCAATCGGGTATTACACTTAAAAAGGGTATTTAACCCCTCCCCTGCTGATGACGGAACCGCTCCGTCATCAGCTACGGTTGGGCTGTGCTGATGACGGAGTGGTTCCGTCATGGCCCGGCCGCCGCGCCTGCGCGGCGCTGATTTCGCACCTGCGCGGCCGTTGTATTGAGCGGGGCGGGTCATGACGGAACCGCTCCGTCACCAGCACAGCTCAACCGCGGCTGGTGATGGAGCGGTTCTGTCACCAGCATGCGGCCGCCGCGCGGCCGCCCCGCCCCTGTAGCGCTGCGGAGGAATAGCCGCCGCAGCGAAAGGGTTAAGAAATTCCCAATTTTAACCTATGATAGGAGCAGGCCTCACAATAGTGAAAACGAACTTGTGTGGTTTTCACTACCAGGACATGTAAAACAAAATGGTACATGTCCTACCTATTACTTACACAGCACCCTGCCTTTAGGGCTACATGGTGCCTACCTTAAGAGTGAGTGATATGTAATAAAAGGGGAGTTTAAGGCTTGGCAAGTAGTTGATAATGCCAAGTCCAAATGGCAGTAAACTGTGCCTTCAGACCCTGCAGTGCCAGGCCTGAGTCAGGTTTGAAAGGCTACTTCTGTGGGTGGCACAATCATTGCTGCAAGCCCACTAGCATTTGGTTTACAGGCCTTGAGGATATGGTATAACACTGTACTAGGAACTTAGAAGTAAACAAAATATGCCAATTATGGATAAACCAATTGTCATCACATTTTAGATGATAGCACATGCACCTTAGCACTGGTCAGCAGTGGTAAAGTGCTCAGAGTACTAAAGCCAGCAAATACGTAATCAGAAAAAGAGGAGGAGGAAGGCAAAATGTTTGGGATAACCCTGTAAAGAGGCCCATTTCCAACATTTATGTTATAACATCATCAATGGATATCATTAACATTAATAGAGGGGTGAAGATTATTTTGAAACAAGTTCAATATGCTACTAACATTATCAAAGTTTGCCATTAGTTCACAGCTTTAAGCAATTTTTGTTATTGAATGTACATTTGGTGCAAATATCATGGGGTAAACTAAAAGGTATTTACAGCAAATAATTTTAGAAAACAAATCAAATATCTGAAGGAATAGTCAGTCTTTAAAAATGAATCCACTTTTTCAGTTACATTGTCATCATTCAATAAATCAGTTAAGAATCCAGAGGCCCAATGTACGACCCTTTTTTGCAGCCCCAAACGAGAGAACCTCCCATTTGCGGCCGCAAAAAAGGTTAATAGCATGTACAAATGCTATTTTGCGAGTCCCTTCCTAATAGCAAGTCAACATGCTATGTACCAGTGTTTTGCTACCCCATATGCGGCCGTAAAACACTCGCAGTTTACCACATACTTCAAGAAGGGGAACCCCTTCCCCTTTGTGAGTATGTTAGAAAATAATTTTTAAGAGCAGGCAGTGATCCCAGAGACTATAGCCTGAGCTTAAAAAAAATGAAACTGAAAAGCTTAATATTTCTTTTTTTAAATGCATCCCGTTTTCCTTTAAGGAAAACAGGCTGCTTTAAAAAAAAAGCTGCTTTATTAAAAAGCAGTCCCAGACATGGTGGTCTGCTGATCCCAGCAGGCCACCTTCCCTGGGAGGGCTATCATTCCCAATGGGCTTGCAAATTGCGAGAGGCTCATTAATATTAATGAGCCTCGCAATTTGCGACCCCATTAGAAATCGCAAACAGTGTGAAATACACTGTTGTACATTGGAAATTGTGCCATAAGTTCACAGCTTTAAGCAATTTTTGTTTTTGAATGTACATTTAGTGCAAATATCATGTGGGTTAAAGTAAAAGGTATTTACAGCAAATAATTTTAGAAAACAAATCAAATATCTGGAGGAATAGTCAGTCTTTAAAAATGAATCAACTTTTTCAGTTACATTGTCATCAATCAATAAATCAATTAAGAATCCAGGGGCCAAATGTACGACCTTTTTTTGTGGCTGCAAACGAGAGAACCTCCCGTTTGCGGCCGCAAAAAAAGGTTAATAGCATGTACAAATGCTATTTTGCGAGTCCCTTCCTAATAGCAAGTCAACATGCTATGTACCAGTGTTTGCGGCCAAATTTGCCGCCGCAAAACACTCGTAGTTTACCACTTACTTCATGAAGGGGAACCCCTTCCCCTTTGTGAGTATGTTGGAAAATAATTTTTAAGAGCCGGCAATGATCCCAGAGACTATAGCCTGAGCTTAAAAAAAATGAAACTGAAAACTTTAATATTTCTTTTTTTAAATGCATCCCGTTTTCCTTTAAGGAAAACAGGCTGCTTTAAAAAAAGCTGCTTCATTAAAAAGCAGTCCCAGACATGGTGGTCTGCTGAGCCCAGCAGGCCACCATCCCTGGGAGGGCTATCATTCCCAATGGGCTTGCAAATTGCGAGAGGCTCATTAATATTAATGAGCCTCGCAATGTGCGACCCCATTAGGAATCGCAAACAGTGTGAAATACACTGTTGTACATCGGAAATTGCGGCATTCATTCACAGCTTTAAGCAATTTTTGTTTTTGAATGTACATTTAGTGCAAATATCATGTGGGTTAAAGTAAAAGGTATTTACAGCAAATAATTTTTAAAAACAAATCAAATATCTGAGGGAATAGACAGTCTTTAAAAATGGATTCACTTTTTCGGGTACATTGTCATCATTCAATAAATCAATTACGATTCCAGGGGCCAGATGTACGACCCTTCTTTTACGGCCACAAAATGGAGAACCTCCCGTTTGCGACAGCAAAAAAGGGTAATAGCATGTACAAATGCTATTTTGCGAGTCCCTGACTGTGAGTATGTTGGAAAATACGTTTTAAGAGCAGGCAGTGGTCCCAGAGACCATAGCCTGAGCTTAAAAAAATGAAACTGAAAAGTTTCATATTTCTTTTTTAAAATGAATCCCGTTTTCTTTCAAGGAAAACGGGATGCATATAGAAAAAAAAAGCTGCTTTATTAACAAGCATTGGCATAGCCAATAGGTCTCGCCTTTGGGACCTTATCTGTTTAGCCATGAATCATATTATCCATAATTTTACATTAACTATTAAAGACATCAAAGTTTGTGGTAAATCATCTAAGATATGAATTATGAGGTGTGGCTATGTGTACTGTTGAACGGCGTGGCATAGAATTGGTGGCGTATTGAATTATGTTAGGTTTGATTATGTGGAATGTAATTATGTGGTATGAGTTGGGCTAAATTATATGCAGTGGTTTTGCAGGGAATTATGTGGAGTGGTCAGGGACGGGAAACTACATGGCACACAAACAATAATGTGTGGGAATCAGATTCCACTAATATTTATAATTTGTGTATTTACCAAATCAAGTGCCTAATTTAATTTAAGCGCACAGGCATGACAAAATAAACGAATGGCATTTGTCATTTGTATAACTATTGAATGTTAGCGGGCGGGCTGAAAGGCTCTCGGTCACTGTCACTCTCTCGTGTGCACGCCCAGAGGCTCTTGGAATTTACATATGCAAACATCGGCGCTCGCCCTTCCCCTTACAGACTAGCCAATAGACGGAAAAGCTGGCCCTGCCGAGCCAGTCACCACCCCATTGGATTCCAGAAACGCTTCCTTAAACACAAAAACTTGTCTTCATGCGATTGGTCCAAATCAGCACCAACGTTAGCCTATCCCTTCCGCATTGGTCGTGTCCCAGCCAGGGCAGGTGGTTCACAATTTATATAAAAACTATAATTAATTATAGCAAAACCATGTTTAGCAAAGTAAACGTTTTAAAAGCACGAAATTACTGCAGTGGTGCAGCCCTAAGGACTGTATTTTTACAGGAAAAGCAGCCTCCTACGTCTGTGAAGAATGAGCGGCAGGATTTAAAGTAATTTCTGTTATTTTGTGTTATTTCAGGAGCGCAACAGTCACAGGCAGTTTGCGGAATAGAGCAAAACCGGCCACGTGACAAATTAGTAATTTTAAATGTGTATTATTTGTAACAGTGTGAGGCAGAACACAGGACTAAACCAATACTGTGAAAGGAAAAGCTCTACGTAGGAAGGGCAGATAGTGCGAGATCTGCGGCGGCACCTCTGCCTGACGCAGCCATGGCGAAAATGGATCATATGAGCGGATCGATGGCTGCGGTGAGGGAGGATAGGCAGCACGTGTGTATCCTGTCTGAGCTTTCAGCACTACAAATGCAGAGCACGTTTAATTACTAGAAATGTTGTGAAGGCCAACCTAATTAAGAGTAGCCATCTTGTGGCATTTCCGTTGCTATGACAACAAAAGCAGCTTTAGTTGCCATATCAACGAAAATGCCGCAAGACGGCGTCAGACTATCCACAGGCCGTACGGACACGCGCATGCTGTCTGCTATGGACAAATGGCAAGACCAGCCATGTTTGTCCTTGCAGACGCGTGCACGAAAGCCGTACCAGAATCGATTACAAAAGGTACTCGCAATAGCGAGAGCAGCGTTTGTGCTGCTTTCTCCAGGCGAGACCTAAAAAGCAGTCCCAGACATGGTGGTTTGCTGAGCCCAGCAGGCCACCATCCCTGGGAGGGCTGTCATTTCCAATGGGATTGCAAATTACACGAGGCTCATTAATATTAATGAGCCTCGCAATTTGCGACCCCATTAGGAATCGCAAACAGTGTGAAATGCACTGTTGTACATCAGAAATTGCGCCTTGCAAATTGCAACTCGCAAAAGAGTCGCAATTTGCAATGCACAATTTTCTTGGTCGTACATCATGCCACAAGCTGTTAATACAGAATCACCAGTGAGAACAGGTGGGAATTGTGAGAGATACTAGACGCAAAAACAGACTGTTCTGGTATAAACCGGTGGAACCATGTCCCTAGGTGAATGAATGGGGCACTTGAACTATTGAGTTTTCATGAACAGAAACTCAAAACTTCCTAATGGAGTTTACATCCATCATTAAAGGGGGTGGATTTAGATTAGTCGGAGGAGAGGGCGGGGCAAAGAGATACAATGATGTGGCTAAACAGGAGGGTTTTTCTTAAATACATGTTATGAAAGATGATTGTAAGCAAAAGGATAATTACATGTATAAACGAATAATTGAATTAAGACCTGTATAGGGTGCACACTAGCTTTAATAGTACCTCTTGGCGCTGAACATCAGGCAGTTCAATAGATAAGGACAACATACAGCATTGTCCTTCTTTAACGAATGGTAGAATATCAGCTAACAGGTATAGATCACTGGTTCTTAGCCTTTTGACTTCTGTGGCCTCACTTAATCATTACTGGAACCCAGGAACCCCCCCTTGAGTTATTACTGGAAGCTGGGAATTTTCAAAGCAAAAAAATACACACAAAATACAGAAACACGCATTCATCAAACAAATACACAAAGATAAAAAAAATTGTAATTCACAACCCAATTTTAAAAAAACAACATTTTTAGTCTAAGGGAAATGTTGGAGGTTTTCTAAATTATTTTGAGGTTATTCAACATCCATACTCGATTCTGTTTGATGCGCATGCACTGCTCCTACAAATCACTCTGAGGATACTATTTTACTTTTTAGCCTCCTGTTTCAAATTCCTTCAAATTTACAGACGATTTAAAAATGTTCAATTTTCAATTGTACTTCTTTATTTCTATACACTTCAATATTCTGTTTTTATTATTTAATTTTCTAAGCAGTTGTGTACCTCCAGAGTAGGCTTGGGGACCCCCAGGGGTCCTCAGACCACAGGCTAAGAAGTCCTGGTGTTTATATAACTTGAGAGATCTACAAGTATAAGATTGGTACTAAATCAGGGCAGGTATCAGGTGCATGCAAGATGGCAACCTAAGTTTAGATAACAAGTTATTATGCATATTATGAAATGAAACTAGATTTTACAAAGTGCTCAATTGCCCATGGGCGTCTTGGCGCTGGTCCAGCAACAGAAGAATGAAAGAGAAGAAAATAGCGGCCTAGATAAGGATCTACAAATTAAACAGACAGGTTGTAAGGGTCTTTCTGAAGGAGGACAAGGAGGGACATATTTTTAAGTGGCGTGGCAATGCATTCCAATGTTTGGTTGTCTCGTAAATAAAGCTTCTACCACCCCAACAGGCTCTTTTGCCTTTAAGGACAATCAGATTGAAAGCTAGTGGGGAACGCAATGGGCCAGGCGGAACATACCGAATTAATTTATTTTTAAAATGGTCTGGTCCTACATCATGCAAAGCCTTGAAAGCAATACACAAAGCCTTGAAGTCGATACGCTTGTATACTAACAACCAGTGAAGATGGACCAATGCCTTAGAGACAGTGTGATGCTTAGGTATTCCAAACCGATACCAAAGGGGATGATGGACGTAGCATTTGAGCAAATCAAACACTCACCCCCAGTTAACTGATCTGGGTGTAATCCATCATCATTCTTTAGCTCACTCCACCACCCCAGTTCAGACATGGCCATAAGCAAAGCAGTCTGACCCTTTGCCTCCTGGGAACAGTCCAGCCCGAACTGCCAAGCCATGTCTTCCCTGGACCGGAAACAAGCATCCTGGGACCGGTTTTGGGTTCATAACCCTCATTAGGCAGGCTATCTTGAATCCAGTGGCAAAGTGAGCTAGGGACTCACGTCTGAGCATACCCTGCCAACTTAGGTATTCCAAACCAATACCAAAGGGGATGATGGACGGAGCATTTTAGCAAATCAAATACTCACCCCAGTCAACTGATCTGGGTTTAATCCATCATCATTCTTTAGCTCACTCCACAACCCCAGTTCAGACATGGCCATATGCAAATCAATCTGACCCTGTGCCTTATGGGAACAGTCCAGCCCGAACTGCCAAGCCATGTCTTCCCTGGACTGGAAACAAGCATCCTGGGACTGGTTTCGGGTTCATAACCCTCATCAGGCAGGCTATCCTGAATCCAGTGGCAAAGTGAGCAAGGGACCCACGTCTGGGCATACCCTGCCAACTTAGTCAAGTCAAGTCAAGTCAGAAAATGTATATAGCGCACTACATACCCAGAGGGTCTCAAGGCGCTTGAGGGGGGGTGGGGAATTACTTGTCAAATATCCACGTTTTAAGTTGTTTTCTGAATGCTAGGTGGTTCTGGGTAAGGCGAAGGTAAGTGGGAAGTGAGTTCCAGGTTTTAGCTGCCAAGTAGGAGAAGGATCTACCTCCCATGGTGGTTTTGTTGATGCGAGGTACAGTGGCAAGGGCTTGGTTGGAAGATCGTAGCTGGCGGGAGGGGCTGTAGAAGGACAGTCGTGTGTTGAGGCATTCTGGTCCGATTTCTAAGCATGGGCGAATTTTGCGAATCTCGCGTTCGCGAATTTTGCGGATTTGCGAACTCGCAATCCGCAAAATCCGCAAATTCCCGCGAATTTGCGGATTTTTTTTTTGTGTTCGCGCGTGTTTCTGCCAGTTCGCGAGGGTTTTTACAATTTCGCAATTTGCGAACTTACCTGTCGGGTCGCAAGTTTTGCGAACTTGTTGTTTCTACGTGTCCAGCCTGTTTGGGACACTCTTCTTCATCACTGCCACTCTCTGTCACCACTGCCACTCTCTGACTACTCATGCCACCCTCTGGCCCACCCATGCCACCCTCTGTTTCATCACCACACCCTCTGGTTGTCCAGTGTACATTATTTTCGGCAAAGCAAAGCACACCTTCCCTGCCTCAAGTGACCTGAATTAATTTGGGGCTGATTAATGTGTCACAGAATATTTTTTTAGCTGGCACCTGCTTCCTTAGTGCTTCCTGATTAGTGATCTTTTGCACTTGCTAAGTGCTTTCATTGTTGCAAAATTAGTTACAACACCTGCCCTGCCCCAACTGACAATAATGAATTAGGGGCTGATTAATGGATTTTAACTTCCAGCCTGGCTCCTGCTTGTCTCCCTTAGCTGTAATTCAGGACCTTTGTGGCATATGTGTAACTATTCTGAGGTTCAGAGCAGGGTCACATAATAGTTGCAACTGGCAACTGAACTCTGGAGGGGCCCCTCAGGAAGCACTACAGGAAATGGCTACTAATGATGAGCCTGAACTTTTGAACCTGGTAAGTAGTTTCAGTTTTGCTAAGATCGTATTTCTGCAATTTAGCACTTACTCGCGGGGTGCGAAGTTGTACTGGCAAGCCGCGAACTCACGCGAACAGTGCGAGCAAGCCATAAAATCCGCTGCTCGCGGATTTGCGGATTTTGCGGGAGATTCGCGGATCTCGCGGATTGCGAATTTACCGAAAATCCGCAAAATCCGCGAGCGAAACGGATTTTCCGCCCATGCTTACCGATTTCGTAGAGTGCTTTGTGTGCGTGGGTTAGGAGCCGGAAAGTGATCCTCTTATTGACGGGAAGCCAGTGGAGGTTTTTCAGGTGACCAGAGATATGTTCTTTACGCGGGATGTCTAATATGAGCCTGGCTGAGGCGTTTTGGATTCGTTGGAGTTTTTTCTGGAGTTTAGCGGTAGTACCGGCGTAGAGGGTGTTTCCATAGTCCAGTCGGCTCGTGACAAGAGCGTGGGTGACCGTTTTCCTAGTCTCGATGGGGATCCAACGAAATGTTTTTTTGAGCATGCGAAGAATGTTGAAGCAGGATGAGGAGACGGCGTTGACTTGTCTGTTCATTGAAAGTGAGGAATCCAGGATGACGCCCAGGTTCCGTGCGTGGTCTGTCGGGATGGGTGCATTTCCAAGGGCTTCTGGCCACCAGGAGTCGTCCCATGCGGATGGGGAGGTACCTAAGATGAGGACTTCTGTTTTATCTGAATTCAGTTTCAGACGGCTGAGTTTCATCCATTCGGCTACTTCTTTCATTCCTTCGTGTAGGTTAGTTTTGGCGGTGCTAGGGTCATTGGTGAGTGATAAGATAAGTTGAGTGTCATCCGCGTAGGAGATGATGTTGAGGTTGTGTTGTCGGGCGATGGTCGCGAGGGGGCTCATGTATACGTTGAAAAGGGTGGGGCTGAGTGAAGACCCTTGTGGTACGCCGCAGATGACTTCAGTGGCCACTGACTTGAATGGTGGAAGGCGGACTCTCTGTGTTCTTCCGGTGAGGAACGAGGTGATCCATTCTAGTGCTTTTCCTTGGATTCCGATGTTTCTGAGGCGCTGTAGAAGGGTGCTATGGCAGACTGTGTCGAAGGCTGCGGAGAGGTCGAGGAGGATGAGGGCGACTGTGTCTCCATTGTCCAGTAGAGTACGAATGTCGTCCGTTGCTGCGATGAGGGCGGTCTCAGTGCTGTGTTTTGCTCGGAAGCCGGATTGTGAGGAGTCGAGGGATTTGTTAGCTTCGAGGAAGGTGGCGAGCTGGTTGTTGACAGCTTTCTCGATGACTTTGGCCGGGAATGGAAGGAGCGAGATGGGGCGGTAATTTTTGAGTTCGGTGGGGTCAGCTGTGGGTTTCTTCAGGAGGGCGCTGAGTTCGGCATGTTTCCAGCTTTCCGGGAAGGTTGCGGAGTCGAGGGAGCGGTTGATGACGTCTCGGAGGTGCGGTGCTATGATGGAGTTAGCTTTGTTAAAGATGTGGTGAGGGCATGGGTCAGTGGGGGATCCTGAGTGGATGGAGTTCATCAGGCGGATGGTGTCCTCAGTGGAGATTGGGTTCCAGTCATTAAGGATGTTCGAGGGGGGTGAAGGTTCAGCAGATGGTTGGGTGGGTTGGTCTCCGGGTTGGTTGTCGAAGCTGTTGTGGATGTCTGCAATTTTGTTGTGGAAGAATGAAGCTAGGGAGTCACAGAGGGCTTGAGAGGGGGTGATGTCGTTAGAGTTGGCCGAGGGGTTGGTAAATTCCTTGACGATGTTGAAGAGTTCCTTGCTGTTGTGGGCGTTGTTATCTAGTCGGTCCTTGAAGGCGGTTTTCTTGGCCTTTCGGATCAGTTGGTGGTGTATGCGGGTGGCGTTTTTGAAGGCGTCCTTGGTGTTGGTGGATGGGTCTTTTTTCCAGGCCTTCTCAAGGGAGCGGCAGAGTTTCTTGGATTTCTTAAGATCATCGTTGAACCAGGAGGCCTTCTTGCTGCCAAGTTTGCTTTGTCGTTTTTTCAGTGGTGCTAGGATGTCGGCGCTGTTGGATAACCAAAGGGTGAGGTTGGTGGCGGCTTGGTCGGGGTTTGAGGAGTAGGCTGGGGGGTTTAGAAGAAGCGATGAGGAGATCTGGTCGATGGTGATTTTGTTCCAGTTTCTTTGCAGAGTAGGTTGTGGGTGGTTGTTGGGTTTGGGCTTGTTGTAAGTGAAGTGAACGCAGCTGTGGTCAGTCCAGAGGAGAGCTGTAGTGTGGCTGAAGGAGACATGATTGCTGGAGGTGAAGATAGGGTCGAGAGTGTGACCTGCGATGTGGGTGGGGGAAGTGACCAGTTGTTTAAGTCCGAGGTTGGCGAGGTTTTCCAAAAGGGTGGTGGAGTTGTGGTCATTGTTCTTTTCAAGGTGAAAATTGAGGTCTCCCAGAAGGATGTAATCTTTGGAGGGGAGCGCGTGTGGAGTGATGAAGTCCGTGATGTCCTCGCTAAATTGTGCGCGGGGTCCTGGTGGCCTGTAAAGGAGGGTGCCTCTGAGTGTGGTCTTGGGGTTGATGTGGATCTGGAAGTGAAGGTGTTCAGAGTTGGCGAGATTGACGTCGGAGCTGGTTGAGATGTGGATGGATTTCTTATGGACGATAGCGATTCCTCCTCCTGTGTGGCCGGTACGGTCCTTACGTGTGATCTTATAATCTTCTGGGATGGCAATGGTGATGTCTAGGGCGGAAGAGGCGTTCATCCATGTTTCTGTTAGGAAGGCGACGTCCGGAGAGATGGTATCTAGTAGATTCCATAGGTCAATGGCGTGCCTGTGGACCGATCGGGTGTTGAGCAAGATGCATTGTAGGTGGTTGGGGTCGGGAATCTGTAGTGTGATCGTAGCGGAGTTGTTGACGGTGCCGAAGAATTTGCATGAGTAGCATGAGAAAGGTCCATGGGTGTGTCCAGGAGCGGCTTGGATGCAGTTGGGGGAGCGGCCGGGGTTAAGGGCTAGGAGGGTGGTGGCATCGTAGGTAATGCGGGAGGGCTGGGCAATGGGAGGGCCAGGGGGTCTGGCGCTGGGCGCGGTCCAGAACAAAGCGATACCAAAGGGGATGATGGACGAAGCATTTGAGCAAATCAAACACTCACACCTATTCAACTGATCTGGGTTTAATCCATCATCATTCTTTAGCTCAATCCACCACCCCAGTTCAGACATGGCCATATGCAAATCAGTCTGACCCTATGCCTCATGGGAACAGTACAGCCCGAACTGCCAAGCCATGTCTTCCCTGGACTGGAAACAAGCATCCTGGGACCGGTTTCGGGTTCAACACCCTCATCAGCCAGGCTATCTTGAATCCAGTGGCAAAGTGAGCAAGGGACCCACGTGTGGGCACACCCTGCCAACTTAGGGCAAACAAAGCGACACCGAAGGGGATGATGGACGGAGCATTTGAGCAAATCAAACACTCACCCCAGTCAACTGATCTGTGTTTAATCCATCCTAATTCTTTAGCTAACTCCACCACCCCAGTTCAGACATGGCCATATGCAAATCAGTCTGACCCTGTGCCTCATGGGAACAGTCCAGCCCGAACTGCCAAGCCATGTCTTCCCTGGACCGGAAACAAGCATCCTTGGACCGGTTTGGAGTTCATAACCCTCATCAGCCAGGCTATCTTGAATCCAGTGGCAAAGTGAGCAAGGGACCCACATCTGGGCATACCCTGCCAACTTAGGGCGAACAAAGGGATACCAAAGGGGATGATGGACGGAGCATTTGAGCAAATCAAACACTCACCCCCTGTCAACTGATCTGGGTTTAATCCATCATCATTCTTTAGCTCACTCCACCACCCCAGTTCAGACATGGCCATATGCAAATCAGTCTGACCCTGTGCCTCATGGGAACAGTCCAGCCCGAACTCCCAAGCCATGTCTTCCCTAGACTGGAAACACGCATCCTGGGACCGGTTTCGGGTTCATAACCCTCATCAGCCAGGCTATCTTGAATCCAATGGCAAAGTGAGCAAGGGAACCACGTCTGGGCATACCCTGCCAACTTAGGGCGAACAAAGCAATACCAAAGGGGATGATGGACGGAGCATTTGAGCAAATCAAACACTCACCCCAGTCAACTGATCTGGGTTTAATCCATCATCATTCTTTAGCTCACTCAACCACCCCAGTTCAGACATGGCCATATGCAAATCAGTGTGACCCTGTGCCTCCTGGGAATAGTCCAACTCGAACTGCCATGCCATGTCTTCCCTGGACCGGAAACAAGCATCCTGGGACAGGTTTCGGGTTCATAACCCTCATCTGCCAGGCTATCTTGAATCCAGTGGCAGAGTGAGCAAGGGGCCCATGTCTGGGCATACCCTGCCAACTTAGGGTGAATAAAGCGATACCAAAGGGGATGATGGACGTAGCATTTGCGCAAATCCAAATAATCTGTTTTTATTATTAAATTTTCTAAGCAGTTTCGTACCTCCAGAGTAGGCTGTAGGCTTCGCGGACCCCCAGGGGACCTGAGACCACAGGCTAAGAAGTCCTGGTGTATATATAACTTGAGAAATCTACAAGTATAAGATTGTTACTAAATCAGGACAGGTATTAGGTGCATACAAGATGGCAACCGAAGTTTAGATAATACGTTATTATGCATATTATGAAATGAAACTACATTTTACAAAGCGCTCAATTGCCCATGGGCGTCTTGGCGCTGGTCCAGCAAAAGAAAAATGAAAGAGAAGAAGATAGCGGCCTAGATAAGGGTCTACAAATTAAACAGCCAGGTCGCAAGGGTCTTTCTGAAGGAGGACAAGGAGGGACATATTTTTAAGTGGAGTGGCAATAAATTCCAACGTTTGGTTGTCTCGTAAATAAAGCTTCTACCGCCCCAACTGGCTCTTTTGACTTTGGGGACAATCAGATTGAAAGCTAGTGGGGACCGTAATGGTCTAGGAGGAACATACCGAATGAGTTTTTTTTTTTTAAATAGTCTGGTCCTACATCATGCAAAGCCTTGAAAGCAATACACAAAGCCTGAAAGTCAAAATGATTGTATACTGGCAACCAGTGAAGATGAACCAATGCCTTAGAGACAGACTGATGCTTAAGTATTCCAAACAGCTGTCGGTCAGCAGCATTCTGCAGGATCTGTAGGATATTAAATACTGTGGGGACATTTTGAGGGTAAATTTACAAAGTGACAAAGTTGTTAACGCCTGATATCAGATCCAACAGTATTAAGGCAGTTAGTAAATCATAATTTTCTTCTCCAATTAAATTTGGTGTAACAATCACAAAGAAGGTCTTACAGGTCATAGGTAGAAGATAAAGAAATGTAGAACCTGCCTATATTCTATCTTTAGACTCGATCTCCGCAAGACTGTAAAGGATGATTAGGAGCACACTATGACATTGAAGGGTGGGGCGTGAAAAAGTATTAATATTGAGGATTGTGCAGTTGTTTTTACTCTCTCTGTGTTGACAGATGTACATTTGTTTTAAAAGAAATTAATGAATTTCTACATGCAACACAAAGTGATGTCCTGATAAAGAAATGCTTTAATTTCAAAATGCATAGAATCTTCTGACAAATGTGAAATCTCAAACTATTTACTTTGTGGATAATTACCACTGACATCAATTTCTAACTGATATGTGAATCTACAAAATGAAGACAATTATTTATTAGGAGAGAATAATTTGTCTATAAATTTAATAAGTAATGCTTGGGAAATTTGAAAAAGTACTAAGGACATGTGTTAAATAATTATGGCATCCATAGGTTTAAATACTGCAAGTGCCTAACAGTGACATGCTTTCTCAGGAGGTATTACCAATAAGTACCTTTGGTATGAATACAATTATTAAGATACTTTCCTACTTGGTGAAACAAGTAAGAAGTAACTATATCAAAATGCAAATATGCATTTGGACAAAGATTACCACAGTTAATGCAGTTCGGCATAATAAGAAGAAGAAGAATACAGACTTGGTGTCACAATCTCAAACTAGTTCGGCACAAACTGACAGATTATTTATCTACCCACTAGTGATTTTACTCCCTCACAAATACAGCTTGCAACTGTGTAGCACTGAAAGGGATTCCTGCTTTCTATGCATAACCAGTGTTGCAGGCAGATGATGCTGAAGAGGGCGTGCAGTGAGGAAAAGCTGAATTTTATTAAGCAGAGGAGCCCAAGGAGGAAGCAGCTGCAGAAATCAAAGTCTAACTGACAAGATTCAAACCCCACAAAAGCCCTCGCGCGGAACAAAACAAGATTCTAAAAAAAATGAGGGAAGCAGAGGATTCGCCAGACCACGAGGGCCACAGCAAATAAACAGAAATAAAGGTTAAAAAAATGCAAAGAAATACGAAGCAAAATTAATTGACCCTAACGTGCAACAAACACCACATAACTACCAGTTCCCTGTCCTTTAAAACGAAACAATACTAAAATGTTTTGGTTTTGTAAAGTTAGTAATTGCCATTGCCTGCCCTTATCATATTAAAAGAGGAAGTGTGACAGATAATTATGGATAATTGAAGCAACATAATTTTCTCAGTTTTAAACGAATGTAGTAAACGGATCTCTGATTATGCCCAGTGATATTATGCTCTTGCCTGGGTCTGGGGTTGCTTATGTTCCCTTCTTGATGGTGCCTCGTCTGGGAGTTTGGGATAAAATATTCCCCTAAGGAGCAAGCGTGGATTGGCTAAGCAGGTAAAAAACACTGGGTTGGAATGCAACGCAGAGCAATTGCTATTGATTTAGAGTATTTCCAAGCATTCCTTCCATCACCTGTGTATTTGTTGTAACTCTCTAAGTGGCTAAGGGTATGCCCATATGTGGGCCCCTTGCTTGGTATGCCATAGGATTTAAGCTATACATCACTGATAAGGTGTAACAAGGCTGAAACTGGACTGGGGTTTCTTGTGTTCTCCTCTGTGGGTCGGGGAGGGAGGCTTCAGCCTGGCAGTTCAGGGTGAGCTGTTCCCATGAGGAGCAGGGCAAAAGTGACACAGTTGGCAAAAACAGAAGGATTTAGAATACACCTGCAGCATTTGCCAGTGGCTTGGACTATTTTCAAGCGTCCCTTCCCATCACCGTTTATGGTTTTGTTGAAACACCTCCTCCTGACCGCAGGGATTTCTTTACTCATAAGATATAATACAATATTAGAGGAGGATTCCATTTAGCCCACCCTCTACGTCTTGAACCTAAGACTCTGGGCAGTGAGTTTATGACGAACAGTAGTACAGCTAGCCTGGCCACATTGGCAGCCTCCCCTCGGGTGTCTGTGGGGCATCAGGTAGTTGAGGCTCGGTGATACACCAATGCCACTGACAGTGCAAACCCAACTTAATGTCTAGAAGTCTCAGGTTCATTTGTATTTATATATGCATGTATTTAATTATATTGCATAACAAATGCAAGAAATTAAATGAACCTATAGTCTCAGTTCCTGAAAAAAAAAATACAATTATGATAGATATGGAAAAGTGAAGTGGATAATACAAGATGGCCATAATGGTAATAACAATGAGTGAAAAGAAAGATGCTACAAAGACACAGTTTGTATAAAACACTATTCAGTAGGGTAGTTCAGTATAACTGTAGCAAATAAAAAGTACATCTCTCAAAAGAATATAGAAATGTGGGATATAAGTACATAATACACAGAGCACAAATCTGGCAGATGCATTTAAGAAGTACTTCCTCAATCTTTATTGATGCTGATGAGCGCATTGATGATACATCAGGACCACTGCTTTGCTCACCATATTCTGTCTTCTGTGCTCACAATCTCCCATTTTCTATGGTGAGAGCTTGTGTTCACTTTATTTCGCCAATATTTCAAGAATTATCAATATTTGTTTCTGAAGAAAACATAATTCTGGAATACTTCAGATGAGCCTCGACCTGTCCATTTTTAAAGAACCTTTTACTTAATGCTTTTAATCCGGGAAACAACCATTACAACACAGTTATTACAACGCACTACCTTTAAAATGCAGCTGTTACAACGCAACTGCCTTTACATCGCATGCCATTACAACGCAGTCATTACAATGCATGTCACTACAACACATGCCATTACAAAGCATACCATTACAACACATGCCATTACAACGCATTATAAGGTAAGGGATGGAGATTTTGTAGTTTTAGAGTGGGTATGGGTTTTGAGGTTAATGGAATAGTAATTTTCACCCCTACACTATCCAACACTTTCCCTACTGTTGCACTCACTGGAGTAGGAATAATAATTTTACCCCTACACTATTCAACACTTACCCTACGGTTGCACTCACTGGTTGGGAATAGTAATTTTTGCCCCTACACCATCCAACACTTACACCACTGTTAACATAAAAGTATTATGCATCGTAATGATATGACTTGTAATGGTATACGTTGTAATGGTAGCTTTTAAAAATGTGTTGTAGTTGCATGCATTGTAAAATCATGCAATGTAATGGTAGTTGCGATGTAAAAACAGCGTTGTAAAGGCATGCATTGTAATTGTTTGCGTTGTAACATCATATATTCTTTTAATCCGGACAGTTATTGTCCTGTTATCTATGGTCCATTCCTGGAGAAAATGCTAGAGAGGGTGGTGACTTTTCAACTTCCTTCTCATATTGATAACATCATTCTGTTGGGGAAGGAAATTTGGGCTTTAGCTCAGATAAAGGCACATAACTAGTCCTCCCAGATGTAATTGAACAACTATTACAGTTAGTGGATTCAGTTTCAATGTCTCTTTCGGTGTTGCAGGATCTTTTCAGTGGTTGTGATGCCAACTTCGACAAAGTTCTAGTGAAGCGGTTAGATATGGTGGAAGACCAGATGAGAATACTATAAAATGGTTGAAATCCTTTATCTTCAATCCAGTGGAGGTTGATGGCAAATCACATTGGAGGGCAGAAATATACACATAACAAACACACATAATACACATAACATATTCACATATATATATATATATATATACACAGACACCTATATACAATGCCATACACATATACACATAACACATACACATAACAAATTCATAATATTATACATATTAACATAAATATACACATAAAACAATTACCTTACACTGGCACTTGATGTTCTGCAGGACGTCCTTGTTGTTCTGCAGCACGTCCTCCAAGCGCGGAGCCCACAGCCAATTCTCTCATCCAATCAAGACGCTTTTCTAAAGCATCTCGATTGGCCGGAGCGGACTAGCTCTACACTTTATAAGGCACTGTAGGCCTGTGCCTGCTCCCCAACCCAGCTATCCAAGACAGACAGGTTGGAGAGGTTTGAATTGCGCATGTTGGTTTGGCAGTAGCAAAGAAGCCGGCCAAACCAGCATGCGCAATGAAAATTTAGGTGGCCACTCTTCACTGCTGCCAATGTATTGGCCCACCCTGGCATTCTGTTTGCTGGCGGAAAGTGTAAAAAATAAATGGTAATAAAATCATATTATTACCATTCCATTTTTAACTCATTCTGCCCAGCAGTGTGTGTGTGGGGGGGGGGGGGGGGTTGGGGTGGGGGAGGTGGGGAGGGTTAACGTTCCTTTCGCTTTCAAGGAGGAACCACAGCTGCTTTAATCAACTGACTCGGGTATAATGTGGGGCATGGTGCCCCTCAAGCTCTACAGTGACAACGGTGCCATTTGAAAAACAAACATTTGTTGTGTGCTTAAGCTGCCAGGCTAGACAAGCAGTTCCAAACTGGTTTTGCTCCACTGGGTCTCAAAAGTGAAGATAATCTTGAGTCCAATACAACAGTGAGCATGGGACCCATGTCAGAGCATACCTGTTGCACTCAAGGAGTCTTATTTAGAAAAAACAAAAAAGTGATGAGTACAATAGCTGAGTCAGGGCCTGATTTAGATGTTGGCGGACAGGTTACTCTGCCAGAATGGTGACATATCTTGTCTGTCAAAATATATATCCCATTGGATATAATGGGAGTTATATTTCGGCGGATGTGATATCCGTCACCATTATGACGGAGTAAACTGTCTGCCCAGATATATGTCAGGCCCTTAATCTCAGCCAAAGGTAATTACTCGCTAATGCATTCCAGACCATCTATTTGTTTGCTCTCAATGCTACTCTAGATACAGACCAGGGTCGGCTGTAGATCGGTGCGGCCACACTGTGCACCGACCTGGAGGGGGGTCACTAATCTCACTGCTGTGTTTAGCAATAACATACTGTTGTGCCTGCAGTGATTCGGATGCGGCAAGGGCAGAGAGATTTTAGAATAAAGCCATCCTCAACCGGCAGCGATCCGCTTGGCATTCTAGTGTTTGCGCCTGCAGCTTTCCTGCCATCACTTCATTTACTTTTCCGCTTCCGGGTCAACTTCGACCCTACTGATAAAATTACTTACAAACTAGCACTGAAGGTGCATTATAAGAAAGTACTAGAAGAGAAAAAACGTTTCCTCTCCTCTAAAATAGCACAGTCTGCTATCCACAGCAAAGAAAATTTTAAAACAGTTAAGGAGTTTTTATCTCCAAGCGCGGCGGCTGGGCTATTTATTCCGACTGAAGCATGGACAAGCCATCTAGCCTCCTATTTCCATGAGAAAATTAAATCCATCCAAGATATCTTCTCTTTGTTGCCTAGGACGGAGGGTGAAACTCGCGCGTTTTTCACCCCACCTACGCAGCCAAATGGGTTCCCTACACACTCAGTTCCCCCCTATATCTTTGGGCAACTCATTGGAAATTATGAAGGCCCTTAAATCTGGCTCGCCGTCCGACCCCTTCCCGGCCAAGACACTGGTGTCACTAGCTGAGGTAATTAACCCTGCTCTAAATCGGATTTTAAATACATCTTTGTAGACCGGGCTTGTCCCGGACAGGTGGAAGAATGCTAAAATACTCCCCCTTCTGAAATAACCAAGAACAGATCCAGAGTTAGCCTCTAATTATAGCCCAATATCCCTGCTTCCGTTAATGGTGTCATCGACAGGGCGTGGCCAAGCAACATGGCCGACAGGACGTAGGCTCCTGCGGCTCCCGGCGGGCCGACTCTATAATCCTACATAAAGATCCTTTATGGGCTCACCGTTCGCTCCAAAGTGGGGTACACGAGCGCCGGAAACTGTGGCTATATCCTGGTAGAATCTTTGGGTGGACTGCTGGAAGGGGAGCGCGGAGGTCGGATCAGGCGCTGCGGAGGCGGGGCTGAAGTCACGCAAGGCTGGGGTCTGGGCCTGTGTTCGCGCTGAGGTGGCGGGCACTCGCCCGAGTTGCCAGCGGACACCAGAACCCCTGGACTGAGGGGCCGGCTGGTGCTGGTGCAAGTAAAGCAGCTCGACCGGCTCGGACAATCGGAGCCGTCCTACTGGTGGGGGAACCGACTAGGGAGGTGCCCGCTGTCACCGGGGCCCTCCCGTTCCGACCCGAGCCCTGCGGTTGCAACGTGGCCTGGTGAGTGACCGGAGTGCGAGCCGGTGCAGCCTGAGGGCAGAACAAGTATCCTGAGGGCCGGAGGTTCGAGGCCTGGTCCCGTTGGACGGAGGAGAGCTGACCCCGGTAGCCCATAGCCATCGGGCCCTGAGGAGGGAGGAGAGATTCGGCGGCGACGAGGCCCGCTGCCGGCTGGAGCCCCCTGGGTGCTGGGGATAGTAGGCGGTGCTGCTGGGCCTACCGTAGGGCCTGCGGGGACTGAAGCACATTGGCGCCGGCGTGTGGGGTCAGACTCACGCTGCCAAGGACTTGCGCCCCCCCCACACTGGAGGAGGTTCCACCTTCGTCAGGGCCCCAGAGGCGAAGGGGAACATTGAGGACCCGATTTGGAGCAGTGGCAGTCACGCAGGCGGGACTCTGCCTGGAACGCGGCTGGAGGTGCCGGTGCCCTGGGGGACCTTATCTGAGGGTGACAACCTGCTGCTGGAGGGGTCCGCCGGGGTTAGGGGACCCTGCGAGGTCCAGAATTCAGATGATCGGCTGAAATCCTGTGGACCGTCTGGGGCCTGAAGGAGCATCTTCCCACTGAGGTCGGTGAGATTGTTGGTTGGGGACGCTGTGGTGGCAACTAACTCGGCCCTCCTGTGCTGGAGCTGCGGTCTACTGGTGGGACTGGGGGAGGCTCCCTCAGACACTGAGCAGCTTCTGACGACCGAGGACCCCTGGGCGTGTTGTAGAGACCTGTTGCCTGTTGAAAGTCGTGTTGGCGGAGAGCCTCACCAGAGCTTCTGGTCTGCGGCCGACTTTATGGAGACCCGGCACTAACTATCAGTGACCCCATTGCCCCTTAGAGTGCCGGGGATAGCACGGGGCGCCTGCAATTCGTAAGGATAGGATGTCTTGTGCCTCTCAGCCGAACACCATAACACAATATACCACCCAGCAGCTCCCCTCCCAGCGGATAACGCGCCAGTCGGGGCAGGATGAGGGGGCTGAAGCTCCCGGGGAGCCCTCCCGGGCGGAGCTGCTGAAGGCGATCCAGGGATCACACTCAGCATTGGAACGACAAATAGAAACGGTGTCTATTGATGTGAATTTGCTGCGGACAGATCTACGTAAGGTGGCAGATAAAGTCTCTGATGCAGAGGGGAACATAGTACAGTTGCAAGGAGAAGTGGCGTCCCTCAAAAAGACAGTCTCACAACTCACGGCTACGGCAGGAGCTCTGGAGCGGAGAGTGGAGGATGTGGAAGGGAGGGCACGCTGCAGTAACATCAGGGTCCTTGGCGTCCCGGAATGGGCGGAGGGGGGGAATGCGGAGCGCTCCCTGGATAACTGGATTCGTACAGAATTATGCCCGAGGGGTTTGTCGGAGGTCTTCGTGATTGAGCGGGCTCATAGGGCGCTGGTTTCGCCACCGAGACCCAGAGCGCCTCCGCGAGCCCTCATTGCCAAAATTCTCAATTACCGGGACAGAGACTGTATCCTGAGGGTGGCGAGGGAGACGGCGAACCTCACCTTTGAGAGTAACAGGGTCTCCATTTATCCAGGCTACACCCAGCAGATACAGGAGCAGCGGAAGTCCTTCTTGGCAGTCAAACAGAAACTCCGGGAGATGCACCTACAGTATATGCTGCTCTATCCGGCCAAGCTTAAGGTACTGTCACAGGGGAAGGCACATTTCTTTGAAACCCCGGAAGAAGTCTGGGAGTGGTTGGAGATCAGGGGAGATGCCCTCCCACCGGGCGAACGGGGGGGGGGACCCGCAGGACTTGGGGGACACGACCAGCAGACCGCAACACCGCTCCGACACAGCTGAGAGTGAGGAGAGACGCAGAGTTACAGTGGGGGACGATGGGGCCTTGCCCCTGGAACCGCCCGAGTCTGGGGATTTATCGGTGATATCAAAGTCTACCGTACCAGACGAGATATTGGTTCCAGATACACTGCAGGTCACGGTGGATGACATATCGCCTACCGCCTCTGTGGTCCCTGAGACATCGGGGGCCAAGACTCTTGAGTCGGCGGATCCATCTTGAGGAGACTGAGTGGTTGCGTGTATTTGTCTGTAGGAGGTATGACATACTGCCCGGCCTCGATGCGCCTCCCCCAGTAGGGAGTATACGTTCTGGATAATGCATAGGGGAGACTTCATCTCTCTGTGGAGAATGTAGAGGGGGGGATGGAGGGAGGGGGACTGGGAGGTGGAGCGATTTGATTAAGGAAGGACAGTGTGAGCCCTGTATTAATGCTGTGATAGTGGGCCTTGCTGGGAGTTGGGTGGAGGGGGTAGTTTTCCTTCTTTTTGAGTGGGTTAGCCCTGTTGGGTGAATGGGGTGGCTGTGCACGTCCTGGCACCAGCGGGGGAAGGGCATATTGGCACGTTATGTTGTTGCTGGTATAGTGCTCGTGGGTGGGGGGAGGGGGGATGTTGGAAGGGATTGTTGAATGGGAATGTTTCAGGCATCATTTGTATTACATTTCGGGCACTGGAAGGGAACTACACTGTGCATATTGCGCTATGGTGGGGTAGACCACATTGGCAGTTATGGGGTATACGTTTATGAGTTGGAATGTGAGGGGGCTGGGCACGTGCACTAAAAGGTATAGAGTCCTTTCCTTTCTTCGACAACATGGAATCTTAATTGCATACCTCCAGGAGACCCACCTTGTAGATGAAGGAGCACAGAAGTTGGGAAAAAAGTGGCGGGTCAGATTTTCCATTCATCCTTCTCCACGTATGCCAGAGGGGTTCTGATCTGGGTGGCACCTGGGGTTCCGTTCGCTATCCAGTACGTGGAGGCGGACATTCACGGTAGTTACCTGCTTCTCAGGGCAAAACTGGATGGCAGGGAAATTGTTATATTGAATCCTTATGCACCCAATATCGATGACCCGGTCTTCTTTCAGACCTTACAGGACGTCTTGATCCATGACCTGGAGGCCCCAGTCCTTTGGTTTGGGGACTTTAATTGTGTTATCGACCCAGTCCTGGATAGGTCTCCACCCCGAGAGGGCACAAAACCCCGTATGACTGTACAGCTCAGGGAGGTCATGGAAAACATAGGGACGGTGGATATTTGGCGCCAGAAGAATCCGACACAGAAAGTGTATACCTGTTTCTCCCCTACCCACAACACGTACAGTCGCCTAGATAGAGTCTTAGTGGCGAATGCTGAGCTTAACATGTCCGTGGATGTTACCCACCAGGCTAGTTTTTTATCCAATCATTCTCCGGTAGCCTGCATGGTCCAGTGGGGGGCCCCAGTTATCCGTCCTCGGACTTGGAGGCTTCCAGTGAATATCCTCCGAGACCAGGTGGGGAAAGCGCATGTGGAAACGGCCCTTGGGGACTATGTGGACCTCAATTGGGGAGAGGGTGGCATTTCCTCGGCCACCAAGTGGGAGGCCCTGAAGGCGGTGGTGAGGGGCGCTTGTATGGGACTCACCTATGGAGTCTGGAAACAGCACATCCTGGATCTCCGGGAGGCAGAGGATATTCTCCTACATGTCCAAACCTTGGCGGACCCTAGTGCTCCACAGAGGGTGGGGGAACAGACTGCCCGAGCTCGGGTACATGATATCCTTGATAGACTCGACAAATACACCTTGGTCCAATACAGGCAGCGCCTCCACAGGGAGGGCGACAAGTCAGGGCGGCTCCTGGCTTGGATCCTCCGGAAGGAGCAGTCCTCGGAGCGTATCGTAGCCCTGTGGGACCTGAACGGAGAAATGGTTTATTCGGATCAGGACATCCTCTGGGTTCTCCAATCTCACCTACGACGAGTATACACCGCGGACCCAGATATTTCTGAGGTCTCTTATCTCCCTTATCTACAGGGTTTGACCCTACCGACCGTTTCGGATTCTTACCGGGAGGAACTGGATGTAGGCCTGTCGCTAGCCGAGGTTCGTATGGCTCTAGCCCACTTGCCGTGTGCGAAGTCGCAGGGGAGTGACGGGTTCCCACCGGAATTTTATCATGAATGCCGGGACACACTGTCTCCTCTCCTTCTACAAGTATTTCTCGAAGCGTTCGAGAGCGGGTGTCTCCCACAGAGTATGACACAGGGGGAAATTTGCATGATCCTTAAACCGGGGGGGCGACAAACATGGCCCTTCATCATATCGGCTGATTACCATGATAAATACGGAGGCCAAGATCTTGCCTAAACTATTGGCCACCCATCTGGCACCCCATATGGAGCATCTGGTACACCAAGACCAATGCGGATTTATTCCTGGGCGCAATACAGCCATGAACCTGAGACGCTTGGAACACATCCAGCATGAGGTACAGGGTAGGGAGGAACAGACGGTCTTGATCTCCATCAATCTTGCCAAGGCATTTGACACGGTCGACTGGGGCTACTTGCAGGAGGTCCTCCGGGCGATGGGCTTGGGTCCCTATTTCTGCCGTTGGATTCGTTTCTTATATAGTTCCCCCCGCGCCTGGGTGCGTCTGGGAGCCGCAAGATCAGAGGAGTGGCAGCTGGGACGGGGCACGAGACAGGGGTGCCCCCTCTCGCCACTACTTTTTGCCCTAGCAATAGAGCTGTTTGCCGTAAGGATTCGATCTGAGATCATGCCCTGGGGCATCCAGGTGGGAGACACGTGCAATGTTCTGTCTCTGTACACGGACGATGCCTTATTTTATTTGAAAGCCCAGAGGGAGGCGCTTCCGATGTTGCTGCACCATCTGGACCACTTCGGCTAGGTGTCGGGTTTGAGGCTTAACCGTAGTAAGTCCCTGATCTTCCCGCTATGGGGGCTTGAATCAGTGCCCCTCGAGGACTTACCAGAGCTCGGGCTGCGCTGGGAACGGGAGAGTTTTCGTTATTTAGGCATTCACGTGGCCTCTACGGAGGCGCAATCACTGGCCCGCAATATTGATCAGGTGATTAAGTCCCTCCAGCAATCCGTGTCCTTTTGGAACACGCTAACACTATCTCTAATGGGATGACTGGCCATCGCCAAGATGGTGATGCTGCCAAGGACACTGTATGTTCTTCAAAATACACTGTGTCCTCTTCCACCTAGGTTTTTAGAACTCTGAACACGCTGCTCACATCCCTGCTTTGGGCGGGTTGGCGCAGCAGAGTGGCTCTCCATACCGTTGTGCGTTCGTTCGAGGAGGGGGGCTTAGAAGCCCCACGCTTTGATCTATACTACTACAGGGCACAGCTACTACCGGCTGCCAGATGGTTTGCGGACGCGGATGTTTGGGAAACGCGATTACTAGCAGGGAGAGCGACTGTGCAGGAGCTCCAGATAGCGTTAATGCACGGGACGGGTGCCAGGGCTTGTTGCCCTACTTTGTCAGGCACACAGCGTGTGTCTGGCAGCGATTCATAGAAAGAATCCTACGTTCGGCACCCTTTCATAGAGATCTCCCGATCTGGGTACTGGCACCCATGGTTGAAATGGAACACCATATGTCCTTCCGTGAATTGAGAGAGGTGGGCTGTGAGGTACTAGCTGATCTGTACCCGGCGGAGACCTTCCTGACGTATGAACAGGTGGAAGAGTCCTTTGGCCTTGGTGGAGGACAGTATCTACATTATCAGGGATTGCGTGCCATAGTGCGCTCGGTCTGGCCTCAGTGTCCAGAGACACCTCCAATGACTCACACCTTACATATCCTTTTGTCCTTCGGCAGGGGACGCAGGCTGATCTCCTTGCTGTACGCAGCTATGAAGAGTGATTCCGCCCCGCCGGTGCCGCCGACATGGCCGGCCTGGGAGGCGGACCTGGGATCGCCACTGGACCAGGGGCAGTGGAAGCGCATAGGGGCCTTCACACGGCAGGTATCATGTAATGCGCGCTTTAAGCTCATTCATTTTAACTCCCTCCACCGCACCTACCTCACTCCGAAGATGTTGAGCCGTTACTCGGAGGACAGAAGGGTCTACTGCCCCAGATGTAGCGCGAAGGGGGCGGGATTCCTGCATTTGGCCTGGGAGTGCCCATTAGTGGGGGGCTTCTGGGAAGGTGTTGTGGGTCACATAACCACCACCACTGGCCTTCAGATCAAGCTAACACCCTTACATTGCCTACTGGCATTAGTTCCTAAGCTGAGGAAACGAAAACTTTCATATAAATTATTGCAACTGATGCTAGTGCTGGCCAGGCGTAGGGTAGCTATAACGTGGATGGGACAGAGGGTCCCAGAGCTACACATATGGCTTAGAGACGTGAGGGAATGGACCCTCGCAGAGGAAACACACATGCAGAACACCAGGAGAGACGAGAAATTGCAAGAGGACCTGCTGGCATGGCGAACCATGTGTATGGCAGGATTGGCTGCGGGAGGGCAATTTTCACACAGCGACTCCGAAGGGACCAGTGGTGAATTATTTTCAGCACAAGAATCGGAGTCTGAGGGGGAGGGGGGGGGGGTGACCCCTGAGGGGTCTCTGGTACAGTGCATGGAGTTGGGCCTGGTTTGTTTTCCTCATGGTGACACTTCTCATTCGCTTGTTATTTTACTGTCCCTCATGAACTTACGTATGTCAAGCTGTAGCCCATCTGTAGTTCCATAATGAGTCCGTCGATCTGTATACAAATGTTTTTATGATGCCTTTGGGGGGTTTCTATTGTATAATATAAACTTGAAAATAAAGTTTAAAAAGGGTGACATCACCACTTATGCTGAATCCAATCAAGTATTCCACCAGAGTCAGTCTGGTTTCAGATAAAATTTTAGTGCAGAAACTGCACTTCTAGAGGTCTCGGAGGCCATCAAGGAGACCTTTGACCAGTGAGGGAAGGCCATGCTTATTCTCTCGGACCTATCAGCGGCCTTCGATACCGTGCCCCATGATCAGCTCCTTCTGAGACTTCAAGAGTGTGGCTGCGAGGGCACAGTAATCCGATGGTTTGTCTCGTTTCTGGATAATCGCCAGCAAAAGGTTTGCTTTCCTCCTTTTGAAGCGCCCATCCCCTCCCTAAAGGTGGGCGTCCCGCAAGGCTGAATCCTTAGTCCCACTCCTTTTAACCTTTATATGACCCCCTTTGCACATCTGGCCGAAGCCCATGGGGCGAAAATCGTATTGTATGCAGACGATACGCAACTGCTCTTCACCTGTGACAAGAAGTCAGAATTCGGAGGAGAAGCAATAAATGCCTGCCTCTCAGAGGTGTTCTCCTGGTTTCAACTCCACCAATTTAAGTGTAATCCAGATAAATCTGAAATTATCCTTTTTGGTCTCCCAGTAGACAAAGTGTGGCGGAATTGGTGGCCACCGGACATGTCTCCTCCCAGCTCCTCGGTCAAGACTGTCAAAAATGTAGGAGTTAGGAAGTAGGTTAATTTATCCATGAACTCCCAAGTGCAAGCTGTAGTGGGCTCTTGTTTTGGAGTGATTAAAATGCTTAGGCATTTCTTGCCCCTTCTGTCGGTAACACATAGAAAAACTGTGGTCCAGGCACTAGTTCTATCCTGGCTGGAACACGTCAACAGCCTTTACTTGGGAATCCCTGAATACCTGTTGACACCCCTACAGATAGTCTAGAATGCAGCAGCCAGGGCAATTCTTATGCTCGGGCCTAGAACACGGATGTCTACTCACCTGAAAGCCATGCACTGGCTACCAATCTGCAAGAGGATTATATTCAAAGCCATGGTTCTGACCTTCAAATCTCTCCTTGGGATGGGGGCCCCATACCTCAGGAAGATAGTCCAATTCTATTATCCACGTCGCGCTTTGAGGTCTGCTGCCCTTCAGTTAGCCTACATCCCTAAATCTTTCCATGCTCGAATTGGGGGTCGCTCTTTCCGGGTACAAGCAGCGCAATTCTGGAACAGTCTTCCTCTGGCACTCAGACAGATGCAGGATCTTCTTCCTTATAGGAAGTTATTGAAAACCTGGCTATTCGAGCAATAGTGTGAAATCAGCAAGCTTAGGGCTCACCGTTAGCCCCACCCAGAATTTGCAGCGCCGGGACACTCAATTGAGTAGCTGTACGCTTTATAAGTCCCTAATAACATAACATAACATACATGCCATGTTCGCTGTCTTTGGTGGTGTTGTTTTCGGCCATATTTAAATTGTATTAGGAACACAGGTGAGTCCCAGTAAAGTTTGTTCCTGTGGGCTCTTCTGTCAGCTTGCAGCCAGCTTAACCATGGGTCGTCCTCTTCTAGTGCTAGAAGAGTATGCACCCCCGGTTACCGGGACTCATATGTGTTCCTGATACAATTTAAATATGGAACAGAAAAGCCCTTAATTAATCATGAACGTTGCCTCAGCCCATTGGAGAAAACTCACTAATCTTCGGAGTTTATTGGGCAAGGCGACTGACTCATTAAAACAGAGGGAAGTGGAACAACCCTTCCTCAAGTTTATTCCATGATGACATGGGCACATGACGCCAGGGATGTTTGAAGAGCACGCTGTGCCCACCCACCTTTGATTGCCATCAACCTAGGAGCTACTTAGAAGACCCACTTGGAATCCAATCAAGTGTCCACGTATTGGATCGCTTTTGAACTATATTGATGAGGCTACACACAGTCTATCTTGTTTTGTCCTGATAAAGACTCGCGTTTGATGCTTAAATTTAGCACAAATATACAGGGGTCGAAATGTCAACGCAAAATTAGAAGTGCTACATTCCATTTTGACCAGTATAATTGATTAGGAATAATTTGAGGTCATTTTGAGAATAATTACATGTTTTTACTCTGTGCTTTATTGTTAATGTCGTCTATGTATGCACTCACTGGATTTGGTGTGCTTTGTGATTTATGAAAACTATACACTTTATCTCACTTTGTCTCACTCTTCGATCCAGATAATAATGTGTGTATGACCTTTTTCCTTTTTCTTTTCTAAGATGATACAACAACCTTTTAGTTGAAATAAATTACAGAATAACATAATTAGTTTATGCTATTTACTTGGAGTATGTGTTTATACAGATATGTCTAACATTGACTGATATCTTAACGTTGAAAGGGATAATAAACGTAGAGATTATTGAGCTTTGAAGAGTGTGTTGTGGCAGAACCGCTGTTCGTTTCATGCAATTGTCCCCAGGTTCTGCACTATACTGGGAATCCCTATTGATTCATACTTACGATCATCTCAGGCAAGTCTTGTCATTGTCGATCCATCTAAGAGGAGGACATTAGGTATCGCCTTAGGCCCAATAGGTAATAATTTGTGAAACACTCTGTCCCTCTATTTGGAAGCATAGAAACGTTCCTATCCTCTTTGGCTTAGTTAAATTTACTGGAGCATATTGCTATTTGCACCTTGAAGCCAACAGGGTAACCACATTGTAAATTATGTTGATTTGGATTTTCTGGATGTGAAAGTAAATTGGTAGGTGTTACCGCTGCAGCCAAAGTAGTAGCTGAGTGGCTAAATCAGTAATGTTAGCAAAAATAGAGCTGGGGAGGCTCACCTTATGTGCTGTTGGGTGGTCTACTGACCTCATTGTAATCGTCCGGAATTGTGGCGTGAGCTGTGTTGGGTGTTCTGAGCCAGACTGACTTGAAAAGCCTGCCTGTGCCCGAGTCTTGCTATTCATACTGCCCATCATTTCTCTAGAGGGTAGGTTGTGGAGGACCCTGAGGAGAGACTAATGCCCACATGCATCAAACTGAATTGCATTCGCAAACGGTGCGAATCGCAAAATTCGGCCGTTTGCAAATGCAATTCATTGTTTTGGGTTGCATTAACCTTTTTGGCTTTTTCGCAATTTAAGAAATCGCAATGTATTTGCGATTTCTTAAATTGCGATTGCATTTCAGAAATCACAGTTTTGCGATTTCCTAAATGCAATGCATCATCTTAAACAATTTGCGAATTTGCAGATTAGAAGTGTTAAATTAGCATGAAGTCAGTCTTCATGGTAATTTTAGAAAAGTGTAAAAATGCACAAAAGTGCATTTGTGACACTTTCATTTTACACTCACACATGCCCTTGGGCATGTATGTGTGAAAAATGGACTGTATATTACATTTCAGGGGTGCAAGGGGGGGGGTCCTTTGGACACCCCCTGCAACCTAGGAATTGCATTCTCATTTTGTGATTCATTAATTGCGAATCGCAAAATGAGAATGCCTTCCCATTGATTCCTTTGGGCCTCTAGGCCCATAGGAATCAATGTAAAGGGATTCCTTATTTGCGATTCGCAAAATTGGGAATCTCAAATAAGGAAAAATAAGAAATCGCAAAAATAAATGCGAATTTTTAATGCATAGGTATTTGCGATTTCTAAATTGCGATTCCTTAATTTTCGCAATTTAGGAATCGCAAATACCAACAATGATGCATGTGTGGGTTACTTACTTGGACACCTTCCTAGACTTGTAAAACGATTTCCTGATTGTTGCTAACCTTTGCCTTCCCACATGTAAAGACAACAAACCTTGTTTATTTGTTCCAGGCAAGGTTTTTCAATTTTGTTTATCCAAAATGCTTTGTTCTGTTGGTTTGTTTAGTAAGTGTGTACAGTACTATGTGTCAGCTTCCTTTTCAGGTATCTGCTGACTCCTTTGGTCACACACACTCCATCTCACTTCTAGAACCTCCAGTGCATGGGTTTGTGGTGGGGGCCCCTTAACAAACTCCCAACCACAACTCGGGCACTGGGAGAGTTGGAACCCATATTCTTAAATGATCTGCACTGGTGGTTCTTTTTAAGCAGCATGAGAGTAAAAGAGAAAACTCCTTTCAAAATATGTAGAATTTAAAATTCCGTGCTTCCAGGTAAAAATCCAGGTGGACAACCAAATTCAAGTTAGTTTGTTTAATCCAAATTCTGAAACAAATTACTATACACCAACTGAAGGATTATTGTGTAGAAATACAAGGTAAACAGAATGAAGCTGAATCTCTGAAACCGATTAAGGAGGTACAGCAAGAAAAAAAAAACTAATTTGATCACTGCAACATATGTTATCAAAAGGCAAAAATTAACTTTGGATTGCATCAAGTTCAAGTAAAAGCCCTGAAAATCCCTAACTCTCCCTACACTACCTTAAATGGGAATCCTAATCTAGAGAAACTTTAGCAAAAGTGGGGAAGAAAAGTGTCAGCCGTTAGAGCCTTCTTAAGAAGTAACTTCAACCAGGGTCACGTAGCCTGAAGCCAAAAAAGTTTAAGATGAGGCCTATACCTCAAGGAGCCCCAAAGTAGACTGTCAGTTGTCCCTAACTACATCACAACATAAGCAATCGTTGACTTAATACACCTCACATCGTGCCACTGGTAAATTTCCATTTTCAGCACCCTCCAGCTTCCTTTCTCCACCTCGATGTTCACATGCTGAGATATTTCATACGTCGTTGGTGCCATCTCCTTGTCCCATGAGAACACGTCCTCCATTCATTATCGCATTTCTCCTTCTCAGGATTCTCTATCTACTAGGAACAATAATTATTTCTCTCAACAAATGAAGCCTTGTCCATCTGCAGTGGGAACACAAGAAACATGCAACATTCCACAATACAAGCCAAATACAAATTTAACCCCTTCAGCGTGGCGCGAATTTTCGCGCTATACTGAAGGTTCTAAGAAACGGGCGTGGCCGTGATGGAACGGTTCCATCATAAGCACAGCCCAACCGGCGCTCGTGATGGAACCGTTCCGTCACAAACGTCGAAGGGGTTAAACGCTGGCTGGAAAATACATTAGAAAAGTATTTCAGGCCTGCAGTTAGGCTAAATTAACAATGCACAGGTTACATTATGTGCACATTTCTAAAGGTAGGTAAACTCTACATTCAACATAAATGTCAACAGTTATAAACGGCAAGTCCTGTAATACATAGGTGTCATGGGTATAAAATGTAAACAAATTGGCATAACATGTTAACGGTTAACGGTTATTACCTTAGCTAAATGTTAAGGCACAATCCTGTCAGTTATAATTCTGGTAGACATGCGATTTGTGTTAATCATGAGGATACTCAAAACATCGTGTGTTCCTCTTTTTCATATATTAGTCATACAGAATATATGTGAGTGCAGACTAACTGTGATTATAAAAATTGGGGGAGGGGGGACAAGGAGCTGGATCTAGGTCCAGTGACTCGTGCTCCTGAAAAGTAGAATGGTTGTACAGGGGAGGCACGGTTTCTTTGGAAAAAGTTTGATAGAAGGAGGGGGAGAGAAAGTCATTCTATATGCCTGGGGACTATGTGTCTTTGTCTTGGTGCCCTCACACACCCGAAGGATGTCATACTTCATTATTGGGCGATTCTCCTCATTGGGCCGCACTCTAATGTCCTATGAGTCCCTCGTAGGGTCAATATTTTGGAGATCTTTTGAATTATAAAGCTGTAAGGGTGTGTGCGGGTCTGAGTAGGAGTGGTGTCCTGTGCGGTGTTAAAAGATGGCTAGAGGGGGAAGTAGTAGGTTTAATAAGGAATAACCCCTCTGTCCTCAATAAAAAAACAGAAGGTTGTGCTGCTTGAGGGTGATAATTACCCCCGGTAGCTATACAAGTGTCATGTCCATTGTGGACATGTTGGAGGTCGATATGTTTCGTGCAGATTGTGGTCTCAGGTGGAGACCCTATTCGCTTCTTTAGGACCAAGGTAGAAAGTGAGGTGAGTGCTAGTGCAGTGTTGTGGCCTGTCAAATAATCATAGTGCCACTTGGTAGAATTATATAATCTGGAATGACAAAAGAGCAAGGTAAAAGGAATTGAGGAAATGCAGTTGAGCGTAAAACCTTATAGAAGGGTACTAAGTCTGTACAGAGCTGAGGTCCCCCTTTGGTTGACCGTGTGCTCATGGTATTACCAACTATGCTTATCACCCAGCAGCGTATTTACAGAGTAGCAGATATAGGCTGTCATCATACATAATGTAATGGTGACGTTCAAGTGGATGAACAAACATATAGAAGCATCTCAGTTAAAATCATGACATGATACACAATGTCAAATTCACAATGGCGTAGACAAACAAACACATAGTTGCATTTCATTAACCAATGCTGAGGTCAGTAACCAATCACTTCAGTTAATCATGGTATATTGCTCTATGAACAGTGCAAGCTGAGTTGGTGCAGTAATAAAACCTTAATGCAGCTCGTAGCCGTGTCATGAGTAAATACACATATAGGGTAGACCATTGATGGCAAGACCTCAGGTCACACTGTGCTGACACAAGGTGGATGGCATGGTTTGCGCTTACCGATCCAAAAAAGGGTTAGTATCCATGAGGTTCAGCTGAGGTTTTTGCCTTCGTAATCTGTGCAAAGAAGTTTGCGTTAGTTGCTTTTATGCGCATAAAGGGATCTTTAAAGGAGCACGCAGGGCCAGGGGGAGGCTGTACCTACAGTTATGTAGGATCCAGCAGGTGTATTAACCGACCCAATCTCTGCCCACCTCGAAGGTTGTTCATTGCGGTTCCATCTGTATTTGTGCTGGGTGCTTGCTGGCAGATGCAGGGGTGTCTGGGCGTGCCAGGCATGTGACGATATAGTCACGTGAGCGTGGTTGAAACGCAGGTGCCATCTTGGAGTGGGTTTTGTGACAATGTGATTGCGGGTAGAAGGGTGTGTCAAAATTGGAAAGGGTACCCCACCTGGTTGTCAAGGGTACCCCACTTGATTTTGATGATATATACTCAAAGGAATATTAACCTTGTAAAGTGGTAATGAAGGAAGAGCACATACATGACATACAGCACAGTGGTGCAAAAAAGACGCAGGATGTGCATGCGGGGAAACTGTTTTATTGACTCGGTGGGATGCCATATTAGAATAGTGTCAAATGACCGACACACTAAATGGGTATTACCCTAGTATTATGGGTATGCCAATGGGACATGGTTGTGGGACAGAGCACAGATACAAGCTAGCATGGCTGATATGGGGTGATACCGGTGCAAGGATGCTTTTTTCCAGTCCAGGGAGGACCTGGTTTGGCAGTTCGGGCTGAACTGTTCCCTTGAGGCACAGGGTTAAGACTGATTATCATATGGCTAGGTCTAAACTCGGGTGGCATGGTGAGCAAAAGAAAAATGGATTGAACCCAGATCTCTTGACTGGGTCGTTTTTCAGGGGGGCATCACTAAGATGCCTTCTGCGTGCATTTTGCATTACATCTCACACACAGGCATCAGTGTGGGTTTAATGTGCTGAGAAGTTTGGTATCAAAACTTCCCAGATTTCAATGAAGTCATTATGGCGCTGTGGATATGGTAATGACAAATCCCCAGACCATATACTCTTTATGGCTTTACTGCACTTACAATGTCTAAGAATGGACTTCGACACTGGAGGGGTACAGGGCTCATGCACCTGTACCCTCACCAATGGTATAGTACACCCAGCTAGAGGGGTGGCTTAACTATGCCTTTGGCAGTGGATTGTAGGCACGGCACATAGGGATGGGTGCCATGTCGACTCTTCACTTTGCTCTGCACCAAAACATGCAGTCTGCAAGGGCACTGTGTGTGTCTTAGGGTGCAGGGCCTCTAAGGGTGGGATAATATGTGCTGCTGCCCTTAGATGCCTTCCCTGGTCACAGGGCCTTGACACTTTTTACAAGGGACTTACCGTTAGCCAGAGAGTTGTCAATTGGCTGTCCAACAGTACAGTTTTAGGGAAAGAACATAGGCCCTGGGTACATGGTTGGTGGAACCCAGGGCACACTTAGTCAAAGAGCATCAACATCAGGCCAAAAGTGGGGGGCAACCATGCAAAAAGGGGAGCGTTCTTACACAATGGGACAGTGGATCCGCACACTTTGCCCATTAGCTCCCTTCAGTTTGAGCTGCTGCACAACTCCTCTGCTGATTGTTCACATCCATCTAAAAAATAGTTCCTGTCTCTTTTGTGACAAAACTGTTTCAAGTCTTATTTAAATAACAGCTATGTATGCCCCATGCACTTCAGATACCCTGTTTGGTAGTGATTTATTTTCCAACTCTTATAAAGTTGCTGTAAACGAGTGTTTAAGAGACATTGCAACATTGTAGCTGCTCGTATTCGGGTGCTTGATTATGTAGTGATTTATTCTTCACTCCTTCCCGTATATTATGATACAACATAATAGTTTTCTTATGTAAAAACACCATTAGTAAAAAGCTCACATCCGTAATCATTTTTAAATATAATATTTATTGCAAGCATATAGCGACTACATTCAGGTGGCAGCCTGTTTTCTTTTTTATGCACAAGCACATTCTTGCAATAAAAAAAATGTTATTATGTCACAAACGTACCACAGCCAGACCTATTGGCTTTACCAATTCCTACTAGTTACTAATTCCGACTTTGTTTATAGAGAGCAACACGGTCTTGCTGATTGGCTATACTAATCCCTTTATTGGAGTGATTTGCGTATAATTGATCCCTTTTGGTAAGCACATAGGGGCACAGGCACCAAGGTTTTTTCCGGTCACAAAGGGGCCAATTAGCAGAGTCGGCCTGTTTGTGACCGGTAACAAGTCATTTCTGATGCATCAAACCTAAATGCATTCGCAAAATAGGTAATCACAATATTTGCGATTACTTATTTTGCTACGGCATTTAGGGAATAGCAATTTGTGATTCCCTAACTGCAGTGCATGAAGCATTTTAAAAATGCGACTTTGCATTAAGGATTCACAAATTACCATTAACTTCAAGTTAATGGTAATTTGAAAATCCTTAGAAAAATGCACACAATTCCATTTGTGAATGTGTCATGTGGCACATGCACATACCCTTAAGGTGTGTGTGTGCACCACATATGCACACTTACCTTTTTTGGGGGTGCATCAGGGGGGCCTTAGGCCCCCTACTACCCTTGCAATTGCATTCGTAAATTGCGATTAGCTATTTGGTAAACGCAAATTGCGAATGCTTTCCCATTCATTCGTATGGGCCTTTAGGCCCATAGGAATGAATGGGAATGCATTCCCTAATAGAGAATCGCATTTTGCAATTCGCTATTGGAGAATGTGTCGGAATCGCAATTTATTTTGCGATTCCTACATGCATAAGGAATTGCGACTCCTAAATAATGATTCCTTAAAAATCGCTATTAAGGAATCACAATTCCTTATCTTGATGCATGTGCCCTATAGACAGTCTAAAACGTATGGAAAGGATGCCTTTGGTATCGTTAGTGGTTTATAAACCTTAATTCAAACAGCTGATTTGAGTTTCTTTTAAGTAGAATTGGTCCATAAAGATGTGTTCGCCATGTACACAGCGCATGAAGATCAAAGCTACAAATTACTGAGGCCTAAAGAGACTGAAACACTTCAAGTGCTACATGTCGTCAGAGGGTACGCAGCTTAGCACTTCAGTGCAGACTGTTCCCTTGGTCGCCGAGTTGGACTCATTCATTTCCTGTCAGTGATGGGCTATGACATCACAGAATACTCTACCCACCTATTTTTGATGAATTAGAAGCATTGCAGAGCGCACACACGTAATTTTGTTCACTGTTTTTGTCGGCTTTAGCCATATTCCACTCTGCTCCTTTAGCTTAATCGCACAGTGTAAGATCCTTTTAGCCAGACCTAAAAAGACAACTCGAGTTAATGTTACCTATTTGCTCTTCTGAGGCTTTTATTATTTGCTAAAAAGGATTCACGGATGTGTACTTGTAAGAATGCACTCGCAGTACAGAGTGAAAGGAAAGGGGGGGCCGCTATGGCACTATGGCAGGGCACAGGCCCCCACCCCTTCCCCTACATCCTCGGTGGTGGGGCGGACCCCTCCGCCGCATCTTGATGACGGGGCGGGCGCACCCCACCACCGATTGGTGCCGGCCCCCGCATTTGACCCGGAAGCAACTTAATTGCTTCCGGGTCGACGGGGTGGAGCTAGAGGGGGGCCGGCCAATGTAGATGGTCTGCCCCCTTAGGGGTCTTAAGGCCGGGAGAGCGCGGGAGGCGCCCTCTTGTTTCCCGCGCTCCCCAGGCTTGCACCGTGCCCTCCGTAGGGCAGTATAATCTTTTCCATCCACCAGCCCCTGAAGCAGACTCTTGGGTTTGGGTGATAATTGGTCTTACCAATTTAGGTAGAATTTTTTCCTTAGGCCTTTTTCCCGTTTACAGGTTTTAATAGTAAATGATGTTAAACTGTTGCAGATAAACGTTGGGGTGTACATGTTTGTTTTCTCCTTAGACCTTTTTTCCCGTTTGCAGGTAACATAATTGTCGTATTTATTGATAGTCCTTGGTCAGGCGGTAAGGTCATGATCGATAAGCAGTCAATTTAAGGTCCTTAGGGGGCGTCACCATTCTTTGAATGGGGTCACCCAGGGGGAGGGCCCACTGTTCTCCCCTAGAACTCCAGGGGCGGTACATCCGCTTGGTTGGATGGGTGCGGGGGAGGGGGGAATCACGCTTTCTTTGGGCTGGTTAGCCACCCGCACGTGCACTATAACTTCAGTAAACGGCGCAGAGTGCAAGGGCCCCCCTTTTTGGTTAATGGAGTTCATGGAGCGTACGGTGGTAACCGGGAGTGGGGGAAGTACCCTCCTGGTAAACGGGCCCTCTGCCCATGCGCACTCATACGTAAGGGCGTAGCTGGTTAATAAGCACTTGACACCGGTTAGGGACCTTGCCGTAGGCCCAAAAATAGGATATGCAGAACATCATAAGTAGGATGTTAGATTCTGTTAGGAAACCCGCTGTATTAGACATCTGTTAAGGTTAGCCCTTTGATACCTGTCTACATTGATTGTAATGTAATGTCGAATTTTCTGCATACAATGCTTGTGTAAATATTGTTTATTTCAAATTTTAATTTGTTTTCATATTTTAATAAATACGGCTGGGGTGTTGTGAGACCCCCGCCTTCCAAAGAAGACTCCTGGTATGTCCAATCGCTTCAATTGTTTAATGATGATGGTGTACAAGACCTGGAGGGGGGTGGTCGGTAGTCCCTGACCATATCAGTCAATCAATCAATAAGTAGATTTGTAAAGCGCTACTTCTCACCCATGAGGGTATCCAGGCGCTGAAACAAGGAGTGAGTCAAACGAGGAAGGCACAGCTGTGCGCACAACATACTGGCTAAAATTACCTGGAAGGGAGGGTTTGTTTGTGGGAAAACATGCAGAAAACAAAAGGCTGTAATAAAAACACTATTCTGCGGCACCTTATTACATAACAACACAAGCACTGATCTCCTGTTATTAGTGCCACACCCTGAGAAATTCCCTGTCCTGCCTGCAAACCATAATTAACCCGTCATTTTGTCTAGTTGTTGATCCAGCTGGGGAACGTGCAACATGCATCACAATAAGTCTGGATCTGCCCCACCCCGAAGCCTGATGCAGAGCAGAGGCAGAACCAGGAAGAGGTTAGAGGAAACTGTAATATGATATTGACCATTCACATGCAATACAGCAGAAACTGGGCTGCCTTTTATAGAACATTGAGTCAACCCTGTCAGGATTTGCACCAATAAACTGCAGGAAATCGCAGGATGTCTGTCAGGAAGGTGCAAGCCCAAGGCCGGACTGGCCATACCTGCCCAGGAGGCTGGAAGGGTGGAGGGGTGGAGTGGGGGCGGGTTTGTTACTGGGTAAATTTCTTTGTTGCAGTGCATCAGTTTTGAAAGCACCCACTGCAGAGTTCCTTGTATATATGGTAGTTTTCAGGCAACAGTAAAAGTATCAAGATAACTCTGGTGGTTAATGTACCTGCTGCAGAGAGATCAGAGTTTTGTCTAGTTGCAGTTTTGACTGATCTGGGGTCAATATGCCTGTTGCAAAGGACATGTAGCATGCAGATCACATAACAGTATTTTATGTGCATGGCTCAGCTGGTTACTGCTTTTGCCACAGAGATCCTTTTGCTACTGTGCAGTTCATAAATTACAATCTTAATCTAGCACAGTGAGCTAAGAAGGGTCATTGAAAAACTGTGTGCAAACTACATGGTATAGGTTAGAAAGTTATGTCTTTCACTATCCTAGTGTTGCTAAAAATAGTTTGGGTGAAAATAAATTATTATTAGTAAAGCCAACCCTAAGCACTGTGTTACTTTCTGAATCCTAAGTGTGAGCTTCTCCAGACCAAGCACTCTTAGAAAATGCCTACCAGTATGGATGACATGAATCCTGCACTTTGTAGTCCCCTTTGTCTCATGTAACATTTTCTGTATGTTGATTTACACACGTATGGTTCATTGCCTCTGTATTTGTGTAGGGTCTAAAGTGCTCCCACACCCTACACTTGTCTGAGAGGTGCTATCAAACAAATTAATTATATGAGAGAGAGGGGCTGTGGAGAGATGAGGGCCTTGTTGGAGGGTGATAGCGAGGGAATCATTGAAGTGCCCCCAACAAATCTTGTTGAAACCTGGTGCCCTCGAAGGTCATCATTTACTATACTTTAAAAGCTAATGCAATTGGATATATAATGAAAAATGTGTTGTTGAATGTGCCATTTTTGGCCAAAAGGTTTTTGGGGGAGAACCTCTCCAAACCCTCTTTGTAGTGGTCAGGCTCACTTGCTGCACGGAGACAGGTCTGACAAAATTAGCCAGGGCTGCTTTTGGTTCCCAGTCCGGCTCCTTGAAAGTCCACTTCCCAGACAGAAGTCGTCAACGTGTTCTTATATCCAGTCTGGTTATAGACCAACCTGAATGTATTCTACAATTTATATAGCGATTCATACCACTGGAGAGAATGCAAAGAGCTCCGATAGGCTCTGAGTTTCTGGGTGCCTTCTTCAGATGGCATGGTTCATAGAATGTTGGTCCTAGGTAGACTTATATGAGAAGGGTTGGGTGAGGTATTGGGGTTTGGGAGACATGCTCTAAACATCGTGCAGCAAACGGGCAACTGCACATAAATATCAGGAGTTGCAATAAAGTGTGACACTTTATGTAGTCCCACATAAAGATACCTATTTTTGTAATCTTTTAAATTACATTGGGGGGAAGTGTTGGGTTTTTGATGCTTCTTGGTAATTTGAGGTGGTTGTCAGTTATTCTTATTCTAGCAGGAATTGAGGTCCATGTCTTAGCTGTCAGAGCTGAGAAGGAGCTTCTTTCAGAGTCTAATAATAACAACAGGTCTCGAGCACATGCACTGAAGTGGACAAACAATAAGAAGTAAACGGTATTAAGAATGGAGACAAAGTATTATTTCTTGAAGTGTTGATTTATTGGTGCGTTACTTCACCGGCCAGCCAACACGTGTTTCGTCAAATGGGTGTGAAACCCTTGACTTCTTCAGGGCTGGTATTGAACGTGGAAAATAGCATGTGTCACATTGTGTTACATAGGATGTTACAAGTCAGTGTCTCTCAAAAAAAGGACACATACAGTATACTGCAAATTCAGAATTATTGACCGATGAAGGGAAGCATCAAAATGATAGGATGTGAGTATAATGAGAACCGTCATGAAGACTTTAATATAATGCCCATGCCCGGTGACAACATTGTGTGTGACCACTGAGGCTTGTCTACCTCATTGTTACGTGGTGTTAGTGCAGAGAGATGGTGAGACCTTATTGCAGTACACAGGCCGTAGCCTATTAAGTCAAAACATGAGTTCAGGATGAGGGTGTAGTGCATTAGTGCAGAGTAAACATCTACAGTGAGAGTAAAAGACAGAAAATAGTAACGGGGTGTTGTTTTGGTGTCCGGAAAGGTTTTATCAACTGAGTGCCAGTGTCTGTGATAATTAGAAAAAATTCACTACTAGTCATAATGGCTGACAGTGAGTCTACCTCTAATGGAGTAGAATAAGTCTTTGGACCTAGAATGAAAAACAGGCACTCTAGTAGAGCAGTGCCCATCTAGATTATGAGACACATTAAACAGTAAGTGTCTCAACACATACTACGTAGTGGAGCTGAAGTACTTACTCACCTTACAACTGGTAACACTTCCGACCCAGTCGGTCGTATCAAATTCACTGTGATGAGGAAGTTCTCTTCTTTTGGTAGTTCGGTACATCTGTATAATAATAACTCCCATGTGTCACAATGTGACACATGCTATTTTCCATGTTCAATTCCAGCCCTGAAGAAGTCAAGGGTCACACCCATTTGACGAAACACGTGTTGCACAGGACCTTTGGTTATTATTAGACTGACCTTTTTCCAGTACTGAACGTTTAGGGGTTTTCCCTCAACTGTTGCACCGCATCGATCATTCTTATTAGTGCTAACTCCACGATATTTGGCAAGCGCCACTTCATACCCTGTGAAAATTAACACCCCCTTTTCGTTTCTTTTTTCAGCATCTGCAACCTTTTGAAGGAGGGATGGTAAATTGTGGGGACCCCTGTAGGATAATAATAATAACTTGGTACTTATATAGCACACAAATCACCACCAGGGCATCTAGGCGCTGTACTCATACCGCTGTAGGAACCCTTCCTGGTTTTTCCCTGTGAAGTGTCCACTCCTAGGCACCCCCATGGTGAAACCAGGCATCCCAGCGCTGTTGGAGCCGTTGTGGAGATTAAGCAAGCTATTGCCCAGAGTTGCAGCGTGGGACCCATGATTAGAATAGGCACTGAGGCGAGAATAGCAGGACCGTGGAAATTTTGAGCCCAAGACGGGAATCGAACCGTGGTCCCAGGCCAGAGCTCTGCATCAAGGTCTGCCACTCTAACCATTGAGCCACACTTCTCCACTAGAGCCCTAGATCACCAGTAGTCACAGAGTGCCTGCTCAAAGAAAGAGTGCTCCAGTGGCGTGGACAGCTCAATGTGGAGTGCACTTGATATAAAATGTGTAGCCAAAATCAGCCAGTGGTGACTGAAAGGATGGTGACATGCAGATGAGGAAGATGCCTTGAAGCTGTTTTCCAAACACTCTGCAGCTTGTGTACAAACAGAGGAGGAGTTCCTAAGTATATGCAGGTCCACTGCAATTATGTGGCAGGGGAGGACCAAATTATGCAGCAGGATTGAATAAATTATGCGCCAAAAAATGCCAAATTCTGTAGCATATTGCGGCACACTTTACGACAGTATTGCTTGCCTTTCTTTTTTTTACATATTTGCACAAATAAACACTGTCTGGGTAAAGGTTTGACGTCCTAATACCAGTTAAACACTCAAATATAGCAATAAACAATAGAAGGGGATCAGTCAAACTTTGCAAAAGGCCTTCCAGTGTGCAGCAAAACATTGCTGCGTTTTTGCAACTTTTGATCTGTTTGAGCTAGAAATATTTTTTTTGTTAAACTCTACAGATTCTGGTACAGATGATGGATTATGAGGCAAATGCGGCAAATGAATGATGAACATTTTTCCATTTGCCATGAGTATTTGCCAATGCAGATGCTGGATTACCCTTTGGGCTTTGCCAGTATCCAGGCAGAAGAGTTTTAAGGCATTGGCAAAGTGGTCTCTGGCAAATGAATGATGAGCATTTTTCCATTTGCCATGAGTATTTGCCAATGCAGATGCTGGATTACCCTTTGGGCTTTGCCAGTAGCCAGGCAGAAGAGTTTTAAGGCATTGGCAAAGTGGTCTCTGGCCCAGGTCCCCCCCCCCCCCCCCGAGCCAGCTCTGTTCTGCAGTAAGTCTTGGCCCAATGACCTTGAAAAATTGTTTCAAATACCATTTCCCTTTAATTTACTTTTTAATGTGGGTGATGTGTGAGTCTATTACAGACATTTTACAGAGAAATGGTGTGTTTTTGTTTCATGCAACAAGCATAAAACGCGTTTCTTTTAGATCACAATAGGACTTGACATATGAGAAATGGGAGGGCGTCACAGAGATTATTTGCAGTCATATTAGTGAGCTGCTCTTGTGTTACAATATTGAAAACAGGTCACTATCCCAGAATATTAGGTATAAACACATTTAGAATTTGGACCAGTGTGGCTGTGCACTGTCAGTGACCTGGCCAAAGAGGGCATGAAAGAGCTGAAACTGTATCATACATTCAAAGCTGTCCCGAAGGGGTCCCCTAAAATACGTTTGGTCCAGGGCCCCCAAAGTTCTTAAGATGTCCCTGTAGCCAGTAGCTGTGCCACACCAAGACCCAGTGGCTTTGTCACTGCTTGTTCCTTCTAGATATCATAGCAGGCCAGTGCCGGATTGGGAACCACAACCGGCCCTGGCAAAGTGCTCGACCGTCCCCCCCCTCCCCACTCGGGGGTGAGGGGGGGGGGGGGGGTTGAAGGTGCCCCCGAGCTCTTTGCCGGGGCAGGTTTCCAGCCGATTTTGTTACAAGGCCGATTTTGCAGCTAAGCTGCAAAAAGCGTCCCTGTAACAAAAATGGCCCCCAGGGGCCCAAAACCGGCCCCCACCTGTACTGCGCACCGGGGGATTGCCCGGTACCCACTATGGCCAGTCCAGCCCTGTAGTAGGCTAAAGCTGTATTCCACTTGGTTCTGTTTGTTTAGCCAGGACTACAATTCCCCGAATGCAATAGGTTGGTAAATGAACACACGGAAAATTGAGGTCCCTAGACATGGAGTCATCTGGTAACCTTAGCGAACTTACCTTACTGAAACGACAGTGCCAGGTTAAAAAACACTAGAAACGAAATCCCCTGCTCTTTTATTTAGACCGCAGACACAGCAGCTCTCAATTTGTGTTGTTTTTGGGTGTTTTCAAATGCCTTTCCGTCATGGCGCCTACTTTGTTGCATGACATCTGCTTAAATAGGAAACTATAACATGAAGCTTTGTTGTGTTGAAATGTTGCTGTGTGTAGTAAGTCTGAGTAAGAGAGATAAGAAGGGAACCAGTGACACAGGCGGGTGAGACAGACAGTAGGAGGCAAGGGCGGGGTGTGTCATTTTGTCTTTTCGACGTGCCTTAGTCAGACACATTCAGGACCTCGAATTTCCTGCGTTTTCCACTGCACTGTACAACTTCACAAGGGCATAGCTGGCTGTAGGCTTAGCACAGTAGCAACATGCAGGGCTTTAAGCGAAATAAAAAACTAGAGGGTCTCGCAAAGGGGCGGGGCCAGTAATTAAGGGCGTGGCTTAAAAATATGCAAGGTAAAAATCTGTGCTTAGCATAGTGTGCCGCCCGACTGGTCTTTTGTTGCTTCTGTCATTGTATATAGATATATGATACAACAAGTGACATTACACCTACAACAACTCAGGGCTATTGGCATCGCCAATCGCGGTTAGTTGTGTAAGATAAATAAGCAACAACGATGGCTTCGTGGTATAGTATATTGAAAATGCTTCAGTGATGAGACTCCGAAAGAACTGCTGCTGCATAGTTAAGATTTTTTTTTATCCTGAGAGCCAAAATGGAGAGCCCAATAGAGACCTGTCTCAGCACTTGCTTGTTAGAACTGCCGGTAGTGAGCACAGGCAGAACCCGGCTCACTTAAAGCTCTGGTGACATATATAACAAGGTAGGTGTCAGGGCCCCTAGGCAAGCATGGATAATTGCCCCCTGCCTTCAGCTTAAGCAGTAAAAGACAGCCATAACTGGGGTGACGTGTTCTCTGAAACTCCTTGGACCTGGTGCCACCGCACCTTCTGCACCAATGATAGCTGCGCTCCTTGATGAAAGGACCTTGGAAGCCACGCCCATCTGGGGCCTTCCTTTCTGCCTCATGCCGGGTCCACAGCAACGACAGACTGGGGGAATGTGATGGCTGCATTTTTGATTAAATAACCAAAAAGCATCACAATTGAGACAAAAATAGAATAGGCATTCAAATTCATACAACGTGTGTAGATGAACCTAAAAAGATAATTAAAATGAAACATGCACCTTGATAAAAGTCGAATCACGAGAATAATGAAAAGATTAAGGTGTCCACATGACAACACATTTCCAACAGTCTCAACGTTTACTTTTTTTGACTGACCTGCACAGTGCAACATGATCAAAGTATGCATGTTTCATTGTTTCAGCTGCGAGTCTACATAATCAAAAATCAGTAGTCCTTTCAGAAGGACCGCCCATTTCCTGATCACCCACATGGCCTCAATGAGTGCTCCTTTAATGTCCATGGGACTGGTAAGCAGAATGACCAGCCCCAACAGCATTATGAAATCCCAGGTACATACCTACCAACTCACACGGTGCCACAGTGTGACACACAATATCGGCTCCCATCACACGGTCTTCCGGTGAGAAGACAATATATCATGGTGGCAGGGAAAACGAGCTGGGAACCACTGTAAATAGTGGTTTTCAGCTAGTTTTACGAGGTTTTGAACAGCTGGCATCCATTAAGGGGTGTAAAATCACCCCAGGATATTAACACCAACATCTGCAAGCTTTTTTTTCTTGTTAGGCAGAGGGCTTGAAGGTGGGTGGGGTTCAAAGGTGCTTCTTAGGTACTTCTTGGCTAGAAGCCCAGCCCCTTCCAAGGCCCGCCCCCTCCTCACACTGTAAGACTTTTGTTCAAGTTGGCAGGTATGCAGGTACCATCACTGATCCAATGCGCTTCAGCCAAACATTTCACCTACTATTAGCTGCCAAAATGTCTGGTTGAAAAAGTGGTTGAAGAGGGTAATTCCTCATTTCTCATGGGACCCTCAGGAATCAATTAATGATGTTGCCTCTGACCCTGAGTTACTAATGCCTCTGGTATTGGTCACTGCGAGGAGAGAGGAAATACCAGGCCGATTTACGGCCATATTGCATTGGGCTGTAAACCTGAATAATATGGCCGAAATTAAAACGCATAAAAGTAAGTGGATCTAAATTAGGATCAGCCACCAAACCAAGATAGTTATCGACATCTCCAATTTATTAGGCAGCACAGTACTACTTGTACGACTCTTTATTAATGAAAGACAAGTCAGCATCCCTAGAAAAAATACCAACGATTAAACTAAAGTTGGTTTTAAGAGTCTTCATGGTGTTACCCTCATGAAAGAAAATATGACTAATTTGTAATGTTTCAATCCACTACATACAATGGATCAAATCTTGGCTAGTTGAGTGTTTCAAATATCCTTAAATAATAATTCTGGAAATAAATCAGTCAAGTCTGTGTACCCAACTAAACGCAATGACCCAAGTCCCAAAAGGGGGCTAATCCGAATTTAAATCGCAAAACTTCAACTGTGGTAACATACGAACTCCAAAACCCATTTCCCACACAATTTGCTCTAAATTGTCAATTTACTTAGACATATATTGTAGCCATATAGGAGCACCATAAAATAATAGGATCTCAGAATGAAAGACTTTGATCATTAGTGGTATTAAGTGGTCCTATTTGTGTCATAACATTTTAGAAGTGCATTAGGAATCATTTTAATTTTTTTGACTTTTGCATCTCATTCAATTTTCTGCAATCATTTACTGTAGAGTTTAAACCTAAATATCTCTAGATTGTGTTATGCACCACACAGGCTTTTCAAATTCCCTATTATTTTAAATAATGGGGAGACACATTTTTTACTGTGAGTACTTACCGGATTAATGGTCAAGGAATCTGAAAGACCCTTAAGAGCTCTTTGTTGAACCAACAGAGTCTGGTTTTGATTAGAAAAGCTTTGCAACATCAAATGTGGGTGCTGCCACATTTTCAATCTTTAGGGCACAAACCAAGCTTTCTTGAGTTCCTGGTCTAAATTGAGCATGCATGAAGTTAAATGGAGCATAGCTAGCCCGTTGAGCTCATGCAACTAAAATAATTTTTGCTTTTGGCCTGTTAGTCTTATCCCTCCAAGTGTCTAAGTACAATTTGTTGATCAAAGCAACTGGACTGTGCAAGTCACCCCAATGTTATCATGCAATTGATCAAACTACTTTCTCCTATGCAACCACCCCAAAGTGGATGATATAATTGATCAAACACATTTGTGAAATGTGGTTCTGACGTCCACTATTGACAATACACAATGCAACAACACGCTAGCTTTTGTTATGGAATGTCTTACCATAAGCATACGTGCTGCAGCATTGTTCATTGTGGATAGACCTTCCTATGTTAGTTGGTGTTAGCTGTACGACTGAAGATCATTCAGCCTTAATAATAGCTTCTCCTCCAGGAGTTTAGCATATATGTTGGAGGCCAGGTAAAACAAAGAAAGCATTCTATAATTGTTAGTATCTTCTATTGTACTCTTTTATGGATTTTGCTACCTTGCATTCCACAACATTTCTGCCAGATCACAGCCAGCCTCTAACCATAATGGCCAGTTAGTGTGCAATAGAGGGTTGTTATAGATCTTACTCCCTCATCTTTCTTCCTCCTCCGCCTGAGACGCAGAATGTGGTGTTCCGATGGTTAACAGTGTCCGAGCTACAACTACCATGCTGTGACTGTCACACAGCTTAGGATATCACATGCCCCTTCTTTCTCAACAAAAAGATGCAGCTAGGTTTGTTCTTTTTGCTGTTGAAGTAGTCTGGTGGTTTGTGTCAATTTATGGATATGTACTCCAATCTCCTAGAAGCTCTTGAAGTTCCTGATCAATGTTATTCTGATTGTTATCCTTCTCCATCATGTCCGACAATGTTTTTTGACATCTCACATTTGGCAGATGAAATCTTCTGCAGTGAGACACATTTTGGTATTGTGTAGCTATCATATTCATCAATACCATCTTTTGATTATGGTCATACCCAGGAAGGCATTATTAAGTGTGCTTCAAAGTTTCTAAAGTATGTAGTGCTGCTAGCACTCTCATCTCTCATTCCCATAGATGACAAAATGGCACCCTTCTTTTGGGCAGTCTGCTCTTTCAACTTTTATTTAAGTTTTTATCTTATTATTTGTTGTCTTTCGATATTTCAGATGAGGCTTATGGGAGTCGGGGTCTTAATCTCTTAAACATCACTTTAGAAATCATTGCACTCCAGAGCTGTTAGCGATATTTCTGTAATTACCCAACATTTGCTCAAAAAGGTAATTATAGAGATCTTATTAAATTCTTTTCTCTAAAGTAGTTTCGTGAGCATGAATATGAACAGCTCTACCATGTGTTTTACAGAGAGAAAGAATAAAAGAGTGTTTTCAGCTTCCTGCACAAGGCCCCCAAATATTTAGGAATTCTGCAAACGAACTTCCATCAACCCGGCACCCTTTTTTAGGATCCCAAGTATTCCTGCTGCAACTAACTTTTTGTACAGTATGAGGAGGATCGCAGTCTCGTCCTGGATGCTTATTCGCCATGTCTCTGAGGCTCTTGTAACATATATTCCCACTTATCCTCCCCCGGATGGGGAACACAGAGATGGCCACCACACTCCAGACGCAGCAGACAACAGGAATAACGCCCACACACCTGACACCTAGATCCCCCCTCTTCCCCCCCCTGCCCCGCCAGCACGCCAAGATCGCGGCCACCCTCCCACATCGCCATCACAGCTCCCGAATTTGTATGAGCAGACACGAACCGACCGAAGCACTACCACTGGACCCCCCCTCCCCTTCCTTGCCCCCCCCCCACTGCAGTTCCCACTGCCCGTCACACCACACGCCATATGACCCCAGGTTAGATATCCTTTTCCCCTTACGCTTTTATTGATTTTGCTCACTAAACAAGCTACAACAACAGAGACAGCATGATCACGCAATGTTTATATGTTGATATTATCTACGCACTGCTGCAATGTACTTTGCGATCCGCTCCACGATCTATGTATGCATTTCTTTAACTATTAAGCCTTAATGCATTAAGACTCTGTATGACATATGCTTGTCTTTTTTCCTTTGCACTGAATAAAAGATATATTTAAAAAAAAGATATATATATATATTCCCACTTATCCTGGAATACCAGAAGCCAGAGGCTACAGCAAACTCACCGAATTGCTAACTATCTCCTCCATAAACTTTTATATTTTCAGTGGGTAGGATGGTTGAACAGTCATGGCTTACTGATGGATTCAAGAAGTGGTCAGCACTGGCCACCTCAGAAGGGTACTTTCAATTCAGAGTGATGCCCTTTGGGTTAATCAGTGCCTGTGCCAATTTCCAGAGGTTGGTCATCCAGATTCTAGGTGTGCTAGACCGTTTGAGGAGCACATAATTACCTTTGAATAGCACATGTATCATTTGAAAATTAGCGAATGTTCATGCTGTTGCATTTACAAGAAAAAGGGATACAATTTGGATTCTATTAAACGTAAATTGTTAGGTTCTGAGTAAAAACCAGGAGATACTTAGTATAATGCTCATTCTGAATCTGTCTCATCCAGTTTAACAGTAAAAAAGTAGGCACAATGCAGTCTAGATTAAAGAAATACAAATGCTTCAGTAGCTTAATTAAATGCTTACTCAGTTCTTTTGAGGGGGCGTATTAAGAGTGAGTAAATACTTTGGTGTCAAGAGGACTGCAGCACTCTGTCACAGACCAGTCTGGTGCACAGTCAAAGTTCAAAAGTTTGCAGAACAGCTTTTCAAGTAGGCCCTTCATCCTACCTCCTTTAGTCTCTGAGCTCAAGGTAGAGATCACGTGTCCTCAGCCACAGGGGTGATCATGGTGCGGTTGGAAGACTTAACGGCTTGGCAAAGGTGTTGACACTCAGTTAGTATTTAAATTGGTGCAGTCCATTGCTGGTGGGGAGGCCTAGCAGCACCTTGTTACCCAGACCTCTGTGTGATACTGATGACGCTGGGATTCCCATCTACATTTTACCTTACCACTCTGAGGAATCCCCGGTCGACGGGTCTCTTTAGTCTGCATGGAAGTGTGAAGAAAGTTCTTCACATTTTTGTACCTTTTTGACAGATACCCTAAATCACCACTTTTAATCTAAAGGATCACTAACTCCGAAGAAAGATTTAAAATTTATTACAAAGCCAAAAAAAACTGAACATACAAACACCTCAGCAAGAGGTTCAAGAAATAAACCCACACTAATACAAACATAATCCTACGCAGAGTCTCAGACGACTCAAAATAAAGAGCAAAGTTATTTCAAGAAGCATTAGGCATGCGATAACTATGCCCACTGGAAAACTCGACTGCATCTGTATCAATGGGAAAGAAAAGATTAGTCAGTCCCTACATTAATTCTAATGTGACATCCCTACTTAACATACGTCCCAGGCAAGAGAAAAAGGTGTCAGCTGTGAAGGCTCCCTAAGAAGCACATTCACTTTTCCAGGTAAGTAGCCTAATCTACAGAGCTCGTTCTAAGATGCTCCTTAGTTTCTCCTGCCTAGTCCAAACTGAGACCCATGTCTAACTGCACATCCAAATGGACTGCCTTAGACAGGACCCAGTCTAAGTCCAACTGCCCCTAAGACTATCTGCATCTGCAACTGACTCTCCACCCTCGGGGCACTTTCCCCAATACAAAATCCCAAAAACAATGGATACGCCCATGACACTCCTCCTTCAGGCAGGTGCAGCCCCTCAAACTTTTCCAGCGTCAAACCTTTTTCTTCCAGAAACCATTGATGTGTTCTTGGGTCCCAGGCACCTTCCCCGCCAAAAGTAGCAACTGGTCATTCCTGTAGACTCCCTTCGTCCCTACTCCTAATAGTCTAACTTCTAAACAATGGCTCATTCTACCTAACGAGCTACATGGCCTGCACCTGCAAAAGAAATGCATGAGAAACAATCCCTCTGCACGCTCTTAGTTACAATTCGAAATTCAACTGCAAACATGAGCTTCTTTCCCAAGGTGTGTTTCCAACTCAACATTTCTAGTCATGCGAAGAAAACCACAGCTAGGACTCTGCTGGTGTTTTCATGTCTCAGGCCTTTACTCTTTTGAATGCATTTCTAATACGACAACATAAGCATTTCATTAATCAATCCTAACATTACATTTCAGATTAACAAGCATCATCCCCATGTTAAAACATTACGATTCTTCTTAAACTGCCTACATATGCAACTTTAATTTGGCACGTTCAATCTCAATGCACATTTTACACATAAAGCAATTAATTCTAAATTACTTAAGGCATTATTCTCTCAACTAAGCACTACATTAATCTGCAAATGATATGAGCATAATTCTACATATTGCAACACTCTTGAATAGTCCTACATTTTTAAATCACATATTAATATGGGCCCCTAAATATGCGGGTGAGGACTACAAATGAATATGATGCACCCCTACAATTTTTCAAACAACATGACGCTCTATCATTACCATATAGGTAGTTAGAGTTCATGATGCAAGTTAGGTCCCATGATGCAAGAGCCACGTGGAGGTTGTCAGCATTTCTGATGATCACAGTGAATCGATACAGTGGCAGTCAGGGAACCATGCACGCTTTCATGAATTCTGATGGCAACAGGACTCTCTGGACTCAGGACATTTCAGAACGCTGGCAGTAGACCATAGAGGTCTCAGTCAGTCACATATAATTCGCAGTTGGCACCTATAGCCTCTTTCCTCATCCTCTCTTCTGGATCTTGTAACTGCACATTCAAACATAATCTTGTCTGGTTTAACAGCAGTTTTAGGTTTCCGAACTCAGCCGATTGAGAGAAGTATTTGTGCCTTACAAAAGAGCACTTTGTGTCTTTGATCTCCCCTTTCTGTTTCTAAGATCTATACAGTACTCCGATCCTCACTGTCAGTCGAGCTGATCCGCTCTGCATATGGAGGAGATGCAAACCTGAAGGCTCTGAAGCTCCTAAAAAGGCCAACATTCACATTATGGGTAAAAGGCATCACTAACTATTAACGGAGATGGTGGGCTTAACTTCATGGAGGCCAGAAAAGCACTCTTCAAACTTCGAGGCAATGGACACAATTCACAAAGGTAAACTTAGAACTGAAGTCCAAGTTTAGACCTGAAGTCTATGTTCGGTATTCACAAAGAAACTTAGTAGTATCTTTACTCCTGCAGAGGTTCCACACTCGTAACTTTACTACACATAAGTCCCTTCAAGAATCAGGCCCTTCGACTTCAGATCTAAACTAAGACTTCATGTCTAAGTTTACCTTTGTGAATCGGGCACCTGTCCCTTTCATTTGCCTTTCACTAGGTAAGGTGTAAGTTGTTTTCAATGTTGTTCTGCTCTGTTATTGCTTAGTTTATGTTGTTGGAAACATAAGAGATAGGGAGAAATAACCAGTATTGACTTGTACCAAGGCAACTGTTATAGCAGGTCGTTTTGTGATCCTCTTTTGTGAATTGCATTGTTTGCAGTGAGCTAGGAATAATTTTTGTTTGTGAACATTGCTTAACCCTTTCAATGGTTTCATTGCTTCATTGCTGGGTTATTTTGCTTTTTGTTGCAGAATTGTGTTGGCATTTGCAATCTTGAGATTGCAAATATCATATAATGTGCGTTGCTAAGGCTTAGGGTATATTGTTTTATACCATTGTTTCATTGTGTACAGTGTTTTTCACTTTCTGTGATTTGACGCACTATTTATACTGTAAATATATTATTATGGCCTTGTGGTATTATTAAATTATTGTGTCAACATAACTCTGGCTGGGCATTGACAATCTTATTGCAGTTTTGATAATTAATTTGTTCTGTGTTTAGACTTGACATACATCACCTCCCTTGAACTAAGACTGCTTATTGACATCAAACCGAAAAGTCAAGGAGAGTTAGTGAGGCCAGCTTTAAACTGCCAGCATGGTCCCTGCATGGAAAAACAATTGTCCCTTTCCGGAGAAATTTTAGGCCTAAATATCCTGGGCAAAGTATTGTGATTTTAAAACAATAGTTTGTAATTATTCAGTTAATTTTATTCACTGCATAAAGATCTTTCTATTATACAATATCACATTACAGGTGCGCCAAAAATTGATACGCTGACGGTGAATAGTGACATTTGTGAAACAGTACCCCATTAGTTTGAAAATAATATTGATTGTCAAATTGGAAGTTGTTCTTGCTCAATGCTGTATCAGTGGGAGCTTGGATAGGTTGTTCTCGTTGGTCCAGAGTGCAACCAGGGCCGCCTTTAGGGCAATGCAGCCAGTACGGCCACACTGGGCACCGACCTGCAGGGGGGTATTGATCTTAAAGGGGGCACTGTGTTTAGCAATAATATATACGATTTAAAAGCACCTGCTGCAGAGTTTCTTGTGCGTGCAGCTTTCAGGTACCAAGAAAAATGTTATGATAACTTTTGATATTAATGTTCCTGCTAGAGAGAGACATTGGAGTTTTGTTTACTGGCAGGTTAGACTCGCCAATAAGCAGCACAGAGTGTTAATATGCCACCTGCATAGAACAGATCTGTATTTCATGTGGATAGCTAAGTTGATTAATAAAGCCAGTCTTTACCAGTGCTTTAAAACAAATGAAATGTATTTGAGAAAGGGCTATGGAAAGATAAGGGTCAATTTTGCCTGGTGATAGTGAAGGAATCCGAGGAAGAGGTCATATGGGAGGGGAGGCGGTGGAAGGGGTTGCAAAAAAAGATTGTCGCACCAGGTGCCACCTGTGCTAAAGCCGGCCCTGAGTGCAGCCAATCACTCTTCTGGTTTTCTTTTGGGGAATGTTGGTGTAAGGGGCTGTGTGTCTATAGTTACAAGAAATTCTTTAGTATCATTATCCTCCAGCAATTTCATAAAGTGCATGCTATCTCTTACACAAGCTCTAGTCTTAGGTGCCCAATGTTTTAGAAAAAAGTCAATGTACTGGCACATGGGCTTAGACGGGATCCACCCCCTGACATGATGGGACAACCTGGAGAATTGTCTAGTCTCCTATGTATTTATAGAGGGTATAGAGAGAACCGGAGTTCTGAGGTTCTCCCTATTTAAAGAGGCATGCTCACTTTTATTCAGGAAGCCCTGTTCCAGGCCATTGAGTGTGAGTTTCCCTATAAGTACCTTGATATCATTTGTAGGGTCAGATGCAGCCTTCATGTAACATGACTCATCCGGTAGCTGATTGAGGATCTCATTGTGATAATCTTCAGTATTTTGGATCACAATACCTCCCCCTTTATCCTCTGGTTTAATCACCACTTCTCGATTATTTTTCAGTGTGTGACTTGACTGATTTTCTGCTTTGCTTATGTTCTAGTGTATGTGTCTACTTTGTTTGCTTAGGGAATCTATTTCCTTCATAACCATTTTTTTCAAATGCCAGTATCTCAGTGGGCATGGAGTGGGATGGGAGTATGAAGGAGCATGGTGTTCAGAGACCTGTAACATCGTGGTTGGACTAAGAAGGTTTTTTTCCCCAAAAAACAATTACACCTGATCGTTCTAAAGAAATGTGCACTAGACACTTTCAACATTCTGTTTGGAACTTGATGAACTGGACGACTATCATATATGTGACAGAATTATTGAGCACTTTGCACTTTGTAAACCTTATTAATGGTTTCATATGTCAACAGTTGTGATATTTGAGACTGATTTGAGAATTTGTAAATATTTCAGGTGATTATATTATGTTCTGTAATAGACACGTTTTGCACCTTATTTTGATTTAATGAATTCAGTGGCTATACAGCATGAAATTGTAAGTTGAATGTACATTGACTGATATATTTATTTTGTGTTGGTTACATACTGCTCAATCATTTAAAAAAAATTATACTTTAAACACTTAGAACCATCCCTGTGCAGTGGACACTTTCCCAATATATAGGGTCTTACACATTTACAGAAATGAATCACAAAAATTAATTTAAAAGAAACAATGTCACATCCGTTTCTGAGAACCGGGGATGATACCCTAAGTATCTGCAGACCAAATTGACCCTCTTTAAACTTCCTGGACTTTGTCTAAAAAATAAGCCTACTTCAGAGGAACATCTCTCAGCACAAGATCAGCAGGAAAACATCATACAAGCATTTACAATGCCTTCAAATATATCTACCATAATTCCCTTTCCTTACTAACACCTGATCATCAAAAGTCTATCGATATGGAACATCTTGGTTCCTCACTATTAGGCACAACTGAAGCCTACACAGTGGTCCCAGCCACAATACAACATCCCCCTAGTTCCCAAACTTTAAAATATCCTACTATTATTGTACGATATTACCATGATTACTTCTGAATTTCAAATGTACTCCGATCCAAGAGGATACATCACTTCAGCAAACCGGCTGTCTCATGGTCAAGAAACATCAGGTATAAGACCACTGACTACTTTAAGTAATCCTTACGAGACTCAGGTCCCTCCATTCACTACACCCATACAGAGATCCAAAGAATGTGACCCTTGCATTTGACAACACCACCCCTCACTAAAAGGAAAGCCAAATCTAGCAGTATGTACCAGAGACATACTGCAACACATTTGCTTGCTGAAACTCCAGAAAGTGAGCCAACCCAGTCTAGAGTTCAACTGAAGACCTGCCATGATTGGAATGTTAACTGTTGCAATTGGGTTCCGCCCTTTCAGTACACCCTGATTTTTGCTGTTTGGATCACCCGGTTTTGATCTTTTTACTGTGGTTGAGTCTCACTACATGTCTCACCCACGGTAATCACATGGCAAATGTACTTTACCTGTTTACCACCAGTATCTGCATTTTAAGATAATGCTGCTACGACGCAGGTAGGGTAAGAGGCACTTTGCTGGTTACACATGAACACATGTGCATGTGTGTGAGGGCTGCACATAGGAGACTACTATGATGCACTGCCCAGTAACTGCACACAGGTAGCCTGGTGGAGAGGGGCCTTAACTGGATTAGATATTGTCCTGGTGTAGGACTTGAATTGTTAGTGTACACTCATGAAAAGTCAGTGTGATTCACTTTTTTGTCTGTGCTGACACTTTGTTATACACATATAGGGGAAACTCCCTTAGAAAGCAGCTTCACTTCGCTTTGGCCTGCAAAGTCCAATGACATATTAAAATGGGTTGGAACATGTGTGAAAAAAACGTATCTGAGAGTTCAAAGAGAATGTATCATCTTATGCATCATCCAAAAATAACATATTTCTCTGGCTCCGCTCAGGATCAGAGCCCAGGTATTTTGTTACCCTGCTGTGCCAAGTTAATTACATTCCTCTCCAGCAGCAGGAACAAAAACTGCGCCACACAAAAGGAGTAATTAACCGTGCTTCCCTCAGCTCCTGAACAGGAAAGGGTGGGGATAAAATAAATCTGCATTTGTTAATTACTTGAAACACTGCACCAGGGCTGGGAAAAGCCCAGGCCCATTGAACAAAGGAGGAAGTGCAGAGAACTAGAGACAACGCAAGAGAGGGCTAGACTTTGATCTTTTTGTGGTAAAGGCCCAAACAGTGATGTCGAGGGACAGAGCTGAGAAGCAAGGACCAGATGTGAGCAGTGACTCCTGGATGATGCCATCTTGTACTGGCCCATCATGCTGTGCAGGAGGGTTGGGACAGGGGTGGAGAGGTGATGTGGCACCATAGGATTTGCCAGGAGTGCCTGGTTTCTAGAACCTTCCAGCACCCTTAAAAGCTCTTGCACAAGGAGAAGACTCTCCCTTGGTTAGTACTGTTTGTGTGTATTGCTGCTGGACCATGCGACTGCAAGAGCCATGAACAACTAGAAGGAGGAACTCCCTGATGTCCAAAAAGGACTAAGGACTCTGCCTCAGTTGACCCCAAGACCAGTGGATCTCCCCAAGTACCAGGGAGGCTGGCCCCCTTAAACCTCCTAAGGACCAGTTGTGGGAAAGCCCTAGACTTCTGCGCCCAGAGATGAAGGCCAGGAGGAAAGCTGGTGCAGGAGGACACTGTAACTGGCTCCATGTACATTACACAACTTTGGATATGCGAAAGTCTGCTACAACTGCTCCTTGTAGCTAGAGCTCACCACCAGGAGTAAAATGAACCTAGGATAATCCAGATCGGCCAAAGGGTCCCGAGTTATGGCAACTTTAAGATTGGCGACCTTTTGAGAACAAACAGAGCGTGAAGCTTTGCCATATTTCCTCACTTTACCCACAGGGTGGGCCAGGGCCCATGAGTCAGCGCAAAGTTGATTAATATTTTTTTTCCAAGGAGGAGGCCGGTGTGGGGCCCAATTTCTAAACTCTCTCTTGACCCGGGAACCCCATCTCCCAGGCCTTATACAGCGAAAAGGGAGTTGGGTCTCCATCCCCACCCCTCAAAGCAAAAGGGAATAGGGAAGTACTGTCGCTCCTCCCTCAATGGCGATCGTCTCGCCCTACTCTCATGTCTGGTGGTAGCTGGGCAGCCACTGTAGAACCCTGCACCCTGCTCACTCCAGCCGGCTCCTTTGCAGGCAAGGATGAAACCAGTCATGTGGGGAGGCTGCTGGGCCACACAGGACAGAAGTGGGTTCCTGTGTGGGCCCAACCCTAAGGATCACAGAGATGTCCAGGTGGGACAGGGCACCCTCCTAAAAAATACAAACAAAAACAAAAGAAAGCAAAAGGAAAGAAAAAAAGCTTTGTGATTCACCCTGGCACCGCGGGAGAGCTGCTAATAAAATATTTGCTACTCCTGAATGGAGTGCTCCATAATGCCTGGCAAGGCTGGCTAATTTGCATGTTTATCTTGTCTTGTGGTGTCCACAAGAGGGCAGGGATACCCCTAACGAGCCTAGAAAGTCTTGTGGGCAGAGAAGTTTTAAGGCAGGGGCAAAGTTGGCTCTGACCCAGGGCCCCTGTCTTTCAGGGGGTCCCCTGATAGAGCCAGTTATGTTGTGCAGAAAGCCTTGCCATGATGACCTTTGATAATTCTTAAATACTTTGGTTTAACGCCTTCGCTGCTCATGACGAGCTCAGCTCGTCATGAGGCACGGTTGAGCTGTGCTCATGACGAGCTGAGCTCGTTATGAACAATGGGGAAACATCAAAGCTCAGCATAGGAGGGGAAAACTCAAAGCAGCCAAGGTGTTAAATACTGTTTTACTTTCATTTGTATTTAATGTGGGTGATGTGTGAGAGTATTTCAGACATTTTGCAGAGAAATATGTGTGTATGTTCATGCAACATCCATAAACAAAGTTTATTTTAGATTAAAACAGGACCACATATGAGAAGTGGGAGGGTGTCACAGAGATTATTTGCAGTAATAGTAGTGAGCTGCTGCTGTGTTACAATAATGAAAACATGTCACTATCACTGAATATTAGATGTAAACACAATTAGAATTTGGACAAGTGTACCTGTGCACTGCCAGTGACCTGCCCGAAGAGAGCATGAAAGAATGGAAATTGGATCATAAATTCAAAGCTGTTCCAAACAGGGGTCCCCCAAAATGCGCGTGACCCAGGGTGTCCAAAATCCTTAAAATCTTGCTGGTTGTTGGGGGGGGTTCTAGAAGTTACAGCAGCCCCCAGGAGTAATACTTAATAACTGACCCTATGTTAGCGGGGTCTAGAAATCTGTAACCCTCTGGAATTTTTACAGAATTTTTAAAACACTCCCAAGGCTCGAGTTTTTGTTCTACCGGTTGGGAGTGCAGCACATCTAGGGGCTTTTCTATGGTTGCATGTAATGTGGCCTGAAGGTATATAGGAAAATACATGGGTTGAAGATAGGGGCTGAGTCATGGGTTGCATTTTATGTGTTCAGAAGGTGGTACTTTCTTGGTATTGTTTTTATTATTGCATTTTTCGGTCTTGAAAGTATATATAAAGCACACAGATACATGTTATGTTAATTTCAAAATGCTTTATTGGCATAATAACGTCGACAGGGGTTACTAATCAAGGTAAATATGTTAATTAACATCAATTACTGTATTTATGCAAGGCTATCAAGCATGATTGCATTTACACACAAATGATGGTATTTTTATTATGTGGTTTGTTGATTTTGAACCTTTGACCAAGCCATTAGGCTTACCTTATATTTTTGCATGACCTCTTATGTTTCAAATGTGATTTCATAAGTCATCTAAGGTATTTTTAATCTTCCTCATCTATATATTTGCCAAGTAATGCGTAGGATGTATTTAGTAGTGTGTGTGTAATTAATGTACTTTTCCTTTTTCTGAAGAAAAAGTACTGACTGGACAATCATTTGAGGGGTGTTATTTTTGCATGCTGGCGAATGGTGATTACTAACCCACACCGCTTAAACTGCACAACTAATAACCCAATTTCCTACTGTAACCAAGGAATACCAGTTATGTGCTCACACCACATGGGTCACAATGTCCCTTAAAAATATTCTCTTTTCTCATACAATTTGCTGTTAAATGTAGTTAAACACAGGTCAGTGAATGAGGAAAACAAAATCAAAGAAAACACCTTGCATTGTAACCTAAAGCTGTAGCATGATGAGCGGCTGATGCGTGGACTCAACAAACCTCCAAAATAAATAAATAAATGCATAAATAAGGGTGGTTAGGTTCAGTCACCCATGTATACACTCTCAAAATGCGTAGCAGGGGATTAAGGCTATCTTGTACTGGAGGAGGAACCAGGGACACAAGTTTAGTGGAAAGGCGTTCTTCCAGTGATCTTTTAGCTGAAACCTAGTGAGTGGACCTTCCACCTTTTCAGTTTGATACCAGTCTTGTCTGCCTCATTGTATTCATGAAATTATGCCTTATATATGCCACATTGAATGCTGTGGATTCACTTCCATCCCCTCTCAGATGCTGTGATGAGTGAATTGCATTTAGTAAGTGTAGCCACTGTTAACTATTCTAGATCCCATTCCTGTACATCATGCTTTTGCTCACTATGCAAACGCAGTTATGGCCCAAGCAGACATAAAGTAGCCTGGTCCCTAATGCAACAGAGAAACTACAGCCCAAAATTGTATGTCACATCACGCTGCACAGAGCACAATTAATGCCACAAGTTTCAGGCTGGTTACACTCCGTCAGCGAGGCAAAGTTGGATCCCTATGGGGTAGTGAGCTTTATGACCCACACGTGAGCGTACTTGTTATTCTTAGGGTGTCTGACTGAAAATGTCAAAAAGCATTAGCAAAGCCAATATGTCTCATCTGTATAATATGAGTTATTGCCTTTGCCTATGCTTGTTTGTAAAGTATTGGAGGAAAAGTAAAAATATAGCATAAGGAATTTTAAAGATTGAATATTGAATTCAATATTTTCCAACTTTATAAATGGCATGCTTTAGTTTTGCAATCTTTTTTACTCAAACCTGAACATAATTTTAAAAGAAAAAAGAAGTTGCAGGATTAAAAGGAAGGCACTTACCAAAGCCTAAATTACTTCCTGCAGAATTCAAAGCTGAGTCATGCTCTAGTAATTTGGGGGCATATTGTCAAGGGCCTTATCGCCGCTTTTTTGGCTTTAAAAGCCAAAAAAGCGGAGATAATGTTTTCGCCCTATTTACAAGGCAGTGCTAACATGCATTAGCGCATGTTTGCAGCCTTTTTACCGACGCCTTGCTTTGCATCTCTAATGAGATGCAAAGTGGGCGTTTCCACACATAACAACATGTAAAATATCACTGACTTGACATCACAATATTTACAAGTATTGCACTGACACACATAGTGGTAATAAAATCTGCGCTAACCGCGGTTATCGCCGTAAGCTAACGTCTGATAATTTTCAGACTTAGCTAGCTTTATTAACCCCTTCGATGCTGATGACGAGCTCAGCTTGTCATCAGCCACTGGTGCCGTGTGCGGATGACGAGCTGAGCTCGTCATGTAACGCGGTTATTCGAAAAAAGCCGCACAGCGCAAAAATAACCGCTGCAGCGATGCGGTTAAAGGGGTGGATTGCTGTGCTACGACGACCAGGGGATATTTACAAGGTTTTCCCTATCGCTGCAGGAAAATCGCTGGATTTCCAGCATTATTCCTGCATTTCGCCGCTATTCCTGGAATTTATATTGCCTCGGAGAAACACGTTGTTAATAACGCGCTATCCAGGCGATACATTCCAGCGATAACTGAAATAGCGCTAAGCGCGCTTAGCAATATTTTTCTCAGTTTGTTGGTATTATGCCCCTTGGTCTTCTACAATAGATCAGGGAGCAGAGTTATGGCCTGCAGGAAAGCAGACAGCACCTTTTTGGTCATACTAAGTACACCTTCTTCCTCAAACAGAAAGCTGAGTTCAGCAACCAGCCCCATCCCCAGCACCATAAAAGGTGTTATCTGTCAAGGCCTGTGCATTCATGCAATATGTGGAATGGAGGAGATAAAACAAAAACAACCCTTAAAGTCTGTTCTTTTCTCATATGTCACCAACAATATGGCTGTTACTGTGATTTTTCATACAATTCTGAATGGGTAGGGAGCAACACAGAGCACAATGGAGGGGCTTAGGGTGAACCAGCACACAAGTGAGGGAGCCAGAAAGACTTGCACTTTTATGGAGTGCAGAAAGTAAAAGAAAAAATAGTTCTTTGAATGTGAGCAAACGAAGGATATAAGTCATGTATTCAAAAGGATGGTAAAGAGGCTTTACTCCAGGGTAGGGACATACACAAGAAGATGGAAAACTATAAATAGAAAGTAATTAACTGAGAATCATAAGAAAGCCAATCCATGGTAAGCAATGCGCTGGTTCAAAGTCCACTGTAATATTTTGGTATGGTCCACAAGTGGCTTTTTCCTACATATAGGTGAGACCTAAAAAGGAAATGGTGACTTGAATTGATGTCAACCCTTTGTAATTGCTTAGGGCTGTATTCCAGTTAATGTTTTATTGCTCACTGTTCCACTAATGACAAGGACTAACTATGTGAAGTTAGTCCTGGCCCTACCATAGCAGCAACAGTCTAACCCAGACTACTAAATTGAATTCCATGTTATAAACCATGGTGACTCACAAACATTTGCTCAGGGGCCTCAAAGTACAGTCTGTGATGTGACCGAGGGCTGCACTGATGCCAGCAGAAGGGTGTCTGGATGGGTCAGAGATTATGTAAGGAGGTCTAAAAAAATGTTAACCCCTTCGCTGCTGATGACCAGCTCAGCTCGTCATCAGCCACGGCGGTCGTGTGCGCATGACGAGCTGAGCTCGTCCTCTACCGCGGCTTTTCGAAAAAAGCCGCACAGCGGAAAAATAACCGCCGCAGCGATGCGGTTAAATAAACGGGAAAGCATTTAGTTGCAGGTTACAGTGGCTTAGCAATGTCAGGTGGTACCCGGTGCAGAGCTTGACAAAATAGCAAAAATATGTGTTTAAAACATATTTTTGCCATTCAGTCACCCTCCTTAGTGATGACACTTGTCACCCTGGCTTGACAAAATGGCAAAAATATGTGTTTTAAACACATATTTTTGCCATTTTGTCATCCCCCTCAGTGATGACACCCGGGGTGGTCCACACCCACTGCACCCCCCTTCCTATGCCACTGGCGGTTAATGAATGCTTGCCCATTTATTTAACATTTGTTTCTGAATATTAGTGCTCAGCAACGAAACGGCAGCTTGCGCTGTTTTTCACCAAGGGGGCCGCATGTAAAGGTCAAGAGGGCCGCAAGCGCCCCGAGCTGTAGTTTGAGTATCACTGTTATAAACTGTACAGAGTTCATTTCAGTTGGCCAGACTAGGTTCCTTGGCTGAAGGAACAGCATTCAAGTGCTGTAATAGGAAATGTAATTAACTCTGCACTACGATAACGTCTCCTCCTCTTTGGGTGCCTGGAACAAAAGGAGCTTTAACCTTAGGAAAGCAGTGTGCAGGAGATTCAAGCTATTTGCTGCCAGGTGCAGCATACCAGAGACCTCCCTGTGTAAGTGCCAGGTCATGTGTTAAACATCTTCCTGCTTAAACTTTTGTAATGAATGTGATACATCTTGCTCCTGCTTTAGTGTTTGGCTTAAATTTATCAGTATAATTCTTAACAGAATAATAAACTATATGAAAGAAATACCTTATCTACTATACTAAAACAGGCACATTCTCTGTGCTGAAAACACGCAGTGGCTTGGGCTCAAATATTACAATTTGAAATTACACATGTTTTTGTACCTGGCCCTCGCTGCAGGTTTACCCCACATTTTTGCCTTCCTCTAGCTCCCTTTCCTGAACTCGTTTTTGTTGACTTTTAGGACTATGTGCTTGTACTATCTACTTTAAACATGGGAAAAATGTACCTACACCTGACAGGTACATTTAATTTACTTGAAAGCCCCTAGTATATGGGACTACATGTACCCAGGGCCAGTAAATTACATGCTGCTAGTCGGCTGCAGCACTCATTGTGCCTCCCACTAAAGTAGCCTTCAGTGGCGACTGGTGACATTTTAAAGTAGTGAGGCGTAAAAGTTTGGGATCAGTGCCATGTGACGAGCGAGCACAAGTGTCATAAGGGGGGCTCAGGGTGTTCTCTCCCCGGGGAAATTTTCAAAACAGAGTGGGCAAATGGTGCATTTTCAATCAAATTTGAGAAAGCAAGAAGTTTAATAACGCAATTGTGAAAGTGTAGCTATGACATCAATAAAGAGATTTCATATGATAATGACGTAGGTAGCTGCTTATTCAATATAACAACAGAACTTTCTAACAGACTTTGAGATAAAAAATGCTGAGTATGAGTTCTTTATTTATTGATAGATTTTTACCACTGACATCTAATGAGAAAATAAAAGTTATTGTGATTTGTTGGACTGGACACAATGAGACAGCAAGGAATAAACATTTAAAGGCAGTAGGGCACCCTACAAGGCCCTGTACGTCTCATTCAGGGGATGAAGAAATATGATCACATCACCCCCATCCTGATGCTGGGGCTCCATTAGCTCCTCCTTGCTGGTCCACTACATCATCAAAACTAGCTGCATTATTTACAAACATTGCAAAATAACCCAGCTGCTTTCCATGATGGTGTTGGGCCAGCAAAGCCATCATGACCTGCAGCAGCACCGACAGAGATATTCATTCATAAAGAATTCAAATGCATTTCAAATCCTTGCCAAAGGGGTGGATTTCGTTCAATCACCCAAAGATGGGAGTTATGAATGTTGCTTTCCTTAATGTCAATTAAATGATCAATGGATACATGCCACAGTGCATTCAAATACATCCCTTCACTTTAGCCACCCCTCCCTCTACTCTCGCCTAACCCTTCCGTTTCTACAAAAATGAGTCGTTTCTTTTTACTGTTTAATAATTTGTAATTATTTTATTCATATACTGCCTAGTAAATAGCTTCATCCTTTCACTTTGTATAATAATCAAGATACGTTATTACTTTGTTCCTTAAGCCTACCATATCTTAATGTTTCTTTTTGTTACCATTTGTTTTTGTAACCCATGGACTATCGTCTTTCCAATGTAAAGCGCTCTGATACTTAAGGGTGAAGCCAGCGCTATATAAAACCTCTTAAATAAATAAATAAACTACCATCCGAAACAGACTGACTCGCTTGTCATGTGATTGATTACTTCCACAAAACCCATTGAATACAATAAAAAAGCAGTGTGACCTGACCTCCAGCTGTCCTGCCTTGGCCCAGTATTATCACCTCTATTGCTCGTACCCTAGGCCAGCGCTGACTACCTATCTTCTTAGAGCAGTAAATCTACTATGGCGATTTTATCAGTCCTTCGAGGAGGAGTGCTTCCAAACTCCCAGCACATGCAGAGTGACAAGCAGGGCCGGCTATAGGACAGTGCCACCGGTGCGGCCGCACTTGGCGCTGATCTCAAGTCAAGTCAAGTTAGAATTTGTATAGCGCACTACTCACCCAGAGGGTCTCAAGGCGCTTGAGGGAGGGGGTACGTTATTTATCGAATATCCAAGTGTTTAGTTGTTTTCTGAAGGAGAGGTGGTTCTGTGTAAGGCGGAGGTAGGTGGGGAGAGAATTCCAGGTCTTGGTCGCTAAGTAGGAGAAGGATCTGCCCCCCATGGTGGATTTTTGGATGCGTGGAATCGCGGCGAGGGCTTGATTGGACGATCGTAGTTGGCGGGTGGGGGTGTAAAAGGTCAGGCGCGTGTTGAGGTATTCGGGTCCTAGGTCGTAAAGGGCTTTGTGTGCGTGGGTGAGGAGACGGAACGTTATTCTTTTGTTGACGGGGAGCCAGTGGAGGTCTTTCAGTTGACCGGAAATGTGAGCTTGGCGGGGGATGTCTAAGATGAGTCTGGCTGAGGCGTTCTGGATGCGTTGGAGTTTTTTATGTAGTTTGGCTGTGGTTCCGGCATAGAGGGTGTTTCCGTAGTCCAGTCGGCTTGTGACCAGTGCATGGGTGAACGTCTTTCTTGTTTCGGTGGGGATCCAACTGAAGATTTTTTTGAGCATACGTAGGATGTTGAAGCATGATGATGAGATGGCGTTGACTTGTTTGGTCATCGAGAGGGAGGAGTCCAGGATGAAGCCCAGGTTACGTGCGTGGTCCGTTGGTTTGGGTGCGTTTCCCAGGGCCGGTGGCCACCATGAGTCGTCCCAAGCGGAGGGGGATGATCCTAAGATGAGGATTTCCGGTTTGTCCGAGTTCCGTTTTAAACGGCTGTTCTTCATCCACTCGGCCACTTCTTTCATCCCATCGTGTAGGTTGGTTTTGGCGGTGTTTGGGTCTTTGGTGAGGGAGAGGGTTAGCTGGGTGTCGTCTGCGTAGGAGATGATGTTTAGGTTGTGTTGGCGCGCGATGGATGCGAGGGGACTCATGTATACGTTGAAGAGGGTTGGACTAAGTGAAGATCCTTGTGGTACGCCGCAGATGACTTCAGTGGCTTCCGATTTGAAAGGGGGGAGGCGGACTCTCTGGGTTTTTCCGGCGAGGAACAAGATGATCCAGTTCAATGCTTTTCCTTGTATTCCGAAGTTGCTGGGGCATTGTATAAGGGTGCTATGACAGACTGTGTCGAAGGCTGCGGAGAGGTCAAGTAGGATGAGGGCAGCTGATTCTCCGTTGTCCAGTAGGGTTCGAATGTCGTCTGTTGCTGAGATGAGGGCGGTCTTGTTGCTGTGTTTGGCTCGGAAGCCGGACTGTGATGGGTTGAGGGAGCCGTTGGATTCAAGGAAGGCGGCGAGTTGACTGTTGACGGTTTTCTCAATGACTTTGGCAGGGAATGGGAGGAGCGAAATGGGGCGGTAGTTCTTAAGTTCAGTGGGGTCTGCTGTGGGTTTCTTCAGGAGGGCGCTGAGTTCGGCATGTTTCCAGCTTTCCGGGAAGGTAGCGGAGTTGAGGGAGCAGTTGATGATATCTCGGAGATGGGGTGCGATAATGGAGTCTGCTTTGTTGAAAATGTGGTGGGGACATGGGTCGGTTGGCGATCCTGAGTGGATGGAGCTCATCAAGCAGATAGTGTCTTTAGTGGTGATTGGGTTCCAGGCACAGAGGTTGTTGGAGGGGGGTTTTGGTTCGGAGGTGGGTGGGGTGGACTGGTCGCCAAAGCTGTTATGTATGTCAGCGATTTTGTTGTGGAAGAACAAGGCTAGAGAGTCGCAGAGGTCTTGAGAGGGAGTGATGTCGTTGGTGCCGGCGATGGGGTTGGTAAACTCTTTGACGATGTTGAATAGTTCCTTGCTGTTGTGGGCGTTGTTGTCGAGTCGATCCTTGAATGCAGTTTTCTTGGTGGATCGGATAAGTTGGTGGTGTTTGCGGGTGGCGTTCTTGAAGGTGGCCGGGTTGTCAGTAGTTGGGTTTTTTCGCCAGGCTTTCTCGAGGGTGCGACAGATCTTCTTGGAATTCTTAAGGTCATCATTGAACCAAGGGGCTTTTTTGCTACCTTGCTTGATTTGATGGTTTTTCAAGGGTGCTAAATCGTCAGCGCTGTGGGTGATCCATTGTGTGAGGTTGATGGCTGCTTGGTTAGGGTCCGATGATTTGGCAGGAGGGTTTTGGTGAAGTGATGTGAAGAGCTGGTCTGCGGGGAATTGGTTGTGGGTGGTTTTGGGTCATGGTCTTTTTGTAGGTGAAGTGAACACAGCTGTGGTCCGTCCAATGGAGTCCTGTGGCGTGATTGAAGGAGATGTGCTTGCTGGAGGAGAAGATTGGGTCGAGCGTGTGCCCGGCATAGTGGGTGGGGGTGTCTACAAGTTGTTTGAGTCCGAGATTGGCGAGGTTGTCCAGAAGGGTGGTGGTGTTGCTGTTGTTGTTCTTTTCCAGGTGGAAGTTGAGGTCTCCCAGTAGAATGTAGTCCTCGGAGGGGAGGGCGTGTGGGCTGATGAAGTCAGTGATGTCTTCGCTGAATTGTGTGCGGGGTCCTGGTGGCCTGTAGATGAGGGTGCCTCTGAGGGTGGTCTTGGGGTCGGTGTGGATCTGGAAGTGAAGGTGTTCCACGGCTGCGAGGTAGTCGTCGGAACTGGCCGTGATGCGGATGGTGTTCTTATGGACAATGGCGATGCCTCCTCCTGTTTGGTTGATGCGGTCCTTTCGGATGATCTTGTAGCCGTCCGGGATGGCTATGGCGATGTCGGGCGCTAATGAGGCGTTCATCCAGGTTTCTGTAAGAAAGGCGACGTCCGGTGTTGTGGTGTCTAGTAGGTTCCATAGTTCAGTTGCGTCTTTGTGGACCGAGCGGGTATTGAGCTGGATACACTTCAAGTGGCTAGTTACGGAGCTCTGTTTGGAGTTTGTGGATTTGGTGTGGGTCCTGATGCATTCGAACTTGCAGGAGTGGCAGGTGAAGGGTCCATGGGTGTGTCCTGGGGCGGCTTGGTAGCAGTCTGGGAGACGGCCGGAGTTGAGTGCTGAGGGGGTTGCGGCGTCGTACGTTATGCGGGTGGAGTGGATTTTGCGGGGGCCAGGGGGTTTGGGGCTGGGCGCGGTCCAGGCGCGGACCTTGCATAGACGGGCTTACCTTTGGCATGAGGCGCGTCCGCTGCGCGTGAACGCTGCACGTAAGCAGTTCCGACATAAGTGGATAGTGGGGGGGCGGAGCGAGTAAGGGGCAGCTGGGAGGCGGGAGCGGGGTGGAGAGACGGGCTGGGAGGCACAACAACAAAATGGCAGCAAAACAAAAGTGAAACAGGACGAGATTGGGGCACAAGCAGGGATATCGCAATGATGTGGGCAGAGGCACCGGCACAATCAGGTACAGATTATATCAACAGGAAATGCGAACTTTACAATATAGCGCTACAGGATCAAACAAGCACTAATGATAATACGCGCAGTGTGGACTATATGCAAAATAGCGCTACGCTATTAATCAGGCACTACAATAATTCCAATCAAGGAGAGCAGAGCACAAGGTATTGGCAGCAATGAGCAGTAAAGCGCTACGATACCAGGTGACCAAGGAGCGTGGGGAGCGACCACTTCTGCACGAGGGGGTGCTGACCTCAGGAGGGAGCACTGTGTTTAGCAATAACTTATGATTAGAGAGATGAGGGGCACTTTAGCCCATGATAGTGAGAGAATCTGAGGAGGAAGTCATGGGATGTGGGGCTCCAAAAATGATTGTCGCACCGGGCGTCACCAGCGCTAAAGCTGGCCCTGGTGACAAGGTCCAAGGAGACACAAAGATCAAACACATCTTCCTACACATTACAGGCTGAGCTGCGAATTGGTGGCCAATCCTGCGGGGCTACGCCGGTAATGGAAAGCACAGTGATTTCTAAATAATCCCGGGGGATGATACCACAGCATTCTTTAGAAATCACTTTGATACAGGATTAGCCGCCAGTCGTCAGCTCAGTGTAGTGATAGGAAAAACATGCAATATCCTGCAGGAGACTATACAATGATCCAGACTAACACGAGTAAATGCGTTTCGGGGATATCCTGATGAACGATGCTCTGGTGTAAAGGTATAGGTATCCCTGTTTCAGTGATCACACGATGGAGCAGTACTACAAAAGTACAGCTATGCCTCACTGAGTAATGGGCTAATGTTTGAAGGTTAGTTTCAGTCCCTTTAGCCCAATTAGAATAATTTAGGGCCCAGTGAGAATAAGTATACTATAGTTGCTGTACCAACATAAAGTGCGTTTCAAGCACATCCTTTGCACCTGCCTTTCGATAAAATGTAAATGTATTCTGGAAATCGATATAGCAGGCACTGCCAAAAATTATAGGCCGGCTTTTTTATGAAAGTTGGTGTTCCATTAATTGGCGAATTAGTGTATGCGCACATGGTTGCATGGCTGGGTCGGCAAATTAATGTGGGGACAAGTTCTATGTGTGGTTGAATGAACTGGTGAGGGAGTAGCTGGATGAATGATTGACAAATGTATGAATAGATGAATAAATGAGTGACTGCAATGTTGGCTTGGTGCGTAGATTCATTCATGAATGGGAGTGTGAGTGAGATGTTGCAGCCTGGATGGATGGATGATTGGCTGCACAAGTGGGTAATAAATGATGAGTGCATGGGTGTTACAGATTGACCTGCCCCCTTTTGCTGTAAGACAGTGGCCCTGGATGGCACATTGTTAAATGGGGCAACACAATAAAACAGTATAACTGTTTAGGGTACTGCTCATACCAGGAAGCTAACTTGTGATGCCAAGAGAAACCAGTAGTAAATGTGTATACTCCAAAGAACTGAAAGAAACAACACACACAACACTGAAACATTAGCAGTACCAAGAACTGAGCCACATAAACTCTCAGTAAATATTAACACGAAAAGGTTACAAACAACTGAAAGATTAAAGAAAGCTAACCCTGCTTTACCATCTACCGATCAAGCAGAAGACTTCCACCAAACCAAATTTCGATTCAACTAAAACCTGTGCCACATTTTCACCCACATCCAGAGTATAACAACTCAGCTGCTTTCTGGCGAGAAGGCTTTGCACTCAGTGCAGCTTCCATGCTAAATAATTACCTTTAGTGGTGTACTGGATTAGTCCCCCGTCCCAAAGTTTCTCTGATTTGTATAATTGCAGATGAAGTCGCCGGGGCCCCAGTCCTGGGCCCTGACATGCCTAAAGGAAAGCAGCAGGACCGAGGGGGTATTATCCGGTACTTTTGGAGTTTTTTTTATGTGGACAGATATACAGTGACACAAAAAAGACACATCTTGTTTGTTGTTAAAGGACCAATTTAGACTTATGTATCTGTTTTTTTTTTACCTTACTTTCGTTTTACACAGCTTCTCCGACGGCGACTCCGAGAGCTGCTGAGGCCTTTAGTTTCTGCTTCGGCCAGGTTCTGAAAACTCACTGCTGGCGTGCGAGGTCATGGTGACGAAGAAGGAGTGAGACAACCTTTCGCCAACGTCCCATCTCGGTGCTCTCTCGTGTGCAATGCCCGCCATTGACAGCCTTCCAATTCAACATGCACACTTACCAAGGTGAACCTGAGCAAGTTAGCAGTGCATCTGTCATCATTACTTTCAACCCCCCCTCCCCATTTTTATTTTTATTTTATTTTGAAAGTTTTATAGAGTGCGGACAAGACCCTTGCGGGTATTAGAGCGCTTTACAGTAGATGAGTTTAGTTATATCATACATTAAAGAGATGCAAGACCATAATACATAACATTATTAGTGAAAACAACAAGTAAATCAACATGATGCAGAACAGGAGCGGCCTGATGAGACATAGTAGTACAATAAGGATCAGAAGTCAAATATATAGCAAATCATTGAGCATACAACCAGCAAAGCAGTAAGGTGCAGAGCAAGGGCGAACTGACGATGCATGGTATTGGAAATCTGGCACATGTATCAACGTAGGTTTTAGCGATTCCCCAAATGCGATTATTAAGGAATCGCAAAAGCCAATGCATGTAGGAATCACTATAAAAATAGTGATTCCTACAAATTCCCTAATTGCGACTCACACCTTGCTAGTCGCAATTCAGGAACTTACAACAACTGGCTCACGGCTGAAAGAAGCTCATTGCCGCAACCAGAAAAATACATCTTCATTTATTTACATTTAATAAAGGGCACTGGGGCACAAATTGTGGCTGGGAGTGGGTATAAATATGACGGGACATCGCCCCTACACCTTAAAGGAGAAGCCACCTCTGGTAGCCTTTTAAGACAGGTCTACCACTGCCGCCTGTAGTGCAGTTTTAAACGTCTATTTAAACCTGGCAAAATAAAAAATGTTGCCAGGCCTAAAGCTCCCTTTGAATACGTAAAAGTCACACCTAAAGGCTCATAGGGCAGGGTGCCTACTATTCATATAGTAGGTTATATGTGTATAATTTCACAATTCCTGACAGTGAAAAACCCACTGTTGTAAGGCCTATCACTTCCATAGTGGGTTACCTTATTGCACCTAATAAGTGCTAACTTCAGTTTGTGACCAGAAACAGAAATGCTGTTTACACTCAAACACAAACAAGAGTCAAGAGAGGTAATGCCAGAGGGAATTAATTGGGCAACAATACCAAGCGATACATTTGAGGATGACACTGTAAATAACAACATAACCTCTGGATTTCTTTATGTACAAACGTACAATAGCTGAGACTCTAACAGACACAAAACCACTACAGGGAATCATGAAAAAGGTGAGGTTAGAAGGAATGGCCGGCCCAAATGGCATCCTAATGCACTATTAAAGCAAGAAGTGGACTACTGGGCTGGGTACCTAACACATCTTTTTAACTCCATATACCGACAGAATCCATTCCGAATTCATGGAAAGGGAACATCTTTTATCCAATATATCAAAACGTAAGTTATACATCACCTGAGAACTACAGGCTTATAGCCTTGATAGACGTGGAAACAAAACTGTACACTTTCTATATTTTATCCCACCTTCAAACCTGGGTCGAGGAGAAAGATGCAATACCAAAAAATCAAACAGGGTTTTAGTCTGGCATCGGAGCAACAACAAATCTAACAGTATTGAACATTCTAAAAGCAATAATGAGGAAAATAAAACTGTGTGCATATTTTATAGATCTGAAATAAACATTCAACTAAGTTCCACAAGATCATCTTTGGATAAAATTGAAAGCATGGGGCATGACACAAAAATGCTTAATGCAATAATAGTGTTCTATAGTGATTCATGGCCACAGGTGAAACTTGGAGACAGCAGCAGAGTGACCGCAAAAATAAATATCAACAGCGGCCTGAAACAAGGTTGTGTGTTGACACCAAGTCTAATTAACCTCTTTGACGCTCATGACGAGCTCAGCGGGGCTAATTCCCCTCCTGTGCGGGGCGTTCCATTGAGTGGGTGGAGTCATGGAGAGCTCAGCTCATCATGAGCACAGCTCTGCTGTGCTGCATGACGAGCTGGGCTCGGCATGAGTACCGTGGCCCCCCGCGCCGCAGGGGAATTATCCCTGCGGTGCAGGGGTTAATCTGTACCTGGTTAACATGAACAATCACTTTGAAAAAACAGAGAGCCACCCCTACCCCCATCTGGCAAAAGGCCCATAAATAGCCTACAATACTCGGGTGAGTAAGGCCTGGAGCTTAACCTATGGAAAACCAAGGTACGCACCTACTGGATACTTAGTACTAGATGTATAATTGGCTCATCAAAGGAGAGCAAATCGCACACATCCCACACAAACAAATCTCTGGGCATAAATGTGGGGAGCCTCATGTTGATTACCAACTAAATCACGACAGTGCAAACAAAAGCTCACTCATTAATATTTGCCTTCAAACTCTTAAAAAAGAAACTGAGCTGCCCTTCCCATAGCCACCTTCTTACAGTGATGGCGGCCCAATTAACAGCCTCCTGACATATGTCTGTAAATATGGCACAGTAAGGAAACAGCCATCTTAAACGAACTACAAAAAAAAGTATGCAAAACAGTGTTTTGCCTCCCTAAAGTAGTCTCACCAGCCCAATTGCGTCTGGAATTCGGGCTGCAAAACCAAAAATTCCAACAGCTTAACTCCTTCGTGAAACTGTGCCAAAAACTGCAAGCCTCTAAGAGCGGATCACTGAACAACCTATGTTTGCTGGGGATCAATGCCCAAAAGGAGAAAAAGTTATCAAATTTATGGGTCACCCACCTGGGGAAAGCACTAATTGAACTTGGAATTCAAGAAAAATGGGAGAGCAAGATAGACTGAGTTACATTCACCGGCTCAAGTAACGCCTCAGCAAAGAAACTGTAGTTTTTGGAAGACAAAATCAGCCTGGTCAAGTGGTATCATGCCTGGACAGTGATATATTTCTACACCATGCTCAAACCGCAACCTTATGTTAGATGCACTTCCATCCGGAAACAAAATGAGATTCATGCTGTACTGCCTCAGAATTCATGACTTAAAAGACCTGCCCCCCACATGGAAGGGCAGAATGCAAGCCACAAAATGTCGCCTTTGAAGTTACAAATTAGAATCCACATCACACCTGATTTGCACGTGTTCCACGGTAGTGTATGAAAGGAAGAATCTCCTAAAACCTATCCTCTGGGAACTAAACATCCGCACCTGCAAGCAAGCCGTTATTACTTGGGGGCTGATTCCAATCTCGCTTGGAAGAGCACCAAACGCAATCTGGCCGGAAAAAATACGAGCCGTATGCGTGTTTTCTGCCCGACTCGTACAGCTGTGCGAGCGAGCAAGTACGATGCGAAGAACGGGAAATTCACTGACCGAGTCATTTCCGGGTACAAACCACTCCGTACGTCTTGTCCGTAAGTAAACCGTGCCGTGCAATGGATGCGATTTACGACCGAGCCAGTATGATGCACTTGTCGGACAGCCAAGGCGAGCTGAAATTTCCGGAACGCAAAACGTCTGGAAAGTTGCCTTTGGGGGTCCGCGTCGGACCCCCTTTCACCCACAGCCTTACGACTCGGACACAGGGGGAGACCCAACCAACGCGTCCCCACTGTAGGGGGCGCCCTTGTGCGAAACATACCAATTCAGTCAATGGGAGCCCATGAACACGCCGTACGACGGGCTCCCATTGACTTTTATGGTAGTCCGACGAACCGAGTCCGACAGCATGCGGCCACATCGTATTCGCTCGGTCGGACTGCAGAACTCCGGCTCGGTCAGAAAACACTCCAGATTTGGCTCGGTCGGAGAGCTTTCCGACCCAAATCAGAATCGCCCCCTTGGTTGGGAGGCTCCTCGATTCAACTGGTATGTCATGGAGTAAAATACTTCTCTTAGATTAATGAATAGCTGAAAAAGAAGGGCACTCCTCAAATACTCCAGGGTTCTAGCGGGTTTAAGCAAAGCCACCGATACATACATTCATTCAATGCAACTTTTCTACACAAAATGGCTGACAGCAAGCAGTAACTGCACACGTACTCTTTGGTCTTAATGAGGCACATGTGAAATATTACCTTGTTTACATGTGATCACCCTCATACCAATTGGCATAATAGTCAGCCAATAACCCTGAGTCTCCAATCACCAGAGTGCCTCATTTTGACACAAGACCCTCCGTGCAGTCCCTTCAATGAATGGAATCAGAATACCAAAATCAAGTCAGCCTAGGGCAGTTGGGCCAGAGCCAAGCAACATAATTAATAGCAACAACTGGTGTATTTGCACAATCGTATAAAAAGGCTAATTCCAAACAGGAGGGTAACACTGTATTTTAATCGTAATGTTTCCCCTAATGTATTGCCAAGCCCGCTCCGGAAAAGAGGCACACAATGAACTTTGTAAACTCTAACAGAAATCCTTGGTTTTTATGAGCATTTTAGCAAATGATTCCTATTTTAAACACCCTTTGTAATGGAAAGAAATGAGAACTCATCACGTCAAATACTATATTGTTTAGATAATGGATTTTAATTGTTAATTAATTTCTGTAATTTTATTATCAGAGTAATGTTTTTTTTAACTAACTATGTACTTACAAATAAACTTGAAACTTGGTGTTTACACTCAAAGAAATTGGAATATAAAATTTGCCTACATGGTGAAGTCAGATTTTAAGTTACTATTCTGAAAATGCCACTTTTAGAAAATGTGCATTTGTCTGCCTAAGCTAAATGTGCCTTTCTGACTGTGTCCAGGGTCACAAGACTGTGAATGACTCTCCTATTGGGGGTTGATGTCACTTTCGGACAGTGAGACAAAAAAGGCCTAGGTGCAAGGGTCTTCCTGACAAGATGGCTGGGCAGAGTTGTTCCCTGGCCTGATTATATTTCAGAGGCACTGCCTGAAGCACACACATAGATACCTGACACCATACCTTCCCTTGTTTTTTATACCCTAGACAGTTTAGAGTTAGGACCAGTGTAAGGGGAAGAAATGACTAGAACCAGCTTTGAGGATAGACCAGGAAATTTCCCCACACAAAGCTGGCACCAGGTGTGAAAGGAGAACATTCAGAATGCCTCAGAACAGTCCTAGACTAGTGGAAGATTCAGATGAAGGACTTCCCTGCTGCCTGAGGAAGAGGGAAAGTCCTGATGACTGCAGAAGGAAGACTGTACCTGCTTGCCTTGAACCCAGGCAACTTAGAGTGATCCTCCAACGGTCAGTTGCCTGACCTCCTGTGTGAACTACAGGGACACTACAAGCTCCAGAGTCCTCCTTGCAACTGCCCAGCTGACAAACTTTGTCTGGACTTGCCTGGACCTGCCAACACCTTACTGCTGGTCTCTGCTGGAGTGATTCCTGATCCGAAAGAGGTGCACTCCAGGTCCTGGACCCTTAGCTGTAAGCATGGGCGGAAAATCCGTTTCGCTCGCGGATTTTGCGGATTTTCGGTAAATTCGCAATCCGCGAGATTCGCGAATCTCCTGCAAAATCCGCAAATCCGCGAGCAGCGGATTTTGCTCGCACTGTTCGCACTGTTCGCGTGAGTTCGCGCCCCGCGAATAAGTGCAAAATTGCAGAAATACGATCTTAGCAAAACTGAAAGTAACTACTTACCAGGTTCAAAAGTTCAGGCTCATCATTAGTAGCCATTTCCTGTAGTGCTTCCTGAGGGGCCCCTCCAGAGTTCAGTTGCCAGTTGAAACTATTATGTGACCCTGCTCTGAACCTCAGAATAGTTACACATATGCCACAAAGGTCCTGAATTACAGCTAAGGGAGACAAGCAGGAGCCAGGCTGGAAGTTCAAATCCATTAATCAGCCCCTAATGCATTATTGTCAGTTGGGGCAGGGCAGGTGTTGTAACTAATTTTGCAACAATGAAAGCACTTAGCAAGTGCAAAAGATCACTAATCAGGAAGCACTAAGGAAGCAGGTGCCAGCTAAAAAAATATTCTGTGACACATTAATCAGCCCCAAATTAATTCAGGTCACTTGAGGCAGGGAAGGTGTGCTTGCGTTGCCACAATAATGTACACTGACTGGACAACCAGAGGGTGCTGTGATGAAACAGAGGGTGGCATGGGTGGGCCAGAGGGTGGCATGAGTAGTCAGAGAGTGGCAGTGGTGACAGAGAGTGGCAGTGATGAAGAAGAGTGTCCCAAACAGGCTGGACACGTAGAAACAACAAGTTCGCGAAACTTGCGACCCGACAGGTAAGTTCGCAATTTGCGACATTGTAAAAAACCCTCGCGAACTGGCAGAAACCCGTGCAAACACAAAAAAAAAAATCCGCAAATTCGCGAGAATTCGCGGATTTTGCGGATTGCGAGTTCGCAAATCCGCAAAATTCGCGAACGCGAGATTCGCAAAATTCGCCCATGCTTACTTAGCTGGCATCGGTGTGAACTCCTTCTGAATAATACGTAAAGATACAGATGTTTTGAGATTCTCGTGACCAGAAGTGACTACTTCACGTTAAGAATTGACCACCTGTGGCAATCACCAACATTAAGCTCCAGCCGGACCTGCTCTTAGTGCTGGGAGGGTGCACCCTATTGATTCCCTAGACTACCTAATGTATCGTAGTGTGCGTGGCTTTTTTTAAATATCACAAGTGAGTGTACAGATGACATCAAGGCAATTTAGTTTCCAAGCCACAGTTCTTGGATAAGTATTTTTATATATGTTTTTGGGTTCTCACACACAGGCTTGCTTCATCATTGGACACACACCCAGATCAACTAATGTGACTGGGCGGGCTCTGCGCATTTGTAAGCGGAGCTCTTAGGAGGTAAATGCAGGGAATTAGGTGTGTTAAAAATACCTATAGAGCCTAAAATTCTATTTTACTGAGCTAGGTAAGCGTCAAGATTAAAAACAGTGAGATGCAAGTCAGAATACTAAGGCCCTCAGCATCTATAGGTTGACATGTTTCAGCCGTTTGTTTTCTTGTGAAGGGTCAGATGGCTTTGTTTATACCCTGCGTCAGAGTTTCTATCTTTATGCTTTCATTTAAATTTTTTTTTTTTTAAATGAAGCATGCATGTAACATACAGACCATACTTTAGGGACTCTTTACGGTATGGCCATTGATGGCTTAAATAGCGTTAATTGGAAAAATACACAATCTGCCCACACCAAAGTCGTTTAGAAATACTTATTTTTTTTTTAAACAAACGATTAATTTCAGTTTGTCTGGGTACCTTTATTTATACTCTTTTGACTTTCTCAATTCTTTTTACAAAACTCTTTTTTTCTCATTTATGAATGAAAAAGAAACATATATACAATCAATGTTATTTACAACACATAATACACAACATCACTAATAAGAAAATAAATAAGACATATACATGCTACATTAGCGTTAAAGCATCCTGGGGTTTACCAGGAAGTACGGTCTCCGTAGTTTCGTCAAGAGAACATGTCTGCAGTCTCGACATGTCTGAATCCCTGTTTTCTGAGTGCCTATTATATGCTGTCCTTCAAGGTATGAGCGATATTGAAACAAGAATGTAAAAGTTCAAAGGGATGGAGAAAACAAATCAGAGCAACCTGGTCAGTTTATGGCATGAGGAAGACTAAAATAATGACTGTTGCATGAATGGGGACTCACCCCTGGTGAATATGACTTGAAGGAGAATCATGGCCCTGTTTGGCAGTTATGAGGCTTTCAAAAAACTAATTAATTGGGTCTCCAACCGACCTGGAATTAATCTGAAAGGGATAATGAAACATGATAATTAAGGGCGTGTGCTCTGTTGATTAAAGACAGCACTGCCCAAGGGTTATTACTAACCAAATTGAGGATGGATAGGGAGGAGTATACTGGCTGACCTCCTGTCTGAGCTACAGAGATATAATAAGCTGCCAGTGGTCCTTCTGAGGCCATCTGGCAACAGTCCCGATGATCAGCACCAACTGGAGCTGCCTGGACTACCTAAGCTCTAATGTTGGAGTGAGTCCTGATTCCCAAGAGGTCCTCCTCATGTCCTCGACCCTTGGCTGGCATCAGTGTGAACCCTCCAGAAGAAAAGTTGGAGACGTATAAGTTTTGGACTCCTCACGACTGTGAAGTGGCCTCTTCATGCCGAAAATCAATCGCCTGTGAAGATTTCCACCTTCAGGAACTAACTCTTCATCAGGACTGATCTGGTCCCTGTCTCCGACCCACACACCATCTTGGTCACCCTGAACTTATTACTTTCCCCTGGTCCAGTTTAATCAGATGATTGTGAGTGACGTTTTCATGATTTTAAGCACTATTTCAACTACAGCTTTAAAAGCTCAGATCGCTGGTTCTACTGATTGTTGTCAGTTTTGGAGTTGTTTTATTCATTACAAATGTACTCTATGTTTCTCAAATGTTGGCATTGAATAACAGATTTTTATTGTTACCCAACTCAATGGTAGTCATTTTTTCGACCTCTGATTTGAACCTGTGACCATGAGGTCAAATACAAGCCCATGCAGTGGATGCATTAATCCACTGGGCCACCAGACCCAGCTTCACCACTTCATGAGGTAAGGAAGCAATACTCCGTCAGATGGGGTCAAAGCCCACGCTATGTATATTAAGAATTTTTAGTAACAAAAGGTCACACATAAGTCTGTGCTGTCAGGCCGGACCTAAAAAGAAGCTGCTGCCTGGTCAACGTGACCTGATAAGTTAGGAGCATGTATGCCTTAGTTTAAATGGAGTAACTGCACTATATGAAATTGCCACTAGAAAATGATGTCAACCTATCACCTTCTGCTGTAATTAGCATCCTAAAATCTGGTCCACTCCTTGGATCTGTAGATGTATTTGGCTTTATGCATGTATTTTAAGGTATCAGTCAAATTAGACCTGAGTGTAATGGAGACATGCATGTGGGTGTGTGTAACTCTCCTTAGAATCCCAGTATTTTTTTTGTTTTTTACTTCAGCTAAATGATGAGTGTATGCCTCAGGAGAAATAATTTCCCGAGAAGAATCTAAGACATCTTCGCTGGGGAGGTGAAAACTTTAAGGGTCAAAATATTTTCTCTAGGTCTTGTTCCTTATCAACTATGATGGAGAATTTGGGGCTGCTAGAAAAGGGGGGTCTCTAGTTGGCAGAGGTTTGCACCTTTGTCCAATTAGGGACCTTTCTTCCAAGTCAGGGTAAGGGGGATACGCTTCTAAAATAACCCCTGCTCACCCCATTGGTAGCTTCATTGGTAGCTTGGGACGATCAGACAGGCTTATCTCAGAAAGTGTGTAAAGCATTTGTGCATGCATACGTTACCACAGTGAAAACACTACAAATGGACACCACACCAGTTTAGAAAAATAAGCAAACGTTATCTAAACCAACAAGACCAAATACCGCAAAAATCCAACATACAATACTCTTGAAAATAGTTAATGTGCAAATAACCATTAAATTGCATTAAATTGCAGGAAAAAGCTGAAAATACAGTTCCTCCGACTCAAAAAGCTCCATCAGCGGCAACCACAATACTGAATACTACAGACTTTAACAATTCCAGCCAACCGCGTCGATATGGGTTAGCTAAAGCGTCGACAGACTCAGAGACAGTACTTTTTGTTGTTGCGGCCGACAAGATGGTATGAGCCGGACCGCGGCAACCGTCACGTTTACGATCTGAGATGGAAGCATTGCAGCGTGCGGTGTCCTCATGGCTCGGTGCAGGCAGCCGCTCGTTGACGGAGTCGGTGAGACTAAGGCTAGCATTGCAGGGTGAGACGGTGCTCGATGCAGTGCTGGCAGGTCACGATGCGGAGACGGAGCCTGTCAATGTACAAGTCTGGCAGAGACGCAGTTGATGACGTCAGTGCAGTGTGTAGCGAGGGGGTGCGGAGTGCAATACCCACAGAATGCAGTGCAAGCAGTGGCTTGTTGACAGAGTCGATGGGACCAGGGTTGCGCTGAAAAACAAGGCAGTGCTCTCTACAGTGCCTTCAGGACACGAATCCTGCGACGGACTGGGTGACAGAGTCGGTTACCTTTTTCTTTTCCAGGCAACTGAAACCAGCGGTTCCAGAGACGGTGCCCGGAAGCTTGGTGAGGTCTTTAATGTTCCTGAGACCTAAGGCAAGGTCCACCTCAAGCCCTTGGAGATCTTTCCCAAGCAGGGGACACAGCACACAGCAAAGTTCTCCTCCTTTCTTTGGCAGAATTAGCCATGGCAGGCCGAACCCAGACAGCAAACAGCATTTTCTCCAGCTCTTCTCTTTGGCAAAGGGTCCTCTTGATTTCCCAGAAGTGATCTAAAAGTTTGGGGTCTGGGTCCCTCTTTTTAAACAGCAAAATCATTTGTTCTCTGGTGGCAGAGAAACCCTGAGCTCAATCAAAACCAGCTCTGTCCTCTCTGGTGCAGCTTCCTGGCAGGATGTGGAGACAGCATTGTGTCATGCAGTCCTGGCCCATTCAGGTGAAAGGACATCTGCCCCCCCTACTCTAAATGCAGCCCAGGTCTTTTCAGCACAGCAGTGACTCATTCAGACTCTCTAGAGTCACTACTCCTCCCCAGCCCCTGTCACTCCAAAGCCAGACAGTCAATACACATCCTAGCAGAGGCACACTGGATGGCTAAGCAAGAAAATACCTACTTTCTAAAAGTGGTATTTTCAAACACAGAATGTAAAAATCACCTTCACTAAAAGATGCATTTTAACATTCTGAATTCAGGCATACTAAACTTTATTTCCCCACATTGTTCCCAGGGGTAGTTATGTTTATAAGATGTTATAGGCAACCTCCCTATTCTCTCCTATGGGAACAGGTGGCCTTGCAATAGTGAAAAATGAAATTGGCAGTCTTTCACTATCAGGACATGCCACACACACCAGGACATGTTCTATCTTTTACACTGCACCCGGCCCACAGGTGTACCTTGGGCCTACCTTAGGGGTGCCTAACAAGTAAGAAAAGGGAAGGGTAGGGCCTGGCAAACGGGTGTACTTGTCAAGTCCAGACGGCAGCCCTAGACTGCCCAAAGGCTCTGCAATGGCAGGCCTGAGTTACATTTACATTAATTCAATGGGGTAACCCCAATAGGTCAAAGGACCTGGGTATCAATTAGTATAAAACAAAAATGGTCCCAGACATATCATCAAACATCAATGAATGTATTATTTGTTATTCGTGTGCTGGGAAGATTAATCCATAACAAAAACCAGCAGATATAATTCTTTTCAAAGCCAGAATTCCATATAATTGTGTCATACCCAACATCTATTAGTCCAAAAAACAGCCAATTTTCTTAATCAGTCAGTATATTCCAAATTTATTTTCAACATTCGTAAAAACAATTCGATAAGGAAAAGGGAAAGACTACAGATTGCAGTGAAGATAAAGGGGGTGCTCAAGTGAATTGAAAAAGGGGAAAAAATAGTTCAAAGGGCAAAGTTAAATTTTTTTATGTACAACTAAAATTACAATTCTTCTAGTTGAAGAAAACACAGAGGCCTACCCACACAAACTTTATATACATTACTTATTTGTACAGGAAAGGGGAAGGGGACATGGATGTAAAGGTCTAGACCTCAAAACATGGGGGTGTAACCGTCGTCGTTTCGACCCTGGCGCAATAAGGGGAAGTTTAACGCCTCTGCTGTGGGTTTTCTTCAAGACTGGACGGGGAAGGAGGAGAGTGTGTATGGAGCCACGGGAGGGACCTAAAAAATAATTTAAATAAAATTGACTCAGTCAGCCTCAGTGATTAATAAAACTAAATAAATTTGGTCAATGGTAGGGTACTTTAGCAAGGATGATAGAAGGAAGGTCGCGTTCCGACAATAAATGAGTAAGGAAACCTAAAGGACACAAATGAAAAGACTGGCTCAGTGCCCATCTCCACTTGGCACAATGATACATACCCTGTCACTCACTATTGACAGGCCACTAGATGAACACTCACCCGTTAATGGTTTTCCCAGTGTTCGTCCAGTAATTTGTTCATGGTGAGTATTCCATTTTAAAAGAGGAAGTGAATTCCAATATTACTCTAAATATGAAAAAAGGGGGGGACAGGGCTAAGTATACATTATCTCAAAAAATAGCAAGTAAGTGCAAGATATTGCCAAAGTTCGAAGACTTCACTTACCCAAGCTATTATCCCAAACAGGAGCAGAGTCACAAGGAGGCAGTGCTGTGATATAAGCCCCAACGCCCTGTCATGAAAGAATAGAACCCTCTTAAAAATCGTGTGTACCTTAAAGGTCCATAAACAATTATCGCCAATTAGTTCTATCTGTTAACCACGCCATTTGTATAGTTACCTGTTGGAGTTTTTAAACTTCTTAAATCTAATTAGCGTGACCGCAATTTGAATCGACCGGCCCCGGGAAACGCAGCGTCTTCCAGGAGGTATCGGGCACGTCTGCACGCAATGTGTGATCATGTGGTGCATAAGACGTCCCGCATGTAGAAATAGAAAAATTACTACGCAGTGGTTTAAAAGAGGATCTATAAAAGACCACTCGATCCCGATTATGGAAAGATGTTGTGTCACAATAATTATGCGTGACTAACACCATGGGCCATTTGATATTACAGGAATTAAAAATAAAGAATTGCCATGGATTATGGGATACTACCGGCACTCCAATTGATCAGTGTAATATAGTACCCAGGCGATACATTGAGAAAGTGAGTGTGGTGTATCGTAAATATTTTCAAAATCGATGAAAGCAACAATAAAAAACAAAAAAAACATAAACAACATTCAATGTAAATACTGTACAACAACATACATATATATACAATTCCACACAGAATCATTAAACACAATATTGTGCAAATGTACAAAGAATTATTAATACAAGATAGTGTGATTGATATGTTATACATCAGGATAGTTCAATCAGCATATCTCAAAAGCCTATAACATATATAAGCAAATGAGAAAAAAAAGGGTATCCGAGGTTAATCTCAATCATCCAGTCAGCATATACAGTATTCAGAGATAGTGAAATTAACCATTATAGATAGATGCTATTTGTCTGGTAACTTCTTCATGCCCATTCAATCCCCTATTGACAGTATCAAAAAAATGCATCCATCTATATTCTCGGGTGCTTATGATGCTGGTAAAATTCTGCGTCACTTTCTCAATTATCCACCACTTAAGGCTTTCTGGTTGATGATTGAACCTGGTAAAATGGTCCACCAGGGGTTCCCCCTGTACCTTACAGGTACTTTACTGCAATGCTGTAGGATACGTGTTTTGGCCTTCTGTGTGGTTTGGCCTATATACATAAAACCACAGGGGCAGAGGATGGCATAAATCACCCCCATGGTGTTAAAATTAGTGTGATGTTGCAGAGTATGGGTGTAATTATTATATGTACATTGTTTAGTCTCCACAGCCATGGAGCATGCCTTACAGGCCTCACATTTGTAGTGACCTATAAGGGGGGAAGATTCCACAGAGATGTTTGGTTATCAATATTTTTCTTATGTAGCAAAGAATGTACCACATAATCCCTTACACTCCTACCCTTTCGGAAGGCGCGCATTGGTGGATCTGGTAATCCAGTTTCCTCTGCCACCAAATGCCAGTGGCTATTGATAATTTTCTTTATTTCTGTGCTTTGAGTGTTGAAAGTCGTGACACATGTCATTCTCTTACTGTCATTATCTTTTTTTGCCTTAGGTTCAAGTAACACTTCCCTATGACAAAACCACGCTCTTTTCAGTGCTTTTTTTACAAGGCTTCTAGGGTAGCCCCTGTCCATCAGCCGTTCCATCAGTATAGATGATTCAGAAAAGTTGTCAATCTTGCGACTACAATTCCTACGCAACCTCAGGAATTGGCCTTTTGGGAGTTTATCCCTGAGGTTGCGCGGATGATGGCTAGAATATCTCAAAAGGGTATTCTTTTCTGTAGTTTTCCTAAGGAGGGTTGTGTGAAGCCTTCCCTCCTCTTCCTTGATTGTGATATCCAAAAAGTTTATCGCCTGATTACTACAGTCCAAGGAGAATTGGATGTTCCTATCCCTCTCATTAAGCCATGTATGGAACATTCCAAGATATTGTTTTGTGCCTCTCCATATGAGAGGCACATCGTCAATATAACAACGCCAAAGATGGATACTTTCTCTATAGGGATTGTTCTCACAAAGGACAAAATGATGTTCGTATGCGTCCATATAAATAATAGCCAAATTCGGGGCAAAACTCACCCCCATGGCTACTCCACTCGTTTGTACAAAATATTCTCCTTCAAAGATAAAGAAATTTTGCTTCATAGCAATTTCAAGAAGATCAATTAAAAAGTCCCTAGGAACTCTATGTGGTCTAGTCCTTTCATCTCCCAAATTGTGGTCAAGCTAATTAGATTTAAGAAGTTTAAAAACTCCAACAGGTAACTATACAAATGGCGTGGTTAACAGATAGCACTAATTGGCGAGAATTGTTTATGGACCTTTAAGGTACACGCGATTTTTAAGAGGGTTCTATTCTTTCATGACAGGGCGTTGGGGCTTATATCACAGCACTGCCTCCTTGTGACTCCGCTCCTGTTTGGGATAATAGCTTGGGTAAGTGAAGTCTTCGAACTTCGGCAATATCTTGCCCTTACTCGCTATTTTTTGAGATAATGTGTACTTAGTCCTGTCCCCCCATTTTTTCATATTTAGAGTAATATTGGAATTCACTTCCTCTTTTAAAATGGAATACTCACCATATACAAATTACTGGACGAACACTGGGCAAAACATTAACGGGTGAGTGTTCATCTAGTGGCCTGTCAATAGTGAGTGACAGGGTATGTATCATTGTGCCATGTGGAGATGTGCACTGAGCCAGTCTTTTCATTTGTGTCCTTTAGGTTGCCTTACTCATTTATTGTCGGAACGCGACCTTCCTTCTATCATCCTTGGTAAAGTACCCTACCATTGACCTAATTTATTTAGTTTTATTAATCACTGAGGCTGACTGAGTCAGTTTTATTGAAATTATTTTTTAGGTCCCTCCCGTGGCTCCATACACACTCTCCTCCTTCCCCGTCCAGTCCTGAAGAAAACCTGCAGCAGAGGCTTTAAACTTTCCCTTATTGCGCCAGGGTCGAAACGTCGACGGTTACACCCCCATGTTTTGAGGCCTAGACCTTTACATCCATGTCCCCTTCCCCCTTTCCTGTACAACTCAGTAATGTATATAAAATTTGTGTGGGTAGGCCTCTGTGTTTTGTTCAACTAGAAGAATTGTAATTTTAGTTGTACATAAAAAATTTTAACTTTGCCCTTTGAAATATTTTTTCCCCTTTTTCAATTCACTTGAGCACCCCCTTTATCTTCACTGCAATCTGCAGTCTTTCCCTTTTCCTTATCAAATTGTTTTTACGAATGTTGAAAATAAATTTGGAATATACTGACTGATTAAGAAAATTGGCTGTTTTTTGGACTAATAGATGTTGGGTACGACACAATTATATGGAATTCTGGCTTTGAAAAGAATTATATCTCTTGGTTTTTGTTATGGATTAATCTCCCCAACACATGAATAACAAATAATACATTCATTGATGTTTGATGATATGTCTGGTACCATTGTTGTTTTATACTGAGTTACATTTACAGGCTACTTATGTGGGTGGCACAATCAGTGCTGCAAGCCAACTAGAAGCATTTGATTTACAGGCCCTGGGCACACACAGTGCACTGTACTAGGGACTGACTAGTAAATCAAATGTGCCAATCAGCCAATCACTAATCCATAACAATACTTTCAAAGGGAGCACTTGCACTTTCGCACTGAACGGCAGTGGCAAAGTTCCCAAGGCATCTAGACCATCAAAACAAAGTTCAACACACAGCAAAAAACACAGGAGGCAAAGGCAAAAATACAGGGGAAATCCACGCCAATGGTGCCGAGTTTAACATGGGCTATTTGGCATTATAATACTGCGGTAAGGTAGATCAAGCGACTTTACTTACCAAGAAGACAAAACAGCTCTCTGGCTTCAACCAATTAACACTGGTAGTTTTAGCTGCTTCCCTTCCTTCTCAGCAAACTCTAAAATCTCAGTCAAGAGACCTAGAATATCTGGGAGCGTATCCTGAAAGCCGTGAAAACCAGTAAGGACTTCTAGTTCCTCTTCCAAAATTCTTGCCTCTTTTTTAGCTGGTATCTGACACTCAGATCACACCTTTTAGCTAATAACTTAATCCATAGAATGACACAGGAAGTAGGAAGTGGGCGATTCTGATGACCTAGGAAGCTTTATAGTATTGGAATAAACATAAGGGACACCGGAAAAACACCACATGTAACAACCTAGGGTTCTATAGGACAAACAGCCAAATCTAATTCCTACACCTGCCACTTTGAATAAATGCCCACATCGCCTGTATTCTGAGGGGTTAGAAGAACCTCCTTAGTGGGACGGTCTTCCACACCATCGCCAATCTGAACCTTCTCAGTTTGGGAGACAAAGGAGAGACTCTAGGCGTTCTCTTATACTGAAGAGCCCCTGGAGACTCACCGCCCAATGCTTTTTTTTCAAAAGCAGGACCTCAGTTGTCTTTTGAATCCAAGCTGGGATTGGTTGCAAGTCACTTATATTCCAACGCTACTTTTGGATGTTTTGCCAACATGTTTTGTCCCTGTGATTATTAGAAGTGAGGTTGAAAGGATCTGTTCCACAGGACAAGATCTCTCTAGTGAGCTTGTTGGTAAATTAGGATTCAATATATGAAAATATGCTCAACTAAATTTCCTATCACATAATTCACTCCATGAATGACAGGCACCCAGTAGTCATTAATGATTGATTCAGCATTGTGATATGTTCTTTTATGAAACTGCCATTAGACTTCTCTTCTTTTCTCTTCCAGGATAACATGAAGATGAAACACTAGAACTCTTCTCATTTCTATTTACTTTATTAGGACTGACACTCTACTGAAGTGTAACACCAGCATTCACTTTCTACAGCAAGAGAAATTGGAAAAGTTGGGGATAGGGGATGACCAAGCAGACTTGAGTATAGGAGGTTCACAAAACTCAGTCAGGGTCAAAACCTGATACCAAAAGGTTGAGCAGCCTTCCCAATCTGCACAAAAGGTTATTTTGCCCTATTTATTTATTTATTTGAATTTATAATGCGCAACAGCTACCCACAGTGGGTTTCCCGGCGCAAGGGAAAGACTGAAGAAGAAAAGGACAACGCAGCAGTACCATAGAACAAAAGCAGCAACTTATATATTTGTTAAAAAGGCATAGTTTTCAATTTTTTCCGGAAACAAAATTATTTATTTATTCATTCATTTGAATTTATAAGTAGACTAAAGGCCCTTTAAAATAAAGTCTATTGAAATCACCCCTTGAGAGCCTCACATGTGAGTAGCTGTGATCCATAAACCCCTGATTGAATTGATTGATATATACTAAGTACATACCTTAGAGGACTCTTCCCTCCTACAAGTTAGGTAGAATTCCATCCAGAGATTTCCAGTGGCTACAATTACTGTTATTGGGTGGTATCTCCATATAGATTTCCACCTATTATGAATTGAACCTCTTGGATGGGAATAGTCTTGATGGGAATAGTCTTGAGGACATGGTATTACCATGTAGAATTCCTCACGGTAGTCCCTATTCTGAGCGTTTTAATGTGAACATTTATCATCTCCTCTATGCTGGGCCATAGAGGTAAATGATAATGACAATGGACATAGTGGATACTCAGCAACACTCATGGATCATCTATTATCATTGAGATGAAAAATGGTTAGTCAAAAGCCCACTAAAATGGTAACTGGGTGAAACAATTATGCAGGAGCAGGGCTAACACAGGCCTTTTTAGGACCTTGACAGTAACCGTTGATGAGGCTCTACTAACTAGGAACAGGTGAAAAATATTGCAAATCCACTTTCTTTGTATGCAGAGTAAATTTACTGCTTGTAGCCTAGCTTCATATATATCCAGATGTAGGTCTAATCAAAAGGGTGAATTTGCACCAGAATTTCGATCTGAGTACCACAATCCTAGCACAGGGAATGCACAACTTTACCAAAGCACCTCAACGCAGACATGCAGAAACACTGTGGGCCAATTACTTTGTAAATCAGAAAGCCTCCAATCGCGTTCCGATTTACATCCTTGGTTTCAAATCTGGCTGCCTGCCACGCTGTGCAGGGATTAACAAAAACACCCATTTCTCTATGGGAATTTGTGTTATGGCCGGTTTACTACCGCAGCATAAACTCCCATAAAGAAATGGGAGTGTGCAACTGCACCATGTGCGTTGCATCCTAATAATGCGGTCCGGACCGCCAACCTGAGGTTGGTTGGTCCTGATTCGGCAACGGTGTCGAGCAGGTGCAAGTCCGCCCAAAATCGTAACGAAGGCCTTAGTGTGCTAGTATTTTGAACAACACACACCTCTGTCCATACCAGCATCATCCCCTGCTATTCCAGATCAGAGACTGGAACATAGCAGCAGATATGCCATTGCAACTCAGTCCTGCCATGGAGCACACACTATCATTATGTTGCTTGGATCCACATTAACATTGCCGATTTCATCCCAGTACTTGGACACACAGCGACAAGTGGATCTTGATACATTTATGCATGAGCTGCAGTACTAATTGTTATTCCTTTACCTCAACATACATGCAGTTCTTAACACAAGTCCTGACTTGCGACACCCTATTTCATTCCAGTAGTGGACACAGACACTATAACTCAACTGATGCATCTGAACCTTGATTATAAGCAACCCTGATTTTACAGTACTTGAAGTTAAGTACAACTTTTTAAAACCCCTCTCTCCTGCCCTTAATCATCCCATCCAGTATTTGACAGACACGTGAATTCTATTGATGCCCCTCAATTCACTGAGGATAATTTCTACTATTTCAGTACTTGGATTCACCTACAGCTGTTCAGTGCCACTGAGGGCCTGATGTAGATCTTGGCAGACAGGTTACTCCATCACAACAGTGACAGATATCCCGTCCACCGAAATAAAAATCCCATAGGATTTGATGGGATTTATATTTCTTCAGATGGGATATCCATCACCGTTGTGATAGAGTAACCCATCTGCTGAGATCTAAATCATGCCCTTTGTTTAGATGTGTCACAAACTGCACTGCTGGGTTTGGGAGCTAATGCCTACACCCATAGTGTATCGCTGTCAGACCGACCTTGCAGATTGAACCAAATATCCAGAGATCTCATAACTTTCTTGGTTAAAAATGCCTGTTTTTTAAACCTTTTCATTTAATACGGTTATTCGGACCTTAATTGCAGTTACTTTTTGGGCTCGCACAAATCTGCCGATTCACCACTCTCTCCACTAGTATAACCCAATGCATGAAAATGATTGCTTGGAAATCAATTATGATTTCAATACAGCTGTGATCTATTTTAAAGGAATAAGACTAAGCTATGGGTCCATTTTCAATTAAAGGAAATTAACACATTCAAAAGAATCTGCCAAAATGCCATGGAATCCAATAAAGTGGTAAAAACAAATAACATTGCTAAGAAAGATACAGCTATGGTGCTAAAAGTTTCTTAAGAGCACAATAAAAAATTTCAAATTCCTGTGAGACATTTCACAAAATGCATACCTTGTACTTCTCACCTTTTTTTCTGTGTGTCTACTTGCAGTAATTATTCCCAACTCCTGCAGAACCTTTAATCATAACATTTACCATCCTCACCCTGGTAAGTAATTTAAAGCCAAGTCACAATAGGCCCTATTTTCAAAGCTGAATTTGGTCATGAACACATGTTTATGGCCACACATAAAGCTTTTTTGCCTGCTGGAAATTCACAAAGCAGTTTCCGGCAGGTGTAAATCCTACTCCAGGGGAAGGAAAATTGGTATTCTAGGGCATTGTTAGCCATGGAAGTTTGTGAAGGCTCACACACCTGTAGGTTTGTGGGCAAACATAAACAGCTCTCATCCCCTTTCTGTCCTGGAAATGCTGTAATTTGTACTCCAGATCAGGTCTGGCATAAATCCCTTTGCATTTTGGGAAGAATGGATCACCCTCAGATCTGGCATGGGTTTAGAACAATATATATTTCCAAATGGAGAAAAGGCAGGCGCGGCCGGCACAGATAAAAGCGGTTAGGCGGGGTGGAGGGAAAGTCGACAGACGATGGGATAGGTAAAGTTGAATAAAAAAATTAAAAAACACTTACTTTGTGCTCGCCACATCGCTTCAGCAATGCGGTGAGCGCAAGGTAGGTGTTTTTTTTTTTACTTTACCTACGTCGTCATCTATCGACTTGACCTCCCACCCTGCCCCACCACCCCAACGGTCTTAACGGTGCCAGCCATATATGAGAAAATGAAAATGTTAGTTTGCACTGGTATTCCTAGTCCCCTGTGCGGAGGTCTTCGCTATGGACATCTCCACACAGCGGGATTAGGATTGTGATGGGACTGTTAACCACAGGTACCCTGAAACACAGTGCATCATAAGAGAAAAATTGCTTAGTAGGTTAAGAACTCACTGTGAAGATACCTACAAGCCACAAATTCGAATTCCAGCAGAACCAACTCTGTGTTACATCCTTCTCAAGTTGATATAATATTACTGTTCAGTTCTATCATAATAGCATTTATCTTTAATTACCAAGAAGCAATTAAATTACACTAATTAAAAAGTACGTGTAAGACTGCTCTTCGGGAAACAAAATAATATGAATCATTTTCATAATGCGTTTGTTTGTTTCTGAATGCAACTTTAGATAAATTATACTTGCAGCATTGCTCTTAATCGATCAAATTCAAGCCTTATTCACATTTGTATGTCTTGTATTGCACTTACAAGTACAAAATGTTGAAATTAAGGACAGCATTCCCAATACACAGAATCTGGATTTGAGGAATTCAGCAATCTTGAATCCCTCTTACAGCCCCAGAAAATTTGCTAGTGGGGCAGATTTACTGCTTTGACGGTTAATCAAAGGGGAAGGGGCTCAGCATTGGCTATTTTGGTTCGGCAAAGTCATAACTTTATATGTATTCACACATATTACTAATGGCATACCATTCACAATTTATGCATCTATCTATAATGATATAGAATTCTGATATATGTGTGCATATGAAAACTGGGTGAAGCAAATTTACCATTCACCCCCTTTTACAGGACTGTAAGGACAATTAATTTTAATGTGTACAAAAAAAGGAAAAGGTTCTATTCACTAAGATTTTGCTGTTTCTTACTCTTGTTTTTTTCCTGTATCCCAGGAGTAAGTCAGGGGTATCCCTTATTCTAAAATCCATGAGCAGACCAGGGGGTACTTCAACATTAAGTCACACTAACTCATAGATCAGTCTTTGTGAATCAGGATACCAGGAGTATAACACTTAAACAGAAACCGAATTTTCCACTTGAAATCATCTGTGAGTTTATAGTAGACACACAAATGGAAATGTAGGAATTCTGCAGACATTTTTTTAAAATTCATACCTTTCTGTGAAGCATCAACAGGGTGAATAACACACCCCTACTTCACCAGGTGCTAATACCAGATACCAGAATATTGTCGTCAAAATATAGCCAGAAATAAACAGTGTGTCCTAAATATAGTTTACAAAAATCTCATTTAATTGAATTTAAAAACAGAAAAGCTACATCCAGTATGACCATTTTTTTGTAAATGATGTTTGGGACACAATATTTATGTCAGACAACATTCCTGGTTGTGAAATTCTGAACATCAGCCTACGACAACAGTGTGTAGTGTGTCTCTTCCCCACCTTCATTAATTATGCCTGATGGAATGATGTGTCAGTGCCCACTGCTGACAATGCTAAAACAAATCAAAGCATCAACACGGAGTCTGAGAGTGAGTGAATAAGAGACATAAGAGAAGCAAGGGAGGGCATAGGGTAAATGGCAAAAAACAACCGATAGAAAAGGCCTTAAAACTTGGCTGTTTACCCAGTAGCCTGCTTTTCCTGTATGTATTCGTTTGGCCTTCTGTCCTTTTCTTTTTAACGGTGTTATGTTATTGTGTTGCAGCCCTCCTTTTCCAAAAAGCGCCGGGACACTCTTTTTGAGTAGCCACGCGCTATACAAAAGAATAAATAACATAACATAACATAACATAACAACCAAATGGGAGTTAGGGAAAAAAAAGGTATGTACTGTACTACCATTAATTGAAAACACAAGGTACAAAAAAATGAAACATTTCCCAAAATAGTCTGGGACTCGTTGAAATGGGAGTATGGGAGTGAGGTTAATGGCATTGGCTGAGAGATAGGAACATATATTGTCTATATATATAAAAATGAAAGTATGTCTGTTTGTCCTTTATGCATTACTACACCATTCATCTGATCGGCATGAAACTTTGGGAAGTTGTTGAGTACACTCCCGCAAAGGTTTCTGGCAAAAAAAAAATGTGTTAAATATCGGCCCCCAGGGCCCCCAGGGCCCTCATAATCATACCAATACTGAACGTTTACACTTTACGGTGCGACTCGCTTTTGCAATGACCATCAACAAAGCACAAGGACAATCGCTGCAAGTGTGTGGACTACATTTGGAGAATCCATGCTTCTCACATGGACAACAGTATGTGGCCAGCTCACGCGTCGGAAAACCTTCTGATTTATTCGTGTACGCACCCGACGGAAAAACAAAAAATACCATGTATCCACAAGCACTCGAATAAATAAACAGAATTAAAACACTTTAAAATGTTTTCAATATTAAAATGAAAAAGTTTCAATAAAAATGACACAATGTAAATTGAATGTTATCATAACAAGTTTCCTTAAATTTCCTTTCTTCTGAGATCGCAGCAACGCGCAACGGGTAAGCTAGTAAAAAATAAAATCATTAATGTTATTAACAGTAACACAGAAATAATAGTAATAACAGTATTAATATTAATGATAATAATACATACATATATGTATATAGTAGTTCATAGTACACTTCTGCTCTTTTTAATTGGTGCTTAAATCAGATGTCCATATTTCCTAATTTAATGGGTAATCTATTTTTAATATAATGTAATAAGTAACCTCCCAGTAACCTTTGTTTTTTCAGTGAATATATATATGTGTATATATATATATATATATATATATATATATAGAGAGAGAGAGAGAGAGAGAGAGAGAGAGAGAGAGAGAGAGAGAGAGAGAGAGAGAGAGAGAGAGAGGGAGAGAGAGAGAGAGAGAGAGAGAGAGAGAGAGATGTGTGTGTATATTTACTAGATATAGATATATATTTATATAGATATATCGAATTCCTGGATTCATAACATATATATCAGTATATTGAATAAATAAAAACGTGGGGGGCGGTGAACAAGCTCTTGGCCCTCCAAGCTCTTCTCACTGATGACCTACAGATGACCTCATGGACTGCAATAATGAATAACCAACCAGATGTAGAAGACCTGCATATGACACTTCCAACTGGCTGTTGCTCAACGGTGGCGGTGGTATGTGGTTTCCGCTTTCTGCAAAAGGTCCGCAAAAGAAGAAGTCTTTCCCCATAGGGGATCTGAAAACACCTCTTCGTGTTTACTCGGAGGACGGTGGGACGAGCAGCACGTTGTCCCAATATTGTTTCCCCTCCTTCACGGAGGGGTTTCTCTCAAGGGACGCATGCAGAATGTTTTGTTTACTATTTTATCGGAACCTAACCCGACAAAAGGAAAGAGAAGAGTGTAAAACAAGTGTTCAGATTTCAGAATTCATCTGCTCTCTCTTCATATTTGTTTTTCCTAGACTTCTACAAATGTTTTCCCACTTCCGTTTTGCGATTTTAGAGAATATTTGGAATGAATAAGAGAACAAATATTCTTTTTAGGCTTTTCAGGAAATGCGGGTGCCTTGCTGTGTTCCGCACTGGTGGTCGCATTCATTTAATGTCTTTATTTTTAATGCGTCACAGTTGCTCAGCACTTAAAAAAAACCTAATGCCCACTAAACTTCCCCTTCATTTCTCGTAAAAGTGTTGCGAACGGCCAGGACGCAGTGACTGTTGTTCTTTGTAACAATAATAAAGAACGAATGTTTGTTGCGTGTTTGTCAATGTTTCGTTTCCGCTCCCTTCTGATTGTGACTGCAGCCATCGACACGCGGCTTCCACTCCGATGTCACAAGCTATCTTTGTGAACCTGCTTATAGATCTGTTGGAAAAAAAAATCTATTTAGCTGACATACAAGCTAAGAATAAAATGTTCAGCCTCGAATTCAATACTCCAATAAGCCTCATGAAAGAGAAAGCAGCGTCCTTTCCTTTGAAGGCCGATTACTCCATTCTTCCGTTCTAATGCTCATTCACAAACCGTGCAGATCCAAGGTTTCTCCTAACCATCCACGGCTAGGCCTTGACCATGGTTTTGACCGAGCTTTCCGTTGCCCACCTAGAGAATATTGCAATATTTACTTTTATTGTCATGTGGGAAACTAACTATGTGCGAACATAGAAAGATGCTAATTCACAAAATCCAAAACGCCCAATCGTTGGATTCTACAAACAACTATTTAGGCCTTGTAGGTGATACTGCTTTTCATACCTTTTAAACTAAAAAAAAATGTTTTAATTGTTATCTGCAAACTTCGATATGCAGTCGCTTCCTGAAACCTGGTAACAAGCAGTGGCGTCTGGCACTGATCAGGGTTGGGGGAGGGGGGGGGGGGGGGGGGGGGGCCGGGGGTTTGAAAAATAAAAAATGTAACTTACCTCATTGCCACCGCTGCCGCGTCTCTTCCCGTCGTCACTCTGCTCCACCAGAGCAGGAAGCATCCAGGCTCTCCTCAGCCAATCACAACGCTGCAGTGCAGCATTGTGATTGCCCTGAGCACCGTACTTCGGCACTCTGGCAGGGACTGGGAGCCTGGGCATGTTCTCCACCCAGGTTGTAATGCAGCCTGTATTGAGAACGTGTAACGCGCGCATGACGGTTTGGCCTGCCTGAGACGGCCGGCCGAACTGTCATGCATACTGATAACAGTGCATATCACTCGCCATGGGTGCCTGTTGGCATCCCCTTAGCCCCGCCCCAAGACTCCAGGACACGAAACAATAATAAACCATAGTTTATTATCATTTTTGTTTTTGTTTTTCTTTACGCTGCAGGAAGGGGGGGGGGGTGACGCTCCTCCGCCATAGCGGAGTAGTTCCTTTTGGTAACAAGAAAGATTGGATCCTGATATCATAGAAGCAGTTTCTCCTGGTAAATCCATGGTAAATAGCGATAGCATGATTGACAAAAAAAGGGGGTTGTATTAGAATAAATTACAAAGTTTGCCCTGCCTCTATAATACCATGCCTCACAGTTGCAAAGGTTGAGACTTTGCCTCTGTCAGCCCGTATATATCACCTAATCACATGGTTTCAATTTTGTTTTTGGGTCACAGTTTCATCTGGTCACAGACTTTGCTTCTAGTTGCAATCAACTGTAGTTTCACCCTTGCTCAGGGGAATTTTAAGTCCAAGCACTTACTATCAAGCAGATATCTTTACGATGGCTATAAGAGGGTGGACTCGTTTGCTTAAGGAGTGTGACCACCTACATGCATACTCTCTTATTGATTATCCTTAGTAGGTGAAAATTGCCTCATTATCATATTAGATCAGTAATTTGGTTAGACCGCTTGCTATGCACATTTTCTATAACTTGCTGGTTCCTCTCAACAATTACACCAGTATCAGCTCTAGTCTCTCAAGATTGACAGTGATTAAATACAAACACCATATCCCTTCATTGCCCACCCCGATGGTTCTTTAACAGGAGAAAATTCCCTTTGCCTCCTTCTCTAGTTGGATCACAAAGGAATAGGAAGCCTTCTCAAAGCTCCAATATAAATCCATTAGGAAGTGACTTGATAGCGCATATTGTTTCTCCAAGCAGCTGTAAGTTTTGAAATCCAAATGTAGTCGGTAGAGCAAAGATGGAGGATGTGTTACAACAGTTATGATCCAATACTTCATAATCCAACTGTCCCCGCTCATAGGAAAGAACAAATGAAAGCCATGTTGTTTTTTTATTAATCAAGGATTATTCCTACCAAGAATACCTCAAAGTAGGTGTTCAAGTTAGAAAACTCCTATTATTGATGATCTGGGAATAGTGCTGTCTCCTGAACTCTGCGAAGATCTGGCAACTTTTTTCACCCCTAAATTTGAGTCAGTCAGAATGACTTTTAGACAGGAATGCTTTCAATCACAAACCCGGCTCTTAAATCTCTATCTTATAACCTGAATGTGACTTCCCACAGATGAATCCGATCTGGCTTTAGTTATTAAATCTCTAAAATTTTGTTTCGCCTCTAGACCCCTGCCCAGTACACATTTTTAGAGAGCTGAGTAAAATGTTGTCTAATCCAAAGAGTTCTCTCAGTTCCCAGAATTGTTCTGGTGGAAATAAAATAGGCAACTATACTCTACCATGTTGCTTTAAAGAACTTCTCAGCATATTTCACGACATCCAAGCAGGTTTTTATCCTCAAAGACACACCAAGGCGGTCTTGATAGCAGTCATGTTCGACCTGTTCCTGGTTACATATATCACCTGTCAGCTCCTGACTCTTAAGGCTTTATAAACTGTGTTTGACCCTGTTGACCATGGATTACTGTTAATCAGGAGGGCTGAACTTGGCTTAAGAGACCATTCCTAAATTGGTTTAGCTCTATTTTGGAGAGCCACAACAAAAGGGTTTCCTTTCATCCATTCACTTCCCCGTTGTCAGCATTAGCCATGGTGTTCCTTAGGGGTTCCGCCATGTCCTTGCACCTATTTGATTTATTTGTGGTTTAGTTAGATACCCTCATCCACTCCCATGGCCTCTATTTTGAACCTATACTGAAGATACACAGGCTCTTCTTCGATTAAATAGTAATTGTAAGGCACCATCACATTTTCAAAGGTGTTTACTGAAGGTCAGAGATTGGACGGATGGAAGGTGGTTGAAGTTGTGGGGATCCCCAAGACTGAGCCATTTTCCCCATTCTTTTTACAGTATAAATGGATTCATAAAGCAATCTAGTTCAATTTATTTTTTGCTTTGGGTGCTATCTTATGCCGATGACAATCACTTATTGCTGAGACTGGACCAGTCATTGTCCAGTTCCATCATTTGTTTGGGAAAGTATTTTCAGCCATTCGTGGGGGATGGTCAATAACTTCTTGACGATCAATGGGGAGAAGATGGAAATTTTGACTGTTAAGGTAGATCCTCTCTCTGGGAATGCAGGCTCTTGTCTGCCACATAGGTTCCATGTCTGTACTTTCTCGTAAGGGTTAAAAAACAGAGTGTGATGATTGATTGGGAATTTTGAGATTCAGATCCAATAGGTTTTTTCTGCCTATTTCTTCTAATTCTTCTTCCTGCTTAAACTCCTGCCATTTGTGCCTACCCAAGTGAAGGCGAAAATGTGTAGGACTTGTGGCTCTTGATTAGACTGTGGGAGTTTCCTGTACCGAGAACTGTCTTTATCCAGGATTCAAAGTTTGAAACATACATTTGTTTAAAAAAAAAAAAAGAAGATAGAATAACTTCATGCTGAGGCGAAGAAAGTAATTTTACCACACGTTCAGCTTTACAGACTTTTCATGTATTTTCTTGTATGCTTATGTCTCGCCAGAGACAGCACATGCGCTGTCGCTTGCGAGACATTTTGTTTATATTCATGGGGCTTAGAGTCCACCCATTACTAAACATTCGTTGGCTTCATTGGCCGTCTTACTTGCTGTATCCTGTTTGGTCAGCACGTGCTGGCTTCACTTTGGATTAAGTGGCTTCACTTTGGATTAACTTTTTGTGCATGTGTTTCCCCTGTCCCGAAAGCTCGGACTAAGAACTGTTTTCTTTCTTTGGGAGTTTCCTTCCACTGCTTCCACTTTCCCTATCAGCCTATTATTTTCTCCAACTTACAGCACTTTGTAGGAGTTTAAGGGCCTCATGCCGGCACTTTTGTACTGCCGGAACGTCTCTTTGTTGACGTTCTCGTGGCGCAATGTGCAACTGGCATACTTATAAGACCATGTAAAGACGTTACTTGGCTTTTCATGGCCTTATAAATATGTGCCCCTTTCACGCAGAAAAATGTGAGAAAGGGACATTCCATGGGTGTTGTTGTGGACGTTCCCAGCAACATCCATTGCTTTTTAACACTGCCCCAGATTTACGAGAAATTGTAAGTCCAAAACAGCGCCAAAAACATACGCCTCCCCAGGGGAGGTGTAAGGGAGGCACAACAAGGAGAAATATCTTTATTTCTCCTCATTTTTCCTCTTTCTATGTGCGCTGCATTCTGTAGCACACAGCCTCCAGTGATTGTTTTGTGCAGGAAGGTTTCCCTTTCTGCATAAAAATAATCATCCCCGCAACGCAGGCACCCTTTAACCATGTTACATAGGTGCCTGCATTGGCGCATGGCAGCCCATTGTGTACCAGCGCAGGGGAAAAGGACAGGAATGCGCTGCATCTAATCAATACGGCTCATTCCTGCCCTTTTAGTTAGCCATAGGACAGCCCTACGGCAAAACATCCATAAATGAGGCCTGTTGGACCTAGGGAACACCCAAGTCACATCGGGTAGCTTGGCACTAAGTGGGCAGGCCTAACTCCAAAGCACATGTGTTAAATTTGCGTCACACCCTTCAGCAACCAACCTCCATCCACTCAAAAATGACACTACTCCTTTCTTTTTATAAAAGTAGAAAAGCTTTATCCTTTCTTGAATTAGTTTTGTAGTTGTACACAATTTGTCAAGACAACATTTAGATTGTTTCTCTATACTCTCTGCAATTGTAAACAGTTATAAAGGCATCAGCACACAATTCGACAACAATTCTTTCCTGGCACCTTTAGTTTGTCACGACAGAAAATTCTTTATAAACTCATTACGTTTCTGTATAGCAGGTAAATAACTCTAGGCTCACTTCTACATTGGTGACTTGAAGGAAGATTCAAACAGTTGTCAACCTGGTAAGTCAAATGGCAAAAAAATATGAATCCCCCAACTCTTTCTTTACATTCAGTTTTTATCTGAAGTTCAGTTCCCAGTTCAAGACCCTTCTGTGAATAGGCGTTGATTTATTTGAAAGGCTTACTCATTCCAAGGGGGAAGTTTCCTAGGTTTACCCAATCATAAAGGGGAAAAGGCGCTGCATCACAAGATTCCTCGCCTCTTATCTAAAAGGATACAGTATGCACTCCCCTCCGGTTATCCTCCTTAACTCCACCCTCAGATTAGCCCCCGTCTGGAAAGACTGGCACCTGAGCACATAAACCTCCCCTCTCACCTGTATCAGCTCACAGTACCGTTGGCTTCCTTTCAAAGGCTCTCCCCTCCTCATTCACCTGGTGGCCGACTGGACCCAACTTCCTGGAGTGATCAAAGGCTTCCTAAGCCAGCCCAGCCTCCCCCTTCCCACTTACTTCGCACTCGGTTGGGGTACTCAGGGGGGTCTGGGACTTTAGCCAGTCGGGGAAAAAGTCCCCAGCTTGCGCTGCCTTCTCCTGTCGAAAAGGGCCCGGAGCGGCGGATTTCCAGGAGGCGGAATATCCCCGTCCGCTCCCCGCCTGCTCCGGCTGGTTCTTGCTCCCCACCGCCGGCCGACTCACTCACGGGACCTGCGCCGAGCAGAGACACTGCCGCGCCTCTGACAGCGTCTTCTCTCAGGCTGCTCACTCGCGAGGAGGCTTCTTTGAAGAGCAGCGCTTCCGGCCCTGCGCAGGAGATTGACGCCGCCGCCACTCACCACCAGCAGGTCGCTTCAGGCCGCTCCCCCTCCAGGACACTCCCCTCAGCCTCCGCGCCACTGAGCCTGCGCGGAGGATAGACCCCGCTCTCCTCTTTCCGCACAGCAGCGGAACCAGCGACACCACCACTCTAAGACTTCCTCGAGCCCCGTCGCCACTTCTCTGGGCAGTTGGTAAACCGGCAGCTGGGACGTGCACACAGCATAGGTGAGGTAACCACCTGCAGCACCCGCCGTTCTTTTAACACCGATGGGGGTAGGGAGAAAGGTGGGAATCCTGGTGTCTTGCAGTTCCTATCTTCTGGGAGTCCCTGAGCAGCATTCAGGCATTAAGGACCTAAGCAGGGTCAGATCCACACGCAGGGGAAGTATCAACAGTAGGGGATAGCAGCCCCAAAGGACCATCAACCCGCCTTCAGTGCACTGTCCTCCTTGACCAGTGGTCTAGACTCCTAACTGGCCTCTCACTGGTTCTCCTCACATCTCAAATGGCTGCCCTAGCGTTGACCCATTTATAGGCTAGCCCCGAGCTTCCAGAACCAGCTGGAAGGTTCTAGAGCGTCCCTATATTGTCCTATGGGACTATCTTCTGAGGAAACAGTTCTGGCAGTTAATGACCACCATTTTGTGTATCCCCTATTCTCTAGTCAGAAAAGGCACCTAGGCCTCAGGAAAAAGGACTATAAGGCCAAAGAGCATCTAACACCTAGCCAACACCACAAAAATCCAGTGGACACAAAAAGATTAAAAAGGTTTTGAGGGGCAAAAAGGGGACAAAATAAATAATTAATAGAAGGGGCTACTCAAAGGGCAGACAGGTCTAACACGCGTCCCCCCCAGCTGAAAGTGGGGAGAGCTACCCAACCCCTTGGGAGTCCTCATCACTCAGGCGGAAGTACCTAGAGAGACCGTCTGCATTGGCGTGGTCCACTCCAGGCCGATGTTCCACCCGGAAGTCCATTCCCTGTAGGGAGATGGACCATCTCAACAACTTGGGAATTTCCCCCTTCATTTGCATCAGCCAACGAAGGGGTCGGTGGTCAGTCTGAACTAGGAAGTGCGAGCCAAACAGGTATGGCCGCAACTTCTTCAGAGCCCACACCACCGCGAAAGCTTCCCGCTCAATTGCACTCCACTTCTGTTCCCGGGGAAGTAGTCTCCTGGATAGGAAGACTACAGGCTGATCCAGACCCTCTTCATTGAGTTGCGATAACACTGCCCCAATGCCATGCTCTGATGCGTCTGTCTGGACAATGAACTCTTTGGAGAAGTCTGGGGCCCTCAGGACCGGTGCTGCACACATCGCCTGCTTCAATTTCTCAAAGGCTTGCTGACAAGCCTCTGTCCAGACTACCCGTCGAGGTTGTTTTTTGGAGGTAAGCTCTGTGAGGGGCGCTACAATAGTGCCATATCCCTTCACAAAGCGACGGTAATAACCTGTGAGGCCCAGGAAAGCTCTAGCCTCAGTCTGGGTCTTGGGGGGTTCCCAGGCCATGATTGCCTCAATCTTTGCCTGGAGGGGCTGCACCGTTCCCCTACCCACCAAGTGGCCTAGGTACACAACCGACCCCTGCCCAATCTGACATTTGCTGGCTTTGATTGTCAAGCCAGCTTGTTTCAGGGCCTGGAGAACTGTTTGCAAGTGATGCAAATGGTCCTCCCAACTGCTGCTGAAGACGGCAATGTCATCCAGGTAAGCAGGGGAGAAAGCCTCCATTCCGGCGAGGACCTGGTTCACCAGCCGCTGAAAAGTGGCAGGGGCGTTCTTGAGCCCAAAGGGCATCACGCAGAACTGGAAGTGTCCCTCAGGCGTGGAGAAAGCTGACCTTTCTTTCGCTCCATCTGTAAGGGAGATCTGCCAGTACCCTGAAGTGAGGTCAAAGGTACTCAGATATTGGGCAGCTCCCAGCCGGTCAATCAATTCATCCGCCCTAGGGATCGGATGAGCATCAGTCTTGGTTACTGAGTTCAGTCCCCGGTAATCCACACAGAACCTCAGTTCTGGAGTGGTGCCCGGTGGGGCAGCTTTTGGTACCAAAACCACCGGACTGGACCAGGGGCTACTGGAAGGTTCAATAACTCCTAGCTCCAACATCTTGGTAACCTCACCATGGATGCTGGCCTTCACCTTGTCTGACAGCCGGTAGGTCTTAGACTTCACTGGTGGGCTGTCTCCTGTGTCCACATCATGGGTACACAGGTGGGTCCTTCCCGGGACAAGGGAGAACAACGTAGAGTACTGCTCCAATATCTGGTGGCAGTCCTCCCGCTGTTCCGGAGTTAGGGTTGGGGAGAGAATCACTCCCTCCACTGACCCATCCTTTTCCTGAGACGAAAACAAGTCCGGGAGAGGCTCGCTTTCCGCTTCCTCTCCTCCATCAGTCACCATCATCAAGATGACCTCGGGCCTCTCATGGTGGGGTTTGAGGCGATTAGCATGCAGCACCCGTAGGGGCTGTCGAGGGGTCTTAAGGTCCACCAGGTATGTGGCCTTACCCTTCTTCTCTAACACCTCAAAGGGGCCTGTCCAGCGATCCTGGAGTGCACTTAGCTCTCCAGGCTCCATCATCCACACTTTCTGGCCAGGCTCCAACTCCACCGGGTGAGCGTTGTGGTCATACCACTCTTTCATTACTGCTTGGCTGGCTTCCAAGTTGTCAGAAGCTTGCTTCCACAACTTTGCCATTTGGCTCCGGAAGGCCAGCATGTAGCTCACCACATCCTGGGGAGGCTTTCTGGGAGACTTTTCCCATCCATCCTTCACCAGGCTGAGAGGTCCACGCACAGGGTGCCCATACAGAAGATCAAAGGGGCTGAAGCCCACTCCCTTCTGTGGCACTTCCCTGTAGGAGAATAGCAAACAGGGTAGGAGGACGTCCCATTTTCTCCGCAGGCTCTCAGGCAGACTTCTGATCATGCCTTTCAAGGTCTTGTTGAACCTTTCTACCAGTCCATTTGACTGGGGATGGTAGGGAGTGGTGAACCGGTAGGTCACTCCACACTCCTTCCACATTGCCCGCATATATGCTGACATGAAGTTGGTTCCCCTGTCGGACACAACTTCTTTGGGGAAACCCACTCGGGTAAAGATCCCCATCAGGGCCCTAGCCACAACAGGTGCAGTGACCGTCCTCAGAGGAATTGCCTCGGGGTACCGCGTGGCGTGATCCACCAAAACCAGGATAAACCTGTGACCAGCTGTAGTTGGTGGATCCAATGGCCCCACAATGTCGATGCCCACCCTTTCAAAGGGGGTGCTAACGACAGGTAGTGGTTCCAGGGGAGCTTTCAGCTTCACCCCTGTTTTCCCACTGGCTTGACAGGATACACATGTCCGACAGTAAGTGTCAGATGCCACTTTCATCTGAGGCCAGTAAAAGTGGGGGACAAGCCGGGCAAAGGTCTTGTCCTGACCTAAGGGTCCTGCCAAGGGTATTTCATGAGCCAATTCTAACAGAAAGGGTCAGTATCGTTGAGGGACTACCAAGGCCCTTGATGAACCAGGTAAAGGTACCTTGGGTTCACTGTAGAGGAGTCCGTCCTCCCAGTAAATGTGGTAGTGCCCTGCAACATTCCCTGCTGCCTGGGCTTCAGCCTGTCACCTCAGTCCCTCAAGGGTAGGGCATTCCTTCTGGCCCTTACAGAACTCTTCCCTGGTAGGCCCTCCCTCCACATGCCACTCAGCAGGGATGGGTAGGTCCTCCAGGGTGACTACTTCCCCCTCCACGGACTCCTGTCTCACCACCGCAGGTGGCCGATCTGTCACATGGGGTGTGGAAGCCGAAGCAGGCTTTTCCTGTCTTCGGGTCTGTCCCTTTTTGGCAGCGGGCTGGGCCATTGTTCCAGGCTCCAACCCGAGCGAACTCCCTCTCCGGGCAGTCGCAGACCTGGTACTTGCACAGGCCCAGTCAGGTGTACCCAGCATCTCTGAATGAGTCCGGTATTCCACCTCTCTCCAGGCGTTGTGCTCCATGTCATTCCTCAGCAGACAATCGACTGGCACGGCAGGGCTTACGGCAACTCGAAGTGAACCTGCAACCCCTTCCCACTCGAAGGGAACCTCGGCCACAGGGTAATGGCCCATTCTGCCGTCAGCCATCGCGGCAGGGTGGAGTACATTGGGAATCACCTGCTCTGGAGACACCAGTTGACTCCTTACCATAGTCATACTGGCTCCTGTATCTCTCAGAGCCTCCCCTCTCTGGCCATTGATGGTGATCCATTGCCCATACTTGGTAGTATTTGGGGGCACCTGGATCTTAGGAACCATCTCCCGATCTCCCAGGGACACTAAGGTGACACCCACCCACTCACCCCCCTTATCTAAGGGCAACTCCTCCCCGAGCACTACACTAGCTACCCCCGGGGCTTTTCCTCCGGTGGGAGGGGGTGGTCTCTTTGGGCATTTGACATCTCCCTTATAATGTCCAACACCACCACACTCAAAGCAGTGGATAACCCTTGGCCGCTGGCTTTGGCCAGGATGAGGGTTTCTGGGCGGGTTAACCTTAGGGGTGAAACCTGTTCCCTTTCCCTGGAAACTGTTTTGGGGACCTTTGGAGAACTCCCGCTTTTTATCTCCCCCCTCCTTCTTCTGAGGGGCGCCCTGTCCGGCCCTTTGGGAATCCCCTCCCGTCCCCTTTGAGGACACCCGGGTACTTGCCCAGATGTCCGCCTCCTATGCAAGCTTCCTGGGGTTAGTCAGCTTGCTGTCCACCAGGTGTTGACGCAGCTCGGGAAAACATTTCTCGAGTAGATGCTCTTTGAGAAAAAGGTTGTATAACCCCTCATAGTCCCTCACCTCGCTGCCTTGTATCCAGCCCTCCAATGCCTTTCTTGCATAGTCCAGGAAATCCACCCAGTTTTGGGTGCTTAATTTGTGACTTCCCCAGAACTTTTGGCGATACTTCTCTGGGGTTAACCCAAACTTTTTAATTAACGCCACTTTCATGGTGGGGTAGTGGGTCTGCTCTTCCTGTTCCAGGGCCAATAATGTGTCCCGACCGGTAGGAGGCATATACTTGTATAAACCACCCCCCCAGTGTTTCTCCTGGATCCCATGGGCTCTTAAGGAGACCTCATAGGCAGCCAGCCACTTGGCGATGTCATCCCCTTGGCTGTAGCTAGCAACTATGTCTTTAGGTAGGTAGGGTCTAGATTCCCTGGTTAATTCTTTGGTTTCCTTGCCACCATTCGGAGAATTGGAGGGTCCTAACTGTAGGGCCTTGAGCTCTAGCTCCCTGAGTTTTAACTCATGAGCCATCCTCTGTTCCTCCCTCTCCTGTTCCAACCTGGCTAACTCCCACTTCAGCTGCCTTTTTTCCCTCCTGTCCATTAGTTTAGCTTCGGTCAATCTTCCTCCGGAGACACTACTGCCCCTCCTTGAGTAGGTCCTTGGTCCAGGAAGTAGGTTTCCCATCTCAGGATGGAACAATCCCTCTACCCCTATGACTGTGTCCCGGTCCGTCCCCTCTTCCTCCTCCTTCCCTTCTCCATGTGCTGCCACCCAAGCCCTCAAACTGGTCTGGAGTTCCCCCTTCTTGGCACCACGCTTAAAAAACACTCCCATCTTTTGGCAAAAGTCTCTAAGCTGGGCTGCAGAATAAGTTTCCAGTTCCTCCAGAGCAAATTCCATTTTGCTGTTGAACAATGTAGGGGCAACCACACAGAAAAAATAGATTCAAAAGGGGCAATTTGAAGCTACCTCCACCCACCACCAGGAATTAATTTAGAAAAAGCAAAAGTAGTAATTGGGAAGTCCGCCAGGACAAAACTCCAGGTGTAGGCCTGTGGGGAAGGTTTTGTTACTTCAGAGTAGACGCAAACACAGTTCGGATCCCACCGCTAGACACCAATTATGTTGGACCTAGGGAACACCCAAGTCACATAGGGTAGCTTGGCACTAAGTGGGCAGGCCTAACTCCAAAGCACATGTGTTAAATTTGCGTCACACCCTTTAGCAACCAAACCTCCATCCACTCAAAAATGACACTACTCCTTTCTTTTTATAAAAGTAGAAAAGCTTTATCCTTTCTTGAATTAGTTTTGTAGTTGTACACAATTTGTCAAGACAACATTTAGATTGTTTCTCTGTACTCTCTGCAATTGTAAACAGTTATAAAGGCATCAGCACACAATTCGACAACAATTCTTTCCTGGCACCTTTAGTTTTTCACGACAGAAAATTCTTTATAAACTCATTACGTTTCTGTATAGCAGGTAAATAACTCTAGGCTCACTTCTACATTGGTGACTTGAAGGAAGATTCAAACAGTTGTCAACCTGGTAAGTCAAATGGCAAGAAAATATGAATCCCCCAACTCTTTCTTTACATTCAGTTTTTATCTGAAGTTCAGTTCCCAGTTCGAAACCCTTCTGTGAATAGGCGTTGATTTATTTGAAAGGCTTACTCATTCCAAGGGGGAAGTTTCCTAGGTTTACCCAATCATAAAGGGGAAAAGGCGCTGCATCACAAGATTCCTCGCCTCTTATCTAAAAGGATACTGTCTGCACTCCCCTCCGGTTATCCTCCTTAACTCCACCCTCAGATTAGCCCCCGTCTGGAAAGACTGGCACCTGAGCACATAAACCTCCCCTTTCGCCTGTATCAGCTCACAGTACCGTTGGCTTCCTTTCAAAGGCTCTCCCCTCCTCATTCACCTGGTGGCCGACTGGACCGAACTTCCTGGAGTGATCGAAGGCTTCCTAAGCCAGCCCAGCCTCCCCCTTCCCACTTACTTCGCACTCGGTTGGGGTACTCAGGGGGGGTCTGGGACTTTAGCCAGTCGGGGAATTCAGTCCCCACCTTGCGCTGCCTTCTCCTGTCGAAAAGGGCCCGGAGCGGCGGATTTCCAGGAGGCGGAAGATCCCCGTCTGCTCTCCGCCTGCTCCGGCTGGTTCTTGCTCCCCACCTGACTCACTCACGGGACCTGCGCCGAGCAGAGACACCGCCGCGCCTCTTACAGCGTCTTCTCTCAGGCTGCTCACTCGCGAGGAGGCTTCTTTGAAGAGCCGCGCTTCCGGCCCTGCGCGGGAGATTGACGCCGCCGCCACTCACCACCAGCAGGTCGGTTCAGGCCGCTCCCCCTCCAGGACACTCCCCTCAGCCTCCGCGCCACTGAGCCTGCGCGGAGGATAGACCCCGCTCTCCTCTTTCCGCACAGCAGCGGAACCAGCGACACCACCACTCTAAGACTTCCTCGAGCCCCGTCGCCACTTCTCTGGGCAGTTCGTAAACCGGCAGCTGGGACGTGCACACAGCATAGGTGAGGTAACCACCTGCAGCACCCGCCGTTCTTTTAACACCAATGGGGGTAGGGAGAAAGGTGGGAATCCTGGCGTCTTGCAGTTCCTATCTTCTGGGAGTCCCTGAGCAGCATTCAGGCATTAAGGACCTAAGCAGGGTCAGATCCACACGCAGGGGAAGTATCAACAGTAGGGGATAGCAGCCCCAAAGGACCATCAACCCGCCTTCAGTGCACTGTCCTCCTTGACCGGTGGTCTAGACTCCTAGCTGGCCTCTCACTGGTTCTCCTCACATCTCAAATGGCTGCCCTAGCGTTGACCCATTTATAGGCTAGCCCCAGGCTTCCAGAACCAGCTGGAAGGTTCTAGAGCGTCCCTATATTGTCCTATGGGACTATCTTCTGAGGAAACAGTTATGGCAGTTAATGACCACCATTTTGTGTATCCCCTATTCTCTAGTCAGAAAAGGCACCTAGGCCTCAGGAAAAAGGACTATAAGGCCAAAGAGCATCTAACCCCTAGTCAACACCACAAAAATCCAGTGGACACAAAAAGATTAAAAAGGTTTTGAGGGGCAAAAAGGGGACAAAATAAATAATTAATAGAAGGGGCTACTCAAAGGGCAGACAGGTCTAACAAGGCCCTAAGCATTTTAGATTATGTTGCTGCTGTTTTTCCTCAGCGCTGCTGCTTCTGCCTCTCGGGAGATAGGAATCTTTTTTTTATTATAGTCTGCTTCTTTGCTTTTTGTGTTTTGGCAGTTTTGCATACATTTGGGGTAGAATTGAGATTTACATGTTGTTGATGTCAGAAAGCTCTGTAAATAGGACAAGCAAGCTTCAAATTAATTCTTGCCTTTAGGCGTAGCCAGTTAAGATCTCTTACAACAGGAATTAAATGGTCATTCTTTTTCAACTTAAAACCAGCCTGTTGACTGAGTGAAGTAGAGGCTCTATAGGTGCGAGGAAGGTTTCTGCTACTTTAAAGAGTAGGGTGCTTCCAGACACTTTTTGGTAACTACAGGGACTTGAAGTACAACACAAAAATGAGTTGATTTAGTAGAGGTTTGAGACTTTTTATGGTAAAGCATGGTATTCTGGCTAATGTCACTCTGTGTGTGATTCGTGTTTTCACAGAGAAGCTTGCTTTTATCCAAAAACAAGAGAATTTGCTTATTAGGGGGAGATGGAATACAAGTTGTTCTTTGTTTCTGTAGCCAATGTGTATTACATTGTAGTTAGTGTTCTTGCAGCTAGAGGATGGATTCAGTCTTTTCTAGGTTTAACTTGAAGAAGTTTGACAACATCTATTTTAAAATTTGTTAAACTATTTTTGAGTGATGATACTATGCATAGTTGTGTGTCATCAGTATATTGGTGAAAGGCACATCTTGCACATCCATCAAGACTCTCAGCACTATATACACAATGCACCAACATTGGGGCCAAACTAGAGCCCTGCAGGACACCGCATGTGATTGTGTCAGGGTCAAAGCAGGTGTTTTCCATTCTTCCTAACTGTTTGCAGTTGCTGAGGGAAAAGATTAACTTGCTCATAACCTTGACCTTGAATGTCCTGCTAGTCTCTAGGGTCCTGATAAGCATCCAATGATAAATGGCTGCAGAATGATAAAGCAGAAGTAATCGGGTCTGCTCTTTGTCCAACTAGTAGTTAAAGTTGTCAGTGCTAAATCCTTTACAAAATCAGACAATATGTAGATTTTAATTTTCAATCAACATTGACACTTAAAGATTACACATTTCTGATGACTTTCCCAAGTCATGGGATAACCGTTAATAGTCTGTTGCTGTCAAGTAGGTCTTAGCTTGTTTTTGGGTGTTTTTTTTAAATAATGGAATAGTTTAATCAGTTTGTAAATGGTACCTGAAAAGGACTCCCATAAGAAAGAATTTACATAAGTGACATAAAATCACAGAAAAAAATTAGAAGAGGGTTTTGGTAAGAGTAGCTTGCAAAAGAAAGCCTAAGTAGAAAGTGGGTTTCAATGAACAGATAAGCTTTGTTATCTGAGTTTTCTGAAATTGTAGAGGAAATTGTCAAGTGGTTTTCCAAATGGAATGAAGGGTGGCTTCCATAATTGGTGATGCTGAAGAGGTTATGTTTTTATGTATTAATTAAATATTGACAGAGAAGAATTCTTAAAAGTCCATGCATTTGTCTTTTGAATTTAATGGTATTTTTTGAGTTTGAGAGTTGATTTTGTATAACTTGAAAGAGTTTCTTTGGCTTGTTTACGAAGTTTTTAATTTATCAGAGGAAAGATTACTTTGCTAGTAATTACCTCATGTTTGTATTGTTCTTGTGTTTCTTTTTAACTTATGAGGTAATTTGAGCAATGTGTCAGTTCTCCTTTTCATTACAATCCCTGAGATTTTTCACTGGCAGTTTAGCTCATCTGAGACCCATGGCGTGAGACATTTAGCTTATTTGTTCAGTGGTATGAAACCAGCTTGTCTGAAATTGCCAGGATGGATTTGTTCTAATGCCCCACTGTTAAATGTTCATTGGAGGTCAATGCAAAGTTGAGGATGGGGTCTATGAGGGAGATTTCTAGCCTTCTGCTGTAACTTGCTTGAAGTATCATTTGGAGTAAATTTCTGAATATGGGTAACTTGTTTTACATGACTTAATTTCACATGGAATGAGGAAGAAATCCGACATGTGTCCTTTAGTTGATCTTTGGCTAGAGATGTTTGGTTTTGCAGATAACATTATGTCAAGTATTTTTCCATTGCGCTGTCCGCAGATCGTGGATGATACGCAATATTCCTGTTTTTTTGGCCCCGTGCTATCACTACATTCGCTAACAAAAGTTTGTTCTGCATCCCCAACAATTGAAATAGGGGCAGGACTTCAATTAACAAAAACAATTTGAGTTAAAAAGTCAAAGGTTATAAAGAACAATGCAATACAGCTCTATCAAAAGTCTGTTGCTTTTTTAATTGCACTGAACTACACTTTTGGTCTTAAGATAAACTAGAACTTTGTCAGAGACAATCTTATGGTTTCATTACAGCTGAGCATACCAAATTCTCTGGAGATAAAGAATTCTTTTGTTCTGGAAATAGTGTGCCTGATAGCTGAAAAGTTTGTATAGCTTGATTGTGTACCAGAGTGTTATCTCCAATCATCCATCAATTGCACTACCTCTTGTTGACACTGGGCTATCTCAACCTACAGATTGTTATTCAATGGCATCCACCCTGGGAGCAAGCTATGAATCAAAATATCTAGACACAGCAAAGGGATCCACCGAGGCCAACATCTCTAGCAGAAATATTGATGGGTCCTCAAAGTTAGGCCTATAAGTAGAGCCAATTGAGCAGTGAAAGCCCTCCTTGGAAATGTGAAAATACCCAGTACAATCTTCCCAACTTTCATTAATGATTCACAAAAACTATTGTTGTCCCTCTAAATGAGTTGAAGTCAATTTGATTTTACCCATGGAAAAGTGAAGACCCACCCTGACCAGAGCCCTCAATCCGGATAGACCAAGTGGACTTCTTGCATTCAGATTGTCTGGTTTGATCACCTTAATAAAGTCCATTACTCTGCTGCTTGCCTAGATTTTTTAAGCTGTTGGAATTCTACAATCAAATAAGGACAATATTAAAAATATAAGCTTTATTCTAACCAAATGTTATTTGTTCCTTCATTTTACCTACATTGTCTTGCATCTAACAACCTTGCCCCAACTCAATATAGCTCCCTTTGCCAAGGAAAAAGGATGCTCTTATGGCTGCAGATGAAGGCCTGCACCATTTCAAGCTCCCAACTCCTCCTCATTCCAACAATTATAATTTCCTTCAAACAAACTCAGAAAACACTTCATATTTTCCACCTCTTACTAATTACAAAGATTTCATACCACGATCACAAACATAGACAGCCTAAGAGCTTGATTTAGAGTTTGAAGGACTGGTACTCTGTCACAAACAAGATAGCTATCCCGTCCGCCTTATTACAAGTGCGTTCAGATATAATTCTCTTGTAATGAGGCGAATAAGATAGCTGTTATGTTTGTGATGGAGTACCCGTCCACCAAACTCTAAGTAAGGCCATAAGTCTCCTTGTACAAGGGCCACAGTAGCAAGAAAAATCTTGCCCCACACGATTCATCTGCAGCTGGCCACCACAATTCCTTACACACACAATGAAAAATGCTTTCATAACGACTGTGCAAAAAAGAAAATAGGAAAGAAAGGAATCACCAAGTTGATGTTGTACTTGGTGCTCAGACTAGATAGGCTTGGAAAAATAGCAACACCACTTCTTTTTCACCACGTTGAGTTTGACCACTTCCAGTTAAATCACTGGTTTCTCTGCATTCCTAAAGGTATGTTCCAATTAGTGATGCTTCCAGTGTCATATAGCAATGTTCATTGCAAAATCACCATTTATGAAAATGTTTTGTCCTTAACCAAGGTAGGTTGTCTGAAATGGCATGAGCGAAAAGATACTCTTGTAAGAGAAAGTGCCCCACAAAAATCATCAACATCACTCTGGGTTTCTTTGGATCCTGGGGAGGGGATAGGAAACGGATACACTCTGGACTCTCTTGAGATCCCATCAATGACATATTTGGAATTCTGCACCTCAACCCTGTCTTTTTAGGTCTCGCTTGGCGTTGCAGCACAAAGCGCTGCACGCCTCGGCAAGATTTATTGTGAACGAGGAGTTTCAGAAAAGGGCTTTAACCACTTGGCTGCTAAGGACTCTGAGGCTACATAATGAGATTTCCATTGAAATCAATGGAAACTCCATGACGAGTTACCCTTGTCATTAGCGCTGAAGAGGTTAAGTCCCGCCCCTCATTTCCATTGGCTGGCGTCACCATTTATGCTAAACGGTGGCCTGCCATTGGAATTGAGGGTTTTTGGTAATTGTTGTGTTTTAGAAGGGGTGGGTGTGGTACGCGGGGCATTCCAGGGCGAATATGAGCCCGTTAGCAAGTTCATTTCAGAATATTAACCTGTCAAGAATGAGGTCGTCTGATCCATCCTTCAGGAAACAGATTGGGGGTTCAGGTAAAAAGGTGTGCATCTCACAAATGGATCAAAATGCCTTCAACAATTACTAGTGTCATAGCCTGGCACATGGACTTGACTCACCCAGGCAAAGAGTAGCAGAAGTTTGCATTTTGTCGGTGTGACATGCCATAATCACATAGTGCACTGGTAATAGGGCTCGAGGCACAGTTTTCAACTGCCAGAGTGGTTAAAATAAGGAATACTGTACTGAGGGCTTACAACCCTACATTGTCCGTTCTTGTACCTGGGATCTTCTCAAGAGTCATTTGCCTTGCAGCATTAAAAATATTACCGGATATGGCCACACCAACCTGTCCATGCGTACATGTCCTGCACGCTGACGTGTAGTACCTTTATTTGACAATCATTAAAATAAGCATTTGCAATGCAATAGGTCTCGCATTTATGCGAGTTTAAGCTTTTGGCATTGTAAATGACAACGCATTTTATTTATGTTTTTATAACAAAAACAAAAATAAAAGGCATTGTCATTTGCAATGTCGATAGTTCAAACTCGCAAAAACGCAAAACCTAATGCATTGCAAATGCTTGTTTCAATAATGTGCAGGTTACTGTGCTTTAGTTGATTCTTCAGTATTTCAAATTTATTGTAAATATCCCAAAATGCATGTTCGTAGCATAAGCAGCTTATTTGTAAATAGCAGAATGTTGCTCTTTTGCTACAGTATGATCAACCATCTTCTTCACCCAAAGGTTTACCTGGTTGACCTTTTAGAATTGTCCTTCAAAGCATCTGTCATGTTCTTATTGACCACTCAAAGTTATATCTGCTGCCTCTCCTCAAGCCAGACTGTAACGTGAACAAAGACTCAACATTCCTTGCACAAGGTCTAGCTGTAAATTGAGTTCAGGTGCAGCTGAAGGGCATAAAAGGGATGTGGCCATAGGGACAGGGTCCCTAGCCCCAATATGTCCCAATATGTCTCAAGCGAAACTGCTCAGCTTAACAGTCCCCTAAAAGTAGCAGTCCCTGCCAACTGTATACTTGAGATGTGTTCTCACTCACAGTCACTGATGTTGTGTCCGGCTTACCCTGTTACCTGCACTTAGTCCTTTCTTAAGGACCATGTTCTGTTCCTGAAGCCTCAGGGAATTAAAAACTGACTGTCCATGCTGTAAACATTTGAGACGACAAGCGGAACAAATGATTCCTTGAATGGTACTGGCTGAGCGTAATTTGGACCCCACCTTTATAAGTCACAAATGCATAACCTAAACTTACACTAAGCACATGTTTCTTGTGTGGCCCAACAATATTAATGAGAAATGTTGCATTTGACGTTATTATTGAAGTGCATTCACTGTACAATCAGTGAATTCATACATATTTGTGTGTTCTCATTAAAAAAGAGTTACTGTTTAGGTGATTGTATAGAAACCATCCTCACATGTGTTTACTCTAGAAACGAGAATGGATTTATGTAATGTGTGCACTAATGTTACACGTATACTTCATATAAAACATTGTTCTTAGTCATACTTACACATGATTATTAAAGTTTTAGTGAATGCCACATTCAAAATGAATCTAATGTACTGACACATTTTTTGCATTTGTGTTTAAACATGCACACGCATATTACATGTGCACCATTGATTTATTAGTTACATGTGCCCTTACTAGGCCTCTTTTTTTATTCTGCATAAAATACTGTTTTCCATTTCTGCTGACATGACTTTTCCCTTGCAGGTATTCACACGCATTGTTTGAGAAAAGAAACAAAACGGTATTAGCGAAAGAGAGAAAGCCCTAAAAGAAGACCTTGACAAAAGAACTTGGATTGCCAGAGAGTAACTGAAGAGTTCTATACAGTAATGTTACCACATGGGGTGGTGGAACAAGGACAATGTTGTTCCCATGTTTAGTGTGGGATAGTTTGCCGATGTTTCAGTTCACAACGTGAGAATGGAAGAGGACAATGGAACCCTAATGATGCAAACAGAGTGGTCCTACCTGAATGATTTTAGTGTGAAATACTGGAGACTACACTGTCTGAAGCTGGAGCATGTTTCCTTGGAATTTGAGAGGTTTAGACCTCTATGCTTATTCCCCTTGTTTCTTGTTGAGGCCAGACACACAAACTTCCCTGACCCAAGAAGACTCTAGACCAGGCTTCTGCAAGGTTGACACCTTCCTTACTTCTTCATTTCTCCACTTCCCGTACTTCCCTACATTTTCCTATTTTTCTGCAGTTCCTTAAATTTTGAGGTTCCTTAGACTAGTGAACCATCTTCTTAGTTTGGACTTTAACTTAGACGATTCTAAATGCACTCATGTATAGAAGAGAGGACCGGAAACTCTTCTATGAACATCAGATATTGATGTTAATCTTTTGTATTGCTGTGACTGAACTTCTTGTTTGCTTACTACTGGCACGCCTAAACTTCTTCAGGTGGTTAGATTTCCCAGTTGTTATTCTAAAACTTTATAGCATGGTGCTGAAATTCTTGTACCTTAACTTGATTGCTAATTTGTAATAAACCTTCTTAACTTTGGTCACTGATTCCTGGTCCTTAATGTGTAGCCAAATGGATTACACAGTTAGTGAAATTGATTGATTTAATGTTAACTTTCCTCACCTCTCAGTCGGATAAAAAGGCCCACTGAGGACGAATGGTAAGACGGTAGGCATAAAACACTGCATCAGTATATAGTTGTCACAATACCCAACATTTTTAATCATTCCTCCCTCCATCACAAATATACAATAATTTACTTATAACACAGAGTTTGCCATTTTCTGAGGAAAATGATGAGGATTGTGGTGACCTCTTCAAGGCAGAATGCACTTCCAAGTGTTGCACAGGTACTACAGTGTGTCACTTTGACCTATAAATCAGACAGAACACAATTCAGCCATCTGCAAATTTGCATCATATAGATACTTTCCATTTATACAGTGCAGCCCTGAAGCTAAATATTGAATATGGTGAAGAACAATTTACCAGTCTGGATGAAAGTGACCAGTTCAAGAACAATGATGCAAACCAATTTGTGTTTTTCCTTGATGTCCCCGCAAAAGCCCTTTGCCTGACAGGAAAAACCGAGAAAATGTCTAAAGGCTCGGAGAACGTGATTCAGGCTCAGTTGTGGTCAGACATTTTTTTTTTGTAAAATTTTTATTTTGAGAAGAAACAAGAAAACAAAAGAGTGGCTGCTGAGGTGCCGCACATTTCCCCACACAGGGGGCATAATCAGGAATCAAGAAGCATTGATATCTCATGGTGACAGAAGCATATCGAGTTCGAAATCACGTAATCAGAGTCATAAATCAGTAAAGCAACAATTCCGGTGAGCTTGTCAACGGGCAGTGTACGATCCAGAAAGCTAAATATAAGAACTGTCTGGCCCATGATCCTTCATATCCAAGTCGAACAGGCTATGGACCCAGTTAAATGCACCTCAACAAACCCAAGAACCAGGAAAATAAACCCCCCCCCCCCCAGATGTCGATTCCATACACACCAACACACATACTATCATCCAGACTAGACTTGAAAAAGGTGTAGTGACCTCAAGGATGCAGGACATACAGCCAATGGTAATCCCTTAGAGAGGAAGGCAACCAAGGGTCCCCACTGGAACTGAAAGTTCTTGAAATTGCCGAGGAAGATGTCCGCCATTCTTTCCAAGCTTAGAAGCCTCCAAAGTTGTGCGTGCCACAAAGAGATTGCCGGTGCTTCCTTCTTTTTCCAAGCAGCGGCCAACGTAAGCTTGGCAGCTCCTAGACAGAGCCACAAAATCTTTTTGTCTGCCCGGGTCTGATACTCAAGGCCTGGTTCACGCAGGCCCAACAAGACATAGGCCATAGAATCCTCTATGGGATAGTGAAGGACGTCCCTGATGTGCGAGAGAATTTCCTCCCAGTACGGCCGGATCACCGGGCAGTCCCACCAGATGTGGCGGAAGTCCCCGAGGAGCCCACATCCCCTCCAACATTTGTCTGAGGTGGCCGGGTAGATGCGGTGGAGCCTGGCTGGGCATAGATACCATTGCATGAGCGTCTTGAGATGGGCTTCCCTCAAATGCAGCGAATGGTTAAACGCTGTCAAGTCCCGCCATAGCGCCGACCATTCTATATCGGAGATATCTCTCCCTAACATCTCTTCCCACTGCTCCATGTATCGAGGCCTAGGCGTCACCGCCGATTTTAGCAAGAGCTGGTATAGAAAGGAGATGACTGCCTTCATGGCAGATGTCTGCAGTATGAAGGCCTCGAAGGGCGACGGAGGTCTCGTAGCTGCCTCCAATATCCCAGGCGACGTTGCCTAGTGAAGCAGCTGAACATGTCGATATCGTTCGGACTGGGGGACCCCATAGTCCCTCATACAGTTAGCAAAGGTGAGGGGATCCTGGCCATGAAACAGATGGGTCAAGGCTCTGCAGCCTCCCTCCCTCCAGGCATCAAAGGCCCCCTCCTGAAGTGCCGGCGGGAAGGCCGGGTTGAAGTGCAAGGGCATGAACGGCGAGGGGAACGAAGTCCAACGTTCATCCGTGGCCAATGTGTCCCAGACCTTCAGCGTGGTACTCGTAGGGGTACTAATATAAGCGTTCAGAGGGCGGTCCTTCTTTGGCTTCCAAGCCAAGTCCCAGAACGATCTGCCTGCCACGCTCCGGTCCATATGCAGCCAATGTTTTTCTGACGTTTGTTGCGACCACTCCACCAACACCTTCAGTTGCGCCGCTTTATAATAGAGCTGCAAATCAGGAAGTCCTACTCCTCCCTCGGACTTCGGCCGACACAAGACCGCAAAGGAAATACGGGCCCGGCCCCCTTGCCATACAAATCGCAATATCTGAGTCTTGAGACGCCGAAAATAATCGCTGTCTAGAGGAATAGGCAGTGCTTGAAATAAGTACAGATATTTAGGTAGGAGGACCATCTTGATAGCATGGATTCTGCCCAGCCATGACAAAAATTTAGGTTTCCACCTATCCAATTCGGCTCGGGTCTTCGCTAACAAGGGTGGAAAGTTAGCCGAGAACAGTCTGCCCACTGTCGGAGTTAGATGTACCCCCAGATAGACAATTGAACCCGTGGCCCAGGCTAAAGGCGTCAAGGGCCGCACACGTTCCACCTCTGCCTGCGAAAGAGTAAGATTCAGGATATACGACTTGCTATAGTTGACCTTGAAGCCGGCCACCTCTTCATAGCGCAGCAAGACCTCCCTGATACACGGCAGCGAGTGTTCCGGGTCCGCTGCAGAGAATAAAATATCGTCTGCGAAGAGCGTGATTTTATGTTGCTCTCCTGTGAACAGAAGGCCCTGGATCCCCTCATGCTCTCGCACCGCCATCGCCAAGGGCTCGATGCTCAGCGCGAACAGGTGGGGGGAGAGGGGGCATCCCTGCCTAGTGCCTCTGGAGTGCGGAAAGAACGCTGACATATGGCCATTTACCTCTACCCGAGACCTGGGGCTGCAAAAATTTGCCCTCACCATGGTGATAAACTTCTCCGAAAAACCGAAGGCCGACATTGTATTAAACAAGAAGCCCCAATCCACTCGATCGAAAGCTTTTTCCGCATCCAGACCCACAAGGACCGCCGGGATGTGGAACCTGTCTGCTTTTTCAATTAGGTGAACCACCCTGCGCGTATTATCGTGAGTCTGGCACCCCTTGAAAAATCCGGATTGGTCAGGGTGTATGATCGCTGGCATCAAGTCTTGTAACCTATACGTCAGGATCGCCGAGTATAGTTTAGCGTCTATGTTGAGAAGCGCTATGGGGCGGAATGAAGCACACTGGGCGAGGTCCTTACCTGGCTTAGGCAAAACCGTTATCACCGCCTCCGCCAAGGAGCCAGCTGAAGAGCCAGACACGGCCATGTCATTAAAGAGGGATACTAAAAAATCACAGAGTTCGGTGGCGTATGATTTGTAAAAAAATAGCGGTATAGCCATCAGGCCCAGGTGCCTTGTGTAGTTTTAAATTCTTGATGGCCTCAAGCACCTCCTCCCTGGTAATCGGGGCCTCCGACAACTCGTTCCACTCTTTAGATATCTGGGGGAGGGGCAGGCGCCGCAAATACTCCCTTTGGGCTCCCGCGTCGAGCATGTGTAATCCCGGGATGTAGGATGAAAAAATTGCCAACCATCAACCAGCCCCAGCTCCCCTACCAACTGCTGTGATGAGGCAGAAAACACACCCGTATCAGCCCTGTGGGCACCAGAGCTGTCCACTGCCCTATCCCATACCAAGTTAAAGTCCCCCAAGAAGAACAAGTGCCCTTCAGCAAAGTCTCCCACTCTCTGCAGCAAGCTTTGTAGAAACTTATTTTGACCAGCATTGGGGAGATACACTACTACAAAGGTACACAACCTCCCTTGAACAAGACCCTTCACCATCAGCCAGCGGCCATCCTTATCATTGCGCACCTCTACAGGTTGGAAGTGCAGCGCAGCGCGGAAGAGGAGAGCCACCCCTCTATGTTTCGTGGGTACAGAAGACCTGTATATAAGGGGATATGCCCTATGCCGAAGGCGCAGCTCGTCCTTACGCGCTAAATGAGTCTCTTGGAGCCCCACAACATCCAACTGGTGATCAGTCACATATTTCCATACCTTCTGTCACTTCTGCGGTGAATTCAGGTCCTTAACGTTCCAAGTCCCTATACTAACAGGCATGATGGAGCGACAGACCAGAACTCTCTACAGCCACCTCATGAATCTCCCTTCCTTTACCCGAAAGTCCATCAGCCAAAGGCAATGCTGAAGGACGACCCAAGACTCCCCCCCGGACACCACCAACCTGACAAAAAGCCTTCAAGAACTTTAGCAAGAACTTCTCCCGCCCCACGCACGCCACAACCATCCTCACACATCCCAGCCACACACTCCATAGAACACCCACGCCACCACCATTGAACCACCCTTCCCCACCCCCATCAACTTCCCAATCCCTCCCCTCAGAGTCCTCCCGCCCCCAAAAGAACCCCCACTCAAACCAAAACCAGACAAACCAAGCAAATTGGAAGGACCAAACCTCCCGTGGAGAAGGCAGTCCAAAAAGTCCATGAAGTCCTCCAGGAGCCAAGAGGAAAACACCTGCTGGTGCATCCCAAAGACCACATACCGGGGTGTCTTCCCACAAAGTACAAATGAACCCACGGTACCTGCACGGTCATGTCCCTCCGGCGCCATTCAGATCACATTCCAGAAATCATGCCACCCCGGAGCCAAGCTGTGAGGCCGCCAGGGTGGTGGAGGCAACCGAAGCCACCGCCTCACCCCTCTCTTGAAGACTGGTAGCCCTATCCGGCATCCTCCTCTCCGCCCACTCTATGCCAGGAGGGGGATCTCCGTCGTCCCCTCGTAGATGGACTCCCACTGCCAGCCGGGGATTCCGCGTCATCGATGCCCAGGAGATCCTTTGCTCCCTGGAGGGACCTGATCTGTGCAAGTCTGTTTTGCCATCGGAAAATGATGCGGAACGGATGACCCCAGGAGTAAGCGATGTTACGTTCCCTCAAGAATGCAGTCACAGGCCGAAACTCTCGTCGCTTCCGCAGGGTGGAAGCTACCAGGTCCTGATACAGTTGAGGGTGATGGCCCCGAAACTTCAAAGACGGAGTCTCCCGTGCCTTCCGCAGAATGCGCTCCTTCAACTGAAAATCGTGGACACAGACCAGGATGTCCGGCGGAGGGCCCCCTCCATGCCTTGGCAGCCCAACCCTGTGCGCCCGGTCCATTTTGATCTTGCTAATGTCCTCGTTGCCCAAGATCTGTAAGAACAGCGCCAGGACATAACCCCTCAGGTCGCCAGACTCCCCGTCCCATGGCACCGATCGAATGTGTATGTTGTTCCTCCTTGAGCGGTTCTCCAAATCTTCTGCGTGCGATTGCAAGTCCAGATTTTGTTCCGTGAGGCGGAGCACGTCCTGTTGCAATTGGTGCACATCATTCGCCACATTCAGATCGTGGTCCTCCAAAGTGGCCACCCTCTCACCGATGCCGTCCAGGTCCCTCCTCACCTCTCGAAGGTCCGACGCCAGCTGAGTCCGCAGTTCGGAGATGTCTTCCTTGATGGATGCAAAAAGCTCCGTCATGAACGCCTTGGTGGCCGAGCCTCATCGTCCCTCGATGCAGACGAAGCACCCGGCCCGGGTGACGGTGGTAGCTGGGACCCTTTAGTTAGGCCATCCTTGCCATTCTTCCCTCTCCGCGGGTTGCCCGCCATCTTGGGCCTCCAAGGCGTTATTCAGCACCCCTAGTGATTGTGTGCGGGCTCCCCAACCGCTAACAGAGCCAACACAGCCAGCCGTTGAGCCACCAGACGGCACCTCTGGGCCGGACCACCGATAGAGCTTCTCACCAGCCGACTTCCCCGTGCACGGCTGTGGATCCCAGGGCCCGTCTTCGCCACCATCCACCTTTCTCCGCGGTAGTCCAAGGCCTTCCAGCCGCCACCCCCAGCCTCCGATCCTCCAAAGCGTAGATGGCACCGTAGGTGTAAAGGGCTTACCCAATGCTCGGTCAGACCACGTTCTCTGCCGTCTGTCCCAGTTGCTGGCGCCAAATGCGCGCTACACCCTGAGCTACACGTGCGTCAGTGCACCAGGCCGCAATGGCTGTAACAGGGGGCGGTGTGGCGGCCCCTCCAAGGCTGCAACTCCAGCTTCCACCGGCCGCTCAGTGCACTAATCCCTACAAGGGCCGAAGACCGACTGGACTGCTCAGCACCGTCCGCTCTGCCGGGTGAGCCGGACCGTGCCGTTTCCGCCCCCCCCCCCTTTGTCTTGTGCTGCGCCGCAGATCCGGGGGTGAAGGTTCCGCTCCCGTGTGGCGGTCCAATGCGGGCCCCAGCTCCGCTCCTGTGTGGCGGTCCGACGCGGGCCCCAGCTCCGTGCCCTGGACGTAAATATCAGGGGTAGCCCACTCTCTCCAGGCCAGGGCCCGGTTGCGCTTCAGACCCCCCCAGGCCGCTCACCGCTGTGGACGTTCCGACTCCTCCGCACTGCCTCACCAGGTCCCCTCTCCGGCGGAACCCCGATGCCACGGGCTCCGCAACGTAGACTGGGAGGAGGGGGGTCCGCCCCTCGATAGTGCCGCCGACTTTCCCCAGGCTCCGCGGCTGCAGGCGGGGCCCGGCCTCCACCTCTTCTCTCCGGCCACCAGCCTGCTCTCCCGTTCCAGCGACCTTCCTCACTCCAGGGCGGGGACAACCAGGCCTTCCTACGCCGCGGCCTCCGCTGCGGCCCGCTCTCTCCGGACGGCCCCGGGGATCGGATCAAGCCGCCAAGAAGCTCCCCTCGGGTGCAGGCTCAGCACCGCAGGCGATACCCAGGCAAAGCACGGCTCCGGGGGTGCTATATGAAGCTTAGCGAGGTTCGGCGCCGGAGGGACCGCAAAACGCGTCTCACTCCGTCACCATCTTGGCCACGCCCCCGTGGTCAGACATTTTAACGTTTACAGAACTACATAACCGGTGTTGTGAAACGAGCTGGTTTCGTTGGGAAAATGATATAAGCAAGTAAATAAACTTTATAGAACTGTTGAAATAAAAATAAAAACTCCGGTCCCGAAGGGTATCTTAATTACACAAGAGTCAGAAAAATTTATAAAATAAAGAGCAGTGTCCATAGAAAAAGTTGCGATGCACACATAAGAATAAGTGAATATGAAATGCACACAACGTAACAAGAAAGATATATGATTAGCAGTTAAGAATGAATGGAAAAAAAATCAAGAATGAATGGCTTTCCTAGCCATTTTCTTAGTGCCGAGAAGACGAGAGACAGGAAGGAGAGGGAGTGAGGACATGAATATGTTGAAACACAGGGAGGCCCTTAATGTGAACTTGAAATTGCTTCGCCAGTAGCAATGTATGACCCTTACACCACGTGATCTACCAAGGAGCTACACAAATGTTCTGAGGTGGCTCTCTGGGCAATGGAACATATATACTACGTTTGTATTGTATTTATTGGTAATTTCCTAATCAAGTGTCACTTTCAGAAAGTTTCGTAGGGCTGGCCAGGAGTGGATTGGTGGGTGTGAGATGTAAGGTGGGACTAAGGCTAGTTGTGGGAGAGGTGTGGCGCAGCGGCCAGAGCGGCTGACTCTGGAGCGTGGGGTTCGAACCCCAGCTCTGGCAGCAGCTTAGCTCAGCATACTGTGACTCTGGGCAATAGCTCACTTAATCTCCTGTATGGCCCCCAGCGCCTTGAAACCTTAAGGGGTGATATGTTTGCGTTTTACAAAATAGTAGGAACTAAGGCAAATGATGGGAAGGGAGTAAGTAAGCACTTTAATAGCTCAACTACTTCACATTCTAAATCCTGTTACTTCAGTAATGATTTGTTGAGGGATTGTACATCGGCATACCGATGAGGGATGGGAGTGTGTTTGTTGTCAAGACTTTTCATCATGAGGTCAGCCTCGATTGCCCATAACTGCCTAAGATGAGTGATGGGTGCTCTTTCCTCAATCTTTTCTGTTCACAGTCTCCTTTGGGTTGCTAGTCTTCCGAAACAGGCTAGTCTCAGTTCCCCTTGTAAGCTCCACATCCTGAAATGACACTGCTTTTGAACAATGGCAGATTTGCTTCACACGGAAAATAAATGTCTCTTTTGAGAAACCTCTTCTCTACATTCCCACCTGGTTTGAAGATTTTTATGATCACCCCCAGACAAACAAAAGGGATTTACTCCTACCTTTGGCAGGAGTAATTTGCTGACCATTTCAAGGACGGAATGGCTCGAAGTCGAAGTGTTTGAGAAAACAGACAAACCCTCTAGTCTCCAGACTTACCGGGGAACCAATGTCCTAGAATGCTGACTCCCCACGTGAGATAAACTTATGCAAGTGTAAAAGGATTTAGAAGTGCAAGGTCATCCTTTGTGCATACTTTGAACTTTTAAGTAAAGCCATCAACATGAGTTAGTCAGACTTGCGTGCACTGATGGTTTTGTTAAAGATACCCTCTATTCAAAGGATTAACATATTTAAATGACTCTCCTTAAATACGAAGAACAGGAACAATATATTAAAAATGTTTCGCCTATCAACATTTCCAATCAATCAAATATGCACTCTCGGTTTGTTTGTTTTTTAAATAATATTTTTCTGCTTTTTTTATTAGGAATTCCCAAACCACATTTTGTTATAAAATGGTTATAATCGCCAGTATCACATGGGGGCGTAATGATCCTGATCTTAAATGTAATTGTTGGGTGGATAAAAGTAATCAACTTGCTGAAGCTATGAACATTTTTGTGGCTAAAGCAGACTTTATGGTTCTTCTATATAAGATTGTTTGTTGACACACAAACATGTATTTAAGTGTAATGATCTTCGTTGAAAAATAATTGAAACCAAATGTCATTTCATGTGCATAGTTAGCTACTCTCCAGTATTTAAATATAAAAAAAAAATAACTTGTATCCCTTTTTCAGACAATGAGTACATACTCCCAAAGTGTACTGACCAGACAGCACAACTCTGGGCTACCTGACTACTGGGGATATGTTCCAATTTTTCAAAGTTGCTTCCTTTGAGGAGTTTTCTTTGCTATATGTCAGCACATTGTTTCAAATTTCTTCAGGTTCACGCTCATCTTCTATCGCAATTTACTCAAGGATTTCAGCATGGATGTTATCCAGAAACTGACACATTCTTTCGACATATGAGAAATAGTTATCAAGAAAATTAGTAATAAGTCTATTTCCCAATTATGTTGGAACGTGAAAAAGGTAATATTTTAAAGGCCTAGCCTGGGGAGTTGTCTGCAAAAGATACAGTTTGGTCATTTACCTAATAGAGTAAAGGCTAATCCTGGCTCCTTTATAGATTCAACATTGTAAGAACGTTTTTACTTCATGTTAAACATTAAGGCCCATATTTAAGAGGCCCTTGCGCCACCATTGCGTCACTGGGTGGCCCAAACCACGAAATCATATTTATGAAGCCACGCAAAGCAACATTGTGTGGTTTTGAAGGGCCTCATAAATATGGAGTAAGGCAAGGCAGCGCAAATCGCCGAGGTGCCCTAATCTGCGCTAGCGAGGCGTGTCATGGGTGTTGCGGTGGGTCTTCCCACACAAAACCCATGGATTTTGACACAGCCCCAGAATTACGAATCCTTGTAATTCTGGGGATGCCCCAAAACTTTACACCTTCCCAGGGGAGCTCCACGAGGAGAAATATCCCTATTTCTCCCTGTTTTTCCTCTTTCTATGTGTGCTGCAATCTGCAGCACACATAGAAAGAGGAAAAAGCCTCCTAAGGTTGTTTTTGTGCAGGAAGGGGCCGATTCCACCACAAAAATTATCTTCCATACAATGCAGGCACCCGGGCACCATGGTGCAAGGCTGCCTGCATGGGCGCTAGGCTGCCGAAACAGTGCCAGTACAGGAGAAAGGACAGAAATGTGCCATATACCATAGATAAGGAGCATTCCTGCCCTTTCCCTTTGATGCAGGACAGTGCACTAAGGTGACTTGCTGCACTGCCCTGCGCCAAAATCTCATAAATCTTCTATGATTATTTGCAGGAGAAAAACTCCTCACAGTCAGTTGTGTTGTGAGGCTCTAAAATTATGCAGCAATAGGGGACCACGTTATGTGGTAGCGTTGACTTAATATACGCCAGAAAAGACAATTACATAACATAATATAATGCAGCACATACTATTGCAGTATTTTTTAATTCTTTTGTCATATTAACACACATTAATACATGTCTGGGCAAAATCTTCACCCCATTAGTACCAATCTATTATCTGAATGCGTCATTGGCAACCTAATGGTGCCAGTATACCTTCGTAAATGATCTGTCTCTTCGTGGCCCAATCATACCCTTTTTTTTAAAAACTTTTCATATGTTTCAGCTTTTTTTTGCAGCAGGTGGTGGATTATGTGGCAAGTGTGGTAAATTCATAACCATACAGAAAATATTCAGGCCGCAGGCTTCTTGCACCTACTAGGGTCAGATTTAGTACCTGTAATTGAATTTTCCCCAGTTTTACAAGCTTAACAAAAACAACGGAGACATCAGAAAATAGGTGGCCAATAGAGTAGTGTTGGCTTAAACTGATGCGCGCCTAACATTCCTGCTTCATGGTTCTGTCCACAGCAGTCACATGTTGTGACCACTGTATGACTGGTGGGTCATCTGTGACCGAGGCATAGGTCCCTTTGATCTAATCTGAGCTCAATGTTGCTGGTATTGCTCCTCAAGCTTTGACATCTAGCCCCTTGTCATTTATGAAATATGTTTTATAATGCCTCAATGAAAATTATATATGTAGTTTTCATGTATATTTAAAGTAGATTATGATAAATGCACCATGTAGTACATTCTTTTTTAACACATATTAGAAAAATGTGTGTTCTCCTTTTAAACATAGTAATAGGTACGTGGGGAGAACAACCGCTTTCAAAGTCGCCAGGGGGGTACACCAGAGCTGTGTCCTGGCCCCGCTCCTTTTCTCACTATATAGCTATGGTTTTGGTGCATCTTATGGAGCTCAGGACGGATTGTTCCCATGTTGGGAATCGTAGTCCCCCAACCTTAATCTATGCCTACGATACCGTCCTTATAGCCAGGACTGCCATTGGGTTGCAGCGTTTGTTGGACCATTTTTGCAAGTTTACGGAGGGTCTTGTGGTGTGGAGAGCAAGTCCCCTCTTGGGAAGGATGGTCAGAGACAGTGAGGACTGTAGAACAAGTGCCAATGGCCGCCGGCGTTCACGTCACTCCCGCAATGCCTTGCGGCGGGTCACGTGAACGCCGGAGGATAGACCATAAAAGTACAGGTCTTGATCTAAAAATGAATCAGGCCAAGACAAATGTCATGGTTTTTGGTGCCAGGAAAAATGAAAATGCTGCATTTACAGTCAATAGCAATAAAGTAACTATGTCCCCACGTTTTCCTATTTAGGAATCCCTTTTGATAAGCATCTCACGTGTTGCCCCTTAAAGACCTATAGCGTCGCTGCCTTTTCTAAGGCTGTGCAGGTGGTTTTTAGTTTTGCCAGTAGACTAGGCAGTAAGCCTGTTAGGGAACTCAGGGCTATTTATAGAGCCAAATGCCGTGCTATTAGCTCTTAAGAAGAGCCTGGGGTGTCGGACATTAGTGATCAAGTGGATTTGGAAAGAATTGAGAATGGTTTCATCAAAAGAATTCTTGCTGTGCCCAAAGGCACCAGTTCCTTTATTTGCCACCTTGATGGTAGGTTAGGGTACATTAATGATTTTATCAAAATGCAATCCCTTCTCTTGTGGCTCAAGATTTGGTCTAGGAGTCAAACTTCCTTCAATCCGGCCGTGCTCTCTTATTGCTAGAAACTGGATTGATGCCTAAATATCCCCTGGATTAGATGCATTTATAATACCTGCCTCAGCCTGGGCCAGGAAGATCTCTTTACCTCTACAGGTAGCCTAAAAGCTAGCTCTTGTAGCACACTGAAAAATGAGCTCTTAGCCTGTTGTCTGGAAATCAGAGTGCAGAGGGAGTCAGACAAGCAACTGCCCATTGTTACATGGGTATTTGCACAAACGATGGTATTGACCCATATCTTTCTTGGGTGAGTAATCAGCATCAAAGATTTCTGTTAGATTCAGACTAAGCACAGTGCACTTTCTGGTCGATTTCCCCTCCCAGGGTTCTTACTTCACAAATTTACCTGTTTGCCCTTGCGATGATTATTCTGCACAAAGTTCAATGCACTTTATGTGTTTTTTGCAGGTTCTATTTAGTTCTGAGGAAGTGTTATCTCTTGCCTTATTTTAAACAGGCTATTTTACGGTACTGTAGAACTGATTTTGCCCATTTGCAAACATTGCCAACTGTGAAGATCTGCTTCTTAATTGCTGTTTACATTAAATGTGCCATTTAGCAGGGTGCCACTGTAGTCATGTAATGATTTCTTAACCTGGAAGTTTTTTAATACTGATTTTCTTGTAATATTTTATGGATTTTATGATGTCAGAATGACAGAATTTTTAATGTTAACAAGGTTTATTGATTAGTTGCTGTACGTATTGTGTTTGTTTGCTTTCCTTTTTTGGTGTAGCTAGATCAAATAAATGTATTCTGACTGACTAACTTGTAATAGAATTGACTTCATATTGTATGCAGTTCTGTTAGAAAATACAGTTAATTTGTTTCACATTGTGAGCCCAGTAAGTTACCTTGAAATGAGGTGTTTTTAGGTCTCACCTAGGCAGCGCATGCGCTGGATCTCGAGACATGTTGTATCTACTGTATAGGCTTTAAGAATGCCCATCCATTTTAATTCGTGATTCATGTGCCTTTCGAAATTCCTTAGTTTTTTATTGGGGATTAGTTTACATTTGTTCCTTCTTTTGCTGTGTTGGTCATGCCCTGATGACTGGCCCTGTTACATGGATCACTTCACTATCAGCCACATATTTTAGTTTTTGTGCGCTACTTTTTTATTTCCCTTGGCTTGTCTGGCTTTCCGAAAGAGCTCAGCCAAGGGCTGTAAATCATGCCCTTAACTTGTTTTCTACTGTCTTTGGGTTTACAAGCTCTTTTTCAGCCGGAGATTATGTTGTTTTTCTTACTATAACATTTTTGGGTTTCATTAGCTCAAATGTCCAACCCTTAAATGATATACTTAGTTAATGGAAGTGTAGTTTAAGAAGAAGGCCGATAGTAGGATCAACCTATTAACATTGTGTTTTTTTATTTTTTTATTTAGAAAACCTTTTTGAAAAAATTCAAAGCAGACACAGTACAACGTGCAGTATCCAAGTACAGTTATTCATGTATTAATGGACAAATCAATCAGTGCAGTACTCAGGAATGACAGCTGTAGAAACCTGTAAGCATCCTTAGGAACATTTCCACGCCTCCAACCCCCGTGATTCCATCCCACTCCCAGGGACGCGACAGAGGCCGATACAGCAAAAGGGAACAGGGGGTTAGGGGGGAGAGAGTGGACATATCAGGGCGAGGGGGGGCAGGTAACTAACCAACACCGGCGGCCGCCACAGACCCAAGGCCGGCAGGGAGCGCGGGAGAGGCAGCACTGCTGGGACGGGGACGGGAAAGTAAATAGGCAACCAGAGGGCCCCACATGTCAACAGACCGGGACCTAGCAGGCATTAAATCCTAAAATTCCAATAGAAGGGTCTGACACCGAGAAGCGTCCTCCAACCAACTCTCAACCTTGGGGGTGGGGCGGCAACCACAGCACATGGCCACCCTACGCCTGGCTAGAACCAGCAGCATCGCGATGAGACGGCGGGAGGCATCAGGGCAGAGCTTGACGAAACCGAGACGGCACAGAGAGGGATCCGGACGCACTGCCGCACCAGTGATATCTGAAATTGCGGAACACATCGACTGCCAGAAATCCGACATCCTAGGACAGAGCCAAGCAAGATGGGCAAAATATGCCGCCGTGCGGAGCAATGCACACAGTTATTACCAGGTATAAGCCAGAGCCTGTGGAGCTGCACCGGGTGCAGTACAACCTGTGCAGATATTTAAAATGAATCAATCGGAGTCTGTAGTTAGAAGATAGCTTCTTCGTCTGGTTACAACAATAAAGTCAGTCCGCCGACGAGATTTCGGTGCCAAGATCAGTACTCCATGCCACCCGAGCACGATTAGAGGAGATGGGGGCGGAAGCCAAAGTGAGAGCATATCGTTGGGTAACAAGTTTACCCGGGGACGAGGAAGTGTAAATGAAGTCCAGAGCAGGTATGGTGGGTGGAAGCTGAGGAAAGGTAGGGTGCAATTTCCGACATGTGGCACGCAACTGATAATAGAGAAGTGTATCCGGTAGTCCAGAGGCGTCGGGGAGAGTGTAAAAGGTGTTCCCCGGATAAAGATCCGCGATCGTCAATAGGTCCAGACGCCTTGCACCTGCGGACAAGCTGGACGCCTGGAGTGAGGGGAAATCCGGGTGATCTACAATGGGCATAGAGTTAGCGGAGAGCGCGGGAGCGCCAGAAAACCGGCGCAGGCCTGACCAGGCCCAACGTAGCGTTGCGACCGTGTCGATCTCAGTCCGGGGGCGCACTGCTGGTGCGAACAGAGCCGTGGATAAGGGCCAGGGAGACGCTACATCCGTCTCCACCGCAACGTGCGGCTGATAAGGAGATGGATGGATCCAAACATGCAGAAAGCTAGCCTGAGCACACAAGGCATAAAGCTGGAAGTCAGGCGCGCCCATCCCGCCAGCGGCCATGGGCAGAGTAAGGATGTCATAAGCAACTCTTGGCTGTTTACCCGCCCAGACCAGTGAGATTATTAAGGAGCGTAATTTACGAAAGAAATGGGAGGTAATAGGAATGGAAATATTTAGAAACAGGTAAATGAATTTAGGGAGGACCACCATTTTAGCAATTGCGATCCGGGCTGCCAGGGATAGCGGGAGTCGGCTCCATGATGGAATCATGGACTCCAACCAGTCCTCGGCACATCCAAAGTTTGATCTCCAGAGCTCGTCCAGATCCCTGCTGATCCAAATACCCAAATAGCGCATGGGGCCAGAGGCCCACACGAAAGGAAAATCGGATATGAAGGGTAGAGTGGCGTCAGTCAAGGGAAACAGAACAGACTTGCCCCAGTTCACCTGTATCCCCGACAGCCCACAAAAGCGAATGATCTCTCGGCCCAAAGGGATAAGGTTCTCCTGAGGGTGGCGAATGTACAGCGTGACATCGTCCGTGTACATAGATACTAGCAGTGAACAGGATGAGAACCTGATGCCTCTATGAGTGTGGAGCTGTCGCAATCTGGCGGCCAGGGGCTCCATGGCCACGGCAAAAAGCATAGGCGACAGCGGGCACCCCTGGCGTGTGCCTCTTGTGATGGGAATAGGGTCGGAGATCTGGCCGTTGACACGAAGGCACGCCATGGGGCTGGTGTAAAGGAGTTTAACCTTGCGAAGGAAGATGTCGCTGAAGCCCATACGCGGCAGGACATAAAACAAGAAGGGCCACTCCAGCTTATCCAACGCCTTCGTAGCATCTAGTAAGGCGACGACGGCCGGTAACTTGGGGTTAATTTGGTGCAGGACCGAAAAAATGGTGAGGAGGTTGTACGAGGTGGCTCTACCGGGGATAAAACCGGATTGGTCGGGAAGGGCAATGGTGGGCATGAGTAAGAGTAAACGGGAAGCGATCAGTTTGGCAAAGATTTTGTTGTCAATGGTAATTAAGGAAAGGGGGCGGTACGAATCATGACTATCCGCAGGTTTATCGGGTTTCAGAAGTAAAGTGCTCAACGCCTCACGAAGCGAAGGCGGGAAAAAGCCATTGTCCAGTGAATATTTGTACATTGCAGCAAGGTGTGGCACCAGTATGTCAGCATAAGTTTTATAAAATGTGGCTGGGAGGCCGTCGAGTCCGGGGGCCTTGTCTCCAGGGAGACCACCGATGGCAGCCAGTATCTCTTCCCTGGAGAACGGTTCATCAAGGAATTTGCGGTGGTAGTCCTCCAACCAAACTAGCGCAATAGAATCGAAATATTGATAGAAATCCGCACTCAGCAGGGGAGGACCAGCAGAGTAGAGCCTGGAGTAGAAGTCAAGAAAACGAGTTTGAATTTCCACCGGGGAAGTGGTCCTGCCGGTGCCATCATCACACAGGGCCGTAACATATGAAGCGGCACGCGGAGGACGAAGAAGGTTGGCGAGTGTACGACCTGAACGATCCCCTTCACCAAAGCGACGCGCTCAACCCTCCCTGCCCAGAAAGGACAATTCACATCCAGCTTCCTCCGAAAATTCAGTGTGTTTTTTACGTAGAAGGGCCAGCATCTCAGGAATGGGGCAGGCCACCTGGGCAGCTTCTAGATCTCGAATCTCCACCTCAAGCTTTGCCAAAGTGGCACGGATGGAGCGAAGCACATCGGCCTGCTTAGAGATGCATTTGCCACAAATGACGACTTTAAATCCCTCCCAGAGGGTGGACGCAGAGTCCACAGTGCCAGCGTTGAGATCAAAATAATTAGAGATCGCTGTCTGGATGTCCGCACAAAAAACAGTATCACGAAGGGCCTTAGGAGGGTGCGCCAGGTAAAGGTCCGGCGTGGAGAGAGCGGAGGGCGAATGCAAATCTGGACTGGCGCATGATCAGAAAAGGTTTGAGCCATGTGCGCCGCGTCTATGAGCCAGGACAGGGTGTCCGGTGCGGTCAACCAAAAGTCGATGCGCGACCAGCAACCCCGAGCTCCAGTGAAGAAGGTGCCCTCCCTCACCGCGGGATGGGAGTGGCGCCAGGCATTGTAAAGAGCATTGTCGGAGAGGATGGATAGGAGAGCTGCCTTAGCACGCGGGTGAGACGAGGAGGACCCAGATCTATCTAAGTAGGCAGAAATAGCAATATTGAAGTCCCACCCCCAGGGAATAGCAGCAGGTCCACATGAAGAGATAAGGTGCCATACATTTGTAAAAAATTCTGCGTCATCGCAATTGGGGCAATAGACCGCGGCGATTGTAACTGGCTGTGCAAAAAGCACGCCATTGAGAATCACATATCTGCCCTCCGGATCCTGGAGCCCTCGGATGGTCTGCCAAGGAAGGCCCCGCCATACCAAAACTGAAACCCCTCTGGCATAGGAAGAGTAGGTGGCGGAGTGGGTTTCCCCCCAATACCGGGAGCGCAGCCTAGAAGTAGTCCCGGGCAGCAGGTGCGTCTCCTGCATGAGACAAATATCCACCCTGTGCTGTTGCAGGTGAGAAAGGATTAAACGGGCTTTGCGGTGATCATTCAAGCACAGGACCAGCACACTACATCAGTTATGGGGGGATGAAGCGAGCAGGTTAATCACACAGCCCACCGGTAGGGCGCGAAGGGAGGCAGAACAAACCCATGGAGCCGAGGAAAGGAGTCTGGAGGCAATCCGCCCACGCGGGTAGGGGAAGCAGGTACCAGAGGTCCGGGCACAAAGGGGGACCACAGCCCGGGCAGGGGAAGGAGGACGCACCAGCAAGGAATTGGCAGGCGAGGTCCAAAGGACGCGGGGCAGCCGCAGACAGCACGTGCGGAGCGTGTGACAGACCAGGAGGGATAGAGCATAGTAAAGGGGGGGAGGGGACAGTGGAGCAACAGGTCGACCTTCAACCAATAATCAGCAAGCAAAGGCAATGTATGCTAAGAGGCACTGAGGAGCTTGACCTAGCAGATTAAGCAAGGATAGCCATGGTGAAACGCACAGTACAGTGTCAATAAGAAAACAAATGATAATAAGATGAAGAAACAAAACAGCAGCAAACCAGAGCCACCCCAAACCCAACACAGCGACGATGGATAAGTACTCAAAAGCAGAGTAGAACATTAGCACGGCGGCAAACTGAAGCCGCCTCCTCAGTAGAGGAAACAGACTTCCCACAACCCCCCCTCCATCCTCCACCCTCCCCCAACCCAACAGAACAACCCCCAAACCGCTATCCCCAACCACCCCACACCCACTCCAACCCCCCAATCAGGCAGAGTTAACCACCCCTCCCACCCCAGGAAGCCGCAACCAGGAAACAGAGGAATGGTGAGAAAGGAGGGAATCATCCAGAGGGGGCATGGCAGGGCTAATCATACACCCCTGCAGAGGAGCAGGGTGGCCAAGCAATATAGTAGTCTGACATCATTGACAAAGGGCAACAATCAGAAGTCCAGTGAAAAATGCACTTCTCACTCATTGTCGCTGAGGCGGCCAGACCCATCAGGTTGAGACTTAGAGGGAAAAGAGTGGGCATCTTTGTCCAGTCTTTTAGCAAACGCCAGGGCCGCTCTAGGGTCTGGAAAAACAAACGTTTTCGACCCCTGGCGGACTCTTAGCTTCGTCGGGTAGGCCAGTGAGTAGGAGACCTCATGCTTAAGAAGGAGGCGTTTGGCAGGGAGGAATTCTCTTCCTGAGTGGCTTGCACTGCGAGGGTATAGTCAGGGTAAAAGGAGAGTGCGTTACCCTGGTGGGTGATGGCACCTCTGTCACACACCGCCCGGAGGATGGCGTCCCAGTCCCGGTAATTCAAGATCTTAGCTAGAATAGGACGCGGGGGCAGACCGGGACCAGGGCGGGGGCCCAGAGAGCGGTGAGCTCGTCGACGATGAAGACGGAGGACAGGAGATCACCGAACAGTTCCTTAATCAACTGTTCCACGAAGTCCTCCATCTTGGAAATATTTGTGGATTCCGGGAGGCCAGTAATGCGTAGGTTACACCACCGGGAGCGGGCCTCCAAGTCATCATTCTTGTCCCGGATTATGGCGGGGATCTTGTCCATCTGTAACAGCTTCTGCCGGTCCTGGGTGGCAGCGTCCTCCGCGTCAGAGACCCTGGTTTCCACGTGCAACAAACGATTGTCATGGAAGTCCACACAGGACTTCCCCTTGTCCAGGCGGGCCGAAAGTTGGTCCAGGTGAGCGGCAATACCCGTCACTGTGGACTTGACATCCAGCATGATGGCCTTGAGATCGTCCTCGTGGGATGGGGGGACCTCCATGCCAATAGCAGAGTCGGCACCCTGGGCGCCCGGAACTTCCTGGCAGGAAGATCTGCGCAGCTCGAAGGCAATCTTGGGCTGTTTAGGATCGCTTTTCCCCATGATGTAATGACTCAGCCAGCCAGTGACAGCCCAGATGGATGAAGAAGTGTCAGCAGCGCAGCAGCCCCAATAACTGTCGACAAGAGGGAGCGAACAGTGGATGGATTACGTCCAGGACCTTTCCAGGGGGTATATCAGAGGCACCCCTGGGAGCAGCGAGGAAGAGGTGGGAAATGTCCAGAGTCGACCAGGGTGGCCCGGCCGGCAGCAAACCAGCTGGGGCAGCACCACCCCGTACTCCAGGCAAATAAGCCATCAAAGGGAAGCATGCAGCGGATTGAGGAGCGGGGGACACCGTCAGCCGGCCAGACCGTAACCCCCCAAAAAAAGAACCAGGCGTCAAGGGGCACCACTACAGTTGTCAAGAGGTAAGTTCCAGCATGAAGCCTGGATGACAGTCCGCCACACAATTGGCAATCTAGCAAAGCAGCCACACTCCAACGTTGACGGCCGACTGCAACACACACTACAAAATGGGACCGCGACAGGCAGACGCGGCCAGATTACAGGCGAGAGCGCAGGGCAGGATGCAGGCAGTCCCAGAAGCTACACATGGCCTGGGGCGGCAAACAATGGAAGTCCTCGCAGGCCAGTGTGGGCAGCGCCGATGAGAAAGCAGGCAGGGTGGCAGTAGCGACCCAGGGTCAACCTCACAAAAAACGTAGAGTCCGTGAGGGAACCCGCGCTCCACGCCCAAGGAGGAGGCAGCAGCCGGGCAGCCCCAGTCAGCGACAGGGAAGGCCCTCCAGGACCGGGCCTACAGGCGATGAGTCGATGCCCACAGAGCAGGATCAGACTGAAGTGAGTGAGGTGGGGCACCAGCAGCCACAAAACCGGGCCCAGCAGCGACCAGAGCAGGAGGCACAGATGAGCAGAGCTTCAAGGGTTCTCTCAGGGACGGAGCCGCCCCACGGGTCGGCCACAAAACTCCAGGGTGCCCACCATGGCAGCAGGGCCCCTCGTCAGGCAGGCTGGCACACAGGGACGTCTCGATGAAGATGTAGCGATCTTCACTCCGCCCCCTTCCCAGGAGCGAGCCTCGGAGCAAGGAATCGCGAGAGGAAGGCAAGCCCCAGCTAGGCCTTACCGCGGGGCACCCCAGGCAGCGGGATGACAAAGGCAAGCAGGCCCCAACTCACCCGATCGCGGGAGCCGGCACCGACCGAGGGGGGAGCAACAAGCGGGGGAGACAAGGGGGGCCCACCGCTCCTACAGCCGAGCACCGGCAGCGCCGCACCCACGCGGGGCCGGGATGCTGCAGCTAGGCCACTGCGGGGCCACTGCGGGGCCGCAGCGCCACACAGCCGGGCCACACAGCAGGCGTCCCCCAGCCCCCACCGGCGAACCCCCTCGGCAGAAGCGTGACTCACCGCGGAAGTCGGGGTCGGTCGTCGAAGTCAGGCAGCAGCCCCGCAGCGGAGCCGTCGACCGGGAGCCGCAGGCCTGGCAGAGGCGCAGGCAGTCCACAGCAAAGGAGTCCGGTGCCAGCCACGAGGAGGGCAACTCCGCTGAGAATGCACGTAGAAGCGCCAGAACCGGCCAGGTAGGTGCAGGGTGCTCCCCGGGGGTGGGAATCAGCAACGTAGTGCAGATAGTGGTGCGATGTAAGCAGGATTATGATGGATGAAAGCACTATTTACATTGTGTTTTTGACAGCGTGATTATTTGGATACAATTAAAGGGGTAACCATGCTATTATTGCTCCATTTTATGACATTGGAAGCAGGTTTAAACAGCACACTTTCAACTTCTGATGCTTTCTTTTAGGTTTCAATCATTGTTGAAATAAAGCCAATATCAAGGGATGCATCCTTGTGTGCTCCACATGTGGCATGTAATGTGAGGTTACTTAACAATATATCCTGCAAGTAAACAATGCAACACCATCTCAGCACCACCTCAGCATCAGTGTAGCCCCACCTCAGCAGCAATTCAGCACCAATGCAGCACCACTTCAGCATCAGCACAGCACCATCTGAGCACCAGTGCGGCACCACCACCTCAGCTTGACTCAGCAAACCCTCGGTATCACTCAGCACCACCTGAGCATCACCTACACACCAGCACACCACCACCTTAGCACAGCCTAAGCATCACTCAGCACCACCTGAGTATCATTCAGCATCACCTGAACATCACCTCTGCATGCACCACACCTCCACCTTAGCATCACTTATCACCACCTCAGTATGCCCTCGGAATCTAGCATCTGTTTATTCTCTCCTAGTGTCTGCCCACTGCTTGTGTTGTAATTCAGGTACTATTTCCCAACCTCCATCCTCCCGCTGTTTATATCTCCCCAAAACAATAAAAAGCTATCACAAACAAGTATTAGAACAGGCAGCATTGCAAGGACAAAAAGACTAGAAGACATTTGTTATGATAATTATTTTCTTAATATGATCGTTCAATTATACATAATGTTTTCTTGGTTACATATAAGGTCACAAAACTGCTAATAAGAATTTTGAATTATAACTTTTCAACATGCTGCACAGCAGCCACAATGCTCTACAACATAGCTTAATGACCTTGGTAAAGCCAATAGCGCTGGCTAAACACTTATAAAGTCCCAAAGGCGAGCCTATTGGTTCTTTCACTCATATTATAGTATATTCTAATGGTAATGAGTAAAACCTCATTTGTTCTCACTCTGTTTGTTTTTTTGTCCCCTTATATGACCTACAACGCTATAGTAACCTCTCGACCTGATCCACCTCTGGTGCTTATAACTTGGTGGTTCCAATCTCAGCTGGCGTTTTTACTGGGACAGCCCATTGCGCACAACCTGAGCTGACCCAGAAGTTTTAATCATTAGAACTTATCCTATACCTTCCTTTAATTTAATCTAAACAAGTTGCAAAATAACCCAATATCTGGCCTTTCTCTATATACATTTGCCCTCTAATCTATAGCTCTAAAATATCTTACAGAATTCTACCAGGCATTCCAGGTAGGAGGTACCACCTGACGCCACAATTTACAAATCTCTCTCCTGGCCAGCAGGACCAGGTAAAACACCAGTTTGTGTTGCAACCCCATTAGGCCTGGCACCATCCCAGGCAGAGATACAATATCAAATAAAATTAAAGATGGGCTTACCTCCACATAGGTACCTAGGACCCTGGAGATAGTCTTACCCACACTTCTCCAGAATTCTTGTATCTGGGTTCTGGAAACCACATCTCAGACATCTAGCTTCTCCTCCACCCTTTATTTTAGATATTTTAAGAGGGGATCATAATATCCTGTGGAGTGTGAAAAAGTAATTTATCCTGAGTGCAGCAGATTTAATTAGTGGGTAAAGAATGTCTAGAGATACTTACCATATATCTTTCAGCTCCTCCCTCGGCAAGTAGTTCTCCCAGACCCGGTATGGATTTTTCATCTTTCTGTCTACTACAGCCAAGAGGTGGTTATACTAATGAGCCACTTCTTTCTTCCTTGGGGCCAAATCTTGTAAGTCATTTTCTATGGGATTGTCTTACAAGAAAGACCAGCATTGACTTTTACACCAGGATGAGATCTGGTAAAATGTAAACCTCGATAGAGTACCTTTCGTGGTGTGACTCCAGAAGTCCCAAGGAGGACATTTATTACCCACTACGATGTCCTTTCAGTGCGAGACTCCTGCCTCTTTCAATGGCCGAGCTAGAGCATCCAATAGACACTCCGGTGTTCCAGGGGAGCCCCACACTGGAGCCCAATCGCGGTAGTAAGTAAGTCCCAGACAGTCTCTACAGTCCGACCATAACTTGGCCGCCATACGCAGCGTCTTCAAACAAACTTTTTAAAAAAATCTAGAGGAGCCAAACTTATACATGAATCCTGACTTCTCTACCCCACCTAACATAGCTTTAAACATACTGCCAATCAGCTAGTCATCTGGAGTAAGCAGTAACATCCTGCAGTTTTTTAATTGGTAGGCCCCACAGTACAGCTGTAAGTCTGGTAGACCCATGCCCCCCCAAAAGAATTTGCGCGTTAATTTTTTCCAGGACAACCTAATCCCTTTACCTGCCCAAATAAAGGAAGATATCTTACCCTGAATTTTAAGCAGATCAAAGTTTGCGAATTCTAGTGGGATGTTATTAAACAAATAAGTATATTTTGTAGGAACACACATTTTAATCAAGTTAACCCGACCATAATGGGAGGGCGGTATATTCTACCATCTTTTTAGTAGAACATCAACCTCTTTCGAAACTCTGTCTAAATTTGTTTTTGGAATTTCTCTGAGATCCTGAGTGATTATGACTCCAAGATAGCTGAGCTCCCTGGCGAAAATCCCCTCCTGATTAGCGATGTTCCAAGCCATGATCTCCATTTTGTCACTATTGATTTCATAACCAGAGAATTTCCCAAAGATCTGAGCTTCAACAAGAAGCTCCGGGAGTGTGATATTAACATTTGAGGATAATAAAATCAAGTCATCTGCATATAACTCTAATTTCCTCACAAACCCATTTACTGCAAAAGGAGCGAATTTCTTATTCTGTCTTAGACTTTGGGCAAAAGGCTCACTATATAAATCAAAAAGAATGGGGGACAATGGACAGCCCTGCCTGGTGCCATGCTTTATTTTAACAACCGGAGAAAGACTACCATTGACCAGAATCTGAGCCCGAGGGGATCTATATATTTTTTTAAGGACTTCCCTGAACCTGTCAATTAAACCAAAAACCTTCAAGATCCTATCCAAAAAATGCCAATTCACACGATTGAAGGCTTTGGCAGCAACAACTGTAATAATTGAAAGAGGTAGACCCTCTGATGTTGCCAGATCAACCTCCCCAATTAGAGTATCGACCAGCTTTGACATCTGCCTGCCCGGAAGAAAGCCCTTTTGATCCTCGTGGATTATTGGCCCTATGATCTTACACAGCAGGTTATTCAAAATCTCAGCAAAGACCTTACAGTCAATGTTTAATAATGAAATTGGCCGATATGACTGGCGCAGGGTTGCATCCTTTCCGGGTTTCAGAATCAATGAAATAACTGCATCACTCCAGGAGTCATGTAGTGGGGAGGTACCATCTAGGATCTCATTGTACAGTTTCAGCCAGATGGAATTACCTCGTCCCTTAATAAGAATAGACCTCAATCTGGATCGCATCGGGGCCTGCCACTTTCAATTTCTTAGCTCTGTCTAAAACAGTTAATATCTTGCTGCCTGTTATTTCTGATGTAAGCATTTTTTGACTATCCTTGATTATTTTTGGTAGCTATTTCTCTATGAGCCAGATCTCAATGTGTTCCTCCGCAACCAGAAGATCGTCTTGATCTAGCTCCTGGACAAATTGCACGAAGGCCTGTTCTGTATTCCCTTTATCCTCTGTGATCTTAGCGCCTACTTTTATCTTGCTAATATAGTTATGAGATCTATCGAATCTACTCTTCATAGCGAGGAGCTTTCCACAGTTCTCCCCTTGCTCAAAATCCCTCATTTTACTAGCCTCCCATTTTTGAAGTAAGATCTCTTCTGACTTGAATCTGAATTTTAGCTGCAGCTGTTCTATTTTCTTTATTAGATTATAATTTTCTGTTCCGAAGGGGCACCTATTCTTTAAATCCGCTCTGCCCCTGCAATCTGTAGTTCCAAGTCAGCCAGCTCTTTCTTATCGACCCTAGCCTCGTCCTCAACTGCCCCTGTTAGTATTCCTCTCAGCCAGGCCTTAAAGGAATCCCAAACAATATATAAAGGGGCCGACCCCAAGTTGTCTTGGAAGAAGCTAACTGTTTCAAGCCTCAGAAAGCCTGGAGTTGATGGTTGCAGAAGAAATCGCCTATTTAAAGTCCATCTCCTCAAGAGGGGCTCTAGAGGATCCAGATTAAGAGCTATGGTACCATGATCAGAAAGGTGTATGGGGAGATATTCAATTAAGCTTATTTTATTGAACTCTGAGTGCTCCGTGAAGATGTAATCAATTCTGGAGTAATGCAAATTCTTTTTACTATAAAAAGAATACTCCCTAGTCTCACCCATTTTTTTCCGCCATATATCACAGAGGTTAAAGTTTTTAAGTGTAGTCAAAAGTTTGGCTTCAACACGTGGGACTGCTACCTGTGTTCGAGGGGAGGACCTATCCAACTTGTTATTTAAGAGGACATTGAAGTCTCCTCCCAATATCAGAGGGGCCTCATAGTCGGCCAAGGCAAGGCAGAGATTGTTCAGAGCCGTGATGTCATCCTCATTAGGACCGTAATACCTAGCTGAAGTGTATTTGGACTCCTGACATTTAATTTCAGCAATAACTTAGTGCCCTCTATCATCTACCTGGGACTTTATAAGCTCGATTCCTGAATTTGCTTTAAGTATAATGTCAACCCCCCTCGAGCAGCATTGCTGGTCCGAGGCTATAATCTTATCAACCCATCTCTGTTTACCAAATAGTGCTTTACATTCAGATTGTAAAAGATGGGTCTCCTGAATCATAAGGAACCTAGCTGAGCTATTTTTTAAGTATTGAAGGACCAGGCGCTGTCTTCCTCTGACTCTTAGGCCATTAACATTCCAACATAAAAATTCAAGATGGCGATTCCCTCCCCTAGCAGCTCTGCCCCCCACAATTGTCCTGACTCCACCCTTTGCTGTAACTACTGGAGGTTGTTATGTCACATGAGATTGTTGTTACAACTTCTTTTTTTTTGTGTTTTTCCCTATGCTCCCCACCAATGAACGTGAAAACCCCCAAAACCCCTAACCCTACCGGCCCTCTCAACCCTCCCATGGTAACCCTCCCTGACTACTTATTGACCATAACTATTGCCTTTCAAGTAGGAACCCTCCGGCCTCCTACAGAGAAAAAAAAATAGAAGCTAAATTCCCTTAATATATACACAATTAACTGGATTTAGTGGGTCATTAGGATCGCGGACGGACTTGCGTCCGTCCGCGACCCCAGAGCAGGAGGGAACCTCCGCATGGCATGCGGAGTTCCCTCCTGTGCAATTAGGATGTGACCGCAAGGGTTGCGGTCACATCCTCTATTTTTAACATTGCGGCGGGTGGAGCTTCAAGCTGCACCCGCAGCAATGTTAAAAACGCACGCATTGCATTTGTATGTAGAAAGTGGCAAGCATCGCGCGGTGCCTGCCGCTTACTGCATACAAATGCAGGAGGGTACCATAGGTACCCCCCATGTGCATCCCCCACCCCCCCTTCACCTAGGGGGCCCGCAACGGGCCCCCGCAGTGAAGTTACACATGCTTTTCCACGGCGGAAAAGCTGCGGACGGAAACCAGGACCCACCAGCCATCCTAATGTGGCGGTGGGTCTTGGTGGGTCTGCAGAGGATTTTCCACATCCTCCAGGCCGGCGGTGGCTTCCGCCGGCCCGGAGGATGCGGAAAATCCTCCATCCTAATGAGGCCCTTAGTTTGTGCCAGGAAACTGTCCACTTCCTCCGGAAACCTAAAATTGTACATCTTATTGGCCCATGCAACTTTTAGAAAGGCAGGAAATCGCAACTGAACTTGAGCTCCCTGATCTCTTAATGCATCCACCCTCTCCCCCAATTCCCATCTCCTACCTTCTGTAACCCGCAAAATATCAGATCGTATTCTGAAAGAGGCATCATGAACCTGTATAGTCTTAAGTTTGAGGGCCGCCCCCAGTAGCTGCTCCTTAAGAAGATAGAATTGGATATATACTAGAATTTTCTTAGGATTTTTCCGAGCGGAGTGCAGCTTAAATGGTCCCTGTGGACTCACTGAATCTCAGTTTCCCAAACTGGTGCTGCTGCGATCTGGGGAAAGGCTTTAGTCAAAATGTCTATGACATAGGATTTTAAATTATCACCTTCCAACCCTGCTTTTAAGTCTAAAATCCTGAGGTTATTCCTTCTTGAAATATTTTCAAGCCTCTCCAATCCCTCCGCCAAGTCCAGCTCTCTTACTTTCAATCTAACCACTTCCTGGGTGTTATCTTTAACCTCCAGACCTAGTTCCCCCACTTTAGGTTCAAGGGACTCCATCCAATGCGTCAGTGCCAACAGGTTTTCCTCTAAGCTGGTGCAGGTGTCTTGAATCTTCTTTTGATTTGTTTCAGAGGTAGAGAAGCGAGCTCCAATCTCCGCCGATAGCTGCCTTAACATCCCGTGTAGTGTATCTGGGCTATGTGCTGCTATCTCTGAAGACATATCCCCTAACTCACCACGTTCATCTTGCCAGACCCCCCGTGCCATAGAGGCCATCTCACCTAATGGTGCAAATCGGTTGGAAAGTGAAATGGTCACACTGTTGTAAGAATACTTTTATAGTTAATGAGCAGAAGGTATTGGCTCTTACAACATTGTAGGAATATGTTTTCTATTCCGGGGACAGATTTTTTATTAAAAGTGTACATACAGCAAACAATTTCTGTCAAAAAAGACAGAGAGGGATCCCCATCCTTACAGTTTTGTCACTGATCACGACATAAGTTCTATCCAAAAATATCTATTCCAACTACCTAAATGTTATTTTCCCCCATTACCTTATTTCCCTATTGAACAGGGTTCTAATCTTTGCCACAATAACCCTATGTATCCTTGCCAGAGTCGCATCCCTATCATGTTCTATTTCTACCAGGCCTGATGGCTATAGTGGTCTGGAGGCTCAAGTCATCATTTCTCAAACTTTCAATAAGAAGTACAGAGAGGATGCTGGCTTAGGAGCAGTCCATTTTAGCCATTGTCTTTCATATTTTTTTCAAGTTTCTTTTCATGAATTTACCTTTCTTTGATGGGTTATCCCCCAAGGTCTTGGCATTTCGTGCATGCTTACATAGTGCTCTTTATGTTCGCATTGGGTTTTAGTACTAGGGCACTTAGTAGTACTTCTGTTAGAGTACATACAATGTGTGTTTTGTCATTGTCATGTATTTACTTTGCTGACACAACAACATTTTAATGGCTGGTTTATACTATTTTAGGTCTGACATTACCAAGTTATAGCTGTATGGGAAAACTAGTGTTACTAGTATTAGTCTTATTAAGTGTTTTAGATGAGTGGTGCATGGTGTGTTTTAATTGCAATGCAAGAGGGAATATTTTACATCTCATAAGTATACTCAGTCATCGTACATTAAATTCTTTATATCATAAATGCGTGCCACACAAAATGTAAAAATTGTTTTTTATTAGTTTAATTGCATGATAATTTTTGAATTGTTTTGTCAACACCTGAATAAAAACCTGACCGTGAATGACCCGCCTAAATTTTTTTAGGTGCTGGCATTACTATACAATGGCTGCCTCGTGAAATCTCACAAGAGCAATAAAAAAACTTCCGCTTGTTAACTCCACTCCTTGCTTCTCTTTTCATGACCCTCCTGAAGATCTGCCACTCCCCTGCCCTCCTCGCACTTCCTCCTCTTCCTCTTGCTGCCACTTTCTCCTCCAAGCAGCACTAAATCCTCATCCTACTTTGCCAGGAGTACCTGCTGCTACTCCTTCCTCCTGCTTCACTCCCTCTTCCTCTCACCTTGCCATTGTTGATAAGCCTTATAGAAGCTCACCCACATTACAGATTTTTCCAACACTTCCCCCATGCACTCTCTGTCACATTCAATTTTAGGCCGCTGCAGACTCATGAGGTTTCTAATGAGGGGGTGAGGACACTGCTGCTAGCGATGCAGGGGAGTTTGACCAAGATCGATGAGACAATTGATGAACTTAAGTTGCGCCTAGACTCCATGAAGGAAAAACTGGAGGGACACGACCAATGGTGGCTGAGCACCAGATATCGGATACCAAAGACACCTTACATACAGTAATAGAAGACTGTAAACACATGGTAATTAAACTTGAACAGGTCAAAAGGAAAAATTAAGATTCAGAGGAAAGATCTCGGAGATGTAACATTCGTATTCCAGGTCTCCACGAGACAACAGCAATGAGGAAATGTGAAGAGAACAATTGCTGGTGGATTTCTTTGTCCGAGATAAGTTATCAACCTAATTTGTGGTGGAAAGGGCCCAACGCACCTTGGGACCGCAACCGATCCTAGGACTTTTGGTGCTCCAAACCTGGCTACATTACTTAACTACAGAAATGGAGAAACCATACTTGCCTTAGCCAAAGACCAAACTGAAATTGCGCATGAAGGTAACAAGCTGTCATTTTACCTGGATCCTACCCTGGCAGTGAAGGATGATTGTCGGAAATTTGCACCTGTGAAGAAGAAGCTGTTGAAACTGAACATTATATATGAAACGTTGTACCCTGCACATATGTCATTCTCTTGCAGTGGATAACCTCATGTCTTTGTGGATCATCAGGCTGCAACTCACTTTCTAAAAACACAAGTAAAACAGCGACACAAGAAACAATATCCAAGTGTATCTGCTTTAAATCACGACCTCAGCGATATTGAATGATACATTTATTGTTGTTGAACTTGGCATGGTTATTTTTTTGCATGGTGGCAGGGGGGAAAAACCAGGGCAGTGTTGCTCACGCACCAGGACACACAAAACTATCCATCACAACTTTGGCTCTGAGTGGGTACGATATGTAGCCAAGATGAGGGCCAAGCCACACCGAACCTGTGCTCCTGCTATGGATCTATGAGTACAAATAACAGCATTTTACGACTTGGTATTTTTTGTTCTATATAATGCATGTTATAATTCATAAGGTTTTGTTCTAGGCACCTCCAGGCCAAGTCGCCTTAATATGGGAATGTTTTGAGGGGAATTTGGATATTTGGGTTGAAGGGAGGGGCAGGAGAATTTGTCAATGACCAGATAGGACTCAGCGTGGGCGGGAAGGTTTGAGGTGTTAACTGAGTAAAACAACTGCACAGATGTATGAGTGACCACTATGTGTACTTTAGAGCCTTATATAGAGCTCAGACTAATGCATCCCCTCATTGCACAAGAGATGCCCTGTAGACCCCTCTGGTAAAATGTGTTACGTGGAACGTCTGGGGCCTAAACAATCCTAGCAAAATACACCAGGTATATGCCACGAGACAATCAATCAATATCCTCCAATTGCAAGAAACTTATCGCTTTCCCCATAGAAGCCAACATCTGGCTACGCAATGAAGCAACCATAGATGCTTTGCTACATATTCAACTTGCTCCAGAGGGGTAGCCATACTTATTAGATGAGATCAATGATTCTGGCCCCTTCATGTGGTGTCCAATCCAGAGGGGTGATACCTGATCGTCCAGGGGATACTACAGCAAATACATTGTTAATAGTAATGTCAATATACCTAACGATGCATGTATGTTCAAAAACGAGATTGAATCACTGTTGTTGAAATCTCCAGAGACGACCTCTCCATCAACCCCAAGTAAGAAATACGTGGTCAGGCAGGCCCTGCAACCTAGACCTGAGGCTACTGATTGACAGATCACAGGTGGGGTGGCACATAGCCAGCCAGACAAACATACGAACCGCAAAAATCTAGATTAGTCCCACAGAAAGGCTACACCACCCCAATGGCCCCAGGAGATTCACCCAAATAAACACCATAAAGTTAGATGCCACATGAAGTTAGGAAAACACAGTGATCATGCAGTCCTCATGCCGGGTATCTGGACACTTCTTCCACTGGCTCTCATAGTGCCCACGCAAGGTCGACACCCACCTGCATTCGTTATCAGGTGGCCTGATTTACCGCTCCATGGCTAGATCAGCATTCCTTTTTCTAAATTAAGATCTAAATCGATTTATGGTGCTTCAAAGACTGTATATAATGGCATTCAGAACAAATGTATGTTGAGACAGTTCATAGACAGGTTTATGTGACTGCTTCGTTTAATTAAACCAGCTGTTCCTGTTTTGCCAAAAGACTCTTGTCTTTTTTCAAGGTGAATTCACATTCCAGCAACATTTTGGTGAGCCAGATAGGAGGGATTGGTCCTTTGAGCCCGACTGCAGCCAAGAGAAAAGGATCCCACATCAAGATTCACATCTGCACAGCCAGGAAGGTGATGAGATGTCACAATTGATTGCAAGTTCTGCTGAATCCTTGGGCGGTGGTTCGTCTTGAAGCTGCCATCAGTGGGTAAGAAACTTCATCTGATCCTTAGTCCCAGCATTTGGCGTATGGCAAACTAGAAAGAAACACAAAAAAATATCCTTAGCACCCTACCACTAACAGAAATTTAACATATTGCCTATTTTATGTGTCTGAACTGAGTAGTGCAAGGCAGCCTCTGAGGCAATCTTGTGGAGGTCACCTTTTTCAATAGTCAGCACGCTAGGAAAGGTGATGGTTGTTTAGTCGCTTAGACCTCTGGGCATGACAGAGATGGAGCGCCTGCCCCCTAGGTGTGATGCAGGGTTGAAGCCTCACCGCTTGGACCACTGTGTGTGACGGAGAAGGTATGCATCAGCCCTGAGGGCTAGAAGGGTTTTCTCAATGCTATCGGTTTCTTAACACTGGTAGTATCTGAAAGAAGTGAGAAGTGTTACACTTGGACCACTGGGCATGACACAGCCGGTATGCATTACCCCGGCGTGTGACATAGGGTGAAATTCAGATATTAGGGAAAAATTGGATCTTGGAGATAGGTGTAACTTGTGCTGGGCCAAGGAGGCCCTGTGGTTGTCAAGTTGTTCCTTCTTCTCCAAGTAAATTGTTGCCCCAGAGCTGATATTGATAGGCTAACAGGCTCACTTAGTACTCTCATAAGAAAGCAGAATAAGCTAAGAGCGGGCTAAGGTATTTTTGACAAAGTCACCGTTTTTCTTTGTCAGTGTTTTGCTCTCTGTCTCTCTCTCTCTCTCTCTCTCTCTCTCTCTCTCTCTCCCTCGCTCTCTTTCTCGTCATTGCTGCATTCAAAAGTTACATTCTTGATGTTGTTGTGCTGCTAAATTATTGCAACTGTGTTTTATCTTGAATGTTCTGTCTTGTTAATGATTTAATGTACTTATGAAGAAGTTGCCATTCCCACAAACCATTGTTCCATGTCTGCTATTCCGCAGCTAATAATTTAGAGCGTTTTAAATGTAACCATTGCACTTTGTTACAGGTTGTGACCTTTTGTTGTTTTGTTTATTGTGAAAAGTCTGTTTTCGATGCATCTTTCTCTAAGGCTGAGATTGTAGTAAAGTAGGCATTGCCAACGCAATCCTGTGTACATATTTTCCCTCAATCAGAGTAGAATATAGGATCATTTAACCTGAGAACTTAAAATATACCGGTCCCTTCAAAAATTTCACAACTAAACCATGGAGTTACCTGAAAACCCCATGCAAACTAGGTTTTCCACACATATTAAATAAATAGGTACCTTTTTCTGTGAAATGGCACACAAACACACTCAGACACACACGTTCCCCTGGCCGGAGGGGAGAACCTTCAACAACAACATAATAGAACACACAAGGACACACAGTCAGACTAAATATGTAGGGTGAAAAAAGTTTCGAAAATAGGCACTGCTAGAACTGTGGGCCATCTTTGAGGTGGCCCAGACCGACAATTCTGACCCAGAACAAGCAAGCAAGGTGTTTGCACCCCCCCCCCACTGTTTACAGGAACGGAGGTGCTCTCTCTGATGCGTGCTATCCCTGTCGCTCCAGCAATAGGATACACCAGTCCACAGGCTGTGGGAGCCGTAGAGCCCCCACCAGGCACCGAGCTGCTCGATCTAGCACTGGAAGGCTACCAGACTGGCAAGCTCAGGTGATTGCAGCCTCACCCCAGCTCGGTGCTAGAGTCCCCGAAGTTCGACCCCCCATCCACTATTTGCAACCCATCAAGCCCCAGCAGTGCGGGAAACCTGCACTCCAACCCATTAAGTAGAACACTCTCAGGTGACTGGGAGGTTCATAGTAGTTCTGGACAGTGACACCACTAGTGGGGGTGAGGAAAAAGGCCCCAGTCTTCCAGGGTCCAACATTGAGGGAGAGCCGCAGGGTATGCTCCCCCAGGTTATGCTCAGGCTGCTCATTCCTTGTGTTTCAGAGGTAAAGGAATGATTCCAATCAGCACAAATGAGAACTGAGGAGAAATATTGCACATAACAGACATGCAATGGGGCACCTCTACGCTGATGGATCTGTACTGGTAGTGTAGGGAATTCACATATGCTCAGCTCGTCCCCAGATTGCGTGGTCTTTGCTCCCTCATCATCATACACACCCCGACCATGATCATCTCTGGAGAAGATCTGTCAGAGTTATATCAACATCTGCTACAGAAGGAACCAACTCTATTGCATCAGGCTTGAAAAAAAATAACTGCTGATTATTTTGGTTAGGCTCTGTACAAGGACATTCCTGAAGAATTCAGGCTGTTTACTTACACACAAGTAAATGCAAAAGGGCCTATACCCTTTTTCACCACGCAGACAAAAGCAAACACCAGCTGCCTACAAATAACCAGATGGGAGTTGCTGAAAATGTCTGTACTGAACAGTAATGAGCTGGCCATAATGCGATCAAGGTAGAACTAAGAGCCATTCACCTCATGGTGATGCAACATCAATATGTATTGGACTTGACAACTAAAATGGAGGGAGGGGTGTGTACCAAAATTGTTGCGCCCTGTTGCTCATTCATCCCGGGCAACTACATGGATAACAGGACACTCACTCTTGCTATTCAAACACTGCATTGATTACAAAACAACATACGTAAGGAGGGAGGTGCCCCGAAGCAGGAATGGTATAAAGGCTGATTGTCTGGCTTACCCAGGGGTTTGCGAGTCTATGTACGGCATTGCTGCCGGCTCTTGTACTGTTTTTGCGTGGCTTCCTACAAATTTGGGTTTCCTGCTGTAAAAACGCAGTCCTCAAATTGGGTAGAATGCAAGTAATTAGAGAAGTAGCTATAGTTAAAACGGAAACACAACAAGCCCCTAACAATGAGACTGTCATGAAGTGTGGGGTAAATTATACGGTTGAAAATTCAACTAGAGGGGGCAATATTGAGATTGATGTCGTTACACACAACAATACGTGTATTTTCAAAAACAAGATTGAATCACTGTTGACGAAATCTCCAGAGACAACGTCTACATCAACCCGAGTAAGAAATGCATGGTCAGGCAGGCCCTGAGACCTAGGCCTGAGGTTACTGATGGATAGATCACAGGTGGGGTGGCACGTAGTCAGCCAAACAAACACGAGAATAGGAAAACTCAGATCAGCCCCACAGATAGGCAGCAACAGCACAAAGATTCCAGGAGATTGGCCCCTATAAAGCACATGTGGCCGGAGGGGTGCGCGCATTCCCAAAACACTATAAAGGTAGATGTCACATTTAGTTAGGAACACTCAGCCAATCTAAACAGAGCACACACAGTACATGCAGTGATCATGCACTACTCATGCAGAGCATCTGGACACTTCACCCAATGGCCCTCATTGTGTCCACGCAAGGTCATGACCCACCTGCATTTGTTACCAGGTGGCCTGATTTACAGCTCCATAACTATGCTTGCATTCCTTTTTCTAAATTAAGAACTACATTGTTTTATGGTGCTGTTTCTGTGATTATTTACCTGCAACAGCATTTGATTAAACCAGCTATTCCTGTTTTTGCCAAATGCCTCTTGTCTTTTTTTCCCAAGGTAAATTCACATTCCAGCAACAACATCTCACTAGCATTAACACCTATGGACCCTGTCATAATTATCAAAACGTGTACTGTGCGGTCGTGGCTTCCTGCCTCCACCTTCAACTGGGTACAACACTATAGGGAAATGGGCTTTAACTCAATTCTACCTCATACCTTGGATAGCTCAAACACTAGGCTTCGACAACCTGGTGGTGCTTGAACTGTACTAGTAGATGTAATGCAGAAACACTAGCATCAAAAGAGAATATGCATTTTGCTCTGCAGTCCATGACTCAGCCTCCAGACTGGACTTCTGGCTGGACACCAAAGACTTTCTGGGGTGGAGCACGTGACATCATACAAATGCTATGAACGCTATTGGACCACTCCACAATGATAATTGTACTACCCATGCCAGAGGCAGACAGAACACGACAACTGTGGCGCTTGCAACCTACCATGCTCCTTGACAACATTTTTACAGAGGAAATCAAACAGGCCATAGTGGCATACTTTGACACAAACAAGAACTCAGTGCAGGGGGATGGAACAGTGTGGGAGCCCACTAAAGCTATAATACAAGGTGAGTGTACATCAAAGGAAAATGGCATTTTAAAGTGGGTTAGAGGCACTCTTGATCATATAGAAGAGCACTGAAAGAGCTAAAGGCCCAATGCAATGCAAATCCTCAGTCTGAGGCACTCAGGCAGATCCAGTTCAGACAGTTAAAATACTTGGGGAAATATGCAACTATGTAGATGTACGGGTAGTGCGAGAAACCCAGACATTCACTGGCTAGAGTACTGAAACCCAGATGGGCCGCAGATCACATAGCTGTGATAACGACTACGGAGGGCAAGGAGAAATCTTGATCAATAGACAGTCTTGTGGAATTCACATTATACTATTGCATGTTATATACCACCAGGCAAACAAGGAGGGGCTTACAAGATACTTCAAATAGATCAGATTGCCATGGATCGGGGCAGCAGAGCATGAACTTCAGGGATCCCCAATTATGACAGATGATATTCTGTGTGCTATTAAAGATATGACAAAGTGCCAAGTATTCATGGACTTCCAGGAGAGGTCTATACGGAGTTTAGTGATCTTATTGCTCCGTACCACTTCGATATGTATGACAAAGCCCTTCAGAAGAGGAAACGCCAACCTACGATGCAGAAGGTGGTGGTTATTACAGCTCCTTAAACATGGAAGGCCTGCATAGGAGTGTGGCTTATATAGACCGCTATCCTTAATAAATACTGATAACAAAATTTGGCCAAAAATGTTATTAGCCCAACTAATACTACTATTACATGGCCTAGTCTTACTGGAGCAATCAGGGTTCATACCACAGTGACCTACTATTAATAATCTCTGTACTCTTTTTGCTGCTCTCCTACAAATAGACCCATATATGAGAGCGGTGGCAGTGTTTCTTGATGCCGCCAAGGTGTATGATTCCATAGAATGATAAATGGTAGAGGCCCAGCCCCACATGAGCGACTGGGGCTACAACATGCACCAACACATAAGTTTTTTTTAGCAATAAACTGTTCAATTAATTTTCTCATTTGCTTATTCAAAAAAGCTTTTATATTTCCAAAAGATTATTAAAGAAATTTTACATCCAAAAGACTTTTCAATTACATATAAACAATTTCATGTATTACATACAGTATCAAAATGTACATTATAACTTCACACCCAATGCATTTCGAGACCTTAGTCTCTTCTTCATGGGTATAGTTGAAGTCTTCAATGCTTTCCTACAAGAAACAACTTCGTTTCACTAAGTGGATTCTTGTCAAGATGGGACGATCGCTGACTTCCTCTGTGTTACTGACGCTAGAATACTGCTGGGATAGTTTTTAAGCCAGTGTGACGGTTCTAGGATAGTCTATGAACTGGTGTTCAGCAACCGGAATCCTCCGTTCCTGACGCTATCGACAAACAGTAATAGAATAAGCAAATGAGAAAATGAATTCAACAGTTTATTGCTAAAAACAACTTATGTGTTGGTGCATGTTGTAGCCCCAGTCGCCCATGTGGGGCTGGGCCTCTACCATTTATTGTTACTTATGCTCAGTAGGCATTTAATACAACATTGCACACCTATCGAAACATTAGATTAAATTGAATCTGAGTGCGCTAGGTACATTACTATTTCTTGATTCCATAGAATGGCCATATCTAAGAGCAGCTGACTAGAATCGGATTAGGTGTGGCAATTACAGAATGGATAAACCAGCTTTATACTAGCCTGATGGAGCACATTCAGGTGAATGGCTGTATCTCTGGCCCTATCACTATATAGCATGGGACAAGGCAAGGCTGCCCTTTGTCCCTGATTGTTTTTGCACTAGCACTGCACCTTTAGTTAGTATACTGCATGAAATACATAGCAAAAGGTAATTTAATTTGGGACACATAAGGTGTTGATGTTACTATACACTGTGGATACTATTGCGGAGAGATCCGGGTAACAAATTGAAACCATCCTTACAAAGATTGCTGAATTTAGTTGTTGGTCTGGTCTTACCATCAGTGAATTTGGTTGCTGGTCAGGCCTTACTATAAACTGGTCCCCTCACAAACATAACTACCTTGCCGTCCCTATTATATCCTTTGCAGTGGAAGGGAGACCCCATTCATTACCTCGGAATCCTGATCCATAGACACCTGGTAGTGATCTTAAGGAGTACTAAGGCACTTGACTCAATAAAATCGAAACTATGTCAATAAACGGATGAAACTACCCATAAAAGTGGCAGGCCGCAGTGCACTTATGAAAATGGTGGTGCTATTTTGGTTCCTTTACCTTTTTCTCAATATCCCGCTATCTCTGAACCTGTGGTTTTTCACCTGCTTACAATCCTCATTAATTAAACTTGCCTGGGTGGGTAAGCAACCACAAGTCCTCTGGAAATTGTCACAGAGACTGTATGATGAAGGGGAATTTGCTAAATAGTGCATTGCTTAGGTGCAATTCACCATGTTAGAATAGAAAAATTCATGTCTGCACATTGTTCTATGTCTTTTAGCATTCGCGGCGCCATTTTCTATGTTGCCGCCATTTTGAGGTCTAATCAAACCTTATTCTTTGGTATTTCCGAGAACAGGCCTCTGTTGAGTTGTGTTTCTTCAAGGCTAAGTTTTGCTTCACTAATGAATACACTGTTCTTATTAGCGCATACCTTTCCCCCTAGATAGAGGCTTTCTCCCACTTGTCTAGTGGCGGGCACGGGCAGAGCGACCTTGAGTAGTACATAGTGTGTGCCTGGCCTCAGAATCAAAACTTATTTTCTATACTTCATTGCTGAGCTGTATCTGCTTGGAAAATTCCAATGTGGGCATGCCTTCATTAGTTCTGATATGCACATAATGTATCTCTATGCTTGCTGATGTCAGTCCTTCTGCAGCACTCCTAAGCGACTCTGCAGACTGGGCTCCACTCTGAGTGTACTTGAACAAACAGATATTGGTTTGTATTCTCTAGTGTCTGAACACCTCTTCATTTGGTATAGAAGGCTGAGAGGTGGTCGTGAGTGACCCGGGTGTCCCTAATTGGGTCACTTCATTCAGCCACACACTGGTTCCATAACTAAACAAGCATTTACAATGCAATAGGTCTCCCAGCTTTAAAGTTTGAGCTATTGGCATTGTATATTACAATGTGTTACATTAATTTGTTATCAAACTCTGAATTGTTGTATAAAGATGGTAAATGCTGCAAGAAAAAGTAGCACTGAAATTGATAGCTTTCGCAATCGCTATTGTAATGAAGCTGAACAGGCAGGGACAAAAGCATAGTCATAACAATCGATTTAAAAAATAAATGAAAAAAACACTCACTGAAAGTCTGCTTTCGATTCTGCGACTGTCCGCAAACCCAAAACAACGGCCTCCTCCTCCCCCTAGGGCACCTCACCACGCACGAGTACAAAAAAAAGCATTTGCAGTGCAATAGATCTCGGAGCATTAAAGTTTGAGTTATTGACATTCCGCCTGGGAACATCACGTGAGCCCGAGGAGGTGTAGGCCGTGCCAGGAGGCAACCTGCGGCCTGGTGTGCCCATCGGGTGAAGTCGGAGCTGCTCGCTGAGGTTGGTGTTTCTCCCCCCCACCCCCCCGTGGGGCACAGAGACCTACCCGCAAGCCCTGAAAGAACTGCCCAGGGTGCCGATTGCAAATTCGGCCCGAACTGGTAGATGGAGCACGAAGCTAGCTGAGGCCTACTCTGCAAAGGAGGTGAGAAGTGGCGGCCGCTAGGCGTGTGGAGAGAGACATAAAGCGAGGCAAGCTACCGCGAGTGGGTTGGGCACTCACTACTCTGCACTCACTACTCTGCACACTCACTACTCTGCACTCACTACTCTGCACACTCACTACTCTGCACACTCACTACTCTGCACTCACTACTCTGCACTCACTACTCTGCACTCACTACTCTGCACTCACTACTCTGCACTCACTACTCTGCACTCACTACTCACTACTCTGCACTCACTACTCACTACTCTGCACTCACTACTCTGCACTCACTACTCACTACTCACTACTCTGCACTCACTACTCACTACTCTGCACTCACTACTCTGCACTCACTACTCACTACTCTGCACTCACTACTCACTACTCTGCACTCACTACTCTGCACTCACTACTCACTACTCTGCACTCACTACTCACTACTCTGCACTCACTACTCTGCACTCACTACTCACTACTCTGCACTCACTACTCTGCACTCACTACTCTGCACTCACTACTCTGCACTCACTACTCACTACTTTGCACTCACTACTTTGCACTCACTACTCTGCACTCACTACTCTGCACTCACTACTCTGCACTCACTACTCTGCACTCACTACTCTGCACTCACTACTCTGCACTCACTACTCTGCACTCAGCACTCACTACTCTGCACTCACTACTCTGCACTCACTACTCTGCACTCACTTCTCTGCACTCACTTCTCTGCACTCACTTCTCTGCACTCACTTCTCTGCACTCACTTCTCTGCACTCACTTCTCTGCACTCACTACTCTGCACTACTACTCTGCATTACCACTCTGCACTCACTACTCTGCACTCACTCTGCACTCACTACTCTGCACTCACTACTCTGCACTCACTACTCTGCACTCACTACTCTGCACTCACTACACTGCACTCACTACTCTGCACTCACTACACTGCACTCTGCACTCACTACTCTGCACTCACTACTCTGCACTCACTACTCTGCACTCACTACTCTGCACTCACTACTCTGCACTCACTACTCTGCACTCACTACTCTGCACTCACTTCTCTGCACTCACTTCTCTGCACTCACTTCTCTGCACTCACTACTCTGCACTCACTACTCTGCACTCACTACTCTGCATTACCACTCTGCACTCACTACTCTGCACTCACTACTCTGCACTCACTACTCTGCACTCACTACTCTGCACTCACTACTCTGCACTCACTACTCTGCACTCACTACTCACTACTCTGCATTACCACTCTGCACTCACTACTCTGCATTACCACTCTGCACTCACTACTCTGCACTCACTACTCTGCACTCACTACTCTGCACTCTGCACTCACTGCTCTGCACTCACTGCTCTGCACTCACTACTCTGCACTCACTACTCTGCACTCACTACTCTGCACTCACTACTCTGCACTCGGCACTCACTACTCTGCACTCACTACTCTGCATTACCACTCTGCATTACCACTCTGCACTCACTACTCTGCACTCACTACTCTGCACTCACTACTCTGCACTCACTACTCTGCACTCACTACTCTGCACTCACTACTCTGCACTCTGCACTCACTACTCTGCACTCTGCACTCACTGCTCTGCACTCACTGCTCTGCACTCACTACTCTGCACTCACTACTCTGCACTCACTACTCTGCACTCACTACTCTGCACTCTGCACTCACTACTCTGCACTCACTACTCTGCACTCACTACTCTGCACTCACTACTCTGCACTCACTACTCTGCACTCACTACTCTGCACTCACTACACTGCACTCTGCACTCACTACTCTGCACTCACTACTCTTGAGCATCTAATTTGTGGTCATCACCAATGCAGTTTGTACTTTACAAGGATGGGAAGGTGATGTTACAGGGAGGTTTAAGGTCCTTATTTTTAATCTAGCTAATTTTGCAGCCTGCATTGTATTGTGGAATCAGTTGGAAATACCACTGCATGAGAGCAACCCTATAGCTATTGTTATTGAGCTATGCCTACACTAGTCGTTGGATAGAACTCAAAGGTATGGCATTATACTATCCCAAAAACTGAATGCAGAAATGTAGCAAGTCATAATCACTATTAAAACATGATGCAAAATTCAGGCTTCGGATAACCTGCCTCAATGCTTGTGTGGTTTGATGGACGTGTAGCCTCTGGTTGCTTAGTGCTTGAAGTGCAGGCTACTTCAGCTAATATTAATTATTTCGCCATCATGTAGAGTGACTACTCTTCATTACCAGAAATAAACTGTTTTTCTTTCTGTGGCCTCTTTGATTATCCCAAAAATCATCTTGTAATAACCGTGTCCAAATGCCATGATGGCATTAACTTTTGTAATTAGAAAATAGCGGTGGAATTACTAAAAGGGGCTTCCGTTATATTTTCCCAGCATCAGCAAAATGGCCAAACCATTTCCGGACCCACGTTCGGTTTTTCCAATTGCTTTTCTATGAAGAGGAGAAATTATTTGGTTTCAGGCTTTGGCTACTGCCATAGACTTTACAATGTTACAATGCTAGCTAGTATGCCCCCGGAATGCCGCCGCGGCCGCCCCGGAAGTCAGGCACGGTCGCCTGTGACGGGGGCGGAGCCACGTTCAGAGCAGAAGAGAAGGCAGGCGGAGTCGTTGCGTCTCGCGGCCCGGGGCTCCTGTGAGCGGTGTGGAGCCCCGGGGCCGCGCCAGCAGGAGGTTGGGCGCCGCGTGCTGAGCAGAGTCCCCGACATTGGCCAGGTAAGTTCAAAAAAAGGCTGGGGGGGGCTTGGTGCACTTGTGTGTGTGTGTGTGCGTGTATGCTCGTGTGTGTATGTATGCGTGCGACGGTGACGGCGGGGGAGGGAGGGAGGGGGGGGGCCTCGGTGCACGTGTGTGTGTGTGTGTGGGCGTGTGTGTATGTGTCAGGGGGGGTGTCTCTGTATGTATGTATGTGCGTGCGTGCATGGGCGCTTGTGTGTGTGTATGCGCATGCGTGTGGTGTGGTGTGCTTGCGCTTCCCAGGAGACAGCGCCTGGCCACAGCGCGCGTTCCAGTTACAAATCGCCTGGAAGGATGCGCGCGGCCAGGACTGTCTCCTGGGACTGAGAGTCGCTGACAAAAGATCTCCTGGCGGACACAGCGCTGACGCGCTGTTAAACGCCAGGAGACCTAAAAAGCACCACACCGACCTGTAGAACTGCCCTTAGCAACACCCAATAAGCTTAATATTCTAATTATGAAACCCTCAACGAGAACGGTTCTGATATTGAGGTAATGCAGTGCACAGTGTGGGCATCGGCATGACTGGCTAGAGAAACTGAAATTGATGTTATGTGCTCCCTGCACAATAAACTGACTTATAAACCCAAACTGACTCTCACTAGTGAACCCCTCATGATACATCATTTACAGGACTAACAAATCCTTACACTTGGAAATCTATATGGGGGGGGGGGGGGAGATTCCTCACCATTGAGGAATATCTGCTAAAAGGCAACTCTACAGTTCTCTATATAATACTTTATGTGTCATTGAGAAAGGCATTCCCTACATATCCCAATGAACCGGTAGATTGGAGATTGTTGAGCCTTGTGTCAACCAGCGCATTGAACTGAAGAAATAGATTACTGCAGTACAACTTTCTCCATCAGTTTGACTATACTCCGACTAAGCTGCACAAATATGGGAGGAGAGGCAGTGATGTATGTGAATAATCAACACTTCTGTGACTGATTTTTTGTTACTTTGGCACAAGATTGCGCTGTAATCGGTGAATATGGAAGATGGCTGTTTGAAACCCTGAATGACATTGTGGGCCTGACACTACAGACTGAGGCCCTAACAGCACTGCTGAGCTATGTCAAAATGGTACCTAAACACAGTTCTTGGGGAAAAGACGGATAGCCATGGCGCAGGGAATAGGAACAGTCCAACCCCCTACAGTGGAACAAATGGCTCAGAGACTTGGGGGCACAATAAAAAGGGACCGCCGGCCATAAGGGCGGGGTCCCGTGGGGGACATTAGGATGCGCCCACTACAGTGGCGGGCGCATCCAGCATTCCTGTCATTGTGGCAGGCGGTGCAGTCAGCACCGCCCGCCACAATGCTAGGAAGGCATGCTGTGCACTTCAATGCACAACATGGCAGGCACCAGGCGGTGCCTGCCATGTTGTGCATGGAACTGCTGGAGGGTACCATAGGTACCCCCCATGTGCACCACCCACCCCCAGAATCCCTGGGGGCCCGCTACAGGCCCCCAATGTTGAAAACCACCAGCCTTTGCCACGGAAAGGCACATCCCCGCCCTCATAGTAATACGGATGGCGGTGTCTACCAGACACCGCCACCATATGAACTGCTTTTCCGCCCGGTAGGCAATCGGGCGGATTGCCTACCGGCGGAAAACCGGCGGACAGTCTTCTTGCCCGCCGGGGTCCCACCAGCTATGGTAATGTGGCGGGGGCAAATTAGAGGCAGCCGGTGTTTTTTGGCAGGCGGATCGCCACCGCCATACGGGCTGTGGCGATCCGCCCGTTATCATAATGGGCCCATTGGTGTCTTAAAACGCAAACTCAAAGTATACAGTACACTACTGCCTGTGGGGCCGTGCCTAGAGGCGGCTCCTGGCCCAGAGCCGGCAAATGAGAAATAAAACGATGCTTTAGCATTGTTTCATTTTTTGTTTGCCAGCTTGTGCATGGAAGGGCGTTACATGAGAGGGGGAAGATGAGTGCTTGTGCACTCCCTAAATGCTCATGTGTGTTTGACGAGCCGTCTCAGGCCGACCAAAACACACATGCACACTTAGGTTTTCTCCAGTCCAGCTGCATTGAGCAGCCGGGCTTGAGAAACCCCCACAAACTCTCTGGTCTGAGCAGGGCGTCTTTTCCACCTGCTCAGACTAATCCCCGCACTGGTCTGCAGCTCAGGGATTGGCTAGGAGTCTGTCCTTGGGGCTGCTGGGACCAGGAAGAGGCCAGGAGGAGCAACGTGACGCAGGAGGTGGACGGAAGCGTCAGGTACGTTTTTTCAATTACTATTAACCCGTTGTCGTCCCCCCTCCTCCGCGTTCACTATCCCCAGCTCTCCCCCACCAGCCCCACCACCCTTTGTTAGTGACAGCCGCCATTGGTCGTGCCCTAGAGACATGTGGGGCCCACTGAGAACTTACCTTGCTAGTAGAAAGCATAACAACAATGATGGATGAGAGGACTTATGACACAATCAGAGTGTTGATGCCGGATCATGGGAAGGGTGAAATTCAGCATTAAGGTGGTTAGCCTGGAACTCGGTATGCACACTGCCAAGTGAGTCTGTTTTTCTTTAACCCTCATTACAGAGCGCATGTAGCGTACACTACTGTATTATGTTCCGACAGATGTCTATTGCGACTTCTTCTGTGGTCAGTATTTGGTATTATACTAATGTGTTAACAAATAAAGCTTTAAAAAAAATTGATCTCAAATAATATATAGAAATATATACTTTAAATGTTTTACATTATTTTTAAACTCCTCACTACTCCCCTCATCTCATGAGTCCCTACCATCCCATGTACACCTTTCTCACCCCATGCTACCCCTTCCTCTTATTATTGGCATACACAGGTTCATCCATTTTTGCAACACCTGATTCAATTAACCCCTTCTGTCCCATTCTGCATTTGAAACCTCCCCTCCCTCATCCTCCATTCTCTGTCTCTCTTACTTCCCCACTTATATAAACTCTACCCTTTATCTGCTTCAAATCCTGGTGAATGTTAAAATGAAAATATAACGGGTCTTCGCACTGAAGCCCGTGAAACCTTTAAAAACAGCAGCCAGCATTGGAAAGCTTCAGAACTGAAATTCATATTACTCAGTGGCACAGCATTCTCGCCCGCTGTTTATTTTTGGATTTGAGCTGCATAAGGTATTTTTTTTCTGTCTTACTGTCTATATGGTTCGGATGATGTGTTCTCTGACACCTGTCTATCAAGGTACTGAAATCACTCCACTATCATCTTCTCCTAAAACCCCCTCACTGCCACCAAGAGTTACATTATTTCCATTCGAATTAAATCTTTCTTTACTTAGTTATTTTCATGTATTTCTGTGCGACTGCCTTTCCTTGTCTTCCACCCTTTCTTTCAACTTTCTTCATTTGCACATTTCACTTCTGGTTTTTTTCTAGTATTTATTATTTATTCAGCTTTTTCTCTTTCTCACTTTGCTTTGTTAACAACCCCTAGATGCTCTATTTTCCCCTGTCATGCCCTTCTCCTGTGGATTATTTATGAGCTTCAAGGATGCCCAGAAAGAGCTATTAAATCAGGGTTATGGGCGGCTTTCTGCCAATGTTCAGAGTCAATTTGTGCTTCATCCTCATGACACTCTCATGTCATCAGCAGGCAATGGGTATAATAGATGGAGGGTACTTAGTATGTCATTATGTGGCACTGCAAACACCTTTACAGTTAATGTTTTACCCAGTGATCAATATGTGGTGAATCAATCACCATTTAAAATGCATCAGCTGTTGTGGATGAAAGCTTAAAAAAAATCTTAAGCTAGATTCATGTGGCAGGTAAACAGAAAGAATAAAGTCGAAAAGCGCAAGCTGGTACTGAGTTAAAATCAATGCATGTTTGAATTACCAAGTTTTCCTCTAATCCCCTGAGCGACACCCGTTACCAGGCTAGAGTAGATAAAATGCTAATAGCATGTCTACTGTTAAAGGAAGATCTGGGATTCAGTATCCAGAAAGTCGGGCACTTTCTAAAGCGCCAGGCTGAAACATAATATAAATGAGAATATTTGCATATGCTAGGGTCTTGTATGTGTTTGCCAGTTTCTTATTTCTTTTGCTCTGCTCTGGAAGTTAACTACATGTCAACAATTTAGCATCTTGTGTTAATTAATTCCATAAACGTTTCTTAGATTTCAATGTTTGTGCCCACATGTACACCTCCTATACTCAAAGCAATTCGTGCAAGCGTGCAATTAGTCAGAACCAAGTGTACATCAACAAACCTAACGAAAAATCAAAGGGCAACATTTACACAATTCCTAAGCATAGATAGCAGGGGTTTAAGTGATGGTACTAGTGCATCACGGGTAAAATTAAAAATGATGTTCTAGACATTAAATGTCAAGAAAAGTAATAGAAGAAAATATCTAGCCCTTCCTTAACCCTTTCATTCATACCTCTCCATGCTTCTTTGATCCTCTACTATGGGGAAAATACTTCTAGGGGAACCAGGTGGGCATGGAAGTTTGAGGGCATCTTCCTATGTCATCCTCACCATTTGGGCTTGGGCCATAGGCCCATGTGTCTTCCTCTCTTCTGTCCCACCATGAAGCCCTCCCACTAAATCCTGGTTGAGAACCATTCCTTTGGTGATTCAACAATGTCTCCAATGTTTACTTCTCCCCTGGTCGTGGGACTCCAATCGCGCTTGAAGGTTTTACAGTGCCTTCAATGGGTTGCTCTCTCTGTAGCTTCTGTCTATATAATACTCCTTGGGGTTTAATAATGCATCCAAAGGGTTGATTTTCTGTTTCTCCTCTGTCTCTCATGGCAAGATTCCATGAAATACATATGATCATTTACCAGTGCCTCCAGCATTTCGACTCCTCTGACGCAATCGGGTATACAACATGTAAAGCCCTAGCTTGTTTTACAGTGCCTCCAATGAGTTGCTTTATTGTCGCCCTAAGCAGCTACTCTATTATTCCAGGTAGATTTAATATATCACTCCCTGAAAAAAGACTCCTTGTACTATTTTATTGTGGTTTAACAGTGGGTTCCTTTGCTGTTGCTGCTTGATAAATGCAAACTAATGCACCGTAGTGGTTTAACAGTGTCTCAATGGGTTGCTTTTCTCTGTTGATTATCTCTTATTCCTGAGTAGATTTTGTACAATAGTGCATTGGGCTTCTGCAGTGCCTCCAATGGGTCGCTGCTGGATGAAAGAAAAAGATGTCACAACTAACTTCTGTAGGAATACCCTGTCCGCTTGGGGGGGCGGAGCTAGCCAGCGTCGATGGTGGACGCATAAGTGCGAGGCTCACCCTGTAAAATCCTCTAATTTATCCTTCCATCGACGGGCCCAGTCTTAAAACAGCGGGGGTTCCCTCCGTTCCCCTTGCTCTGGCCCCGGTGTGACTTGCGGCGCGGGACGGACCCGGAATCTGACAGAGACGAGCCCCTCCTGCGGACGCCGGACCAGGCCGCAGCCACCGGTCTCTCCTGTTTGGCTAACCGCTCTGCGTCACCCAACGTGCGGCTACTGACGGACCCGGCACCCGGGGTACGCCGGAGGTCCAGAAAGTGGCTCCCCGATTTGGCTCCGGAAGACTGGTGCGGGATCGGAGGCCTAGCGGAGGGGTCTGAAGTGGACGGAAAGCCTAGCACCGCCAGTGAGCCTCACTCGGACGCCCAGGGAGAGGACGTGGATGAGGAGCCTGCACGCGCCCGGCGGTCTGTGGTGGCGGAGGCCTCCCCCCAGTGAGCGGCACACTCTAAGTGGGAGGACGGGTTCCCTAAGGTGAGGAGCGTAGAGTTGAGCGGAGAGAAGGGGTGTGTGATCTGCTGGAACCCCCGACTCGAAGGAGCCAATTTGAACTCGGCAACTGCCGCCGCAGTGTAACGGGCGGAGGACATTTTAGCCTGCCTGGCCTTGGGGCATGAAAGACTCTGTATAGGGGCGAAGCGGAGGCTACGGAGGCACAACTCCTTTCCGTTGGTCTCCAGAGGAGCTGCTTTGGGAGCAAGTAAGAGTGGTCTAGCAGCCCCCCCTGCCCCCCCACGACCCCCTTCTCTCCTGTGAGTTCAGTCTCAATTGTGCAGGCTCCAGTGGGCGCAGTGTCTCGGGCAGTGCAGGACGGGCCCTGAGGGGGCACACCCACGTAACACTGGGCCCCGGCCGAGGCTTGGTGGGAAGTGCAACGCATTGAAGTCACCCGAGACAGAGGCGGCCTGCTCAGTTGCGGGGGCTCGGGTCCCTCCGGTCCTCAATAAGCAGTCATGGGGAAAGGGGATAGAACGCAGACAAAACTATCCTTTGACCAACGCCGGCAGAAGGAGCCGGAGCCATGAGCAGAACCGACACCACCTCGTGGTGGGGAGCCTGGGGGCTCACTCTGCGCGGAGATTAAGGATATGCTGACAACCATGGAAAAGGGCTTACAAGAAGGCATGTCGGCCATTGGTACCAAAATCGATGCGCTCTCCTACCGCATAGATCGCATGTCTGAGAGAATAGACAAACACGCGGAAAGGCTGGACATGACGGAGCGGCGCTTAACTGAAGCCGAGGAGGCGCAGACGGAATGGGACAGTGACCGTAAACAATTCAGTAGACTGCTGCAGGTCATCCAGGACAAGTCCGAAGATTTGGAAGCGCGCTCTCGGCGCTCCAACATCCGCATTACGGGAGTGGCAGAAATGACCCAAACGGGTAGAATGGAGCAGTTCGTTGAAAAACTCCTGGTCACGCTCCTGGGGGAAGGCGTCTTCTCACCAATGTTTATTGTGGAACGCGCTCACCGCACACTTGGTCCGTGCCCCCCCCCCGGGTGCCAATCCCAGACCGATCATTGCGAAATTGCTTAATTATAGAGACAGAGACGCGGCACTCAGAACAGCCCGAGAGAAGGGGAAACTGCAGTACGAGGGAATGGACATATCACTGTACCCTGACTTCACGGCTAAAGTCCAGGAGGAGAGAAGACACTTTGCCCCGTACAAACCACAGCTCCGGGAACTTGGCCTGGATTACGCCATGTTATATCCGGCGAAGCTGCGTATCAACAGACAAGGGCACTCGCATTTTTTCACTGACCCTAAAGAATTGCAGAAATCCCTGAAGTTATGGGCCAAGGAACGACGAGGGAGCCCGAGGAGCCAGACGGCGGAGCCAGATAGCAACAACGACCTTGAGGAGCAGGACTAAGTGAAGGGTGGAGTTCAGAGGGTCGGCGGTGACCATCAAACTGTCGTGCTGCACTGCAGGCCTTCCAGTGCGCTGGCTATGCTTCACAGCGCCCCGTCGAACCCCGGATGGAGACCTGACAGGAATCACTCTGGGTGAGAACTTTGCATGCTGGTGCGGCGCTGCTGAGAGGGCGCACTGTTTTGACACTTGTGCATATAAGGGCCAGCATGATGTGTGATGCCTTTGCGTCAGGAAAGGACAACTGTGGGGCATTTTTGCTGTGTGGGGGAGGGGGGGATTCCAATACCTAGTTGTTAAAGGCATCAATTAGCCATTGTCGACGCACATAAGAAGGGTGATGGTGAAGGGGCAGACTTGTGCTACTTTCTTGTGGTGCCAAACTGGAGGCACAGGACAATGGACTTTGTTTGGCGACCTCTGCCCTAGCGCTGTCAGCAGTTCTGGCCCACCTTGGGCCCAGTTTGGGGATGCACTTTGGGTGCTTTACGGGGCGGGAGGGGGGGGGAGGCAGGGGACTCGGTCAGACCAGGTTGGGGTCGGTTGGCTGTGGGAGGAGGGGGGGTACGGGAGTTATGTTGCGGTTCATTCTTGGCGGGCGGGCTTCAGGTGGATTGAAGACTGTTACTTCGATAGTGGTTGTGTTGCTCTTGCTGCATGCTCTAAGTGATTGGGGTACTAATGTGCAGTTCCCTGGCCAATGGGCCAGATCTCTCAAGTTCCCGGGTTCACAAATAGATGGCTGCTCTACAACTGTGCACGAGGTGAACATAGTATTGCACACCTATACCTACTCAGCGTTGGATACTTAGAGCCCATGAGATAGGTCACTGGGTTGATTATGCACTGACGTGCAACCTGGGAACTCGGTAGGGGAAACCGAGTCCTTTAAAGCAATGACCTGGAATGTTAGGGGACTCAATGATTACCTTAAGCTGCGCAAGGTCCTACACTACCTTCAGAGGCATCAGATAGATCTGGCTTTATTACAGGAAACGCACCTGCCTAACACCAGTAAGATGCTCTCTCATAGGGGGCTTCTGGGGAACACTGCACACGCGGGCTTCACCACTCACTCGCGGGGGGTCCTCACGTGAGTGAACCCTAGGTCCAAATTGCACCTCACGCTACTAAGTGCTGACCCGGAGGGAAGGTTTGTGTTGTGCAGATGTGTGGGTAAAGGGCATGATTTTGTGGTCATGAATGTGTACGGCCCCAACTATGACTCTCCCGACTTTTATGCAGCTGCGGCCAGACACTGTGTGGGGTTGAACTCCACTAGAATGCTGTGGGGGGGGGGGGATTTTAACTTGATTTTCGACACCGAGCTGGATAGATCTGCGGGCCCCCCTAGACGTCCGGCTGCTGCAGCTTTGCAAATGCAGGCCGAGATGGTACAATTGGAACTGGTAGATGTCTGGAGGGAGAGACACCGGGACAGGGGGGATACACTCACTACTCTGCTTACCACGATATACACACCAGGATAGACTACTGGATGGCCACGCACTCCCTTCTAGAGACGGTGCGGCAGTGTACGATTTTGCCGCGCACGCTGTCAGACCACTCCCCGTTACTGTTGATTCTCGATTCCCCCAGACGTAGAATCTCTCCATTCACATGGCGTTTCCCCCCGTACTCACTACTGGACGAGGGGTTCAGGGGCGAGTTGGGTGAGGAGATAGACGCGTTCTTTGCAACAAACGTAGGGTCGGTCGACAGTTTCCGGACTGTATGGGAAGCATTTAAAGTCTGCATTAGGGGAGTGGCGATGGCCAAACACTCCAGTGTATTGAAAGCTATCAGACAGAGACTGGCACATTTAGAGGGACGAATAGCAGAATTGGAGAGGCAGCACATAGCGGGCATAGTTGCGGCGGGGACCAGGGAACTGCAGGAGCTCCTTAAAGAGTTTAACGAGGAGGCAGACAGGGAAGTCCGTCACCTGGGTAAATACGCAACGGCGCGCGTGTATGGTGAAGGTGAGCGTCCTGGCTCTCTACTGGCTAAAATAATGAAAGGCACCAGGAGACGACAAGTGATCACAGAGCTGGAATCGGAAACGGGGGGCCTTCTCACTGAGGAGAGAGAGATTCTGTCCGAGTTCAGAAACTTCTATGCAGATTTATACACTACTAAGATATCCGGGGTTGAGGAACAAATAGATAGCTACCTGAGCTACATCAAAATGCCGTTTCTCGAGAACTGGCAAAGAGACTTCCTAATGTCCCCAATTCAACAGAAGGAGATCTCGGACACGCTGGATGGTATGAAGTCCGACAGTGCCCCGGGGGCGGACGGCCTGACTGTTAGCTTTTACAAAGCATTTAAAGACAGGCTCCTCCCGCACCTATCCACTCTCTTTGACGATATTTGCGAGGAAGGCACCATGCCGCCCTCCATGAGGGAGGCGATGATAGTTACGATCCTTAAACCATGTAAACCTCACACCCAAGCAGGTTCATATCGACCGCTGTCCCTATTGAATGTGGACGCCAAACTATACGCTAAGGTGCTGGCAGCTCGATTGGCGATGGTTGCCCCCGAACTGGTAGCCACCGAACAGGCGGGATTTATTCCGTCACGCAACCTCACCTATAACATACGGACGGGGATGGGGACCATCCAGCACACGAGACAGGACACCAAGGCTATAGCGGTGTTCCTGGATATGGAGAAAGCGTTCGATTCTGTAGAGTGGCCATTCCTGAGTAGAGTCCTTAAGAAACTGGGACTGGGAGAGCTGTTCCTCCAAATGCTGGGAGCGCTATACCACAGGCCCACGGCGCGAGTCCGACTGGGCGATAGCGTCTCGGAGCCGTTTGACATCAGCAGGGGCACTAGGCAGGGATGTCCTCTCTCGCCGCTGCTCTATGCTCTGATGGCGGAACCTTTAGCCTGTGCGATCAGAGAATACCACTCCTATGAGGCCGTCAGCTATCCCACGTACAAGATAGGAATATCAACCTACGCCGATGATACCTTGCTTTATGTCAGAGACCCGGCTAATAACCTCTCCTCAGTTCTGAGGGAAGTGGTACACTTTGGCGCACTCTCTGGACTTGGGGTGAACTGGTCCAAGTCAGTTGCGTTCCCCCTTACTCCCGTAACTGAGCCCTTCGACATGGAGTATCCGCTCCAATGGTCTACTGAGCCGATTCGATATTTAGGTATTATGTTACACACTGACCCCGATGTCATGATTAGGGAGAATTACGGAGTGGCCTATAGTAAACTGGCGGATGACGTGGAGATCTGGTGCAAACTACCATTATCTCTAATGGGGCGCATCGCCATAATGAAAATGGTGGTACTCCCGAGGTTTCTATTCCTCTTCAACAACATTCTGATTGTGTTGTCAAGGGCCTTTTTTGCTACGCTAACCAAACTCCTCATTCGCTTGGTCTGGGGTGGCAAACAACCAGGAGTGAAATGGGAGGTCTTTAAGCTGCCGTATGAGCAGGGGGGCCTGGGTGCGCCAGATATGGAAAGGTATTACAGAATAGCGCAGGTTACCCATCTCCATACATGGATACACGGAAGTCCAGATATTCCACATGTGACACTGGAAAAACTGTTCGCGGACCCTATTCCCCTCCCGGCAACCATATGTGGCCCTATGGACCGCAGAGTGGGGACGCTGGACTCTATTATGACAACTAATCATGCTTGGCACTCACTACTGCGGAGACAGGACAAAGTGTTGCTGTACGCGCCGCACATGCCTATACACTGGGCGCTGTGGCTCCCCACTTTGGTGGAGACAGGGGTTTGCGGCGCACTCCACAAGCTGGGGGTCCACACGATGGGGGACCTGTTTGAACAAGGAACGGTTAAGACGTGGGAGTAGCTCACGCGGGGAGGGACACAGCCCTCGTTGCTGCAGCGCTTCCAATTCCATTGAGTAAGAAGTGCATTCCTGGAACTGTTGGGCCCAGACTAGGAGGAGCCACCCGAAGTTCCGGAGCTGACGTGCGTCATCGACACGGCTGCGCCCCAAAAACTCATAACGAAGCTCTACAAAATAGGTCATGAACATACTGCGCTGCGTTACACTAAGGCGCGCTTAGCCTGGCAAACTGACTTAAATATCCAGATAGACGATAGCATGTGGACATACTGTTGTGCGAACTCTAGGAAAATATCACTGAACGGACAGCATCGCCTGGTACACTTCAAATACTTGCAGCGTGTCTATTACACGCCGGAGAGGCTGCACAGATATGGACTGCGTGACTCTCCGGAGTGCGAGAGGTGCCGCGCCCCAGTGGCTGACTTTCTACATATGGCCTGGGCTTGCCCGGGAGTGCAGACCTTCTGGCGCAGGGTGTTTGCTGAAATGGGCACTATAGTTGAGCTAGAGCTGGCCATGGACCCTGCTCTTGCCCTGCTTGGATTCTCGAAAGGGGTACCCGTGACAGTGAGAAAATTGGTAGGCATGGGCATGCTAATCGCAAAAAGGGTGGTGGCGATGTGCTGGATGAGGGGCCCTCTACCTACACTGAAAAGATGGTCCAGCGATATGTTGTTTTGTAACACGCAATCGGAGATTTATGGCGAGCTGCTCCCACCCAGGAGCCGGCCTAAGAACTTCTGGGGCCTGTACCAGACCTACTTAAACGCTAAAGACACAGAGGAGGAGTCCACAGTGCAGGAAAGGGAGGGGCAGTCAGAGCCGCTTGACACAGGTCCACATGTAGGGCAGGAGTAGTGGGGCTAGGTTGAGACACACAATTGTCCCGGGATCCTGGGGAGGCAGACATCGGAGCGGTCCATCCTCTTCTGGACACTGCCGGGGGGTTGGCAGGATATGTCAGGTGGTGGTGGGCCACGGGGTAGGCCCAGAAGGCAATCTTGGAGCTTTCGCAGCGAGGCTGCGCACTACACTCACCATAACTACACAACTATACACATGGAGTCACAATGGGGGAGTTGAGACAGGGTGTTTGGAGGGGAGGTGGGGGGCGGAAATGTTAAAATGTACTGTTATATGCTAGCATGGACAGGGCAGTGTCCTATCTGCCTACCGATGCACCTTTTGAGTAAATGACTTGTATACTGTTCGCCCTTTTTGTTATTTGCTTTGTAGACCAGTTTCATGGAATGCCGGCCTGAGATGGGTTGTAGGCGGACAGCTCTGTACGTATTGCATTCTGCCAATCAAAACAAATTTTTTTTAAAAAAAGGAATACCCTGTCCGCTTAACTCTGGTCATGGGGTCACAGAGGGACCCCGCTAGAGAATAAAAGCATTATTTTTTTTCATTTTTGCCACGGAAATGCAACTGACCAACGAATCTGCAGCAAACATAAAAAAGGCTTCTGCACTTGTTTTGTATAGAGCCCTGGGATGAGCCAAGTCCCAGGGGTATTGTTTAAAAATAAAGAAGGGGCTCACAGGGCCCCCCTCCTCTAGCTCTATATGCCCCGGGGATCACCACTTCCCTGGGGAAATCAAACATTGTGGGGGGGCACGGACCCCTTCAGAGCCCTGGGGACCACCATCTCCCTAGGGCAAAATGACAGAAAATGAGGGGGCACCTCAGACCCCCCCAGCCCTCGGTGATGAGTACCTTCTCAGGGCCAAATATTTTTTAAAGAATTGGAGAGAGGCTGCACGGCCCCCCTCATGGGTCATTTAGGGCCCTGGGGACCACCAACTCATCGAGGCTGGCCCTTAAAAGTAAAGGAGGGTGGTGGCATGGCCCCCCTACTGGAGCAATACATGACCCTGGGGACCGCGGCCCCACAGGGCCAGTACCTGCTAGGTACCGGGGTTTCCACCCCCGGTACAAAGCTGTTTGCTTTTGCTTGGCGAGAGCTGACAACTCCTGTCAACTAAAAGCAAACACTCTGTTTCCAGTGGGTGGGAGCTGTGAAAGTGCTCCCGCCCACTGGAAGCGAAGGTTTCATCTCTTTTTCTGCCCACAGACATGTGGGCAGGGAAAGAGATTAAACTTTTGCTCTTGCACACAGGGAGCTGCATTTCCATCAGCTCCTGGTGTGCAATAGCAATGCCGGCTCCTGCAGGAGGTGGGGAGCTGGCTGGGACTGCAGGGGCCTTGAGGTCCCCCACCGACTCAGGCACTCTCACACCCACTCACAGACCCATTGAGACACTCAATCAGACACTCATGCACCCACTCAGACACCTATGCAGCCACTCACGCAGCCACTCCCAGACCCATACAGACACGTACATGTCCATTGAGACACTCACACACTCCTTCACTCACCAACTGAGAAACCCATGCAGTCACTCTCTCTCAAAGGTTAAAGGTTACAATTAGGAAATAAAATGTAAAAAAAACTTAGAAATTCATTCACTTAAAAAAACCATAGGTTACAGGGATGTTATAGTTAGGAAACAACTTTAAAAAAAAACTTAAAAATTCACTAAAAGAATCAAAGGTTATAAGGATGTTATAGTTAGTAAAACGAATAAAAATACCTTAGAAATTCACTGAAAAATTAAAGGTTAAGGGGATGTTATAGTTTGGCTCACATTTCACTCGTACCAAACCGTTGAAATTCAGCAGTTGTAGTTAGCTGAGCTAGCTATAACTTATGCCCCCTCAATGCACTGCTTATGAATTCACATATTACATCACTCATGACATGGTCAATGACATTACTGATGACATTACTGATGGGATATCAAATTAAATCACTGATGATGTCACTGATGACATCATCCAGTGAGTGTTTTGTAAAAGTTTATGAGTGTTAAACATATATACCAAGGTAATACAAAGTTAAAATTCCAATCCCAGAACGGCACTCCGAGTAGTGTTGCTATAATTTTTTCACTTTGGCAGAACAAAACCTTGTATAGCGTCGGATGCATTTTGGCATCCAAAGCTGATAAAGAAAGACAAATGTTTTGTGTCCTTCCCAAGAGCGGTTAAACAATTGTACGCAATTCTCAACTTTTTCAGCACCAGAACAAGCAAAACACACCACAGAGTAGCTTTGTTTATGTAAAATGTTACCCTTATTCCTTTTATCTAAGTTACTGTATCTAAGGATCATCTTGTTTTGTATCACAGTTACTCTATACTTGTTTCATCATATATATATATATATATATATACATTTTTGTAGATAGTACATAGAACTGTACATCTAAATATGTAAATATATGAATTCATGATACATTTTATTTTAACATAACAACCAGTATACCCATAATGAATTGGGAGAAGTAATCAAATGTATTGGAACATTAAGTAGAAGTGGGTTTGTTCATATAACATGATGACGATTTAAAATACTATTTAACCTTTTTTAATGATATTTTTTAAACTGTTACAGTTATAGTATATATAACAAAATGTCAGAATGTATTAAACAATCAGTGCCAGTGTCAGCAACATAGATTGTAGCCACTAAAAGATGGCGGCACTAGACATTAACTGTTGCACTTGAAGCACTTGTCCGCTTTTGATTTCCATGCTACTGTGTTTGGCGCCATTGAGTGTTTTAAACTATTCAGCCTCACCGTTTGTCAAGTGAGCAAGGACACAGCCTTGTGTCCGAAACGCGTCTTGAGGCTTGCACCGTTCCTTTGATTTAAAGCAATGAGAAAATAAAATCTGATTTTGGCATATTATTGAGTCTGTGTTCCTGTTTAAGTGTGTCCACGACACAATCAAAACTAAAAGTCTTTGATTCAAAACATATTTATTTACACATTACTATTTTGTTCCTTTAACTTCATGCCATTGTGTTTTTGCGGAACTTATGACTGCAGCAATGAAATCAAATACAATTTAAAGACAGGCAGATGTTTTTATTAATTTTATTATTTCCGTTATCACATCCAGTTGTGGATCATAATATGATTTCTTGCGCTGCATTTTCAGAAAGCAAGACTGAAACTTGCATTTGTTTTAGAAGAGTCAGATAACTTGATCTATTGACGGGAAACATGCAATGCTGATAGCTCGCATTTTTATATTTTCATAGGTATTGTTTTTAAACGAAGCAACATCATTTGTTTTTCATAAAAACCCATGTTTGAAAAATGCATATCTGTTGAAGTTGTGCTATATGATGGTGCTAAGTGAGACTCCCCCAGGAATTCTGGGATAAACTGAAATGGTTCTTTATCACGAAAATTAAAATATTTGTCAAGCTATGATGGAATACTAAAGCTCCCTCACCACTTTGTCCTATCATTTTCGACCTACTCTCTTGGAGCCTGCAGGTCCCTGTTCTTTGGTATAACCATGATGGAAGGTAATTAAGGTCCTGATTTAGAAGTTGACCAGCAGGGTACTCCATTTGTCACAAATGCAGTGGACTACCCACCCTGCCAAACCCTCGGTCTGTCTGTCTCGTTTAGAGATGGTCAGACCTTAAGTATTCCATTGCTGGAGCTCTGTTGGCTCAATTCACAAAATACTTCCTCCGATGCCCCAACAGAGTAGGGCTGTCGGAGGAAGGACATAACAACACGTGCCACATGTAGAGTGGATGCTTTAATGACTTTTTACCACTTCGTTATTGCCAGAAAATAAGCTGGTGTTGAGGGACAGGAAAAAAAACTTGGGACAAAACTCCCTGGGTGGGTGTGCGGATTATTAGCTTTTCGATTCCCGAAAACAAACTACTGCTTTGGAAGTTTGTTTCTGAAATACAAAAAAGAATAGAAGGCCAGGTGTGGAAAGGATTTTTCTGGTTACAAACAGCCCGATTCACTGAATTATGTAGTTTGCAATGAAATAATGCTTTTTTGAATGTACAAAATGCAAAATACCGAAATTGTTACTTAATCGCATTTTGCATTTGCAATTCGGTATTTGGAAGGGGCATGTTTAGGGCATCCCTTCCAAATAATGAATCAGTATGGTATGTATTAATCTTTTAGCGACCAAATTGCGGTCGCAAAACAGTAATCATTCACCACCAGTTTTAAACTGATTTTAACCCATTTGCAAAGGGGAAAGGGTCCCTTGGGGATCCCTTCCCTTTTGAGATTGTTAAAAAATGTTTTTTAAGAGCTGGCAGTGGTCTCCCCATTGAAGTCAAAGTGAGTCCGACCGAATCGTATCCAGATGCATCCAAATTGTTCAGTCGGACTCCCCCGGTCAGAGTCATCCAGAAAACATTCCAGCACCAATTTGGTCAGGATGCTGCCCAGACGAGATTGTAGTCAGCCCCATAGTATCTTGGGTACCATTTTATCCATTATATCAACATTGAAATATTGATTTTTGTAACAGTAATATTGATGTTTTAAATTTATATTTCACATCTTTTTCAGATGTTTTTATGTAACTAATGTTTAATTTATTTTATTTTGTTGAACTATTTTCAATGTATTTTTAATTATACTTTGGGTTTTAACATTTTTGTTTAGCTTAATATTTTTTTATTATTTCAAATTGTAATTAAAATAGTAATTTAATTTTTGGGGATGCTGCCATTTAAAGTTTTTTTCAGTGGGTACTGTTTTAAATTAGTATTTAAATAATATTTTTTGTAAATTAAAATAAAAAATATATTGCAAAATAAAATGTTAAAAATATATGTTTTAGTACTTGACTTTTTAAAAATTTGGTATGATGTTTTGTGTTATAGTGACATTGGATAGTGAGTTTTTATTTTATTGAACCTAATAAATGTTTAATGTATTTTTTTTTGCTATGAATTATAATAAAAATTATTGTGCTTATTTTATTTTTCAGGATCCTAGGTTACATAGTGAATCTGGGATAAGTATTTTAAAATGTGTATATCTAAAACGCCTGTTTTGAAAAAAGATTGTTAAAATGTTTTTACAATCTGTTTTTATTTAAAAATGTAGTTAAAAAAAATTCCAGATTGTTTTCATAAATTAAAAACATTTCTTATAATTTATTGGTGTAAATTTAAAGTAAAATGTTGAGGATTAATTTATTGTGTACATTTACATTTACATGATATGTTTTTCAAATTATATGTGTTTCTATTGTTTTAAACATGTTTTTAATAATTTTGTTTGATGAGATGTTTGTATATATTACTGATAAATTTTTTGCTATTTATTTTATGCTCATTTAAATATATTTTTAATTTGTTTTATGGATTAGTTTGGAGTGTAAATAATAAATATGATCCTCCCCATAGGTAAATATTTTTTTGTACGGTGCAGTTTATTTTAGTCTGGAAATTCTTCATTTGTCTCACACAAGTATTCAATACTTTCCAATTTGTTATTAAATTTAGTGTGGTAATAGTAAATCTTATCTCTCCAGAGCCCGACGTGTTCGCATAAGTTGCTTAGTTTGGAGGATGAATAGGAATTCTGAACCCTCAGAGTCACACACTTTTCTCAAAAGTATTTGTTTTGGGGAGGTAATCGTAATCTGCTCCCTCCCACCTTCCCCAGAGTCAACCCCGTCCCCAAATGTTGGATAGTTTGGAGTGCAAATATTAAAGCTTCCTATATAGGAATCTATAGATTCTGAAACAACATCCTGTATCTATGAGGGCCATCCCAACACTGCTCCAATTTAGGAAAGCGTTGAAGACACAACTCTTTAAAGATCACTATATTTAATGCAGTCCTATGACAAGCTACCTCTCCTACCACCCAATGAGGGTATGCCTGTCTTTGACTCCTCTGCCGTTTTGGCTAAGTCCAAGCTATGCAAATACCACATATGTCAATAAATACTCCATCCAAAGTCCAACATACCTGACCCACCTAAGTCCAACACTTTCCCCAATATTGTTTAGTTTGAAGTGTGAATATTAAATCTGACACCCCCCTGCCGTCCAACACCTTCCTCAAACTTGCCTAGTTTGGAGTGCAAATAATAAATCTGATCCCTCAGAGTCCAACACTTTCCCCAAATGTTTCTTAGTTTGGAGTGGGAATAGAAAATCTGGCCTCCCCACGGTCCAACACTTTTCACAAATGTCGTTTTGCTTGGATTGGGAATAATAAGTACGTTTTAAATATTTATACATTTAGCATGTCACATTTCAATTAATTTGTATACTTTTAACACAAAAAGTTATGTATTTCCATTGTAATATTTTCCGTTATATTTCCTATATTTTAGCAATTTTATAAACATTTCTAAATGCTTACATATTTTTCATATGTCGTTTTACAAAAGTCATTTTTTCATTCTCATTAAGGCACGATTTTCAACCGGTACATTACGTCACTTTCTAGAATTTTCCTTTGTAAGAAATAGGGTTACTGGTTCAGGGAGGTGAAACCCTACTCAAGCAGAAACAACAATCCTTGTCAGGGTGAAGTCATAAGCAACCTCCAATTAACTTGTGCTCAACCCCTTGGTAGCAGGGGCGTAACGAAATTTGTGGGGGGCCCCCCTGCAAGGTGCACAGAGGGGCCCCCGCTCTGGATTTTATCAGGAGCTGTCGTACCAGAGTACTGTGCTGAGGGGGCTCCCTGCAGATCGAGGGCGCCCCACATTGTGGGGGCTGCTGGGCTCTGTGTTACGCCACTGCCTAGTATGTAGGTACATAGCAGTCAGGCTTAACTTAGAGGCAATGTGTAAAGTGTGTGTTCAACACTTCAAACAGTAAGACAGTGAAAACTCTCCACAAACGTATCCCACATGAGGGGCCAGATGTGCGACCTGACAAATAGCACCTCGCAAATTGCGTCGCATTTGCGACTCACAATTTGTGAGGCGCTATTTACCATGTACAACAATGTGTTTAATATTTACAACAAGGGGTGGTGAGGGACAGAGTCTCTGAATTAAGCAGAAAGCTCTCACCCAGTCAAGAGATCAGGGCTAGATCCAACACCGTTTTTTAGCTCACTGCACCATCCCAGTTTCAGAACCTGGCTGTATGCAAATTAGTCTGTTCCTGTCCCAGTGCATGATGGGAACAGGGCAAACCAAACTACAAAAGCCAATTCTTACACTGGGAAGGAAACAAGCTCCCGGGGACCGGTTTCTGGCATTACAGCCGTCTTCGGCCCGGTTTGCTTGAATCCTGATGGTGCAATGAGCAAGGGTCTCACATCTGAGAATACCCTTCCACGCTTAGGGTGGACAAAAATATTTACAACAAGGGGTGGTGAGGGACAGAGTCTCTGAATTAAGCAGAAAGCTCTCACCCAGTAAAGAGATCAGGGCTAGATCCAACACCGTTTTTTAGCTCACTGCACCATCCCAGTTTCAGAACCTGGCTGTATGCAAATTAGTCTGTTCCTGTCCCAGTGCATGATGGGAACAGGGCAAACCAAACTACAAAAGCCAATTCTTACACTGGGAAGGAAACAAGCTCCCGGGGACCGGTTTCTGGCATTACAGCCGTCTTCGGCCCGGTTTGCTTGAATCCTGATGGTGCAATGAGCAAGGGTCTCACATCTGAGAATAACACTGTTTGCAATTCCCAATGGGGTCGCGAATTGCGACCTCATTGGGAATGGCTAGCCCTCCCAGGGAGGATGGCCTGCTGGGCTCAGCAGACCTCCATGTCTGGGATTGCCTTTCAATAAAGTATTTTAAATGCAGCCCATTTTCCTTAAAGGAAAACGGGATGCATTTAAAAACATAAAAATTAAACGTTTTCATTTAGGTTTTTTAAGGGCAGGTAGTGGTCCCTGGGACCACTGCCAGCCCTTAAAAATTATTATTAGAGACAGTCACAAAGTGGAGGGGGTCCCTTGGGGACCCCTTCCAATTTGTGACTGAATTTGCGACTGTTTTGGGGCCGCAATTGCCGTTGCAAAACATTCATACGGTTGCGGTCACTATTAGAAAGAAAACAACCCTTCCTAATAGTGACTTGCAATTCCTAAATAGCGAGTCGCAAATAAATTCCGACTCGCTATTTAGGAATTGTACATAGCCCTTTCACTTTTTGCATGTGCAAAAAGGGTCGCAAACCCATTTGCGCATGCAAAATGGTGTCATACAACTTGCCCCAATATAGAACAATACATTAATCTGTAATGAATAAAACAAGACCAAAACTACTAAAATCCAAACAGTAGAACCAGAGATACATAATTTTAAAGATTTCAGCGAAAATAGCACCAAAAAGCACAACTGTGGATATCTGCTTGAGTCAAAGTCACAACTTCGGGATGACCAAGATGGAGCATGGGCCGATTACAGGGACTCAGTTAGGCCTACTGAACATGAATAGTTTAAATTGAGGTTGCAGATCGCTGTGAGGTCCTGCGCTAAGGATGTGTCACGCAGTCGAGGGAACTGTGTCTGCTCCCCGGTGCAGCAAAGCTGCAGTGCGAGGTCCTGCATCATCGTTGACGATCCCACTAACGATGGCTTGTAACGCTAAGCCCAGCCTTGAGGATGTGTCGCGCAGTCAAGGCGATGTACTGGTTCCTGAGAAGCTGTGAGGCTGCCATGTGAGAACCTGCGTCGTCGTCAAGGCAGCCTTTGATGAGAGATTTGGAATGCGACGGCCTGCATCTGGAAAGCTTTACACAGGCGGCGGTTTGGATGCAGTTCCCGAGAAGATGCAGATTCCTTGCGCTGGGAGAACCCTCGCACCAGAGTCAATTTGTCAGTTCTGATCAGGATTAAGTTGTACAGCAGTGAAGATGTGTCTGTTCTGCTGGATCCACAGATGGGTTGACAGGCCGAATTCCAAGGATCCAGGACTTGCGAGGAACAACCCGGCAGGGTAGAACTTGCAGATGGCAGAGTTCAGATGATGGGTTCAAGGTTGATGGAACCTTCTCTCCCTGAAGCTTTAGTCAGGAGGCCAGATAACCAGCCTTTTGGGTCATTCTGGGGTCTTGGGTTCAACAGATGCAGGCCCAGTCCTTCTCACTCAGGCAGCGCAGCAGAGTGGCAGTCCTTTCAGCAGCATAGTAGTCCTTCTTCCTGTCAGAGTATCCATAGGTCCAGAAGTGTATTGTAGAGTAGTTCTCTTAGATCCAATATTTATACCTGGGCCTTGTTTTGAAGTGGGAAAGGCTTCTAGAGGTTTTCACTTGAAGTCCCCAGGATTCCTGCCTCCTCTGTCCTTGCTCCAGACTAACTACAGGGGGTATGTAGCGGCAGGACACAGCCTATTCAAGTGCAAGAAGGCCTGTGCCCAGCTTAGCCCTCCCATCCTGCTAGTGATTGCCCATCCAGGCACACCTGAGGTCTCCATTGTGTGGGTCTGTCTAGGAGGAATACACAACGCTCAACTGTTAACTACACCCAGTCAGGGGGCTAGAGACAGACTACAGGCACTAAATGGCTAGGGCAGAAAAATGCCAACTTTCTAAAAGTGGTATTTTTAAAATTGTAATTTAATCTCCTACTTCACCAGAGAAGGTTTTTCATTACAATTCCAAAGAGACCAAACATAAACTGGTAACCTGTTCCCGTTCGGAAATTACAGCTTATTACATGTAATAAGGTAATTGCAATGTTACCCCATGGGAGAGATAGGCCTTGTAATAGAGAAAAAATGAATTTAAGAGTATTTCACTACCAGGACATGTCAAACTTAAAAGTATGTGCCCTACTTTTTTAAATACACTGCAACCTGCCCCTTGGCTGTTCAGGGTCTACCCTAGGGGTGATTTACATGAACTAAAAAAGGAAGGCTTGGGCACAAAGCGTGGGGGAAACCACCTCAAGGCATACAGGTCTAACACCTTCTTTCTTTAGTTAGCATTAGAGTGGAGGTAGGAGACGTGGTTGAGTCTATTAGGATAAGTTAAGGCTCATTTCAAGTTCCTTTTTAACATAAATTAGAGTTTTAATGGTGGCTTACCAATTATTTTTTTGTGTTTAGAAAGGTTTTTGTCTTTTAGGTAGCCATTTTGTGTTACATTATGTTATTTTTTTAATGAGCATGAGCATTAGTATTGGATTTAAGAATAGTAAAGCAATCAGCATGTTCTTAATGTTCTTGTGTTTCTAAGTTTACAGGGATTAGTATATCATAATTTAGTTTATTATACTGCCATTATGTTGGTGGATTGGAGTGTTAATATATTGTTTGTGTTTGTTTCAAAGCAAATATGAAGACTTCTAGCAAACGTGGCAGCTTCTGTTTCCAGCAGTGCGGTGGCCACAGACTCGGCATTCTAGACATCTGGGTTGGGACTACATCCCCCAGCTGTCTTTGGCTACAGAGGAGGTGCATACCAATCGTGCTAAAAGCTCACCTTCACTCCCGCAACACGGGACACGCCCGGACGAAGACCGAGCCAAGAGCAGGCCCGTCTGCACCCGTCAGAGCCCAGAGGAGCCTGGATAATTCCCCTTTTATTCTACTTAAGTAGCCTTTATCATCTTTTGACATGAATTGTGAGTTATATTTCCCACTCTGAATTTAACCTGGGGCCCTGTGAAAGATAAGTAAGAGGCAGCACAATGCTATTTCTGTGGGGGGGCGCTGGGCCTCTTCTATTGGGGGCCATGGGAGCACTCAACACAGAGATATACAATGCTGAGGCCAAACTTGAGGCAACAATGAAATCAGTTTCCTCGAAGGTTGACTTCTATAGCAAACCCGCTTCCGTCTCAAACCAAGAAGCTGCCAATAAGGCTCTTCATGGTGATTCCAGATGTATAAATGCTAAAGGTTGCTCGGTGGTCATCCCTGAAACTATAATCCCTATATCTCCCTTGGAGGACCCAGGGCCTCCCCTCCTAAAAAGAATTCTAAAGCACGGGCCACACAAGCCCAACTCAGCATACCCAGCAAATGGTCTCTTTCATCTGGTAGTCCTAGCTATGAGACTCCACCCAATTTGGAACTTCAAAATATTCAGAAATAGGTTGTTAATCTGTGCCAGGCCTTGATTTCAAAGCAAACATAAGGAGATGATGGCCAGAGCACTAAATCTTTTCAGACAGTAACCCCCAATCACAGATCTGGGTTGAATCCTTCATCCTTCTTTAGATCACTTCGCCACCCCAGTTCAGACCCAGCCATATGCAAATCCATCTTGACCCTGTTCCTCAGGGAACAGTCCAGCCCAAACTGCCAAGCCAGGTCCCCCCTGGGCTGGAAACAAGCATCTGGGACTGGTGTTGAGGTAACACCCTCATCAGCCAGGCTAGCTTGAATCCAGTGGCAAGTGAGCAAGGGACCCAAATCTGATGATGGATGGAGCACTGAAACATTTCAGTCACTCACCCACAGTCACGGATCTGGGTTGAATCTTAACACAAGGGGATGATGGGGGAGAATCTAAAAGTTTTAGCACTCCGTCCATCATCACCCTGGACTGTTCCCATAAGGAACAGGGTCCAGACTGATTTGGATATTGCTTGGTCTGAGTGGGGGTGGCAAAGTGGGCTAAAGAATGAAGATGGATTTAGCCCAACTGTGTGCCTGGGTCTGAGTGTCTGAAAAGTTTCTGCACTCCACCTATCATCTCCTTGTGTTTGTACAGGCCTTGATTTCAGCCTTGAATTACATCACAATGAATACATTTTTGCTCAAGACTAGCCTTAGTTGAGACCCTTCTAGAGACGTGTGTGGGCACCCTATGTCCCTTGGGAAAGGAGCAAGTTTTCAGATCCTGCAAGCCCTTCACGTTGTCCATTGGTTTTATTAACGAACCCGGTGGCTCAGCGGTTAGGGAAACTGAAAGCAGTGGGAGTGCTTGCCCCACAGTTCTTTCCAGTCCTCAGAAGGCATTTCAGCCCTCTTCAGATCATCAGGTATTTAACACTTGGCCAGTATTATCTGGTTCATTCTGGATAAACACCTCAAGACTTATCTGATTCATCTGGACCTACTACCCGACTAAGCTCCATATGTTTTGATTTTCCTTGGGATTCCCCCCTTTCTGAGGATAAGCAGGAATCATGGAAGGAGCTAAAAAACAAATGTATACAATGGTTAGTGTCTAGGGTTAGTTTAAAGAATGTTATGTTCTGAAATGTAATCATGATCAGATGTGTAAACTGGATAGGAAAAGGGGATAAGACTCACCTGGAGGATAACATTGTTATAAACTTCCGTCAGCCCACGCCAGTCGATAAAAATGTTCACACTTTCTCCACAACACAAATTTTTGTCCACGACCATCAACGTTTTAAAAATGTTCCCAATGTAGATCAGCCTTATTATTTTTACAACAATTACATAGCCCTTTGATATGCTGCTTGGTTGCGTCTTTTATTTGGCAAGTTGTAAAATTAAGAAAAAGTGTGATATTATGAGTCTATATATATATATCTATAGATGTATTATTGTGGCATGATCTATTGTAAATATTCTATATGTTTTGCACAGATTTTATATTTAATCTTTCATGCTTCAGAAATGCCTCAATAAAGATATTGTTGATTGATTAACCTCTAGCAATGTCTTTTTTTTCATGCGACCCCATTTTTGAGATCTTGTTTAAATGGAATTATTTTAGATATTTGTATATCTCAACTGTTAAAACCATTCTTCTTTTTATGGTTTTCAGGTTGCAACTGCTTTTTATAAAGGAAATATTTTGGGGGATTTTTAAGGGTTATTTCAATTACACGAAATGAATTTCTCACTTGAAAAGATTATGTTTTTTTTAATGAATGTGCATTTTTGGGACTGTGTATTGGATTGAGGGTTGTTTAGGGTAATATTTGAAGACACCCTATTTCTACAAAACTGTAAGTATTTTTTGTATTGTTTTGTGGGAAGGAATATTGAAAATGTATTGTTTGAATAATGAAAAGATTTCAGGCCTAGTTACGATTCGGTCAGACCGCACCCGGCGGCTTGTCGGTTGCATTCCCAACCGCATCTACTGCTGCATTCCGAAAGACATATTAAGATGCGTGCGGTCGGAGGCAGCAATCAGAGTGACTGACCAACACTTACCAATGGGTTCATCCCTTTGTTCGGAAGCTTACCATAATCCTTTAAGGACAGCGTTTCTGCCATTGTAATTATGTTGGTTTCTGACAGCCTTTCCCTTTCGGCCTTTCCAACATGGAAAGACTGTTGGTAGGCGACATTGGGAGCACCTAGCTAGGCTCACTTCCCCCCTGGCCATCCACATCTGGGGGCGTGTATGGTGCCCCTGAACATCCCTACACTGTGTGGCAGGCACCATGAGATGACTGCCACATGGTGCAGGGATGTTCACAAACTCCCATTTCTCAATGGGAACTTGTGCTGCAGACAGTTTCTGCCTGCTGCACAAGCTCCCATTGAGAAATGTGAGTTTCCTTATGCACTATGTGCGGTCGGATCATAATTCGGTGTGCGGAACCACCGCCCTACGGTGGAGCGGTTCCTCCACCGAAATGGTGTTGATCGAAGGAAACTCCAACAGACATCGTAATCTGGACCATAATGTTTGGTGTGTATTGTTTTTAGGAATTATTAGTTGTGTTTATGTAGTGTTGATTTTAATGTATTTATTTGCTGTGTTTGATCTCTTCATATATATTCTACTTTGATTTATGGGTGTTGTTTATGTATAGTACTGAGTTTAGGTATAGTAAGGTTTTTGGTTAAAGGTTTGCCTTATTAAATATAATATTGTTTTTAACCCCTTAGATGCTCATGACGAGCTCAGCTCGTCATGAGGCACGGTTGAGCTGTGCTGGTGACGAGCTGAGCTAGTCATGAACAATGGTAAATCTGGGAATGCAGCACCGGGGGAGAATACCTCTAGCAGCCAAGGTGTTAATCTGAAATAGTTGGTAAATGTGGTTTTATTTATTTAATCAATATATACAAATGCAATAATTTATCTAATATTTATGTCATAATCTATTGTTCTTTAAAGTTTTTTACTGTTGGTTTGTTATATGATTTTTATATGCAATAGGGAGTAAGTACACTATAGAAACTTAGTAGTCTCAGGATGTGATTTCTGTTTATAGTATTACTTTTTTGCATAAGGATACATGCATGTGGGTTTAACTTGTCTTTTTAATCTTTGTGTAATGTGGATTCTATCAACAAGAGCAAATATTTTTTTCAGTTTCATTTGGAATGTACTATTTGTTGAATAATCTGTAGAGGGTCTTTTTAAGATGGTGCAGGGGTGAATCTGTTGTAGAGGAAATACCAACTCTGCTTTTGACTGTTTAGAAACACTTTTCAATTCTGTTCGTCCTGGAAAATTCAAAGTCTATTATTGTTTGTTTAGTAAATAGTTGTTGCGTTTTCCTTTCATGATGTTCAATATCTCAGTGTAGGTTTTTTTTTTCTTTGGTAGCAGTTAGATTATCTGGGGAGTTTTGTACACTTGCAATTGCCAATGGATGGTGTATACCTGGTAAAATGGGGGAACAACCTTTACAACTCAACTTTTACAACGCACTATCATCACAACAAAACTTTTACAATGCAACATCCATTACAACGCATGCCATTACAACACAACCATTACAACACATGACACTACATCGCATACCACTACAACTCATGTCATTACAACGCAGTCATTACAACGCATACCATTACAACGCATACCATCACAATGCATAGTACCCTTATTCTATCCAACACTTACCCTACTGTTGCACCTCCTGGAGTTAGAATAGTAATTTTTACCCCTACACTATCCAACACTTACCCTAATGTTGCACCCCCTGGAGTTAGCATAGTAATTTTTACCCCTACACTATCCAACACTTACCCTACTGTTGAACCCCCCCTGGAGTTAGAATAGTAATTTTTACACCTACACTATCCAATACTTACCATACATGCAATGTAATGGTATGCATTGTAATGGTATGCGTTGTAAAGGTAGTATGCGCTGTAAAGGAATCCGTTGTAAAGGTAGTTTTTAAAAATTCGTTGTAATGGCATGCGTTGTAATGGAATGCGTTGTAATGGATGTTGCGTTGTAAAAAATGGGTTGTAAAGGTATGCATTGTAATAGTATGCGTTGTAACGTCATACATCCGTAAAATGGAGATGGGCATTGTTTAAATGTTTCACGCATGAGGTATAACAGTCTTTTGTTTGTTTTCAAGAGTAGCAAATAAGATAAAACTTTTTTATGGCTTGGCTTGCCAGCACAGCTGTCACCAGGCAATTGTGGGAGTATCACTAAAAAGGGGCTTTCCACCAACAACATACTTGGAGCCAGGAGCACATGTTTTGATTGGGCAGACGTTTGTGCTTCTACAAAAAACATGCATGCCTTCCCCAGCAGCTTTGATCATTTTATGTATCCAGCAGGCTGAAATTGAACTTTCTGGTGCACACACAGCATTGTAATCGAGTAAATATGGCTGACACTAGTAGATAATGTATTGAGCTTGTCTTTCTCTGGCAGCAACAAAGATGGGGGGGATTGCTAGGCCTGCTTTGACAGACATATGGCAACTAACTTTTCAACCTATGCCAATATTATTGTATAGTTCTTTGCTTCCTCACAAATACACATTCATTCCCATTCTATGGGCTTTTAATGCTTCACATTATAAAAAAATATACCTTTAAAGCTAGACCTATTGGCGTTGTTCATTACTGAGGCTATCATATGTTATGAAACCTTCCTGCACGTTGGTCACAGCGAGATGCTCTGTGATGTATATTTCTGAAAATGTTTTTGGTGCTGGGTTAGGTATTTCTTCACTTCTTTTTCTAGATATTTTTCTCTTTAAATTGGATAGTTAGACTATAAAGTGAGTAGGAGTTTGGTGTGTGTTGTGTCAGATGGAGCTGTGGAACATGTGACCTCTTATAAGTCCTGCAATATTTTGTGAATCTCAATTTTTGCCATATTTGGCAGGTGGCAATGGTCAGCGGTATTTTCCACTTATTCATTTACAGAGGTAGTCCTTCCATAGTAACCTTTAGAATATTATTAAGTACATTTCCTGTAGCAAAATTCTTTAATGCTCAGTTCTTTGCTATTGGTGTGGCCTACATACGTGAGCAGGGGTTTCCTTTATGTGGTACTGTGTACGTGGCTCCATTGTTGATATATGTGTTTAAATTAAAATGTCAAATAAATATTGAATTCATTTTTCATTGTGTAATTTAAATAATTACTATTATATGTATTTATAACACTTTTGATATGTTTACTTACATTTTCAAGTTGTATTATTTTTTCCATATTGGTTATTTTATAGTTTGAGCCTTCTTTTTTCTTCACTTTGTTTTTATTAGTATATTATTAGCTTCAATTGTGCAGTACTTCAGGCATGAAGAGAAATATATAGAACACATATTTAGTTTCATTTCATTGATTAAAATGTTTTAGAAGTTGATGTTTTTAGAGTTAAATGTTTAAATTATGTAAATAGTTTCACTTATTTTTTTGGAGTAGGTTTCTGGATATTTTGGCAGACTTCTGTCTTTATTGTAGAAGATAGTAAAAAAAATGATCATTTTGCATTAGAAATTGGGTTTCTGGATGGCAAAGGTATGTACCCTGTCTTAGCATAAAATGTTCCAATTGTGGATAAGCCGATGTTACAATGTTTTAAGTACAGAGTGCATGCATTTCACAACTGGTTAGCAGTGGTAAAGTAACCAAAGTCCTAAAGCCAGCAACAATCAAGTCAGCTACAACATTAACAACAGGCGGTCTGAAGGCAAAAAGTCAGAAACCACGCCAAAGGTGCCAGGTCTAACATTTCGTTATTTCTTTTTACTCATGATCAGTAAGATTTTTTATATTTTTTAAATAAGACTCACTTTCTTGAGCTGTCCCTCTTGCTTAAGCTGTGGTTATTCTCAACCCTCTGGTATACTCTTTTTGGCATTTGGGTAGGAAGGGTCTATTCACACTATTTCCAGTATAGACTCTCCATTCACTTTTCTCCTGGTGTATTTCTAATTATAATTTATTATTTAAAGTTGCTGTTTTGTTCTTTAGAATGTCATTTTAAGAGGGGTCCAAGATCTTCACATGAAGTGTCTTGTCCTGAATATTGTCTCATAGATTTACTTCAGCAGAGACCGAAATCTCGACGTCCTAACCCAATTTTTCTTTTAGTTTCTGCTAAGAGTCAATTCTAGAGATTTTGGACATGATTCACAAATGTAAACTTTAGACCTGAAGTCTAAGTTTAGACCTAAAGTCTAGCTTTACTACTAGTAAAGTTAGACTTTTGGTCTAAGTTTAGACCAAAAGTCTAACTTAGACCAAAAGTCGTACTTTACTTCAGATTTCAGGTCTAAACTTAGACTTTTGGTCTAAGTTTACCTTTATGAATCAGGCCCAACGTTCCTAGGTTTAGGACATTCTCCACTCTGTATACTACTTTGAAATGGGTTATTGCACATTGATAAAAAGAAAAATCTAATGTGGAAGGCTGTCTAGTTCTGTTACCAATGTTTTGGAGTATTTTTTGTTTTGAACCCCTAATGATACAATCATACTTAGAGTTAAAAACAATGAATGAGAAATACACTCTGGTGTAATGCTTTCTTCCTTTCTCTAGTAATAAAGACTACTGATATCTGAATTGGTTTCTCGATGTCATGATTTGACATCTCGTAAGAAATTTAGAACTCTATCTAAATATACCTGTAAATATATTCCTTGTAGGATCTAATATCTGACAGTTATTGACCCAAGTCCACAAGGGTATACTGGGTCGCCCTTTTTGATATAGTACTTTCTAATAGCAGCCTTTTCAGAATTGCAATCTAAAATCCAACTTCACCAAAAGTTGTGTTTTTAAATTGTGATTCCAGAGACATCAAATTTGTGGATTCCATCTCTTCCGAATTGGAAATTACACTTATAAGCTATAACAAGGTAATCCCAATATAACCTATCTGAGAGATATTCCTTGCAGTAGAAAAAAGCTCTTAAATTAATTTTTCACTACCAGGAAATGTAAAAGTTAAAGTACATGTCCTATTTTTGAAGTACACCATACCGTGCCCTTGGGCTGCCCAGGGCCTACCTTAGGGGTGACCTATATGTGATAGAAAGGAAGGTTTGTGCTTGGCAGGTAGGCTAACTTGCCAGGTCAACAAGGAAGTTAAAAACTGCATGCACAGGCTATGTAGTGGTAGGCCTGAGACATGTTTAAAGGGCTACATAAGTGGATGGCACAACCAGTGTTGCAGGCCCACTAGTAGCATTTAACTTACAGGCCCTGGGCACATGTAGTGCACTTTATTAGAGAAATATAGGTCAATTACATATTTAATTTGTGGATAGGCCAATGTTGCCATGTTTTCAGTATAGACCACATGTATTGTGGCACTGGTTAGCAATGCCAAAAGTCATAAAGCCATCAAAAACAAAGTCAGCAACAACAGTGCCAACAGGAGGTCTGAAGGCAAAAAGTCAGTGGAACCAGGTCAAGGATGCCAGGTCTAAAATGTTGTTATTTATTTTATATTATATTACTAATTTATGTTTTGTTCCGATTTGCTATCAGTTTTTCTTTTAAAAGTGATTTGTAATTTTCATTTTATTTGTTTTTTTCCTTTATGGAAATTGCTAAATAATATGTATGCAATTTTGCAGGTATATTTTTTAGGTGTGATCTATTTATATACGTATTAATTTTAATAGTCTGTCAATAATTATATATTTCTCATATTTTATGTTTTGCAATTTTGGAATGTTTCATTATTGAGATAGTTGTTTTGATATTATGTGATTCTCAATATTTTGGTAATATCAATACGTAAGTAATCAATTTTATTGAATTCAATATGTTTGCCGTTTCCATAGGCTCAGTTCAAGTTTCAATATGTTTTTTCAATATCTCATCACATTAGTTTTGCAACATATGTAGTACAGCTCCTAGGCAAGTTTCCACTTAATGCTGCAAGACTGCTGATGCCCTTCATTATTTTCCCTGCCATAGACAATTGTGGAGCAGCATCACACCTTTCCAGTGTTGTCATTTCCTACTTTCCTGCTTTAAAGTTGCAAAACTCACTCTCCCTATTTCAGAGGCATTTTAAGGAATAGGCAATGAGGTCCCCTACCTTCATGGGGCCCACAGTTAAAGTGGTCTGGATACTAAGAAGTAACATTTAAAGAAAATATTATTTTTTGATTACACACCTCGACATGTCAACTAGCTCAACCTCAACCCTCACCCTCTCAGGCAGTTGTTGGGAATAGAATTATAAGATAATCATTCTGTCTCCATCAATCTCACTTTCTCTCCTCACTTCTCACATATTCTACCTCACTCCTCTTTAGCTCCCTCTTGCTCTACCTAGCTGCGTTACTAGATAGCTACGCAATCTCTCTCTATTTCAATGTGCTTTACCTCACCTATTTCTACCTAATTTCTCTAAGTAAACCTCTGAACCACCTCTATCGCTAAATTAAACCGCTATCTCCACTTTCTGCTTCTACATTCTACTTACTCTCTCTATACCTCACTTCACTTTCTACCTTAAACCTCCCTCTGCATTTCACTCCCTTTTTCCATCTCCTATTATTGTATTTCCCCTACTTAACATTTCTCTCAAACTCATTCCTCATCATTTCATGTTACTTTCTCTCTCTCCATCCCTGTTCCCTCCACCTCTGTCTCAAACCTCTCACGTCATCACTACCGACTACCTCATCACCCCTACCTCATTTTTCTCTCTACCTCTTTTCTCACTCTACATCATGTATTTGTTCACTGCATTTCTCTCTCTGACCCCCACCTCTCTCGCAAACTCAAATCTCTCTACATCATCCCTCTCTCATTACCTAAACTCTCGTTTTATCTCACATTTTTTTACTATCTCAACTCTACACCTCCCTGTTGTCCTTGTATGAAGAGGGATCGTCCCTGTGGTAACTTTTAGCGGCCTGTGGTGAGGGCCCGGCTGTGTGGCGGCACTACCCGACTGCATGCCCCTGGTTCCTCCACCCAACCGACAAGACCTCGCCTGACTCTGTGGAAGCAACAGGCTGCATGCTGGCTGAGTGTAACTTACTGGCGGGAGCACCACAGGGATTGTTCCTGTTCAGCAGCCATTCCTATGTCTTTAGGCAATGTGGGAATGTCAAAGCCAGATCCAACCGGTGGGCTGGGACACCACCTCTCTTCCTCGAAGTAGTAAGACTGTCAGTGTGCACTTATGCCACCAAAGAAGTCCACAGGCAAAGTCTCTACCTGCTTTAACTCCCCAGCTACTATGTATTCACCCCACACAGTGATCGCACCTGAAATACTGCCTGTACCTGCCTAAAATGACGGCCGCAACAAACCCTCCTGCGGCTCTCCTGACCTTATCTCCCTCCTCCCGCTACCCCCTACCCCTCTCCGCTCTACTCTACTCCACTTTCCTGCTACTGACCTTTACCCTCACCTGTCCTGGCCCTTTGTCCCCACCCTGTTTCTCTGTGAATTTTCCCTCGTCAATTGAGATCTAGCTATTTTGTCTGATGCCCGATGGAGCTACCTGGTTTAGCTAAAGGCAAGACAGGCCTGGGATTCCCTCCTTGGACGTCACCTACCCAGTCGGTCTTTAGACAGACTTCCTTTCGTATCTCGTGTTGTCCCTTCCCGTATCCCCCCTCTATTTTTGTCTCTCCTCTCTCAATGTATTGAGACTGAACTATTTTGTCTGATGCCCGATGGAGCTACCTGGTTTAGCTATAGGGGAGATGGGCCGTGGATTCCCTCCTTGGCCGTCACCTACCCAGTCAGTCTTTAGACAGACTTCCATTCGTCTCTCCTTGTTGTCTCTTCCTTTCTCACCTCCCCTGCCCCCTCCACTACTTTTCTCTCTCCGTTCTCTCCTCTCCTAATGTTTTGCCTATTTTTTGATGTACTGTGTAATTGTCGATCTCTTTCTGTTACATTGTTGATTCTCATGTAAAGCGCTCTGATACCTTCGGGTCTAGCCAGCGCTATATAAAACTCTTTAAATAAATAAATAAATACCTGTCTTAATCATTACTTCATCTTGTTCTACATTATGTCTCTTTACTGCCATCTCTATTTCAGATCACCTTCTCTACACCAACCCTCTCTCTTGTTCTGTTGAGCAATATATGTCGCTCCCTTACCTCTTTGCGTCTACCTTTCTCTCATTCGCTCTCATCCTACCTATCCATATTTCTTTGTATCTACTCAGCCACACTCTATTTAAATGCTCTTAACCTCAACTATATCTACCCCATCTTTCTGTCAATACACCTCTCTACCACCTCTCTGTATCTCACATGATTTTTCCAGAACTCCTTTTTCCACCTCTCTCGCACAGAACTCTCTTTTTCTTCACCACTGTCTACCTCGTCACTTTCTACAACATTTCTCTCTCTGCCTCTTTTCTTTTTCCACCTAATTTATCTGTCTCCCATCTCTTCCATTGGATCAATTATCTATACCTCACCTCTTCCTCTCTCTACCTAATGTGTCACTTTACCTCACCATTCATTTACTACCTCACATCTCCACTTCCACATGTTCTACCTCTTGTCCTTCTATCGCATCTCATTTATTATCTTACGCCTTTCACCCTACTTCTCTTTCTTTATCTTTGTCTCCTCTTGTTCTCTCTGCACCTTCTCTTCTGTTTCAAATCACCCCCTCTACATCCCCACTGTATATCCTTGTTATATATCTCTCTAGCTTGCCTCTCTGCCTTTACTTTTCTCTCTAGCTCACAGCTCTATCTACCTCAACTTCATCTATTTTTCTATTTAACTTCTGTCTCTGTACTTTACATTTTTCTTTCTTCTTCTCACCTGTCTGTCTACCTTTTCCCCTGTCTTGTTGCTTTTTTCTCTGCTTTGCTACTCTCTTCACCTAGTGTTTTATACACCTTCTCATTTTCCCCTTTTCCCTATTTCATCTCTCTATTTTCCATCTCTTCATACTACTCTCATGCCTTTACTATCTAATTCTCTCGGCCTCTCTTTCTTTCTACTTTACCTCCCTCTACCTCACTCCTCAGTGTACCCCACCACTCTCTCTAAAAGGTTCCTTCTATTCTCCCAACCTCTAGCTCTCTATCTCACTCTTTAGGATTACTTTTCTTTCTACCTCTGAGTTTGTGCTGACTGATTCCTCTTTCAACCTCACTCTATTGTGTGCTCTGGTTATCTTACTGTACTTGTGTTACCTTACTTCTGCCCCTACCTCAACCAGTTCTATACCTCATCTCTGCTACTACCTTTATTCTCCTTCTTCACCTCTTTCACTACTCTGTCCTTTTTAATACCTCTGTCCTTCTCTCACCCATCACCTCCCATTACTCAACAGTGACAAAAGTCACTGTCTAGTTGAAGAAAGGGCGCACATGGGAGAGGAGGTATTAGGGAGGAGACGAGTATTAAGGAGAATATTATCAGATTTATATTATGGAAATGTAAAAACTGTGGGACCACTGCTTTTGTTTCCATTGTTGCAGAAAAAAATAAGTTTTCTGAAAGGGGAGTAATAAATTCAACCCTTGTGTTTATTTTGATATTATGCACTAGTACCATTAGAGCCTTATTGTGACAATGACAGACAAGATAGTGTCTCTCTGGATGGCAGAGGACATTATCTCCGCAATCCAGATAGTACTCGGTCTATGAAATTTTAAAATTACTCCAGCCTAGCCACCATCTCTGTATATTGAAAAGAACCACTGTCAAAACTGCCCCAAAGTTTCAGATTTATGCTTCTGATTTCTTTACTCTGAGAGAGCACTGAGACCTGCTAAATAGACCTTAGTGCCAGTGTTCCTACACTTAACAGTGTATGTTAAATTGGCTTATACTCAATTTGCATAAGTTAACATACTTATAATTCCCTAGTATATTGTACCTGGGTACCTCAGGGCCTGTAAATTAAAGTGTCCCTCAGGGGCTGCAGCACTTATTGTGTCACCAAGAGTGTGACAAAGTAAAACATTTCTCTTAGCCTGCCACTGCAAACTGGTAGAGTAGTTTTTAAATTGCTAACTCGACTTTGCCATTTAAACTGCTGACAAATTCCAGACCTTCTCTTTCAATTCATATGTCACTCCTAAGATAGACCTGTCGAGCCCTATGTCAGGGTGCTGTATATTGAATAGTAGAACATGTTTTTATATTCCCTAACAGTAAAGCCCCCAAATTGTCATTTTTACTGTGGATGGGTTAGTAGCCCCATTGGAACGTAGAGGGTTACATGTTGACAACTATGCTGTGCTTACTTTTGAATGGGACTACTAAAGTTGGTATTTCAAGGTATCGGAAGCATCATTCCACCAAACCCAACTTAATACCCATGTTGAATTTAATGTATCCCTTGAGTAAAAGGCAACTTTACAAGTTACCAATCTGTTTCACATGTTTTCCAGTGGCTATATACAGGTGCTGGCCACTAGACAGCCTTCAGCTCCTGGGGAGAGGTGTGAACAGTGCCCAGGAAAACACACAATAGAGGCATGCAATTGTAAGAGGTGCTACCTTTCCCTGGCAGGAAGCCAAACAGGATGTGAGACCAAAAGGCAAGCTTCAAATAGGACACCACCTTTGATGGGCAAATGGTGGACACACATGATAAGGGCTGCTCTTTTGTTCTGGTAGACAGGTCAGCATTGAAGACAGAGAGGAGGAAACAGTGATCAACCAGGTTTACCGTGTGCTTGTAGCCTTCAGGTAGCCACACCTCTATGCTGGGCTACCAAGCTCCACACACTGAGAGAAGTGTTCTGGCATCTTGGGAGTGGGTAAAATGTTGCACTTTGGGATAGCTAGATGGCAAACATTGCAGGAAGTCCTCAGACAGGAGTGCACCTGATAGCCCATTGGCTAGTAGTCACATAATCCCCTGAAGACAAGTTGTTGGCATAAAAGTGGCCCCCTTGCACGCAGGCATAAGATCACATATGTACTGGAAAGAGGACCAAAGAAGAACTGCCCTGCTGTTCTGTGGACTTGGCAAAGAGAGGCTGCACCAAAGACTGGACAGCACATGCTACTCTGTGGTACCCTGCTTAAGGAAAAGTCATCCCTAAGCACCAGAAAGAAAAGGTGAACAGAAAGAGTCAGTTGGCCACTTACTTGTTATAGCGCCAGGACCTGAAAAGCTGATGAAGCCACCTTGGCAAGTTGGTAGCCACAATTGCTTAATCACCACTGACGGCCGAAGCTCAGACTAGGAGAATGAGCTCCATGACTCAAAAGGTGCACCTGAGTCTGCTATACTCGGGAGAGTCATCAAAGTGCAGTTTTGTCACCCAAGACGGACAAAACCCTCAATTAAAAGGAACCACTGGTTTCATTGTGACCGAAGAATAGTAGACCAGTGGCAACTCGTTTTTAGCTGGACTTCCAGGGACATCGACCTCTTTGGCTAAAATTGCCCCACCATATCTGTGGACTGTAAGATGGCCCCAGGAAGACCCCCATCTGCCGCATCTCTATCTTCAGCATCTGCAGCATCCTGTATCCCTTGCATCAGGCCCACTCCAATTTTGTCAATGACGGTTTGCTCATAGAGCCTGGAACTGGCCTGCAGACTGCTGTGACTAGATAGTAACAGCCCTGCTAAGCCTTACGGGCCTCTGTGACTTGTTCCATGAAGGAGTTGGTCATGCAAAGTGGGCGGGAGTACACAAACACAACTTTATAAAAAGTTTTCAAATGTTTTCCTAGTAACCACAAACTTTAGTAGTTGTAAATGCTTGTTTGAATTTTGAGTGAAAAGCAGTGATTCAAGATATGCTTAATAATGTATATCTCTTGAACACTCCAGATCTATTTTTATAAATTTTTGTCGGATTTCCATAATGTCCTGTTTTTCTTATTCAATTGCATTGGTACTTAAACATGCTTTGCATGTTTTCCTTTGTTAAAGCTTGTCTGCTCGAAGCCACAGCTACCAGGGTTGAGATAAGTGTTTACAAACAAGTGTGAGTGGACCAAAGATGAGTTTGTGAGTTTCTTACTTGGTGAGGTTACACAACCCCACCATATAATAAGCTGCATTTCCTCAGGTCACTTTTTGGGAAGTTGAAAATCTCCAGCGAGACAAAGCTGCATGCTGTAGTCGATGAGGGCTCCATGAGGCCGGAATCCTTTTCTGATAGGTACCATTGAACAGGATTTGCTCCTGCGGAGAAGACCGTACCAGAGCTACAGCGAAATCAGACCACATCTTGGATGGATTGGCTAGCAGGTAGATTCTGGTTGTCTGTTGGTTCTCAGTGCACTTTCTGGTGAAACAGTTTCTAAGTTCCAAGGTTTGGGGTAAGGCAGGAACAGCACCTCTAACACCACTTCCAAGGGTCAAGTACCTGCGGGGGGCACCACTTGAGGGGTTAGAAATCACTCCAGCAGATGCCAGGTACTAGGTTCAAGATCTCTGGAGCTTGTTATGTCCCTGAATCTCACAAAGGAGGCCAGCCAACTAACCCTTGGAGTCACTTAAGGTGGTCCTGGGTTCAAAGAAATGGTCCAGTTCTCCTTCAAGGAGCAAGACAGGCCATCCAAGCAGCAGGGCAGAACTCTAGTAGCAGCAAGGCAGTCCTCTGGGGGACCAGGCATCCTATTTGAAGTCTTACACAGGTCCAGGAGTGTACTAATCTGGTGTTCTGAGGGTCTCATATTTATACCTGGTGCCACTCTTTGAAGTGAGGGACATAATGAACTACCCCATAATCTGATTCTGGAAAGCTCTCTCCTTCCTCTGCCAAGGTTCCAAGAAGTCTGGAGTAAAAAAAGGCGGGTGTCAGGTCCCTTTTCGTATGTTGGAGGCAAGCCCTTTGAAGTGTAAATGGGGCAGGAGACAGCTCCACCCCAGCTATCCTGGCAGGATGGCTACCCTGCCTACACCCAGTCCCCTTTGTCTCACTGTCTGGCAGGAATATACAACCATTTGAGTCATGTGACAAAGTACATTGGCAGCAGGCATTGCATGGTTAGCGCAAGAAACTGCCAATTTTCTCACATTGGTATTTTTAGCATTGTGACTTAAAATCTGACTTTACCATTAAAGACGAGTTTAAATTACAATTCATTTGAGTCCAAACTTGCTATTTGTCCCTGCTCTCAATCAAAAGTAGCACTTATTAAATGTAATACGATAATTCAATGTTATCCAGTGCGATAGATAGGCCATACAAAATGAACGTAAGAGTTTTTCTGTACTAGGACATGCAAAACTGAAACCTGCATGACCTACATTTTAAATACAATGCACCCTGCCCTAGGGGTCTTTAGGGCCTACCTTAGGGGTGACACATGTTTTAAAAATGAAGGTTTGGGTGTGGCAAAAGGTTTATTTTGCCAGTCAAAATTACAGTTTAAACTGCACTACAGATTTCAGTGGCAGATCTGAGACAGCTTTTAAAGTGCTACATCAGTGGGTGCCACAATGAGTGCTTCAGGATCACTAGTAGCATTTAATTTACAGGCCCTGTGTACCATGTAGTACCATACACTAAGGACCTACAAGTAAAACAAATGTGCCAATCAGGTGTAAGCCAATTGTACCATGTTTTTAGGGAGATGGCACTTTAACACTGGCTAGCATTTATAAAGTGCACAGAATACTAAAGGCATCAAAACAAATCCAGAAAAACAGGAGGAGTGAAGGCAGTAAGTTTAAGGGAATACCACACCAAGGATGTCAGGTCTAACAGTTGTCATTATTGTGACACTGCTTCTCTGTAAGGGGTGTAAGAGCACTTTTGGTAGGTTGTGATCACTACTCTGAGGTGTGAAAATACTGTCTGTAGTGCAAATGTTGCTAGTCTTTAAGGGGCGTTGAAGTGCTTCAGGTAGTATGTGACTGCTACTCACCGAAAGATGTGGGAGAGCTACTGGTAGCATGTGATTGCTTATTTGCGATGGATGAAAGTACCATCTGTAGTGTGTGATTACTAGTCTGAGATGGGTGTGAGAGTGCTTCTTGTAGGTATGATTGTTTCTATGTGAGGGGTGTCACCATGATTTTGGTGATGCAAGATTGCTAGTCCGAGTGGGGAGCACTCGGTCCTTGTGCAAACAAAGGCTTTGTTTCAAATGCAAACAAATTGCATTTTCTTTGGACTACACTACTATTGAAAATCTGTAGCATAACAATACAATAAATACAAACATTGCTAGTTTAACAATACAATAAATACAAATATCGCAATAGCAGTGAAGATTTGTGCTGCGTTTTGAAGAAAGCCTATGGGCATGCACCTCTTTTCCATATCAAAAAAGCATTCAGTTGACCTGAATACTATTTGCAAATATCTCAATCAGCCAGAATTGAGGCACAGTCTTGTATAGTGCAGGTAATAAAATAACTACGTCCAACATAACAAAATGCTAGTTTTTGTTACACTTTCAGGCAAGCCATTGAGCACTCACGTCTAGGGTGACCAACTGCCATTGGTGCAAATTCAGGACGGTGAGTGTAAAAATTCAGGACAAAGGGTTAAAATTCAGGACACAAATTCAGGACAGGAGGTCAAAATTCAGGACAAAACTTCTAGACAATAGGTAGGTTTTACAGACACATCCGAGGTTGCGCAATAGTATATAAGTAAGCCCAGCCATTTCCAAACATATTCAACCATTTGCAAACCTATCCATCAAAGTCAAAGTCAAAAGGTTTTATTTGCATAATTTGTTAAAATTGTTACAAAATTCACATAATAAATAACAGTGCAATTTTATTATTAAAATGCTAAAATTATTGTCTCTCGGCCTCTGTTTTGTTTGTGGCAGCGTTCATGAAATCCGAGGGTTGGAATTACCATTTTTGCCCGCCAACTGGGAGTCCTCCTGTTCTGTTGGTTCTAAAAGTTTTCTTGCTTCTGCCAAGAATTTAACTCCACGGCATGCTAGAATTATGGAGGTACCTCCGAGCCAACTTGTGACTGCGTGTCTGCAAGATCAAATGTTTAACACATTGAAGATGGATTTCAATAACAGTCGTCTCTGGATTGTCATGGCCGGACATATACAGAAAAGGTGGACGAGGGTTTCGTTTTTATACCCGCAAAGGCGACATTGGGACGTCTGGTGTGTTGCTTTCCACGCCGGTAGTAAATCCTTTGTAACATGCATCCCCATCCGATAATCTATAAAAGCCTTTTTTAGATGACCACTGAAGTGGGATGTTAAATATGAGTTTATTTTTGGGGTTGTAAAGGAGTTCATGATGGTCCAAGCATGCCGACGTTTTGATAATAACTCTTTGTCTTCCACAAAGGATTTCCATTTTGCTGCCGAGTTAACTAATTTTTTTAGACTTGCCTTATTGGTCCCAGATTTCCAGACGGCTTCCAGTTCTAACTTTTCCACGCAGAGTATCAGATACTTTCCCCAATTGTTCACAGATTCAGATTCCCCCCGTGTTTTGTAATTTCCTCCCAGCTTAGCCAGTCCAATGTATCTGGATCTGCAGATCTAAGTTTGCAACAGAATTTCGCGAAACCGCTCATGCTCTGGAACTTCTGGTTTTGCAACCCAAATTCTAGCCTAACTTGGGAGGCTGAGGCGGATTTTGGCAGGTTAAAAACCGCTTTGTAAATTTTGATCTGTAAATCATTTAAAAGTTCCACCTCCTTGCCACACCACGTGACTAGGCCGTAAGATAAAGTAGGCTTAATCTGCGCTGCCATCGCTTTTAAAAGATGGTTATGGTTAGGGCAATCCATTTTTTCTTTTAGGGAGCGATGCGCAAAGATTAAAGATTGTGCTTTTGCTTTTAGTGCTATTTTGTGGTCCTTGTTGTTTGCTCCTCTTGTTATTGTAAATCCCAAGTACTTATAGTGTTCTTGTTCTTTCACTTGTGCCCCTTGGGCCATCCATTTGTACTTTAGATTTTGCCGGGCAACTAGGCGGACCACTTTGGTTTTCTCCTTGTTAAGTTCTAAGCTTTCCCGTTCTAAATACAAGGTTAATTTATTTATGGCTCTTTGTAAGCCGATTGGAGTCTTGCTCAATAATACAATATCATCCGCATATTGTATGGAATGTATTGGATTATTTGCCAATGATGGTGGATGGCTATCTGCAGGTTCGATCGCATTTGTTAGGTCGGAGAGAAAAAGGTTAAAAAGGGTGGGGGCTAATACGCAGCCTTGCTTTAGGCCTTGGTGCGTTTGGATGCTGCTGGTTGTACTGCCACCATTTCCCAACTTCACTCTTACCCAAGTACAGTGGTGTAGGGCCTTGACGGCTCTTAAAAGTTGGTATGGCATCCCCCAGCTCTCTAATTTGCTCCACAAGCGCTCTCTGTTCACCCGATCGAATGCGGACTTGATGTCTATGAAACATGCATACAAACGGGTGTCCTTTGCTATTGCTTGGTCCGTTAGGATAGACAGGCAAGTTAGGTTGGTTGTTGTTCCCATTCCTTGCCTGAATCCTGTTTGGAATTTTGGCATAATCTTTATTTCTGATATCCAGGCTTGTAATTTTGATAGGATGCAGGAGCCGTAGAGTTTAGCCTCTACATCTATTAGTGATATCAGTCTAAAATTTGAGGGGTTGCCATGATCGCCATGCTTAAAAATTGGGTGTATAATGCTTCCTTTCCAGGAGGCTGGTAATTCTGCTCGGTTGTAAATTTGGTTGAACAGGGGCGTTAGGGTCTCTGCCCACAGGTCCGGGTCGTGCTTGAAGATCGCGTTCTGCAGCCCATTTGGTCCTGCTGCACCCTCAGACTTTAATCTTGAAATTATTGACCTCAATTCGTTTTTGGTGGTTAGGTCAACTAGGTCTGTAGGTCCCTTCTGAGGAAGTTCCTGCTCGGGTTCCCTAAATTCCCTGTTCATAACTCCTTCTAGTTGCTCCATGTTAACCTTCGCTGCCCCTGAATCTTTAACATGACCTGTATCTTTGTTGCTGTATAGATTTTGCACGTGCCTGATCCAGGTTTCTGTTCCGACCCCAGCTTCTTGTTGGAGTTTTGCCCCTTGGTTAAGCTGGTTTATGATACCCCAAAAAACCCGGCTGTTAGGATGTTTTCCCGCAATTAACAGTTTGTTCCATATTGTTTCTTTATATGGGTACTTTGCGGCCCTGAGTGCCTTCCTGTAGATGTTCCTGGCTCTCCTCAGATTAGATTTGTTTGCCACATACCCCGACTTTTTTTGACTTGCGAGGGCTCGGACCTCCTTGGCCACCTCTCTTTTTTTCGCTCTTAAGTCCAAGTTGAACCAAGGCTCCTTCTTGTTGTTGGGGTTGCTGTAGTTCCCCGACCTTGCTGGGAACTTTTGCTGCAGGACCTGAATCATTTTCTCCCAGTTGGGTACTAGGTCCTCCTTCCTTTGAATTCCTAGGTTGGCCATATGGGCTTTAACTGAGTCAGTAATGTTGCCCAACCCCTCTCCATGCCATTTTAATTTTCTCAGATTAAACTTTGATGCATGGTGCAGAAGGAGGGTAGTTGTTGGCGCCATAATTGGTGCAATATTCAAAGTTAATATTTGTGGGAAGTGATCACTTTCTGCTCGTATTTCAATGCCAAATGATATGATGCTGGTGATTAACTCATTGCTTACTATTGAGTAGTCAATTGTTGAGTGGACCCTGCCACTCAGGTATGTAACAGCTGCTGGCATATCCCCCTTTATGTTGCCATTCAGGATTGTCAGTCCATGTTCGATTAACCTTAATGCGAATTTTTTTCCACTACTATTTCCCGTCATCTTCACCTTTGCCTTGTTTTGGTCAATGAGGGCGTTGTTAAAGTCCCCGGAGAGGACCAGAGGGTATTGCGGGTATTGCGGGTAGGTCCTTTGTATGGCCTTGATAAGTGACCTATCCATCATGTATCCTTCCATCTATCATTTCACTCATCCATCCCTTCTTCCATCCTTTCACTCATCCATCCATTATGCATCCACCCTTTCACCCTATCCATCTATAGACTTATCCATCCACTCTTCATACCATCCATTCACTCATCCATCCAGCCATTTACCCTTTCACCAATCCAGTCATCCTTTCACTTACTAATCCTTCCACCCATCCACTCTTTTAGTCATCCATCCATCCTCCCTTTCTCTCTCCAACGACCCTTTCACTTAGCCATCCTTCCTTCCATCCATCCATCCATCCACCCACCCATCTATCTACTCATCCACTCATGAATCCATCCATTGACCCTATCACTCATCCATCTATCATTTCACTCCTTCACACATCTATTCATCATTTTGTCCATCTACCCTCCATTTCACTTTCTCATCCATCCTTACACCCACCCTTTCACTCATACGTCCATTCATTCACCCTTGCACTTATCAATCCATCAATCCATCCATCATTTCACTCATCCACCCTCCCACACACCCATCATCCACCCAACCATCCACCCACCCACACATCCACTCACCATCCCTTCACCCACCACCCATCCACTCATCCATCCTTTAACCCACCCACCATCCACCCACCCACTCATCCATCCATCCATCCTTTCACCCACCCATCATCCATCCATCCTTTCACCCACCCACTCATCCATCCATCCATCCTTTCACCCACCCATCATCCATCCATCCTTTCACCCACCACTCATCCATCCTTTCACCCACTCATCCATCCACCCACCCACTCATCCATCCACTCATCCATCATCCATCCATCCTTTCACCCACCCACTCTCCATCCACCCATCCTTTCACCCACCCATTCTCCATCCATCCATCCTTTCACCCACCCACTCATCATCCATCCATCCTTCCAGCATCCATCCATCCTTCCCCCTCATCATCCATCCATCCTTCCACCCACCCACCCACTCATCATCCATCCATCCTTCCCCTCATCATCCATCCATCCTTCCCCTCATCATCCATCCATCCATCCATCCATCATTTCACCCAACCCCTTCATCATCTATCCATCCATATCCTCATCATCCATCCATCCTTCCCCTCATCATCCATCCATCATTTCCCCCACCCCCTCATCATCCATCCATCATCCATCCATCCTTCCCCTCATCATCCATCCTTTTACCCACCCCCTCATCATCCATCCATCCTCCCCTTCATCATCCATCCATCCTTCCTCTCAGCATCCATCCATCCTCCCCTTCATCATCCATCCATCCTTCACCTCATCATCCTTCCATCCTTTCACCCAACCATCCATCCATCCTTCCCCTCCATCCATCCCCTCATCCATCCCCTCATCCATCCTTCCCCTCATCCATCCATCCTTCCCATCCATCCATCCTTCCCCTCATCCATCCATCCTTCCCCTCCATCCATCCATCCTTCCCCTCATCCATCTTTCCCCTCATCCATCATTCAGCTACCCTTCCACCCAAAAAGCCACCCCCCACTGTGATGTACTGTACTTACAGGAGATACTCTAAGAGAACTGATTGAACTGATTGTCCTCCATACTTTGTTAATCAGTGTGGGTACGATTGTGCAATTTCTTTATTTTATTACATTATAGACGGCATGTTTGAAGAACCGAGGTTTGTTTACAATTTAGTGACAGTAAATAAGCTCTGTGAAGAGAACCACGTGCTGCCTCGGTGTAATCTGGCCGAGTCTAGGATGTTTGGGGCCCTGGGTAGAAATGGAATGTGTGAGGTCTAAATAGCAGAAACATAACACATTCAGGGCTGTTTGCATCTGAATGGATGCCCCTGCTCCTGAACCTGCAACCCCTCCTCTCAGTCACCTTCAAGCACCTCTTAACAGCTCATCAAGGGCTGAAGGTGTGAGGGTTACCACCCCGCTGTGCCTCTCCAATGCTGCTGAGTATCTAAGCTTTGGAAGAGACTCAGAGTCAAGAAAGGGGGTGGGGGCAAGCTGTGCCGGCTTTAGGGTGGGGCCGACCGGTGCCCGGTTAAAATGACGGACAAATGGCGTCCGTTAAAGAATCCTACACGGACAACGGACAGACGGCCGAAATTACGGACTGTCCGTGAAATTTACGGACGGTTGGTCACCCTACTCACGTCTACTTTGTCAAAAAAGATGTAATAGATCAAAGCACTGCCTAACAAGCAAAGAAAACCAGGTGAGGCTGGCACTAATCGGAGGTAGGTGGCGGGAGTTGGGGAGGACATGTGAGGTAAGGGGGGAGGGTTCGGGAGTGGGTAGGACACGGTGGAAGCGGCTAAGAAAAAATATAATTAAAACCGAACCTTTTCACCACGTCCTCGTCCGTCTTTCCTCCGTAGTCCTCTCTCGCTCGTAGTCGGCCACAGGTAGCACACCTAGGCTTCCAGTCAGCCAATCACAGCGCTGCCTTAGCAGCATTGTGGTTGGTCTGTGCGCGGTTTTCGTCGCTCAGACGCTGACTGGAGGCCTGGGCATGTCCTCCACATAGGCTGCAATGCAACCTGTATGGAGATCATGTGAAGTGCGCAAGACTATTTTGGGTGGCCCAAGAGGGCCGTCTAAGCAGTCAGTACGAGCTTTAGAGGGTGCAACTACTCCTCCCCTGCCCCTTTCTTTGTCTTTCACTGCAAAAAAACTAGTGGGGCGACACGACTCCACCTTAGCGATGAAGCCGCCTGAAGTCACACCAACAACCCACTAGCTTTCAAATAAGTTTAAGGAAGTAATGGAATGCTTTTACCATTCCGACTTTAATGAACACAGTAAAGACGTGCATGCACAAAGGCTTTATTCCAAATGAAACAAAAATGGTCCTTTTCTGCTACCATGACGTTGTAGGTCCAAAATACATGAGATAGGGGCAATAGCAGTGAACCTTTATTGTTGCCTTTTGAAGAAACCTATATCCATGCACTTTATTAGTTTGTCAAAAATAACTTAGTGGATCAAAATGCGATTAAACTTTTAAGGAGACCATGGAAGACAAAAAACAGCTCTCCATTTAACACATTGTGTGTTTAAGCCTAAGAGAAAGACAAAGTGAAATCGCTCTGTTGCTGTCCAACAGGCTGAAGCAAGCATCAGGGACTTCCTAAGGAAAAAGGACATACATCAAAAATAAAGATGTCTTAGACTGAGCATTGAAAACATGTCAACTCAGTGAATCATTTACTTTCAGTTAGAAGCTCCCCATTGTGGTGTATCTGCAGTCTAACAAAAGGACTATTGATTTCCATTACAAAGCCTAATGAGAATGCTAATGGGACAATGCAACTTTCCACGAAAATGCCATGCCCTTGATGTACAGCCTAAGCAACTGCAAACCTTAAAAAACACATAAATCTCAATTACTGGCGTGAGTTGGCCCCAAGCCCACTCTTTATACTTCTTAGTAAGCTTTATTATAGTATTGATTACATGACGCTAAAGCTGTCTGGAGCCAGGCCTGAAAACCATTGTTGATTTTAAAATTGTTCTTGATGAAAACCATTGCAAACCAATGTTGAAATTCAGATATATAACTTTAATGCAAACTCTGCTCCCCCTTCGCGTGATTAATGGCATTTGGGATAAAGTCCCCCAAAAAAGGAAGAATATGTGAGATCTGACATCTTTACATTCAAAATCTAAACCATGTATTATTTGCATGCCCTGTGTTGCACAATGCACAAAGTCACGTTTTAAAGTCTTGGTTTTTCAAATATAATATACCCTGTGCTCTGGATGCTCTTAAGTGTCATGTCTCACCTTAACGAAGTGACTTGTAACAAGATGTTTGCATCTTTCTGACATTTTTTAAATGTGTAATAATGAATTTGTACGTCTTATACGTCTTGGTATGGGATGTATAAAATATGGTGTAACTTGTTGTATGGTCATTGTCCTCTATGCAGTTAGTGATCTGTTCTAGTTACATAGTAAGTCTTTAACCATATATTTCTTGTACATTCTTCATAGCGCAATGCACAGCACCACTTTCTAAGGCTGTCAAGGCTGAATATCCACAAAGTACTGTATTCATCTATGTTTTTAACAATTTTACCTTGAGGTGTTTTAAATGACTTTTTTTTTTTTTAACTGCTTTTGTACTGTTGCATTAGGTGGATCTCTGTCAAATCATATTACATTAATTACAATTTTGAGTCACTTCAATGAACAATGAGTGGCATCACTAACAATAATATAAAATGGATAAACCAACTGAAAAAAACTAAATTGTAGCACTAGGAGAATGCTTTGGTTTTCTTCCAGGGATTTGTCGTTGCCCCACCAAGGCTGGCACAAACGCATGTTTAGGATTAGTGCATGATTCTGAGCAGGTAACAACTAGAGACATGGAGTTTTTTTTACAAGGTCAGGAGGGCCTACTTGCTCTTCCATATAAGGGGAAAAACTTCCTCCTCCCCTGATCTTTAAATAAACAGTAACCTCTAGCTCCCCTGAAATCCAAGGAATATCCCAAACCCAGTTATCATGAGGAACTGGGCCCGTGAATGTCACATTCTTTTTTTACTTAGATGTCTTTTCATGTCACCCAGACAAAAGCGCACCTATTACTTTAAAAAAAGACTTTGTCTTCTTTCTAATATTAATAAACATGACATATTTGTGTCACATACTGAAAGATCAAGACAAACAGCCAACTCTGACACAAGGTAACAAATTACCCATCTGTCAACATATATTGCTAACATTGCCTTTGATCATAGACAGCTTGCACTGTGTTTGGCTGTTAAAGTTGGATCTCACTGTTTGGATTCCTTCAAGATAGGCATTAAGGGAAATTATGTAAACCCACTTGCATTCACATAAGTGCATGATCTCACAACTTGCATTGAACAGAGTCCAGTCTACATTTTTGCTTAGATCAAGAAAAACATGGAGACAATGGAGCGCAAGAAGCTGGGGCCAGGAAGGTAGACTAGACAGCTAAATTTGTTACAGAGTTTAGTACACGTCTGGGTCTTTGAGATCCTGAAAGTCAAGGTGAATATAAGACATGCTGTTATGACTCCAGAAGTACCTGTCAATGCGTTGCAGGTGTATTGGCTTCTACGCACTCTAGTTCATCACTTGGCTCTGCATCCCTCCAATTTGTTGTTTTTTCTCTTTCTCGTTTTCCTTTAAGTTTCCACTTCTATTAGAGAGTTTCTGCCCTGGTGCTTGTTGTTATACTTGCGCTGTGTTTCCACATTCCCAAGTTCAGTTATGTTCACCTGATCAGTGTCTTTTCTCACCTTGGCATTCTAGAGTTTACCCTCAGTATTAAAGTTGATGAATGGACGTGAGATAGCAACTTGGAGTACGAGAAGCCTACCCTCCACCTTCTATTCCTCTTGTTTTATAAATCTCGCATATCCTGCATCCCACTTATGTTATAGCTGTATTCTGTCTTTAAATAACGCTGTACCCTTCAGTAAGCTGCCTTCCGGCGTGCTGCTCTGCTGAGATGGGCAGAGTTGACCAGACATAATGTGTTTTCCTTTTGCCCCATTTTTTCCTTAGTGCTTTGTGGTTCCCTATAGTATTCTTTGTCTCCGGAGTAGTTTTGGCAGGATTGGTAATCTCAGATGGCTCTCCGAGAATCTATCCTGAAGCTTGACAGGTTGCCAGCCCAAAAGGAGAAATATGGACCCATCCAAGAATCACCATCGAGTTATGGTCAAACCCATTAATAAGATTTAGGATGACTTTAAGACAGCTCGATAGAAACAACCCTTTTTGGTAATTCATATTCTCCACCTGCCCTGCAACCGCTCGTACAACAGGTCCAATGGTCACCACTTCCCCAGCTTCTGATAGAGCACCGGGAAATCGTAGTCTCACAAATTCCTTTATAAACCCACTACTTCTTTTAGCCGGCACAGAAAAAAGTTATATTGTTTTGTCTTCCAAAGGACACCATTCCATGCCCCCCTGGTTTGTAATCTAAACACTTGCCTCTCAAAAGAAACAAACTACCCAAGCAGCTTCTTAACGATGAGATGAAGCAAGGCAAACAGTAGTTAGTCTCTTCATCAGTCACTTTTAACATTTATTCTCAGAAATATTCCGGACTGATGAAGAAGTAGCAGCAATATTTTACCAGGGATTACAGGAAGACTTAAAAGATACCTTAATGTTAGTTGTCAATTAACCCACTTATTAATTATCTAAGCCTACCTGGAAACCTGCTTAGAAGTCTGTATTAACCTATTGATTTTCTTTAGCTTGTTTTGTGTAAAGTGAGCCCTTTCAACCACGCCCCAGCTACGCCTTCTCCTCTAGTTACATGAATTTTAAAGGAAAGGAAGAAGAGGTCCACACACCTGTACTGAAGAGTGCCATACCAAATGCCTTGTATTGGCAGGTCAAGTATCTGCTTTCTAAAGAGAGAGTAAAGGTGTTAGAATCACATCTTGGGATCAAGCCTGACATTCGCTTTTGAAAATATTTTCTAAAATTAGTAACTGGAGGGTTTACAATTACTTTATGCACTAGAACAAATACTCAATGGTTAGATAGGACCTGTATTTGTGAGACTCCGGCCTTAGGGATTTTGGTTGGGTTAACTCCGGAATGTTGATTTTAGAGACATGACAGGATATATTTAAGGTACTTACTTAGCAGCCTAAACAAATATTCCGATGAAGAAACGCCTGGCTTCCTAATTTTTGAAGCATTGAACATAATGACACTCAGTTGTAAAACATGTTATTGTACTAATTCAATTATGTTTATCTAAATATGCATTTGGACTCGGTTTATGATGCTGTCAGACATCTTTATTCCTATGTACAATGTAATTTCAATACATTTTTTAAATGCCACGAACGTTAAAAAAAAACTTTCAATATGACTTTGAGTGGCCCAGAATTAAGTTAAGCGTTGATGCCCTCAATGAATTTCTAAGGCCTCACATGTCACTTTGGCTCAAGCTGTGTTTAACTTGCTTTCTTTGATATGCACGTCTCACAAACTTACTAGTGGTGTGCCATGTGGGAAAGGCACTTATGCTGACCTACACATACCTTTGAGATAGATCTTAATTTGTCTAAAATAGGGGGACCTGAAGTTTTTTAGGAGCCTGCCGCTGGTGCTGTTAAATGTCAACTTTTTAGAATACCAACAGTAACTTGACGATTCATCAGGGCTTGTGTCAATATTTCATGACAATAAGGATACACATTGGTTTTTTAAGGAATGAAAATTAACTTGTTGTATTTTAATTTTATTTATTCTTATGTGTATTGTAAGTGTACAGTCAAACCTGCATTTTTCATATTGTCTAATACCTAGCAACATAGAATCTTGGTATCTTGGAAGCCTGTGTATTCAGTTATTAAGTGGAGGCTGACCAAGAGAGACACCTGTTGGATCTTAGGTTTTGTTCTTCTTATAAGAATAACACTTATTTCAATTTCATTCTGGATGTCCTGAACTTCTTTACATTGGATGCAACATAACTCTAATGAAAGTGACAAAGAAAGAAAATGTTAAGGGACATAAAGCAGAATATTTAAAAGCATAAATTGCAGCCAACAAATCATCCAACCATGATTACATTCATCCACATCCAAGCATTATATATAATGTGATCCATTCAGGTATATTTAGGAAAATTAATAAATTATTCAGTTGAGCAAGTGCATGAAGGAATCCAGTGAGAGTACCATTCAATTAAAAAAAGGACCAGTAGATGTTATGGCCAGAGTGTTTAAAGCGGACCCAGAGAGGTGGAAAACGGGGAGAATTAACAAAGAAGAAATTGATGCCATAATTTATAAGCTAATCATGTGATTCTTGAAAACACTATCCTCAGTGAGAGCAAATGTCAAAATATAGTAAAAACCTAAGATGTAGGGATCCCGGAATACGCCCCCTAGAGAGATGGTTGTTTATGGCGGAAAAGGATAAGGGGACAATTTCACTTACGTACAAGACACTAAACGATAATATGCCAGACACACTGTGTAGGCTATCTGAGAGATGGCAAAGAGATGTGAGAGAGATGGAGGATATAGATTGTGAGGCAGTATAAATGCACCGCAGAGAAGTTGCGATAACATCCAAACTAAGGCTGATACAGTTTAAGATACTACACATGGTCTATTACGACCAGCAAAGGCTGTGTGGTATGGGAGGGCGGCTTCCCCAGCGTATTTGTGGTGCAGTGGGGACAGTGGGACATTCCTACACAAGTTGTGGAGTTATCCGCTCAGTCAAACCTACTGGGCCATGATAAGGAGGGAACTCAGTGCGAATCTCAAAGTCACCTTCCCGCTTTATGCGCGATGTGTTCTCTGGGTAACCCCAGTGATGTTGATGTCCCAAGAGCCAAACTCATATTCAGAGGCCTGGACCTGGTAGTGGCAAAGTGGGACATGGCCAGGTATGGGAGGGGTGAAGGAGTCCCCAACCACACAAAAATGGGGGAGAGGGATGGAGATGCGCATGGCCGCAGGGAAAGTCACCTACAAAAGCAGGGAGTATTGCTGTAAGTTCCACAAGGGGTGGGACAGATGGCTAAATTATTAGTCAATGGGGTATCAGGGAGGGAGGCTAGACTTCCATTGACATTGGGACCTACCTAATGCCACACATCACAGTAGATTTTTTCAACATACTTGCAATCGTATTTCTGCTTTGTAGGATGCCGTATGCTTATATGCTATTATACTGACACTCTCGTTAGCTCCCTCTGAGTTCATAATGCTATGGGTGCATGTTGGCACCCGTTGTGAGACGTTTCACTCATAAAGAAAAACATAGTTTGAAACAAATATAAGATGTACCAGGGACTCCTGACCAGACATTATCAACTCGCCAAAACTTGGCCACTATATTTAGTATGATCACATTTTATTGAATGTATTCTTAATATTAACAAAGATATTTGAGAAACGTATGCAGTATTATTTCCGCATGAAACCTTTGGCTAAATCCAGAATTAACTACCCAGAAACCTCACGTCTAGTTACCATATAAAAATGAAAAGTTCTTTTGAGGGTAAGGATCACTCAGTTTAGATTCAAATTTTGCTCATATCATTGAGAATCCAACAATAGGACTTAATAGGCATATTTTGTTTCATTAACTAATTGCGAAAGAGGAAGTAATATGCGCAAGACCGTTCTAAAAGTAGCAGATCAAAGATTGGTTATTAACATAAATTAACATAAATTTGCTGTAGTCAGCAGTATTCGTGCAGCATGAATTGTTCAAATCTTGTATCCTCTACACAGACTGGGTGCTCAGATATAACAATTGGTCAACGTTTTATGTCCACATTATATGTTTCTAACATTTTGTAATTCATACTCATTGGGGATTATGCTGGTGTTTTCAACAGTCCCATGGTTAGATTCTAAATTGTGGATCCAATTTCTTCAGCATGAATTCTCCTTTTTTGCATGTCTATGGGGTCCACTAGCAGTACTGTAGACCATAACTCAGCTATACCAGCTTTTAATTGAATGTTACTTTTTGTCCTTGCTCATCTAATAATTCTTTCTTTTCCTAAATATACGTGAATTCAGCATATTGTACATAATGCTTGGATGGGGATAAATGTAATCCATTTTTAATGATGTGTTGTTTGCAATTTATGCTTATAAAATTTCTATTCTATATCAGTTTAAACCCTTTTTCTACGTCACTTTCCCTTTCCAATCCTATTATAACTTAAATGTATAAACTTATTTGGAGTTCATTTACGTTCCTTTTTTATAAAATATTGCATTCTTGTTGCCATGATAATATTGACACACGCCATGATGAAGTGGCAAGTTACTGTTAGTGTCAAGAAACACGTTTGTGCTTGAGTGAACAAGCTGAAATTGAGCAACAGTACAATAATATGAAAACATATATGTTTACAAAAAAGGCACTTGTCACCAGTTTTTCTTTCAGACTTCGATATCTGTCATCTTTTAAATCATTTTGCTAGAACTGGTAAGGAGCTCTATGAATTTTGAAATCTTGCAATTGACCTCATTACACTTCTCTTTCCATTGATGTTTTTGTGCTTATTGTTCAATATCAAGGCCGCATAGTCTTGATTCCACAGCATGCCTCTTTCTTTCACTACTCTACACATTATATCTGTCTAATTGACCTTACTGATCTTTTTCATCCCTGCTTTTTCTTTTCATGACTGTTTTCCTATCTTTATTTGCCTCCTTCTTTGTCCCTTTTCTGCCTTTCTATTTATTACTTGGGTGGTGATGAAAACTAGCGGTCTTATTTACAATCCCCTTGTGCTGCAGGTGCGTCATGTTTTTATGGGAAAAAGTGCAAGGGGCTTGTAAATGAGCCCCTGGGTCTCTAAACATGGGTGCCTGAATCCACTGTCAGCAACGACTAGAAATAGTAAGCGCTTCTTGTGGGGTCCTACGACCTGTCCAATTGTGTCTATGTGCTCTGCTATGCAGCATTGGTTACCCAATGTTCAGCCGTCCTGCACCAGCTATGATTGGCAAAGGAGCCAGTCAATGCTTGGGGAGCAGCAGATTAGCCCTCCTACTTTAGTTTTAGATGTTAAATTACAACAGGCTAAACTAGCAATGTGATCTAAAGCAATAACCTATTGTTAAGCATTGCATCTCTTATGCCGTGGCAAATTGGTAGAGCAATATTTTATCGTTGCTATTCAACTAGAGTGACCATATATTCAGAACGAAAGACCATGAGGGCCATAGACATAGAAGTTGGACTAAACATTGGCACTGGGTGCAGATCTGAAAAAATACAGTACACCACCTACCAACATGAGACTATACTGCCACATAAAATAACCATTGAAAAAGACTACAACATACAAGGACAATTTGTTCAATTTCTAAACTATAACCGTGGTCCAAGCAGTAAGCAAACATTGGTCATTGTATCTGATATGGCATGGCAAATTTGTGGAGCAATATTTCACTGGTACTATTCAACTAGGGTGAGCATGTTCAGAACCACAAACCAGAATGGCCACAGACATAGAAGCTGGACTAAACATTGTAACTAAACAGACCTGAAGGAACACAATACAGTACCCACCAACATAGGACCACATTACCACATACAACAACCTAAAAAAAGATTTTAAAACATAGCAAGGACAATGTGTTCTATTTCAAATCATTGTAACTAGCCAAGGAAAGAATGGAGATCTCAAGTTGTGTCACATCATACATGAGAAACTCATTCAGTCCTTTTTCTTTTGCATTCTGTGACTCGGAGTCATGTACCAGAGAGTAAATGAAAAAATAAAGAATGGATAAGCTTCAGTTTCAATCTGGAGGTATGGGCGGAGGGGTATGAAGTGGCAGAGAGGCGCAGAGGGACCAGTGAATTAATTATTTTCATTCTGCAATGAAAATTATAAAGCAACTATGTATGGCACTTTCACAAGCTGATATGTATATTTGTGCAAATTACATAAGAAGAAAATATAATTAAACAAGCATTGGAAATGCAATAGGGCTCGCATTAGGAAAGTTTGAGCTATTGGTATTATAAATGATTTTTTTTTATTTATGCGTTATTTTTTAAAATAGCTAAATTAATAGCTTTGTCATTTACAATGCCAATAGTTATAACTTTCGCAAATGTGACACCTATAGCATTTGTAATGCAACATGTTTTGTATTTACGTAAATTAGATGTATTGATATTACAAATAACAATGGCTTTTATTTTTTTTAAAAAATTAATACTTAAATAATGTATTTAATTTGTAATGGCAATAGCTTAAACTTTTGTAAATAACTTTTGTGAAGATTATGTTCAGTGTTTTTTATTGTGACGAAAATCCAAGAACAGAAGTGAAATATTAACATATTTTTGTGATTAGTAATAAAGCTTGAAACATTGAGAGAACAGATTTGAACCAGTGCTGCTGAGTGGTGCTGCTGAGTGGTGCTGCTGAGTGGTGCTGCTGTGGCGGTGCTGAGGCGGTGCGGTGGTGGTGCTGTGGTGGTGCTGTGGTGGTGCTGAGTGATGCTGTGGTCGTGCTGAGTGGTGCTGTGGTGGTGCTGTGGTGGTGCTGAGTGGTGATGTGGTGGTGCTGAGTGGTGCTGTGGTGGTGCTGAGTGATGTGGTGTTTCTGAGTGATAATGTGGTGGTGCTGAGTGATAATGTGGTGGTGCTGAGGGGGTGAGAGTGTGTGAGAGGGAGAGTGAGGGTGTGTGAGGGTGGGGGGTGTGAGGGTGAGTGAGGGTGAGAGGGTGAGTGAGGGTGAGAGGGTGTGTGAGGGTGAGCGGGTGTCTGAGGGTGAGCTGGTGTCTGAGGGTGAGCGGGTGTCTGAGGGTGAGCGGGTAAGTGAGGGTGAGCAGGTAAGTGATGGTGAGCGGGTAAGTGAGTGTGAGCGGGTAAGTGAGGGTGAGAGGGTGGGTGGGGGTGAGTGAGAGGGTGGGTGAGGGTCAGGGGTGCGAGGGTGGGTGAGGGGGTGTGCGAGGGTGCTGAGTGGTGCTGTGGTGGTTCTGAGTGGTGCTGAGTGATAATGTGGTGGTGCTGAGTGATAATGTGGTGGTGCTGAGTGATAATGTGGTGGTGCTGAGTGAGTGAGAGTGTGTGTGAGGGTGAGAGGGTGAGAGGGTAAGTGAGGGTGTGTGAGGGTGGGGGTGTGAGGGTAAGGGTGAGGGATGGTTTGGGAGGGTGAGGGGGTGTGTGAGGGTGTGTGGGAGTGTGTTAGGGGGTGTGGGGGTGTGAGGGTGAGGGTATGTGAGGATGAGGGGTGGTGAGGTTGAGGGGGTTTGAGGGTGAGGGGGTTTAAGGGTGAGGGTGTGTGAGAGTGGGGAGTGTGAGGGTGAGTGAGGGTGTGTGGGGGTGGTGAGGGTGAGTGAGGGTGTGTGAGGGTGAGGGGGTGAGAGGGTGTGTGAGGGTGAGGGGGTGAGATGGTGTGTGAGGGTGAGAGGGTGTGTGAGGGTGAGAGGGTGTGTGAGTGTGAGGGTGTGTGAGGGTGAGCGGGTGTGAGGGGGTAAGTGAGGGTGAGAGGGTGGGTGGGGGTAAGTGAGGGTTAGAGGGTGGGTGGGGGTAAGTGAGGGTGAGAGGGTGGGAGAGGGTCAGGGTGCGAGGGTGTGTGAGGGTGAGGGGGTGTGTGAGGGTGAGAGGGGGTGTGAGGGTGAGGGGGGTGTAAGGGTGAGGGGGGGTGTGAGGGTGAGTGAGGGTGTTTGAGGGTGAGTAAGGGTTGTGCACAGAGGAGACGAGTAGGGTGAAAAACGGAGCCATTGCTGGGACTTTTCTGGTAAAATACTTGATGAGAACCCAGGCCAGTATAATGCTGTCTTCTGCGTGCAAGTCTGTGAAGTCATGGTGTATTCGGCAGTGGTGCAAGTACGGTGAAAAACGGAGCCATTGCTGGGACTTTTCTGCTCGTAACTCCCAAAAAAAAACCTCTCGGCATTGATGTGGTGGGGGACGGGGGAGGGGCTGGGGAGCTGCAGCCTTTGAAGACTGATGCCTAGCGCTAGGCAGACAAATGGTGGTGCGCGACAAAGAGCAAAAAACGAATGTGCTGCTCTCACCGTTAGAATGCAAAAAGTGAGCGCGCCTAAAGCTCACAGAGAAGAAGAAAATGCCAGTGATCTGAAAAATCTAAACAGGCTATTCCAGAGTTGAAGCATTTATGGAATGCAAATTAGAACTGCTCACTGAACTTCGTGACCACGAAATAGCCAAGTCATCACAATTCCATTTTGCCGTTTTTGTGATGCAACGAACCACACACAATGCAATTACAGCCAATTGCGTGAATTTGATTCGCACATCACAGCTTCCATTTTACTGCTCTCATATTGGCACAGCCACGACAAAACACAAACAGGAGTACATAAAGTCGAGCATGGCTATATTCTATATGAAACCACAAGTCACTGGCGTCTTAATCACACTTTATAATGTTGGAGCCCTCTGCATTTCATTCATTCGGCTCTTGGGTAGTCTCATGTTAGCAGTACAGTAAATGTTGTTATGCACCCGTTTTGTGTGTCGAGTGAGAGATATGAAAGGCTGAACATGCTATGCCAGGATTTGAACTTCTGAATTGCAGGTTACATATAGCCTACATAACAGGTAATGAACTCATGGTGCTGTCTTCACGCTGCCCCGGTTTCAATCTCGGGGCACTTTCCATTTCTGTTCACAAGCTCTAGCATGAAGCATAGTCATCTGTGGCTTAGAACTGCAGGTGTATTAGCACTGCAACTCAGAAATGTCCTCTCCTAAACTCGACAGACACAATCAAACAAAGCGTTAGAACTATGACCTCTCGGGTGTGCAGCGATGGCCCTGAATAAGGCAAGTTACCTAGAACAGCCACCGGTTATTTGCAGTCACTGTTTGCTCATCTGGGTCACGGTGTAATGGAAAGCAAACATGAATTTGTATACTGGAATCTGTCACCACATGCGGCTTCCAAATCCTCGGACCAGGATCACAGCCAGGAAGTGCTCATTACTCGTGCAAATATTCATTATTCAACGTTAGTGCTTTCTCCCAGAGGCATCAAGACGCGGTGGAAGGACCAGAGAATTGCTTATCAACTGTTTCCAGCCACGACACCATTGAGTTTAAAACTGACAAAAGATAAAACTGAAAGAGAACGCAAAGAACAACCAAAAAGTCAACAAGCATTGGCGCAGCGCGGCAGAAAGGAGAGACACGGCCTGGCGGCCGTGAAACTGAAATCACGGCCGGCCGGCCGTGAAAAAGCCTTTGATGCAGCAGGGGGCAATTAGGGGAGGAGAATGGCTGGGCTGAGGCAGAGCGCAAAGCCTTTGATGCAGCAGGGGGCAGAGCGGGAAGAGCTGCTGGCGGCACCAAGCTGACGATTTGATGCTGTGCACGCGCATTTTAACTCATTGCGCTTGCGCAATGAGTTAAAAAGCACATGCACTGAATGGAATCGCCAGTGGTTAAACTCTGGATAAGCCACTATAGAGCTTCGCCAGCTATGCGCAAGCGCATCAGCAGGCGAGCCCTAAAAAGGGCTGTTAGCCAATGTTGTCCATGACTTCCCCTTGATTCACGTAAACCTGTGCAGTTGACCAATGAGAACAGCTGAGAAAGAAAAGATTATTTGTGAGCATGCAAAGCATAGAATATAAACTAAGAGGCCTCTAAGAGTGAAGGTCTTACAACCTTGGGGTACATGTTACATCACACATAACGTAAGCTTCAATCTTGTCTATTTGGTGGCACTTGGAACTCTTAATTGGAAAATAATCAAATGGATATCTGCTGTTTTAAGTGGAGGGTCAATCTGTGTTCTTATTGATAATAATAATGTCTAATCATACATTTTCAAGGCTCTTTATGACATTTCTGGGGCTGGCCCTTCGAATATTGTAAAATACGATAACTCAGTAAGAATAGAAATTGAACATTAAACACAGAAAATAAAGCCTATTGTGATACTGCCTATCAAGTCTGATTATCAGCTTATTGAAGTGCAACACAACTTTGGTAGAGTTTGGCAGCCATTTCATAGCACAAATAAATTGGTTAACTCAGCAGTAAATCTACCATGATTCATCATCTGATCTACGGATGTAGGTACATGTTGTGAACAAGCCAACCAGCATCATTTCAAATGACAGTGATTCATGCAACAAACGTTTTGACAAGCATTGACTTCTCTTCCAATAATGGGTATATATATTTTTAGGTCTGACCTTTGAGACAGATTTTGCAGTTTCAACAGGTTATTGATTTTCCAAAACAATCATACATAACATACATACATAGAGGGGCTTGTCATTAACAGGTTTCATCAATTGGTCTATTAAATCGTCATCCATATTTTGCTTCTGCAAAACGCAGCATAAATCATCCCTTTACTGATTGGCTCCCTTCACTTTGAGTGCCTGCACAAAATCTTGGCACTTTCTGTGCATCCACCTTGTTCCGTTCTCTTTAATGATAAATGGTGTCCCAAGTGTGCATTTTCATTTCAGTTATTTTTTGTCTTAATTTTATAGAGAAGAAATTAATTTTGCCTCCACCTCCGGTCCCCAGTTAAATGGTAGTTTCTTTTATGTCTACTTTTCAAAGGTTTAACCCCTCCCATGCTCATGACGAGGTCAGCTCGTCATGGGCCACGGTGGCCGTGTGCTCATGACGAGCTGAGCTCGTCATAACGGCCGCAACGTTCACATGTGGGGCTAATTCCTCCGCTGTGCTAAGGAAACGGGTGTGGCCGTGACGAGCTCAGCTCGTCATGAGCACAGCGCCAACGTGCTGCGTGACAAGCTGAGCTTGTCATGAGCACCGGTGCACTGTGCGCGCCCCTGCCCCCCAGCACAGTGGGGGAATCATCCCTGCAGGCAAGGGGTTAAAATGTTTATGTGACTTTGTAACATTGTAGGTACCTGTGATTTGAGTGTTCGGTTAGCTGATAATTCATTCTTCTCTCCTACGGAAATAATAATAAAATGTATTCCAAAGCTGAAAGGCCTTCATGTATTTATAAAACAGTCAAATGCAGTGGCGGACAGCAAGTACAGCTTAGAAGTGGTGGGGAAGCCCCAACACACACATCCACGCCATCTTACACCCATGCATTCACATGCAGACACACACACACACCCATTCACAACACTCACTCACAAATACACATACATTCATCCGTACACATATGAACCAGTCAATCAAAACACAACACTAACCTGCTGCAGCTCTCGGGGAGAGAAGCCTTGGAGGTGCCAGGAGGGTTAGGACTGTTGCCTCCCCTCTTTGGCTGATAGGGAACGCAGCAGTCCATAACTCATCACAGAGTAGGAGGAGGTCAGAGACTCCAGATCCCACCCACTCTGTGATGAGATGTTTGTGATAGACATTGGTCTTGGGCACTTTAGGGCTTAAAACTGAAGTGCCCAGATATGAGGCTATCACTGCCGCTCCCACACGTCACAAAGGGGAGGGCCTCGAGGACTTTTGCAAAACTGAGGCTCAGCACAGTTCAGCTCAGGCAGCCAGTAGCTGGTGCATTTAGCGTCTGTCTAGCTCATGGCTGCCTGACCTGAAAATAAAGAGTGCCTGTCTGGCTGACCCTTGCTCAGCCTGACAGACACTGTTTATGTCAAAAAAGGTGCAGATGCGTGGCCCTTCTGCCCTAATAGACTGGCCACTGCTGGTAAAATGATCAGTGAATATTTACATTTAAAAGTTTTACTGCTCGTATTTGCCTGATACGTTTTGGTGTCATGTTTTTTGTTTTCTTTTGGTGGCATATACTTGTATTAAAAAATAAAATAATGACCATCCCATCAGTCTGTCAAGGCGAGAGCTATTGACTTTGCAAATACATGTTTGTTAAAGTTACAACATGTGGCACATCTCTTCTAATAAATGTGCCTTATCTAGACAATGTAAGGATAATATCCTCTGTGCGGGAAGATGGCAACTTTACATCTCTTCTGTTGCTCAATACCGTGTGCTTAGATCTTTCAGTGAATCATTTCTTTCCGAAAAGGAAACTTCGCTCTTGCCCTGCTGACTCTGCCCACCCACCCTCTCAGTAATCCCTGCAAGATAATCCTCTAATTGGTTATGACTGTTCTTTTTTGTAACCTAATGCTAAAGAAAAATATTCGTGTTCTGCTAGCTTCTCTCGTCTTTGTCACCACAATGAGAGATACCATTCTCCTTCACCCAGGGGGCAGGTATGTTATTTCCTGTTTATTCTGTTGAGCTAAACCATCCTCCTAGACAGCAGGTAATGTGGAGATAACAGAGATCTACTGATATGATCAAACACCACTTATGCCAACAGCATCCCAAAAAGGTTTCAACTTCAGCCAGTTTTAAAACTCATAGTATGTTCCCTGCAGCACAGTGCAATATTTGTGCCTTCAGTTACACTTAAAAAGTGATTAAGTCCAATAACTAAAATGCAATTTATTTACTTTAGCGGTTAAAATGTACAATGATTGATATAAAATACGAAGCTGAAATGACACGCTTTTAAAATGTGCAAACTACACTAGGCAGTCATAGCTTTTGTATAGGCCATAGAAATGCAAGGAAGGGAGTTTCCTTTAACTAGAAGTGTACCTAATGTTGCTGAAATGTGCGCAACGTAATTCAGAAAGCTTGACCTTAAAGTGCCATACTTAGAAAAGTTCATTGTGAATACAGAATGTTCCGGTTTAGCAAAGGTATTACTTTTCAAAAGAAACATTTTATATGCAAATGTCTAAACTTCCTATTTTCTCGCTCCACATAATGCTTGAATAGAACAGTTGTTCATTTTAAACAATAATTCATGTTCATGTTAAATAAAATGCATTACCTAACACCGACTTTACAACATGGTCAGCGACTGGCTGCCGCCCCCCCCCCCCATCTGACCACACCAACCCCCAGACACATGAACATGAGACCTGGATATCTTTGGAAGGGGGGAGGTCGCAAGACCCCCCGGCCGTATTTATTAAGATATGAAATTAAAAGATTTTTTAATTGCATGGTCAACAATATATACAAAAATCAGCAGGACATTAGATACAATATTATCAACAAGTTTGAGAGACTAACCTTAACAGAAACTCTAATACAGATTGTTTCCTAACCGAATCTAACATCCTCATCTTGATTTTTGTATACTACATTTCTGGCCATATGGCAAGGTCGCTAACCGGAGCGCCCGGGAGACCCTCTTGTTCCCCGGTCGCTCCTCCACAGCGTGTTGTGCCCTGCACTGATGCTTCTGTTCATCCTTAATTTATTTTGATGCTTTATTTTTACAGATTGCTACTGCAACTTTATGATCATTTGCTTGTAGTACTGAAACTCGGCTGAGTTTCATTAACTAAACTTTATGGGAAGTTCAGCAGCTTCAATTTGGAATTTGGGCGTTATGCTCTTTAGATATCACTCCTTTCTTTTCAACTTGAAATCTTCATGAGTTCTACTAACTCTGAAATTCCAGTCCTGTTCTTTAGTATAGTGTTTTATTCATTTATGGAACACATTTAATGCATTATTTGACTATTTGTTCTTTCCATAACTTTTTGGGAGATTTCTGTAAACCTACTAAGGATTTATTGACTACTTTGAATAAAAAGAATAAAAAGAAACTTACTCGCCTCTTAATGAGAATAAAGCTCTTAAAACGTAGCCAAATTCCCTTAATTGACTGAACTTTGAAATGTATTTGAAAATTAGCTTGTGATGCCGAAATAGCTCTTTGAATTAAAATAAAGTGGCAAAGATCCATCGGCTGAGGTGAGAAGAAACCAGCTCATGAATGGAGCTTGACCCTGTAAGTGATGGTAATTGAAAGGTTGAACCATATTATTTAATTTTGGCCCCAGCACGTGCTATCAGTCTTCAGGTAGCAGAGTTATGGTTACACCTTGATCAAAGAGCTGTAAATAATTACTCAAGTTAGAATATAATGCCTGAATCTGGAAATCCAAAGTCCAGATTTTGAGGAGCTAATAAGGTGCGAGTACGAAGGCGGTTGCGGTTTTGGAGGTGTAAGTGTTAGTAGGGTGATGCAACATCTAATATAATTGTGTTTACTGTTATATTATTGAGATGAGATTATTGAGATGAGACTTCAGTGATTGATGAATCGAGATGTTTATTGTTTCAATGTAAACAGATTCAAGAGTTTCAGAATTGACGTAGTCTTATACCCAGGGATAAATATTGAATTGAATGTAGAAGACACTTGATAGACATTGAGACAACAGTGGAAGACACTTGAGTATGCAATCATCCAATGGTATTTCTTGGTTGCAGGTTTTGCAGTGTAGAGTGTGAGGTACCATAACCTACACATTTGAGCTATGAACACTAATAATCTCTTGTGGTTGTTTAATATTGATTGATGTTAGGAGAACCTGATTGATTAGGTTGATTTCACAGTGGTCGAGATTTCACTTGTGAATGCGGAATTCTTTTTGTGTGGATGAATTACTATTGTTTTGCTTTAGACAAGCAAACAAGAATGGATATATGTTTTGTTAATTGTCATTTGAAAGGTTTCGTTTGTTTGTGTAAGTAGAGAAATTGTAAAGGAGGGTGAGCTGCTGCGAGAAATTAAATGATACATTACAGTGTTTCGTGCAGAGATTGGTTGGTTGGGTTGCATGCAGGCTATGATTGGTTGGTGACGTCAGTGTGTCGTGGCTGTGATAGATTAGTGTTTGGGATTTATTAACAGGATTTCACTAAAATAACAACTGGAACAGGATTGGCATAAAGGAAATCTAACATTTACAGAACAGAATCAAAATTATGTATTGAAATTGTTTATTTTGCAATTTTGCCAGCATCATGAAATGTTTAAAAGAATTCATAAGATTTGTGATGGGAACTGTTATAATTCCGGTATGGGGGTGAAGAGGAACCTCCTGAGGGTACCCATGTACAATATACGACAACTGAATTGGGAGTACATACATGTTTATGACTTTGTTGATGGTGTAAGATCACTAAGAAGGTGCATTAAGATGATCAAAATACGAACATTTGAGACTAGAATTATTGAGAGATTGAAAGAAAAATTGTATGAAATGAAATCGCCCCATAGACGTAAACAATATGAAGCCTTAACTATGTGGGAAAAGGTTGCCCAAAGGCAAAAAAGTGGAAAATATAAGAAAAGAACAAACAATAGCAATGCGTAACTATGCAGATATTTGATTGGATGAAGACAGCAGAGATGGATGAAAGCCATAGTTGAATGCACTAGATTGTATCCAGCTATTTCTACTGAATAAAATGGAGAAACGGAAGAAATAAAGACCTAGAGGAAAGATAAAGAGGAAAAAGAAAAAGGAAATGAGGCAGGTAGTTATTCAGTGGATGATATTTTTTAAGAGATGTTGGCTGCCGGACCTCCTCTTTCTGCAACACCAACTGATAGCACTGCGAGTGGTGTCACAATGACCAGTACAATAGTCACTACCTCTGTAAAAACTAGAGTGGTACAAATTGAAAGACCCCTTCAAATACTTCAGATTGCCCCACCACAAGTTGCCCATCTAAAGACTGTTCCTTCACCTGTGGCAAATACACCTGTTATGGATGGTCTGGAGCAAGAGCTGCAACCAGTAATTGAGCATACAGCGCCCAGACCAATTTCAAATGCCCCAGTAAACGTTAACTTGACTTCAGAGCTCAAGGAGCTGTAGAAGGTTTACCTACAACAAGATTTATTCTGACCTCTCAGAATTCACATATTGTTGTATGGAGACCACCTCAGACATTTCAAGCATTAAGAGACAGGGAAGGGCTTGTTTTCATACCATCAGTATCCCCGGGGAAACAAATTGGTTTGAAGGTGGCACTTTCCCACCATGACTTAGTAGGAGAAAATAATTAACAACATGAGGAAGTTGCTTCAGCTTATCTACTGAGAGAAATAGTGGGAAGAGGGTCCATGTACATTGGAGTAGAGGAGAACTTGCAGCTTTTAGGACCAATTTTTTGATATTGTGGTACCAAGTTATTTGTGGCATGTACTAATCACCAACTCTTATAGTTATGGAGAAATATCAAGCAGTGATTACTTTCCCGAAAGGCAGAGTGCTTCCAAAAGATCTTGATTGATTGAAAATTAATCAAACAACACAAGAAGCAAAAGAATCAGTTCATGAGTATTATGAGTGGTTTCTGCCAATGTTCCAGCTGCACAGTGGATGAGACTACCCTGATGAGAAAGACCTGGGGATTTTTGTGCTTCAGTTTGTTTTGGGACTGAGACCAGAGATCAGTTCACATATAACCCAAAGAGTAATCTGCTGGCAGATTAACTCACTTGACGAAATCCTGAGGGATATGAAATACTGCTGTGATGAACAAGAGATGAAGCAGAAAAGATTAAAGAGAAATAAATGTTAGCTCAAACAAAGCTTGCTCAGACAGGGTTTCAGAATCCTGTGTTTGATCTTTTGCAGGAAATCAAGGAGGCATGCAAGGTGTTGTTGTTCTACAAGCAGGTTTTCAGAGCAATCCTGGAGGAAGATTTTTTGTTTCATAAGGTAGACCTGACAAGGACTCCGCAGGCACACGCCGGGAGCACGTACAGACCGGAAATACTTTTAAAAATTGTTGTGATTAACTCTGTGTTTTTAAAATCTAAAACCTACCTAAACAGCTGAGAGCGTTCCTTAGCACACGCCGGCTGCAATGATTCCCTGACGCCATTCTGGCGAGAACTCTGGCCACGCCCACCTTACAGGCCACGCCCCCTTGGCAGACTATTTAAGCGCCAAACCGAGCGCTGACAGCAGACCTGACAAGGACTCCGCAGGCACACGCCGGGAGCACGTACAGACCGGAAATACTTTTAAAAATTGTTGTGATTAACTCTGTGTTTTTAAAATCTAAAACCTACCTAAACAGCTGAGAGCGTTCCTTAGCACACGCCGGCTGCAACGATTCCCTGACGCCATTCTGGCGAGAATTCTGGCCACGTTCACCTTACAGGCCACGCCCCCTTGGCAGACTATTTAAGCGCCAAACCGAGCGCTGACAGCAGACCTGACATGTACTCCGCAGGCACACGCCGGGAGCACGTACAGACCGGAAATACTTTTAAAAATTGTTGTGATTAACTCTGTGTTTTTAAAATCTAAAACCTACCTAAACAGCTGAGAGCGTTCCTTAGCACACGCCGGCTGCAACGATTCCCTGACGCCATTCTGGCGAGAATTCTGGCCACGCCCACCTTACAGGCCACGCCCCCTTGGCAGACTATTTAAGCGCCAAACCGAGCGCTGACAGCAGACCTGACAAGGACTCCGCAGGCACACGCCGGGAGCACGTACAGACCGGAAATACTTTTAAAAATTGTTGTGATTAACTCTGTGTTTTTAAAATCTAAAACCTACCTAAACAGCTGAGAGCGTTCCTTAGCACACGCCGGCTGCAACGATTCCCTGACGCCATTCTGGCGAGAATTCTGGCCACGCCCACCTTACAGGCCACGCCCCCTTGGCAGACTATTTAAGCGCCAAACCGAGCGCTGACAGCAGACCTGACAAGGACTCCGCAGGCACCCGCCGGGAGCACGTACAGACCGGAAATACTTTTAAAAATTGTTGTGATTAACTCTGTGTTTTTAAAATCTAAAACCTACCTAAACAGCTGAGAGCGTTCCTTAGCACACGCCGGCTGCAACGATTCCCTGACGCCATTCTGGCGAGAATTCTGGCCACGCCCACCTTACAGGCCACGCCCCCTTGGCAGACTATTTAAGCGCCAAACCGAGCGCTGACAGCAGACCTGACAAGGACTCCGCAGGCACACGCCGGGAGCACGTACAGACCGGAAATACTTTTAAAAATTGTTGTGATTAACTCTGTGTTTTTAAAATCTAAAACCTACCTAAACAGCTGAGAGCGTTCCTTAGCACACGCCGGCTGCAACGATTCCCTGACGCCATTCTGGCGAGAATTCTGGCCACGCCCACCTTACAGGCCACGCCCCCTTGGCAGACTATTTAAGCGCCAAACCGAGCGCTGACAGCAGACCTGACAAGGACTCCGCAGGCACACGCCGGGAGCACGTACAGACCGGAAATACTTTTAAAAATTGTTGTGATTAACTCTGTGTTTTTAAAATCTAAAACCTACCTAAACAGCTGAGAGCGTTCCTTAGCACACGCCGGCTGCAACGATTCCCTGATGCCATTCTGGCGAGAATTCTGGCCACGCCCACCTTACAGGCCACACCCCCCAATTGCCTATATCATGTGTTGCAAGAGGAAGCGCAGCGGACGAGCGCAGCGGGAGCGCCGTTTGCGCGCCGAAGGCGCGCCTAAGGCAAGCCCGTCTGCGCCCGTCCGCGACCGACCGGGACCAGGGGCCCTAACCCCTACATCTCCCACGCGCCACAGACAGTGTTACACAAGTAGGAGACTGAGAGACCTGTGCCCCGTTATACCTACCCTCTGCCATCATACTATGGAGCCATTGGACCTAGGTCCATGCCCTCACTGTTCATTTAAAGGAAGCTGCTTAGAGCCAGCTGTCCTTAACCCTGAAGCGACTCTTGTTAAGGGGGGTCTCCTAAACTGCAGATCCATCAGCAAACACACTCTTCAGCTATGGGATCTCATATCGGATGAGGACTTGCAGATACTGTTCTTAACGGAGACCTGGCTGGGAGAACACTCTGATCCAGACATAGTGGACACCATCCCACCAGGCTACACCCTCCACAGACTTGACAGGATAAAAGGTAGGGGAGGCGGTATTGCCATTATCGTCAAACACCCGTTCGAGTGTGTCTTAAAGCCAGTAAAAATTGATGACAGCGAAGCAGGCGAATTCAGCATCAAAATGACTCAACATGAGAACATCTCGGGTATCCTAATATATAGACCCCCTGGGTCCCTGGGCAACTTCCGCAGTAGCCTACTAGAGGGGGTTGCTCAAACCGCAATTAAACACAAAAAAGTTTTGGTGTTGGGTGACTTAAGCCTACACCTAGAGGATCCCGGACAGAAAGAGGCAGAGGAAGTTCGTCTGGTCCTACAAGAACTACAGCTCAATCTGCTAAGTGTAGCAGCTACACATCAGAGGGGTCACTGTTTGGACCCTATCTTTGCGAGCTGGGATATGATTAAAGTACTCACCCCTAGTCAGCTCCCATGGACTGACCACTTCCTGGTCCCATTTCAATGCTTTTACCATACTGCCAAGACCATTGATAATGGGAAAGGAAACACTATGAAACGCAAATGGAGACAATACTCCAAAGAAAGCTTTATAGACGCCATCCAGAAAGCACAATCCCTACGGTCCACGGATAGTGATCAGGCGAACAAGGATTTTAATCTACTTGTAACTGCTACCTTAGATGAGCTAGCTCCCATGTGCAAGGGTAAAACTAGAGAGGGCAGACAACGCACTGCCCCTTGGTTCACTACAGAACTACAGCAAATAAAATCGAACTGTAAAAAGCTTGAAAGGACCTGGAGAAGGAACCCGAGTGTACTAGCAAAAAACAGTTATAGCTCAGCTCACCGGAGCTATCAGTACGCGGTGCGTAGAGCAAAAGCCAAATACTTCCAGACGCGTATTGAGGATGCCGAGTGCTCCTCGCGAGAACTGTTCAGAATTTATAAAGAAATATCTCTAGTCTCTAGTTCTAATACCCCTACTAAGACCTCCATGGAGGGATGCAATAAAATCGCTGACTTTTTTTCTAATAAAGTCAAGAAGATCTACGCCGCCTTTTCTCAACAACCAGAAAAGGGTATAGACTTTATAGCAGACAGCTCACTGACAGCCCCTGATTCCTTACTTCGAAATTTCGATGTCCCCGCAGCTGACAAACTAATAAAGATATGTCGAAGTGTGAAGTCTGGGTCCCCTAATGATCCGGCCCCGGCCTGGGTACTCTCAGAGGGCCTTACAGCCCTGGAACCTCACATTAGACACGTCCTACAAACCTCCTTTTCAACTCAACGGGTCCCGATGGAGTGGAAGAAGGCCATAGTACTGCCAATAAGGAAAAAACCGACGGTAAGTTTGGAGGTATTGAAAACCTCAGACCTATTTCCTTATTGCCGTACGTGGCGAAGGTGGCTGAGAAGGTGGCTAACGCTCAGCTCACAGAGCACCTGGAAAAATGGAATTTACTCCATCCCTCACAATCATGATTCAGGGCGGGCTACTCCACGGAGACGGCCCTCCTAAGAGCTACTGAGACTTTAAGAGCAGGGGCAGATGCAGGTCATACTATGGCCTTGATTATGCTCGACCTAAGTGCGGCCTTTGACACCGTAGCACATTCCATCCTGCTACGGTGTCTGCATGAAGCCGGGGTCGCTGGTCCTGCGCTGTGCTGGCTGCAATCGTTTCTGACGGAAAGATGTTTCCAGGTACAGCAAGGGACTTGCCGCTCAGTGGAGATGTCACTAGACCAGGGAGTGCCTCAGGGCTCTGCCCTGAGCCCCACTCTTTTTAACCTATACATGGCCTCCCTAGCGAAAGTTGTACACTCTTATGGGGTGGAATTGGTGTCGTACGCTGACGACACCCAGTTGCTCATCTCCCTATCGCAGAACACCTCCAACACCCCAAACAACTTTAAATCCTGTATGCAGGCACTAGCAGAATGGATGGATGCCCATTGTTTAAAACTAAATGGCTCTAAAACAGAGGTGCTGGTGGTAGGGGGAAAAAGCGAAAACTGGTCGGCTGAGTGGTGGCCTTCATGTCTGGGCCCTACCCCAATACCATGTCAGGAGGCTAAGAATTTAGGAATCTGGATGAATCCTGCTCTCTCATATGATGGCCACATCAGGCGTCTTGTGGGCAAATGTTTCGGAGTACTAAAGACTCTAAACAAAACTTTAGACCTCCTCCCTCTATCGGCCAGAAGGACACTAACGCAGGCACTGGTGACCTCGCGATTAGATTATGGCAACATCCTGTTCCTTGGGGCTACCGAGGGCAGCATAGGTCGCCTACAAGTCATACAGAACTCTGCCGCCAGACTGGTGCTAAGAAGACCCAGGAGAGCCAACTCGAAAATGGCGCTGGACGCGCTTCATTGGCTACCTGTGAAGAAGCGTGTGCGGTATAAGTGCCTCCTCTTCTGTCACCGTATCGTCTGGGACAGGTCACCGACTTACCTAAAGGATCTAGTCAGCAGATATGAACCAACCAGATCCCTCCGTTCGGAGGGTGCCGGACTGCTGACTGTCCCTAGGATTAAGAAGGCCAGAATGGGTGGACGCTCCTTTGCACTCCAAGCAGCTCAACAGTGGAACAAACTTCCCTCTGCTCTGAGACTGGAGAGCAGTGAAACGCGGTTTAGGGCCCTGCTTAAAACTCATCTATACGCTTCATAAATCCTGGTAGTTTGTCTGCTGATCCATGGACAGCGTCAGCGCGGGGACACGCCGCGATGGCGTTACTGAGCGCTCTACAAACTATATATTATTTAGAGGCAAATGTATTCCAATTGATCCAGGTTCAGAAATGGATGTGGCAATGCTGAAAAAAATGACCCCTTGTCACATTTGTAACAGGGTCAGGAATTGGAAGAGGGAGTGTAGGTTTAATCTTGATAATGCTAATGAAAATGTATAGATGCAGAGAGGAATGCAAATGCAGAACATGCCAGTACAACAGATGCAAATGCTTATGCAAAAACAAATTCTGTAAATACAGGTCCTACAAGCCCAAATGATCCAGAAAAATATGGGAAATCCCAGATTTAATTTAAAAAAGATGCTGAAAGCAAATTTAAACTCTTTGTAGAACCAAAATACATTTTGCCATTTCATGTTTTTGTTAATGATAGTTCAGGTTCCTACATTTCTCAATGATGGTGCCTGAGGTGGGGAGGAAGATTTTGTGCTTGGCACAATCTTAGAGGTAGACCAAAGTGGCCAATTGTAGAAGATGATGTGAATGGCCACCCCATTTCATTTCTTATAGATACTGCTGCTACCAGATCAACTGTTAGAACTGAGGAGGTCCCAGGCCGACCCCTCTTGGGAAAGAAGATCTAAGTTGTAAGAGTGTCAAAGAAACAGTTTCCCAATCCACTTTCAGAGATGGCCCAAGTAGTAAAAATAGGCTAATTTGAATAATATCACCAAATTTGCTGTTAGTGGCACAACCCCAGTAAATCTGATAGTGAGAGATATGTGCAAGTTAAACTGCACAGTCTATTGCATACCGGATGGTGTAGCGTTTCAGATGCATAATAAAGATTTAGAGGTTAAAATGGTTCATTAATGACAATTGAAGAACTACCCGCTGACTTGAAAGACACTGTGAACCCAGAAGTATGCAATCTTACATTGAAAGACATTGGACTGATTAAATCAGTAGAACTCGTCCAAATTAACTTAAAGCAAATGCGGTATACCGAAGAACATCACCGTACTATCTGACTCCAGAATCAATTGCAGGAATAAGGCCTGTAAAAGAAGACCTAATACAGAAAGGGATTTGGAGGAAATTGATTAGGAGTCCATATAACTCTCCCATCATGGGTTTGCAGAAACCCAATGGAATGTATAAGATCGTTCAGGATCTGGGAAAGATTAACAAAATAGTTTCAGGTTTGGGGAATTCCTATCTCCCGACGCAAGAGACATTTAGATTTCTTACAAGGACAAGAGTTTTAATTTCTATTTTGTCCAAAGGACAAGTAGACAGTCTTACGGTAATCCGATACACAGCTGTTCAACCCTGTTGGTCACAGCCAATTAATGAGTAGCTCTGAGGAGTTTATTGGCAGTGAAAGGGTCAATGCAAAAGCTGGGGCCTTCACTTTAATTTCCCCAGGTCAGGAGAACAACGTGATGGAGCTGAGCTAAAAGTAGCAGCTCTGCATAAACATCCACAGAACTGTCAAGTAAGAGCCTTTTTGCTTTATCCCCGAGGCTCTTGTATGGCTTCCAGGCCCTCCCCTGGTCCCTTCATTTTCTTCAAGCACAAGCTGAATATGGAGCTTCTGCAGCCCCAGAACACTTGCAGCACTGGAATGTAAGAGGCTGACTTATCGGCCTCTTTGCCCCTGCTCTGACCTGAACCTTGTGACCCCTGCCTTTTACTCTGTGCTTCACCTTTGGCCCTCAATCGGCCCCAAGATCCCTTCTCAACCTCCCCGCCGGGGCCTACGGTAAACTGCCATGCTTTGCCTTGTCATGCAGCTCCTGCACAACCCTCCTTTGCACTTTTCCTTTACTGTACCCCTTATGTTTCACCCAGTGCCTGTACTTGCTAACCCCATCCCATCCCCCTCTGCTCCCCCCTCTGACAGATCTGACCCGCTCCCCTTGGCCTCTCATATCTTACTTTTAGTTTCCCCATGGGGATTTTATGCAAGCCTCAGGCCCATCCTCATTTCTGTCCTTGCACTGGGCCTCTCGTCTCACTTTGTGCATGCACGCCTCTGTAGCAGCTTCAGCAGCTGTGGAGCTCTTGATGGGCCTATTCTTTCTGCAGGTCCAGACAAAGGTTCATAATTGACGTTAAAGGGTGGCTGGATATATACAAGGATGAATTAGTGAAAGGGTGGATGTAAGGATGGATCAATGAAAGAATGGATGGATGAGTGGAAGGGTGAACAAATGGATGGGGTGAAAGTGTATGGATGAGTGAAAAGATGGATGGTTAAATGAAAGGGTGGATTGATGGATGAGAGAAAGAGTGGATGGAGGGATGGTGGAGTGGGTGGATGGATGGGTGTGAGGGTGGGTGGATGGATAGTTGGAAGAATGGATAGATTGATGGGTGGAAGGATGGATAGATTGATGGGTAGATAGTTGAGTGAAATGATGGATGGAGGGATGAGTGAAAGGGTGGATATGAGTTAAAAGGAAGATGGATGGGGTGAAAGATGGAAGAGCAAAAGGATGGATGGATGGATGGAGGAATGAGTGAAAGGGTGGAGGGATATGAGAGAAAAGGAGGATGGAAGAGAAAAAGGATAGATGGATGGAGGTATAAGTGAAAGGGTGGATGGATATGAGTGAAAGGGTCAATGGAGGGGGTGAAAGTGGATGATGGATGAATGAAAGGATGGATGGATGAGTGAAAGGAAGGAAGGAGGGGTGAATGAATTTGAATTACAGATTTGGAGCTGGAAGGATAGGTTCGGCCAGGGGTGTTGTGAACCCCTCAATTTAGCAGCTACAGTGGAGCTCTTGATGGTCCTCTTCTGTCTGCAGCTTGGTCGACAAAGGCCCATAATTAACGGGTACGGGTGAGTGAATGAAAGGATGGATAGATGAGTGAGTGTAAGTGTGGTTTGCTAGATGGATGAATGAGTGAAAGGATGGATGAGTGAAGGAATGTTGGGTGGACGAAGGATGTGTTGAAAAGGGTGAAAAGACAGGTTACAGGGTGGATGGATTAGTAAGCGAAAGGATGGATGAGTGAAAGGGTAAATTGATGGATGAGCGGAAGGATGGATGAGTGAAAGATAAAATTGATGGATGAGCTGAAGAATGGGTGAGCAAAAGGATGGACAGATGGCTGAGATGGATGGATGGATGGATATGTTTGGATATGGATGGGTAGGTCTGGATATGGATGGGAGGATGGTTGAATGAACAAACAGAATGGTTGAAAAGCTGATGAAAGAATGAATAGATGACAATGTAAGGTGAAATGCTAGATATCAGTGGGTGAATGAAAGGATGAATAGGTAGATCTTCAGAAAAGAGGCAAAATAAGGAAACTACTAGTATTCAAATCCTTTTACACTATGAGCTCTTCTTTAATGAGAGTACTGACATTATTTGACGGTGCACTGCATAGCACCAAAGGGACAAGTGGATGTGGTTACAGGACAAGTAGCTTTATGAAGTTACCTGTCCCATAGACAAGTAGATATTTTACTAAATTCAACACACCTGAGGTTTCCTATGTTGTCCCGTGGTACCGAATCCAGCCAGAATATTATTCTAATGTCCATGTACTGCAAAATGGTTTACTGTAATTGTTCTTTGTCAGGTGTTCATCTTAGTGCCATTGGGCAAAGATAGCCATTTCCTTTTTTCATTTATTTTCCAGCAGAGAGTTTTGGCACGGTGCAGAGTGCTACAAAAGTATACGGAGAGTCCATCTAGGATCACTGACATAATATCGAGGGACATAATATCGACTATCAAAAATATCATTGACAAAATATCGACAGACAGAATATCGAGTTTGTATCTACAAAGAGGTAAGTACAAAAATATCGAGTAAAAAATATCATTTACTAAAATATAGTTTATAAAAATATCGACTTTATTAAAAACAATGTTAAATTAAATTATTATTAAAAATTAATTACTAAAATATACTTAAAAATACTTAAATTAACTTATAATAATTAAATAATTAAAGAAAGTTATAAAAAAATGTTTTTAATCATATTTGTTAAAACATATATATATAGTAACATAATATAATTAAATAATATCCAATATTATTACCGTACAATAGCGGAAGTGTAAAAATTACTATTCCCACTCCAGAGAATGCAACAGTAGGGAAAGCGTTGGATAGCGTAGGGATAAAAATTACTATTCCCACTCCAGTGGGTGCAACAGTAGGGAAAGCGTTGGATAGCGTAGGGGTAAAATTTACTATTCCAACTCCAAGGAGTGCAACAGTAGGGAAAGCGTGGGATAGCGTAGGGGTAAAAATTACTATTCCCACTCCAAATAGTGCAACAGTAGGGAGAGCGTTGGATAGCGTAGGGGTTAAAATTACTATTCCCACTCCAAAGAGTGCAACAGTAGGGAAAGCGTTGGATAGCGTAGGGGTAAAAATTACTATTCCCACTCCAGTGGGTGCAACAGTACGGAAAGCGTTGGATAGCGTAAGGGTGTAAATGACTATTCCCACTCCAGTAGGTGCAACAGTAGGGAAAGCGTTGGATAGCGTAGGGGTACAAATTACTATTCCCACTCCAGTGAGTGCAACAGTAGGGAAAGCGTTGGATAGCCTATGGGTAAAAATTACTATTCCCACTCCAGTGGGTGCAACAGTAGGGAAAGCGTTGGATAGTAAAAGAGTAAAAATTACTATTCCCAACCCAAAGAGTGCAACAGTAGGGAAAGCGTTGGATAGCGTAGGGGTTAAAATTACTATTCCCACTCCAGTGGGTGCAACAGTAGGGAAAGCGTTGGATAGCGTAGAGGTAAAATTTACTATTCCCACTCCAGTGGGTGCAACAGTAGGGAAAGCATTGGATAACGTAGGGGTAAAAATTACTATTCCCACTCCAGTGAGTGCAGCAGTAGGGAAAGTGTTGGATAGCGTAGGGGTAAAAATGACTATTCCCACTCCAAAGAGTGCAACAGTAGGGAAAGCGTTGGATAGCGTAGAGGTAAAAATGACTATTCCCACTCCAAAGAGTGCAACAGTAGGGAAAGCGTTGGATAGCGTAGGGGTCAAAATTACTATTCCCACTCCAAAGAGTGCAACAGTAGAGAAAACATTGGATAGCGTAAGGGTTAAAATTACTATTCCCACTCCAGATAATGCAACATTAGGGAAAGTAAATACTTCATATATTATTTAAAAAAATATAAATTAATATCTATAAAAAAATTATTTAAATGTAATTACCAATTTAATATAATATAATAATTAATCTATTAAAATTACTAATTAACATTAATTATTACAATTAGTTACCTATTAATACAAATTAATTACAAATTAACAATTGTTTATTTAATAATTAAAAATTAATTACCAATTAATTCGAATTAAATACAATTAAATAAATTTAATTATTTAATTAATTATAATTAAATTACTTCCCACCCAATTCCCTTATGAACCCACAACCCGCTACAGAAAATAAATTAGTAAAATTAACATAATTAGCAATTAATCAATTAATTAAAGTTAATTACCTATTAAAATGCAATTAATTACCAAATATAAATTAATTAACAATTAATTAAAAAATAACACCAAAAAATAAATTTACATATTTAATTAATTATAATTAAATTACTTCCCACCCAATTCCCCTATAAACCCACAACCCGCTACAGAAAATAAATTAGTAAAATTAACATAATTAGCAATTAATAAATTAATTACAATTAGTTACCTATTAAACTTTAAATAATTACAAAATATAAATTAATTAACAATTAATTAAAAATGAATACCAATAAATAAATGTACATATTTAATTAAATATAATTAAATTACTTCCCACCCTATTCCCCTATAAACCCACAACCCGCTACAGAATTAAATTACGTAAAAATTATAAAAACAAAATTCATTAATTAAAATTAATTATAACATAAATACACACTTTTCACACATATAATAACATAAACAATACTATAAAAAATTCGATATTATTAAAAAATCGATAATTTTAATAACCTATATTATATACTTCGATATTTGAACTTTCTATATTTTTAACATTCGATATTACATTACTTACCTTAAAAACAATATTTTTGATGTCTATATTCTGTCCATTCGATATTTTGTCCATTCTATATTTAAAACTCGATATTATGTCCATTCGATATTTTGGACTCGATATTTTGACTGTTCACCGTCCATCTACTTTTAACCAGATCTTGAAAAAGAATCTGAGTCATTACAAATGCCCTGCAGATCAGTACTTGTACAATACATGGATGATCTGTTGGTGGCTTCGGAGACTGAGGAAGCTTGTAAACAATATTCCATTGCCTTGCTGAATCACTTGGCTGAAAATAGACGTAAGTGCCACCAGGTAAACTGCAGTAGTGTCAGAAAGAAGTTTAATATCTGGGATATACAATTCAGAGGGGAACAAGAAAGATGTAATCAGAGAATATGTATCTTCACATCACATGCGAATACATTGCATGCCATTACAATGCAGTTGTTACAACGACCGCGTTGTAACAACACGAACCAGTACATCGCATGACGTTACAACAACTTGCTGTAGGGGCCCCGCTGGACTTAGGAATAGTATTATTTACTATTCCTACTCCAGTTTGTGCAACAGCAAGGAAGGTGTTGGATTGTAAATCCAACACCAGCGCGCCCCCTACAGCAAGTCGTTGAAACGACTTGCGATGTACTGGTATGGGTGGTAAAAACGCAGTCGTTGTAACAACTGTGTTGTAGAGGTATTGCCTTGTGGAGACAGCATTATAAACACTGTTTCCTGTTATCAGAGAGAGTAGAAGCAATTCTTCAGATGAATCCACCTGGAACAGAGAAAAAAGTCAGAATGTTTCTAGGAATGGTTAGCTACTGTAGACAGTGGATACCAAACTTTTCCCTAGTGACAAAGCCTTTACTGAGGATGTGTCTGATCTGCTTCTTTGGGGCAATTGCTTGAAAGCCTTTCTAGAGCTGAAAATTATTTTTATTGTGCCTCGGCACTAGGAATGCCAGATTACAGTAAGGAATTTACATTATTCTGCAGTGAGAGGGAGGTCCGCTCTCTCTCAGTGCTAACTAAAACACATGGTGATGCTCAGAAGCTATTGGCATACTTTTCGTCTACCCTTGACCCTGTTGCCACAAGACTGCCCGGCTGCCTTAAAGCAGTTGCAGCTGTAATCACTAGTATGGAAAAGAGTGAGAGCATAGTGATGGAATGTCCTTTAACTGTAATAGTCCCACACTCTTTGGAGCTTCTATTGACTCAAACAAAAACCCAATACATGACCCATAATAGGCTCATGAACTATGAGCAGAGAATTTTGTCATCTCACAATGTAGTTTTGAAATGCTGTCAAATTGTAAATCAATTAACTTTGTTGCCCATAAATAATACTGTTTGTGATGGAATTGAACATGGTGGCTTAGATGTCACAGATTCATTTATTTGTTTAAGAGTTTTGTAGAGCGCTGGCAAGATCCAAGGGTATCAGCGCTTTAGATCAGTATATGTTTACAACAAGATAACGTCTTTAATCAAATCCAGAAAGTCAGGCCAAGTTCAGTCAGTGGTTGCGCACAGTGGAAGAGAAATAACTGGGGTTCCAGGAAGAGCAGAGGGTGGAGATGCTATCTCGTTGGGTGATTGAGGATCCGCTAGTTGAGATGCCGGTTCAGGAGGAGATCCTTTAACGGTCTCTTGAAGCATAGGAAGGAGAGGTTGGTCCTGACATGTGTTGGTGAGGAAGTCCAGATTTTAGGGGCATTGCTTGAGAAGGAGCAAAACAAAGAATTTTGTTTGTGGGCTTTGGGAAGGATGAGGAGCATGGTGTTTGAGCTTCTGTGGTTTCTAGTCTGGTCTGCCCTTTTGAAGGTAGGTTGGTTTTCGAGTATGAATGAGTTTGTGGGTGAGACAAGCTGTTATGAAGCTGCACTTATGAAGCTGCAGCGAGCTTCAATCGGGAGCCATTTTAGTTCCTTCAGTGCCAGGGAGATGTGGTCATATTTTTTGATTCCTGTGACCATTCTGGTTGCTGCGTTGAGAGTTGTTCTGATGGGCGCAAGGTGGGATTTGGCAGTGCCTGTGAGGGTGGAATTCCTGTAGTCCAATCTAGACAGCACCAGCACTTGTGTGGCAGATTTGAGATCTTCCTGCAGTATGTAGGGTTTGATTTTGTTCATAAGTTTCAGGTTGTAGACAGCACTCTTCTAACTATTCTTTAGGTGATCTTTCATGATCATTTTGGAGTCCAGAGTGATCTCTAGAGATTTGACAGAGTTGGCTAGTGATAGAGTGCAGTTGAGAGCATTTATGGAGTTTGTCCATTCTAGCATCAGGGGGGATGCTTTGTCTTTTATACGGGTAGAATATCTGTCTTATCTTGGTTGAGTTTTAGGTGGTTGTGAGATAGCCAGTGTTGGACTTCCTTGAGGGTGGCATTTAATCAATGGATGAATTCTAGCGAAGAGGTTTCCAAGTAGATCTGGGTGTCACCGGCAAATAAATGGAAGGGGTTTTTGCTTGGTTGTGGATGGCGGTGAGAGGCTCCATGTAGATACTGAATAGTGTGAGTGAGAGGACGGAACCTAGGAGGACCCTACCCCCAGGTTATCATTGTTGCTTGAAAGGTGTGATTGTCTATTTTTTTTATTTGAGCGCCGTTATGTAGAAAGAATGCAAACCAGCATTGGACCACCCCATCCGCACAAATTGTTTTTTGGAGTGAATCCTAGAGAAGCTTGTAGTCGACCGTGTCAAAGGCTGCCCATAGGTCTAAGAGAATGAGTAGGCAGCATTGGTCTGTATCCAGGGACTTGTCATCTATTATGTTCAGAATGGCCGTTTCTATGTGGCACTCTTTTCTGAAGCCTGATTGGTGTTTCAATGTGTTGGTCAACCTGCGCAAGAACACATCTCTCTGGAGTTTTGTCTAGGAAGGGGAGATTGAAAACTGTTCTGAAGTTATTGGGGCCGTTCGCATTTGCTTCCTTTTTTTAAATTATTGGCATGACTTGACCGAGTTTGAGACAGTCTAGCATTGCGCTCCAGTTTTGAGGGAGCTGTTTTTTGTCTTGGTCCAGAAGGCTGTTAGGCGTGGTTTCATTTTTTAGCCAGGGAGGATGGGAGGGGTCCTCGAGGTGGAAGGAGGGTTTGGACGGAGCCAGCAGAGAAGATATGTCTGCCTCCGTGAGTGGGTTGAAAACCTTCCAGCTTCTCTGGCTTGTGTGGGAGCCTGGTGTTTGAATGTTCTCTATGTTGTCCTGTGGGATGATCGTTGCTAAGGAGAGCATGGAGTGAAAAGAGGGGTTATCTTCATATCTGGAAGTGGGGTAGCCGTTCGTGGGCTGGTTGGGATCGATGTAGAGCAAAATCTTTGTGATTTTATCATTGAAGAAGGTGACACATTTTTCACATTTTTCTTTGGACATCTGAGGGTTTTATAAGACTGGCTTGGATGTTTGTTGATTGATGATGTTTAAGAACTCTTTTGGGAAGTTTTTGGCCTTATCAAAAGTGTTGCAGAAGAAGGAGGCTTTTTCATTCATGATGTGCTTTTTATGTTTTCTGTGTTCCTTCCTGAACTAGCCTAGGTGGCTGTCTTTCGGCTGCTCTGAGCTGCCTTCTTTCAGTGTTGAGGTCTTTATTGAACCAGGATCTCATGGGAGTGTTTTTCACCTTTTTCAGTTTCAGAGGGGCTACTTGATCCAAGGTGGTGGACATTGTTGGGTTGTAGTGGGTGATGAGTTCAGTTGTTGAGAAGTTCTCTGATAAGGGGGGTAGTAGGGACTCCATTCTTTCTTCAAGGTCTTGTAAAGGAACTTGTCTAAAGTTTCTCATCAATTGGAGGTTTTTTGTGTACAAGTTGGAAAGGGGAAATACTTTGTTGATGTGAAATGAGATGATGCAGTGGTCTGACCAGTCGACAGGGAGGATGCTGTCAATAGTTAATGTTTCTTCCTGAGCTATGATGGCGTCCAGGGTTGTGCCTTTATTGTAGGTTTTACATTTGCAATGCTGGGAGAGGTTTTTGCTGAGCAATAGGTCATTTAGGGATTGGAATAGGGTCTTGCTTTAATCGTTCCAATGAAGGTTGAAGTCACCTAGGATGATGTGGTTGGTGTGTGAGAGTGAGCAGTGTGTTATACTATCTGCTAGGTGTTCGCCAAAGGATAGTATGTTAATAAGTGGATGGTAGAGAAGATGACAGTTCATTGTTATGCCTTTCATCCCTATGGTGATGCTAATATGTTCAAATGTATTGTAGGTAAAGGTGTCTGTTTCACCCACAATGATTTTGCTCTGATTGATAATGGTGATGCCTCCACCAGGGTGGTCCTTCTTGTCCTTGCTAATTATTGAGAACCCCGGTGGGACTAACGTGCCCATGGTCGGGTAGGAGGAATCAATTAGCCAAGTCTCTGTGATTAATGTGAGATCAATGTTGTGATTCAAGATTCTTTCTGCTAGTTCTGTTGCATGCTTGGTTGCTGATCTGCAGTATATGAGCATGCATTTGGTCTCTCTGAAGTTAATAGTATATTGGGGGAAGGAGATCAATGGGATATTAATGAGGTGAGCTAGTGGTCTGGTCGTTGACGATGGAGTGAGGTTTCTCCCTAGTCCCATGACAACCTGGATTTTTGAGGAGGAGATATGCCTATTATATGCCGGGATGTTGTTTAATCAGTTTGTAGGTGAAAATTGTGGCTGCTGTTGTAGAAATTTGGGTGGGAAGGAGATGGAGAAGGAGTTCATACTGTGAGATTTCAAGAGAAGGGTAGTGTTGGGGAAGTGCAGAGCAGCAGTGTTGTGTAATAAGGCATCTGAGCTTGGTCGAAGGGGGTGCAGTGCGGTGGCGCTGTGTAGTAAGGCATCTATGTTAGGTTGAGGAGTGTGTCAGGCACAATATGGTAGGTTAGGTTAGTGGTTTACCACAGGCTTCTTGAGAGTGAGCCCTCATGTCAGGTTTGTGTTGGGTGGATGGGGGGTAAAAGCAGGAATATACACCGATTAGTGATCCCAAACCCAGGAGCTTCTTCCTAGAGCTACAGCTCGGCAGCCATCGTGCACTATGAACTAATGATTTACCTGTTATCATTTCAACCTTGTAATTCCTTATAGCTTTATTGCTTATCTTAGATCATCTGTAATTTCCATGTAAATAAATATGTCTCCTGTAAAGTAAGTTTGTTTGGGGGGTCCTTTTTTAGCATTTGGAGGAGTTTGTGGAAGTTTAGAGGGAATATGTCTCTCTGTGGATGAAGAGAGCGAGTGGCATGTTAGGGGTTGTGAGAGAGGTCAGGATCAGGAGAAAACATCGAACGAAACCCTCCCCAATGACACAGCGTCCCGTTGGTCTCCTTACCTTCCTTGTGACGACGACAGCGATAGCACGGACAGCCCAGTAACCAGGAATCTTTGCCCCACCCCACAGTGCGGCGTATGTGACCCGGAAGCTGTTCCTGAAGAATGCGAGACTCAGCAGCTTGACCAACCAGATTGCAAGAACAAAGGTCAAGACCAACAGAAAAAGCAGGAAGTGAGGCACTTTGGCGTGCAGGCTGAGGAGAGGATGGAGGAGAACGAAGCAGACGCAGTCAAAGCCAAGGACTCCCTACCGAGACGAGGAAACACAGGGGAAAGCGCCAACAAAGATCCGGAAGACCCCGAGACCTGGTCCGAGGAGTGGTGGAGCCCGGAGGACATGCACAAGCCACCACAACTCAGGAGAGTTGTGGCAGGCAGCGGTACGTGACGGGGACTGCGGGTAGAATGTGAGCGTGGGGTGTGGGTTGGGAGACTCTGGGGAGATAGCGTTTTATTGTCCCGCCTTTAGACACTGACCCAATACTCATATGCACTGCTTACCACCCTCATTCTTGCCCGTGCTGCCGTGCCTGTACATAGGAAACCTGCCATCCCTCATTTTCTTTTCACCTTACCCAATTCTACTTCACCCGAATGCACCGTTAAATGCCCTCCTTCTGGCGCCTATACGTATATATAAGAAGCCTAAAAAAAAACCTCACCTTCTTCCAAACTCACATCGAGGAACCCTAACCTCGCATGTGGTGTGGTGGCGGAGGATTAGGTTAAGCCTACCCTCCAGATAGGGTCGTAACCATTGTTTTTTTCTTTTGAGTGCTCCTAGTACTCCGGGGAAGATTCTACCCAACGGAAGTGCTAAGCGTTACCTGTTCCACCCGAGCTGTCCATGTGACCACCTGACCACAACCCCGAGAACGGCCGCTAGAGTGGCTTCATTTTTATCTTTTATTGACATTGGACTACATACTTGTTTCAATTGTACCCACCTCCTAATTTGGGTCTCTTAGTATCCTCAATAAAACCTCACAATATTCACCCCATACGGCCTCCTCGCTTCTGTTTACGACCTTCCCTCCAACGGGGGTCATAGCCCAAAATGGCTGTCATACTAGTCCTGCTCATAGGTAAGGATACTAAAGGCCTCAGATGTCTCAACCACTTGCACGAGAGAAGATTATCAGTAAGATGCTGAGTATGCAGCAAAGATCACAAGGAACAGGATTAACAGTATTTTAAGGGGGCAGGGTGTGAGCAGCAATAGATACCCTGCATTGAATGCAGTGGTTGCGGAAAGCATACAGTCCACCTTGAAAGTGCGGCGGGCAGGATCAGTATTGAGTGTAGTCAGTCGGACCCCCTCACTGACTAGATTCAAGATGGCAGCGGGCTATTTCCTCCAGGACCGATTGGTCAGAGAACGCTGGCTGGCAGAGGGTGTGGAATACTGCAGCCAGCGACACCAAATGGCAAATGCGTGGTGGTATCCGCCTCCAGCTATCAGTCTAATGAAAGCATCCTGCATGGAAAGTGGCAGCGGAGGGCAGACAGTCCATCAGGCAGGGGAGATGGACAGGATCAGTGATTACATCCAAGATGGAGGCGGGCTCCTTCCACCAGAGCTATGCACAGTAAGCGGCGCATTGACCCTGCAGCCACTGGCATGAAACAGGATGGTCAGGATGGGACTTGCCTACCGCTACCATTTACATGCTAGAGGCAGTAGCAACCCTGAATAGAGAGCAGTTACCCTGCAGCCACTGGCACGAAATGGAAAAGTTGAGGGGGACACTCCTACTGCTACCATTTATCTGTGGGAGGCAGTAGCGACCCTGAATGGATAGCAGTGGTGGCAGAATGTACCAAGCCTACATCTGATGTAAAGGAGGAACCCCTGATTGAACACAAGCATGACATTGATCTAGACGCTCATGTCTAGAAAATAAGGGGCACATTATCAAGAATGGTGTTAAAAATTATCATCGGTTTAGCAGCATAAAACTGCTGCTAAAGTGGCGATAATGGGCTTGATAATATGCCCTTGAGAATTCCAATAGAAGTCCATGTTCTGGTGTGAACATGGGCTTCTATTGGAATTCTCCAGGGCATATTATCAAGCTCATTATCGCCGCTTTAGCAGAGACAATTTTCACGTCGTTTTTAATAATATGCCCCTAAGGAATGTACCCTAAGGGCGGGTTAAGCTGTGTTTACAATAAATTATGTTTTAGAAGCTTCATGGCTTCAAGCGGTTACCTCAGTACAAGTTGCAGATTTCATTGCGCTTACCAAAGCATGCAGTTTATCTGCTCAAATGAGAGTGACTATATATACAGAAAATCAGTTCCACTTTGATGTTGTCCGCGATTTGGGGCAATTATGGTCACCAAGAGGTTGCTTGACATCTTCAGGTAATCCTATTAGAAACGGGGTGTAGGTGAGAAATGTGTTGGAAGTTGTACAGTTGCCTGCAGAAATTGTTGTTCTTATATGTGCAGCACATCAAAATGGGAATGGATATATTGCAAAGGGAAATAGATATGCAGATTGGGTAGCACGATATTATGATCAGTTGGCCTGCACATTTAGTGGAAATTTCACATATGAAACTGAGGAGGACACTTCATTTTCAATGTTGATGAAAGTTACTGATACTTGGAATGAACTAAAAAGAGTACAAGAAAATGTTTCTGAAGCAGAACAATAATGTTGAATCAGAGCAGGTCATGAAAAAAAATGCAAAAGACATAAGGATGACAGCTAATGGGACATCAATGTTACCTGACAGTTTGCTTATCGCATTGTCACTGTAGTTTCTCGGATACACACATTTAGGGAGGAACACCATGGTAAGACTTTTTAGGCAAAACTGGTTTAATCCCAGGTTCAGGATGCTTGCAGAAGAAGTGTGTTATCAGTGTGTGACATGTCAACAAATGAATGCAGGGAAAAGAACAGATGTTACACTGAATCACATAGGGAGATCAGGTGATCCTTTTAACAGAATGCAGATAGACTTCATCGAAACGCATGTTTGCAATAGTCTGATATCTTTCCTGGTCATGGTATGTGTCTTCTCAAGATGGGTAGAAGCCTACCCAACCAGAAGAAATGACAGTCTCACAGTAGCAAAACTATTATTATAAGAATGAATCCCCAAGTACAGAATGCCGGCTTCTCTGGGATCAGATAGGGGGATCCACTTTAACAATAAGATCCTGAAGATGATTTGCACAGCATTACAGATTGGGTAAAGACTACATTGCGGTTATCAACCTGAGGCTTCAGGTATAGTGGAAAAAATTAATGAGACTATCAAGTCTTGACTAGCTAAAGTTTGTGCTTCAACATCACTGAAATAGCCAGATGCTTTACCTTTGGTGCTGATGGGTATCCAAAGTATCCCTGATACGAAGACTGGTCTATCGCTCCATGAAATACTGATGAGCCGTGCAATAAGGGTGCTTGATGTACCTGCAAATCCACTTTTGAACATCACGTATGATATTATATTCGATTACTGAAAAGGATTGGCTGATGTGGTCCACTTTGTTTCTTCCCAGGTTGCAGCTATGTTATGCTATTTTATTTTATAACGCGCACAGCTACTCAAGAGTGTCCCGGCACGGAAACATACGAGGGGTGGAGATTGATACTAGACAAAGAGATGTGTTTTCAGGAACTTTTTAAAAGCCAGTGGATCCTTGATGTTCTGACGAGCAAAGAGAAGGGTGTTCCATGCCACAGCAGCTTTCCGGGCGAGAGAGCTGCCACCTAACCTCTGGCATTTAAAGCGGGGAACCAGAGCCAGAAGTTGAGTAGAGGAGCGCAGAGCATAGAAAGACAAGCATGTTTGCAAGTAAGTAGGGCCTTGGCCATGGAGAGAACGATGGGCAATAACTACTGATTTAAACTTAACCCATATAGTCATGGGCAGCTAGTGCAATGAGCGCAGGTGGTGGCTCACACTACTTCTGTAGGGCAAAGTTTAAGGAGAAGCCTGGCTGCCGCATTCTGGACCACCTGAAGCTTCTTTAACAGGTAGCCAGGGATGCCTATATAGAGAGCATTGGCGTAGTTCAGCCGAGATATAATAAGGGCGCGGATGACTGTCTCCTTCGCAGCCCTAGGCAGAAGGGGGAGAAACTTCCTTAGGGTTTTAATATGGCCGAAGCAAGTGCCGCCCAGCTTCTTGACCTGAGTGTAGAAGGAAAGGTTCTTTTTAAACCTCACTCTCAAGTTCTTGACGGGCTTTCCAATTGAGGTAGGCAGGGGGGACTCTGGTGGCCAAAGAGTGTCCCTGAACTTAGGTGGGAATTTCCTGGAGAAGAGAATCTCAGACTTCTCTTTATTGCATTTGAGCTGCACGGAGGCAAGCCTCTAAAGATCCACATCAAGAACAGTACCACAACATCAGTTCTGTTGATTGAGTTGTGATCAAGAAGCAGGTTCAGAAGACTTATCTGGACCCGAGATGGAAAGGTCCCTTTGAGGTCATTTCATTAACCAATACTGCTAAGTGTTCTGGAGTTCCAAATTGGGTGCATGCATTACATGCCAAGAAAGGGAAAAATCAAGAAGAAGAAATTGTGCTCTTTCATCCTGAACAAAAGAGCATTGGTTACAGTACCATCACATACTAAGAGACCACAAAGAGCAGTGGCATGAAGAACACAACAGCAGCAAGGAGAAGAAAGGGGTAAAGACTTACAAACTGCAATACAAATCCAAGTGCCTGTGTTTCACAGAGTGGTATTGAAGTCTCTGACAAAAGAGAAGCAGAGACTGACTCTCAACATGGAAATATAACTGAGACAACATCAGTACAGTCTGAAGATCTTGGTGAAGGAACAAGAACTGAAACAAGAAAAGTCACCCATAGAGTTGAATGGCCACAAAGTTGAAATCAAGAAAGACTGAAAAAGAGCATATCAGTTGATCAGATTCCATCAACTATTCTTCAAGAGACTAACTCGAGTGGTAAAAGCAATACCAAAGGAGATCACTAAAAACTCAGAAGATGAAAAAGAACAAAAGTGCCTTGTCAGAAACATTCAGCACCTGAGAGGCCCTATTATCAGTACCAAGTACTGAATGTCTCAATAGATGAATTGTGTAATGTGAAATAGGAACTGTTTGAGCCTTCACGGCATCACTACAGTAAGCAATGTTGGGATAAAGATACTTGACAAAAACAGACTGTACAATCATAGAGAGGCGTTGAAAAAAAATCAAAAAAGGTTGTTTGAAAGAGATAAAGAGACGGACACTAACTGACTCATTTTTTATTTAGCAGAAGATATATCTAGGCCCAAGATTGCGGTAGAAGCATAGGGATAACAATTTAGAATATGGAGTACTGTTAAGGATTGCCGACAAGAAGTTTGGTTTGCTGAAAATTAACCCATCTTAAAGAAGCTACTTACAGAATTCTGCCTTGAACTTTAAAGTTGGCTGCATCTAATCTTTTTTATGGAGAAACATTTTGTAAAAACAGTAATAAGTAGGATTGTATTTAACACTAAGCATGGGCGAATTTTGCGAATCTCGCGTTCGCGAATTTTGCGGATTTGCGAACTCGCAATCCGCAAAATCCGCGAATTCTCGCGGATTTTTTTTTTGTGTGTTTGCGCGGGTTTCTGCCAGTTCGCGAGGGTTTTGTACAATGTCGCAAATTGCGAACTTATCTGTCGGGTCGCAAGTTTCGCGAACTTGTTGTTTCTACGTGTCCAGCCTGTTTGGGACACTCTTCTTCATCACTGCCACTCTCTGTCACCACTGCCACTCTCTGACTACTCATGCCACCCTCTGGCCCACCCATGCCACCCTCTGTTTCATCACAGCACCCTCTGGTTGTCCAGTCAGTGTACATTATTGTGGCAACGCAAGCACACCTTCCCTGCCTCAAGTGACCTGAATTAATTTGGGGCTGATTAATGTGTCACAGAATATTTTTTTAGCTGGCACCTGCTTCCTTAGTGCTTCCTGATTAGTGATCTTTTGCACTTGCTAAGTGCTTTCATTGTTGCAAAATTAGTTACAACACCTGCCCTGCCCCAACTGACAATAATGAATTAGGGGCTGATTAATGGATTTGAACTTCCAGCCTGGCTCCTGCTTGTCTCCCTTAGCTGTAATTCAGGACCTTTGTGGCATATGTGTAACTATTCTGAGGTTCAGAGCAGGGTCACATAATAGTTGCAACTGGCAACTGAACTCTGGAGGGGCCCCTCAGGAAGCACTACAGGAAATGGCTACTAATGATGAGCCTGAACTTTTGAACCTGGTAAGTAGTTTCAGTTTTGCTAAGATCGTATTTCTGCAATTTTGCACTTATTCGCGGGGCGCGAAGTTGTACTGGGAAGCCGCGAACTCACGCGAACAGTGCGAACAGTGCGAGCAAAATCCGCTGCTCGCGGATTTGCGGATTTTGCGGGAGATTCGCGAATCTCGCGGATTGCGAATTTACCGAAAATCCGCAAAATCCGCGAGCGAAACGGATTTTCCGCCCATGCTTATTTAACACCAGAGAACGTCTTTAGAAATGCAAACTCAACAAAAGCACATATATACCTGAATGATGAAGAGCAACTGAAAGCTTAATTTCTCACATACAATAGAGAGGATTACTCAACTAACATTTATTCAGTACAGTACGGGATACACACACTCCATGGGAGCAAAAGATTGTTATATCTGTGCTCATTTACCGTCATCAGCATCAGAAGAAGTCACATATTATCACATCAAATTATCCTATGGAATTACATGTAGTATACTGCTCTCACTTGTATATAGATGTGAACATTTTGAATATTTATATTCTAACTATGACTTAATACTTTCTAGAGTGCCTTTAGAAGAAAACAGGAATTTACATCTGCAAGCAAAAGAAATGGGCACAGCTTGGTACAATTTTATGCCACACAGACCTATAAATAGTGTTAAGGCTTAACAAACAATTTAACCTGCTTAATGCATCCCCAAGAGAAAGTTTAATTTTGACTTCAGAGGAAAGAAGCACTGACCTGACAAGTAGTAAAGATAAACACAATGATGTTTTGATGTTTTGAACTTACTCATCTCTTAATGAGATCAAAGCTTTTAAAAATTAGCCAAACTCTCATTATTGACTGAAATTGGACTTGTATTTGAAATTTAGCTTGTGTCGCTGAAAAAAGCTCTTTGAATCAAAATACGGTGGAAACATTCATCATCTGAGGCAAGAAGAAGCTAGCGCAGGAACGGTAATTGAGCCTGCAAGTGATGATAATTGAAAGGTTGAACCATATTATTCAGTTTTGTCTCCAAGCCACACTATCAAAGGGATTAGATATGTTATTTACCTTTGGATACTGCCAGCAATCATTTTTATGGTGTCATGGCTGTAGGAAATTGGTATACTGGTTGATTGGGCAGTGGAACCCCACTCTAGCATAGACCACAATTCCAGTCAGGGTGAAGTCACAAGCAAACCCCAAATTAACCTGTGTTCATCCCTCCCCTCTGGTTACTAGGCACAAAAACAGTCAGGCTTAACTTAGAGGCAATATGTAAAGTATTTATGCTTTGCTTCAAACAATAAAGAAGTGAAAAAGCAGGAAAAATCCCACACCAATTTAGAAACATAGAGTAAAATGTAATGAAAAGCAGTCCTTAATGCCAAAACCTCTTATTTCACGGAGAGAGTATCGCTCTCCGTGAATAAACCCCGCAAAATCTTCTCTTTGGTCCGCAATCTTGCCACTTCTGATCGCTCCTCCCCCGGCTTGGTTCCCTCCCAACCCCTCTGTCTTTCACTCAATAACTTTTTTATCGACAAGATTGCGAAAATTAAAACTAACATTCCTACTGTGCCTCAGCCTATCCTCACCAGCCCTGCCACTCCCCCTTCCTCTTCCCTCGACACTTTCCCCCCTATCTCCCCTGACTTGTTTCACAACTACCTGTCTAAAGTTAAATCTGGTTCTCCTTTGGACGGCGCTCCTGCGCGTATCCTCAAAGCCCTTTTCACCAATTGTCCTGGTCCTCCCCTCACTCTTCTCAACTCCTCATTGGCCTCCGGTGCTGTCCCCTCTTCCTTTAAATCTGCTGTTGTTCTCCCTATTCTAAAAAAACCTGGTCTAGATCCTTCCCTCCACGCTAATTTCCGTCCCATTTCCCTTCTCCCCTACCTGGGTAAGATCCTAGAGACCCACGTCACCTCCTGCCTCTCCTCATACATCGAGGACAATGGCCTTTTAGCTTCCCACCAGGCGGGCTTCCGCCCTGGCCATTCTACGGAAGCGGTGGTTCTCGCGGTCTTGGATGAACTCAAGGGCAAGGCAGATGTTAACCTTTCCCAAGCCTTGGTGCTTCTCGATTTGTCCGCTGCGTTTGACACGGTCGACCATTCCATTCTTCTCGACCGTGTCTGCGCAGCAGGCATTCGGGGCGCGGCCTTCTCCTGGCTAGCATCCTTTCTTCAGGATAGGCATCAGGCCGTTCATCTCTCTGGTTTCTCTGCCCCCTCCTGTCCGGTCACCTGTGGTGTTCCTCAGGGCTCCTCTCTTTCCCTTCTCCTCTTTAATCTGTACATCTGTCCCCTTGTTTCTTCTCTTCTCAAGCTGGGGGTCTCTGTATATAATTACGCAGATGACCTCCAGCTTGTCTTTGATCTGTCATCTTCTCCCGATTCTATTTCCAAGTTCAGTTCCACCCTTATTTTTATCTCTGAGTGGATGAGCGCCAACCATCTTAAGCTCAACCCCGATAAGACGGAACTTGTCCTCACTGGTGGCCCTTCTAACCCTTGGTCCCCTGCACATTGTCCCCCTTCTTTTGCCCCCCCCCACGCCCTCTTCCTCTGTTCGTACCCTTGGCATTAAAGTCAGCTCTGACTTAACCATGCACAGCCAGATCAGCTCTGTTGTGTCTTCATGTTTCCTTTCCCTCCGTCTTATTCGGAAAATTTCTCGCTTTTTCACCATCGACGCGCTTAAAACCATAGTCTTGGCTTTAGTCATCTCTCGCCTCGACTACGGCAATGGCCTGTACGTGGGCATCCCCTCCCACGAATCCCGACGTTTACAGGCCATTCAAAACCAAGCTGCCCGTCTCATTCTCTCCCTCCCCAAATCCTCTCACATCACCCCGGCTTTGAAATCCCTTCACTGGCTCCCCATCCGCTTCAGATCCCTTTTCAAACTAGCTTGCTTTGCCTTTCGTGCCCACTGTCGCTCTGCCCCTGCTTACATCACTTCCCTCATTTCTTCCTATGTTCCCAGTCGCACCCTCCGGTCTTCCTCTCTCTCCCTTCTTCACATTCCCCGCTTCCGCAAATCCAGATCCGGGGGCACTCGTCTTTCCGTCTTGGCTCCCCAGTTCTGGAATAGTCTCCCACTTCATCTTCGCTCCATTCCTATTCTTAGCCATTTCCGTAAAGCCTTAAAAACTTTTCTTTTTTCTTTGGCTTTCCCTTCTTAGGTTCCCTTGTGTCCCCCTCTGTGAGTTCTGACCCAGGTCCCCCAGCGCCAGGAAGCCGCTTGGCAGCAGTGCGCTTTATTAAATATTGTTTTCATTTCATTTCATTTCATTTCAATGATGTGAGACCAAAACAGCAAAAATCCAATCAGCAGAAAAGGAGATTGCAATTTTTAAGATTTGAGTGAAAATAGTCTCTAAAAGTACAAAGTGCCAACTGTGGTTATCTGGTCGCACTGGGCCAGGACAAAGTCACAATTTCTGGTTGACTGCGATGGAATGCAGGCTGGATACAGGGACCCAGTTAGGCCTGCTCAACAAAGGACCTTAAATCCTGGCTGCAGAGCGTGGTGAGATCCTGCAAACAGGATGCGTTACTCAGTGGTTGTTCTGATGAGCTGCAGATAGCGATGCAAGGCCCTGCATTAAGGATGTGTTGCACAGCAGCAGTTCCATTGGGGCCATAAAAGAGGCTTGCAATGCAAGGTCTTGCGTTGTCATCAATGATGCGTCCATGGAGGCTTGAGATGTGAAGTCCTGCCTCACGCAGCAGCTGTTCTCGATGAACTGCAGGCTTTGATGTAAGATCGTGCAAGGACATGCGTTGTACTGCCCAAGAGACTACACATGGACTGGCAAAACACCTTCAGGCCCATTTCCAAGCGTCCAGGAACAGGGTGGCATCACTTTGGGGACAGGACTCACAGCAGGCAGAGTCCAGTTGCTGGGTGGCCAGTCAACTAGCTCTTGGAGTCACTATGGTACTGCTGAGTTCAAGATGCCGGTCCAATCCTTTTCACTCAAGCAGCAGGGCAGCAGAGTAGCAATCCTTCTTGCAGCAGAGCAGTGCAGCAGTGGAGTCACTAGGGGGGAGCGGGGGGTGCGGACCGCACCGGGTGACACCATCACATGGGGTGACACCCGAGGGTGCGGAGGTATGAGATGCAGAGGGTGCGGGTGAGTGCTGAGGTATCTATCTGCGAGGCATTGCTTTCTATACTACCACAAAGTCATAAAACAACAAAACATACAGATGTTAAGATGCAGCAAAGACGAATTTTCGTGCTGCGCGTATTGATTTAATGTCGTGGCCGTGAGGTGGTCCAGGTGCCTAGACTCAGCATGCTTTGATCTCGGCACTTGCGCAGCTGCTCTAACCACTGCCTGCCTGCAGACCCTCAGCAGCAGCGATTCCATGATGCACGTGATCAATATTGATAAATAGAAAATACCAGAAATCTACCAGAGGAATACAATTGAAATATCGCCCATTTTGCAAATAAGGATAAGAAACGCAAGTTGTCGGTGGTCTTTCCGAATGCAGAGGTGAAATAATCATACATTTTCAAATCTTGGCTCTAATTTCAGTAACATGGTAGGTTATTGTTGCACAGTTCATTCTAAAGCTCGAGGCAGACGTACAGCATAGAGAAAATTTGATGGCAAAAAATAAAGCATTTATTTATCGTCCCCAAAGAAAATAATTTTATATATTTTTATTTTCGGATAGGGACCATGTTCAAGAAGATGAATGTCATCCCTAAAGAACCCGGCTCACCAAGTTACCGCACTGGGTGACACCAACCCTAGTGTCGCCACTGCAGTGCAGCAGTCCTCCTGAGGCTTACATAGGTCAAGATGTATACTGAAGAGTAGGGTCTGAGGGTCAAATTTATGTGTAGTACCAGCTTTGAAGTCGGAGAAGGTTCTGGAGCTTCCACCCCAGAGGTATTTGGAATCCCTGCCTCCCTGTCCTGGCCCTAGCTTGTCTGGGAACACAATAGACTGTTGTAAAACCATTTATGAGTGTGCTGAGGAAGAGCCATTGTGATGTGCAGGTGTGGTAGGTGACAGCCCCTCCCCATCATCAAGTCGTGAATGGCCGATCCTGCTGACACGTAGTGCCTCTTTTTCTCACAGTCTGGGAGCAATACACACAGATCAACTGTCAGCTGCACTGTGACTGCCTAGGCAGTCATGAGGGTGAGAGGGAAGACAAGGACTAGGGGATGAGGTCTAGTGACTCCTTTATTGGGGGTACAATAGTTCAAAACACCAGTCTGTATGTCCGTTCCAGACTGTGTGGCGTCCAATCAGACCTAAGCACCTAAGCAGTCAGGGATCTCCTCCCTCTAGGTCCTGCGTCGCTGCTGCCAGGGTCTTTGGGGACGTCTCTCATTCTTCCAGCCGACGGGTAAGGGGAGAAAACAAAGAACGAGGACGGGGTCAATACCGGGAATCTCAAACAGTAAGGCAGTGCAACCGTCACCAAGGTGAGGAGTGGTTAGGGAAAGGAGCGTGTTGGGATCTGAAAAAACCAAATAGGCACCCTCTGCCCGTGTACCCAGCTGCCCTACCTCCCCAGACCTCGCCCCCACCCCACCAAAATGAGCCCCCAAGCGGTACTCGCCTTGAGCCACGACCCCTCCTCAGGGCTGTGGTGTCTGGACTCGGGGCGTCTTCCTCCTCCTCTTGCCCGCCGGGTGTGCACGTTGTACTGCGGATCCTCCAGTCATCCCGGTGCCGTGGATCTGCCACGCATCCTCCCTCCTGCTCCGCGCTCCGCTCCTCACACGCCTCGCCTCCTCCTCCGATGGTCGCCTCCTCTCTCCTGCTCCGCTCCTCGCCTCCTCCTCCGATGGTCGCCTCCTCTCTCCTGCTCCGCTCCTCACATGCCTCGCCTCCTCCTCCGATGGTCGCCTCCTCTCTCCTGCTCCGCTCCTCACACACCTCTGACTCAAATTCTCCTGCTCCTTTGCTCGCTCTCTCACTCGACTCCTGCTCTCCACCACCAATGCTGCCGCACACCTTCCACTTCTCTCGCTGCCCTTTTTGACCGGCTAGTTCCGGGTCCGGCCACGGCTCCACCCTTCTGGTTTTTCCGAGCACTAGACCGCTGTCCGTTTCCTGTATGCAGAAGAGTGGCCCGTTCTCTTCCCGCTTCCAGTCCGCCCCGTGGAGGACCTTGTTACATGCAACTAGTCATATGATCCAGGATACAGGTAGCAAATGGTTACATCAAGAGAATGACAACTTTCCCCAAAAATTATTTTTGGAATTGTAGCTTAAAATACGACTTTGCCATTAAAGGTTTTTTTAAATTACAATTCTTTAGAAACCAAACTCGATATTCTTTCCTGCTCCCTATTGGAAATTAGCATTTAATAAACGTAATAAGGGAAGCCAATGTTATCCTATGGGAGAGTGAGGCCTTGCAGCAGTGAAAAATGATCTTAAGAGATTTTTGCTACGAGGACATGTCTAACTTTTTAGATGCACTGCACTGGTAGTTTAGTGCCTACCGCTAAGGATGACTCATATGTATCAAAAAGGAAGCTTTAGACCTGGCAAAAGGTACATTTTTCCCAGTTGAAATGGCAGTTTTAAACTGCACATGTAGGCTGTAATGGCCGGCCTGATACATGTTTGAAATGGTTACTCAAGTGGGGGAGGGGCACAATCAGTGCTACAGGCCCAATAGTTCCTGTGGATTGATAAGATACCTTTGTGATAAAGGAGGCAAAATTACAATATTTTAGAGGGTACCTCACTGACAGAGGGCGAAAGAAACACTAACACAGGAGAATCCATGTAACATTTTTATAAATTTTTAGACGAAAACAATATAAAAGTAATTTGAAAATCTAAAAACATTAGTGCATTGTGTCCCAAGTGAGAATGGGAACCCAAGGTTAAGTGAAAGTGTGCATTTCTATATACAAGGTTTCCACAATTTTTCAAGTCGATTATTAACAAAAATAATCTCTCTGTACACAGCAGCAATATGCAATGACATGCCCTGTGTAATGGTTTGCTTTTTTTGTGTGTCGACGGCGTTTCGACCCGATAGTCAGTGTAGGATCTCTTCAGGACTAGCGATGAAAGGACATCTAATGAAGAAAATACAAGTAATTAGGCCCATATACCGGCACAAATGCAAGAAATATGTGAAAAGGTCATGTAATAAGAAGGTACCTTTTCACATATTTCTCGCATTTGTGCTGGTATATGGGCCTAATGCCTTGTATTTTAAGTTGTCACTTAACTTTGGGTTCCCGTTTTCAATAGGGACAAAATGCACTAATGTTTTTTGATTTTCAAATTATGTTTATATTGCTTTTGGTCTAAAAACGTATTAAAATGTTACATGGATTCTCCTGTGTTAGAATTTCTTTTGCCGTCTGTCATTGAGATACCCTCTAAAATATAGCAATTTTGCCTCCTTTATTACAATGGCATTGTTATGGTGAAAAAGACTATTTCACCCTGTATTGATAATGCTCAGCCTAGTTGATTTAGTTAATCTCTTAGGTCCCATATTCCTTATACGAAGTGTCCCGTTATATACATTCCCTTGCTCTTCAAAGATATACTCCCTTCCTGTAATCCTTATTTCCTGTTAATTGTATAAATGACTCAGGCCAGAAACTGTGGTGGTAAAAACGTATTTCAGGATAAAACGTATTTCAGGATTATTGCATTCTGTTTTGAAATGCGTATTCATATGTTAAATAGTCATGGGCATCCTTTGCACGTTGTTAACATCCAGATCGGAACCTTAGTATTTCCATTCATGTGTATGAACGTGTAAACTTTCACTGGGCTCTCAAGCGGCGTACACGAGCAACCAAGAGTATTTAACCCTTTGCTTGCTGTCCGACGTCGCGGTGGGCGTGTGCGGAGGACGGCCGGGAGCCGTCCTGACCACGCCCAGTCATAAATCACCCACACCGCGGCGGAATTCGCGCTACGGTCAACGGGTTAAACTGCGCGCGTACACCGCCCAGTGCTTGGTATCATCTCCTCAAGCTCTTACCTGTTTGTCCCGTCGCAATTCCTCTTCGAATCGTTACAGAGTCTCCAGCTTCCTTCCAGATCGTCTTCCGACTCCTAAGGTGACATCTTGACCTCCCGACCTCCTCCAGGACATCTTCCGCTTCGGGATAGGCTGAGAACTCTTCCGGAATCTGCAAGGCAAAGCAAATCAAGATAAGTGAAAGTGAAATGAACCAATGCATGCGCATACTAATTGAAGAAACATATCGGTAAGTGAATTAACTTGCTTGATGTAGAAACTTCATGACATTTGAATAATGACTATTATGAGACATTGATTTTGAACATTTGGAAACTCAGTAGTGCCTTCATGATCAAAAGAGCCCATAGGACTTTGGCAGAATTCCTTTAGAGACAATATTTCAAACTGCTTGTTGAATAAACTATCATGGTAAGAATAATTACCACACATCAAAGGTAAAGGTGGTTCATGAAAGAAAAAATGTATATGACGTTTGTTAAAACATTTACAGGTCATTAAATCTGAATGCCCTTGTTTTTTACAGGACAAGAATATTAAGGCAACAATAAGGAAAATTTAAAAGATTTAAAAGGAAATTGTGATTGTTATTTTAGATAATAATATTTATGTTACAGATATTTGCTAAAAAGATAAGAAGTTCAAACAAGTGTTCTCATGTCTAATGTTCTATTGTTTATTAGATCACTAATTGATGTTGCCACTAAAGCGACCTTGGGAGACAGGAATTGTGGGTCAACAGTTGACTTCAGCACCAAAAGTTAAAGCAGTGTTATTTCTTGTCTTTTGATTCCAATTCCCCTTTCCCCTTGGGAGCTTTGTAGACTTCAGAGTAACACTAAATACTCTGCCGTTTGGGCAGCAATCAGGGAGACTGGGGTTCGAGCATCATTCAAGAAGAACCAGGGAGAGACAGGTGAGTGGCTTTTCTGACAGGTATCTTATCAATCCACAGGAACCGTTGTTTTTCCTTATATACCTATTAACCTGGTTCCATAGTGAGTAGGGCTCCCTTGACAGGTCCATTTAATTTACATACCCTGATGTACAGACAGTACAACTTTACTAGGGACTTACAAGTAAATTAAATATGTGGCAACTGGGTGTAAGCCAATATTACATGCTTTAGGGATTGAGCACATGCACATTAGCACTGGTTAGAAGTGGTAAAGAGCATGGGGTCCTTAAGCCAACAAAAATGAGATCAGGAGTAAGGCAAAAGTTTGAGGGAAGTCCGGCCTAAGGCACACATGTCTAACAATTGCCCATTCTTTATGTGGTGGTCTCTACTCCTGATCTGGAAGTCCATCATTCAAATATGTCCTTTTTTGGTTGTTTGAAGTTAGCAGAGATTTGGCTAAATATTTAGCTCAGCGCTGGTTTGTGTAGATTAGCATTCAGGTCATTTGTGTTTGCATGTGGAAGAACTTTGTGCATAGATTGCAGTAGAGGAGGCCTTTCCCAATTGTGGACTGTTGTACCTTACTTGGCCAGAGTTAAGTGTTCTTGGTCAGCTGGAGTAAAGTGTTCTCTATCTATGCATCACAATCATGGTTAGCAATTATGATGTGATGTTGTGCACAATAAGGTGTGGTACATCTAAGCTAACTCCATCTCAGTAACTTTAAAATGTATGTTGCTGTGGGTGTAGTGCTTCTGAGAAGACAGCACTTTGTCAACTGTATGGCTGCTGTGCTTGTGAAGGCATCAGGTATCTGTCTAGAGCAATTGCATTCAAACTGTTTAATGCTGTGCCCATCACTCGTGTAAAAAAGTCATTAGGGTGCCCAGAATTACAAACATTTTTCTCACAATAATTCTATAAAATTGGCAGTTCTGAACATGCTCAACAATCCAAACATTCCAGTTATGTTTATTTATTCCTTTCAAAAACTGTAATAAATCACATGACTGCCAACATGTTATTGGTGGCCCGGTCTCCCTGAAAGAACAAATATATCTATGTTGTGAGTTTCTTTGAGGGTTAATTGAATTTCCCCTCCCCACCACTTTGACACTTCCAAGACAGGAGTGACAAAAGCAGTGTTGATGGCCTACCAACTAAAGAATGGTTCGCTGTCTCTGTTTTCTTTCATTAAAAACACAGCACTCTTTTCAGCATGATATTTTTCTTGGTTTCATTGGGGCATGATAAATGCTTCTCTTGGCCAGAGCCTAATATCCCACACTTTCCTCTAAGACAACTTCAAGCCGCACCAGGGAGACCCACCTTACAGTTTGAAAACCTCTGGTCTAGAGTGTTCCTTTTGAGAAAGCCAATTTATAACTGAGGTTGTAAAGGTGGTGTGTAGTAATGCTTGGTGGAGGAGTCTTGTACTACTGTTCAATGCAATACCTGAACTAAATTGGGCTGTGTTGAATGTGTATTCTGTCCACCTTGCTCTGTAGTATCTTAGTGTATCACATGGCATGGTAAAAATTATGTTGTGATCACAGGGAAAGTCAACTCTGGTCTTCATTTACACTTTGATGGATGGGATATTCCAACACAAAACAATACAGATATCAAATCTGCCGTATTACAATTACATTATATCCTCCAGCATTTTTAATATGGCGGATAGGATAACCGTCACGCTTGTGATAGAGTATCACATGAGCCAAAGTATAAATCAGGCCTTCTATGTCTTAGGTGTATGCAAGGATGGCTGGTTAATGTCACCAATTGGAAGTTTTTACAATTTGGTACTATCTATGCTGTAGTATGCATTCCTTCTTGGTCAGTGGCCTTTGGGCTTCTCGCATGCTTCACAGTACCAACCTAGCCTCAGGGCAGGGTACTCTGCGTGTTTTTTTATACCTAAACACCATAAAGAAGGATTGGTAATCCAGATGGTAACATGGACAGAGGCTAGAGAACATTTTTTAGCCAAGAATTCCATCCGATGAATCAAAACTTGCATTACCTCTGCTGTGGAGCCTGTGACGAGGGGGAGAAGGACAACCCTAGGTAGAAGCACCGAAAGCTTAAATGCAGCTAGCAAGCTGGGCATTTGCCGATTATTGAATGGTCACTCCACAACCACACACAATTTTATGCTATACCTATGCTACCCCAGACCACTGTTCCCTCCCTCAGCTTTTACCATCAGATGTTTAAGTCTCATCCCCAACCAACTGGCAAGCAGCTCAGTTTCTCAAGTAGCATCACACTCCTTCTGGGTCATTGAATGGCTATTGCCTCACCCAAGGCCAGAACCCATGCCTGCCAAGAGTGACGTGCACTATTCAGTGCCTCTGAAGGAATGGGATAGCAAAGCCAAATCTATTATATATTGCCCCGACTTCATCAGCCCTTGCATCACTCTGGGGACTCTGCCTTTCCTCTTCATCTTGCTTGAATGGCAGCCCTGATTTTTCCAGGGACAGCAGTGCCTCCTGCTCACAGTGAGATGAACGGACTGGATACTCGGTTAAATACCTGCTGCTGCAAGAGCAGAAAGAATATACTGTTGAATGAATAATTGAATTAATGAAGTAGCATAGCACGATCTTAGCATAGAATAGTCATAAAGTCACAATAATAAGCCCATAGATGTTCACAAGAAAGAGGTACATTGGAACACTGTTGTATGGTGAGAGGTTGTGAATTCTAGACACATTTCCACTTCACTCTTTGAAATTTGTCTAGTGGAAAATGTAGCATATAGACCATGATTCATAGAACATAGATTACTCGGTAGAGTACAGTAAACAATCTGAAATTGAAAGGCCAGACATGCAATGTTGAATCCACCTCTATATTTCTTTGGAAGCCAGTTAAGTCAGGGTTGAACTGGATTGACAAAACTAGGGAACTCCTGAGTAGGCTGAAGGATGTGTGTTTCATTTAGCACTGAATGGGTTGTGAAGTTATCCGGCCACATTACCCTGAAAGCAACTCCCAAAGAAAGGCCACAAGTTTAAAATGAAAACATATATGCTTTTCTGCATGATTGAATGATTAATTACAGTTTTAGAGCACATACTACACAAGGGTCTCTTGGCGCCGTATAAATAGAGAACATTTGTGAGTACTAGGGCAAACCCTGAAGTATTAAAATATTTAATGAGTCTTTTTTTAGAACTTGTAAAACCCATTGCTTTTTAACCAATTTTCAAGAAATGTTACACTAAAAAATACCCTTTGGGCCCCCTTTTTAAAATAAAATATCTTTTGGGAAGACCATTCCCTCCACAACTCTCTAAATCCCAGTGGAAAGGACTGGACTTATTTGCTGTACCCTATAACATATGGTACTGATATCTAAAAATGTCCTATGCTGCTTTTTGCTCCGGGCCCAGTTTGAGGTATTTGGCCCTGTTTAACGCTGAGATGTTAACTCATCTTATAGGGACCCACTTAAGTATCACCAGTGCACTCAGATCATTTAAATGTGGTTCACAAGGTAATCAGGATGACAACACCTGGCACACTGTAGTCATGATTGCACTACTACATATCAAACATAGAAATTGCATGAAATAAGAATACCATGAGCAAAATATCAAGGACCAAAATACCGAAAGGTAATTGCATGTTAAGGAAATATAGTTTCACTATTCCTAACTCCAGATTTTGTGTTTCAATATTTTGTATTCCATATTTCCATGCCATGATATCCTGACTTTGATATTCGGGGGAGGGGGGGTGTTCATCGTAAGCATGACTGGCATTAACTATTGTCCCATAACAATAAATGATCATAACAAGCATCTTTGAACAATACAACTTTTAAAGGCACAAAGGCAAAAATAAACTAAATCGTTTTTGTCCAAAACATGCTAATGAAATCATGAGAATTAGTCAATTAACCCATTACGTGGCTGTCTCTCGACCACACTAAAATCAAGAGATGTTGCAAGTATTTTCTCATTTAGTTCCATAATATCAAAAACGGGCGTAACATTATGGCCGCTCTACGGCAGGAAACTGCAGCTAAAGCGGTGATAAGGGGCTTGATAATATGCCCTATAGAATTCCAATAGGATCCCAGGTTTGATGTCCTACCCACCAGAACCTGGGCTTCTATTGGAATTATCTAGAACATATTATCAAGTCCCTTATCGCCGCTTTAGCGGCAGTTTCCTGACGCTAAAGCGGCAATAATGTTTTTGCCTGTTCTTGATAATAAGGCTTTGTCCCTACGGGGCATATCAACAAGAGTCAGTGTTAATTACCACTGCCCGCGCTTGGTGCATTTTTTGTTAACGCCGGCTATTGCTGGAATTTATCGCCATGCTTGCGCTGTATTAACAACTCATAGTGCAATGGCGATATATATTCAAGCGATAGTGGGGAAATCGCAGTTATACAGGAAACATTGCTGGTTTTTCAGAGATGTTCCCTGCAATACGGCGATATGCTTGATGATACTACCCTGTGGTCATGACACAATAATCCACCTCCCATGTTACACATACATTAGTCAGGATTTTAGCAGATGTTAGTTTTTGGCGAAAATAGCGGTTTTTGCCAAAAACTAACGCCTGCTAAAATGCTTTGGGCCGCCTTGTAAATATTGCGATGTGCACTTAGCGATATTTTACAAGTCCCCCTGTGTGATGTACGCCCAGTGATGCCCACTTTGCATCTCATTCGAGATGCAGAGCGAGGCGTCTGGGAAAAGGCTGCTAACATGCGCTAATGCATGTTAGCATCTCCTTGAAGATAGGGCGATAATATTATCTCCGCTTTTTTGGCTTTTAAAGCCAAAAAAGTGTAGATAAGGCCCTTGTTAATATGCCACTTGATTTGCAGTCTCCACTTTTCCAAAAGCGTAAAGAAACTGCTGGTGACAATTTCAGTGTTAATTCTAATGTAACCACTTTAATCGAGGTTGAATTTCTAAGCCTAAAATGTGTTCTACCTACAGGAACCTTTATCTTACCTGATCTGATATGGCAAAGGACCACTTAGCAGGTTTCATAAACTAGCATTAGTAATATTTTTGCACTGCAGGCATTTCTTAATAGCATAAAGACAATTCTCTATTTGGGTTTTAAGACGCCATGAGAGAAGCTCAAGCCACAAAAGGCTGTAGACATTATTTTAGCAATTATTAATGTTTTCGACTTTACATTTTGGAAATTTAAATTTCCAAAACTTTGATATTGAGTAACTACCTCTGGTTTCAAACTCCCCAAGTACCATCCTTCCCTTCCTTGCTTCTTTTTCTTCCAAATTTGTTAATCTCTGTATTGACATATTGACTGTGAGATGAATTTAGATCTACCAAAAGCACTGGTGGTGACTCTTCCTGAAGTCCTTGCGAGCCTGAAGGCAACTAAGGGGGGTAAGGCGGCTGGACCGGACGGCATACCAGCCGACCTTTATAAGGCCAATATTGATTTATGGGGGCCAATGCTAGTCCAGCTTTTTAAAGTTGCCTAGGCAAAAGGCCTAATCCCTACGTGGTTTACATCAATTATAGTCCCGATTTTCAAGAAAGGGGATAGGCAGAACTGCACGTGCTACAGGCCAATTTCGTTATTGGACTCCTCCATAAAAATTCTTGGGAGAGTGGTTTTAGTTAAGTTGCAAAGCTGGGCAGAAGAAAATGGGGTACTAAGTGATTTCCAATATGGGTTCCAAAGGGGTTTAGGGACTATAGAGCAAGGACTAAATTTGTTTATTTTGCAACAGAAGTATATAAGGGTTAAAAAACAATCTCTATACCTCACTTTTGTTGACTTATCGTCGGCTTTTGACTGCGTGTCACATAACAAATTGTGGGCAATTATGGCCGAACTGGGGGTAGATAATGCCATTATATGCTTCCTGAGAGACTTATATTCTGGGGCCACTGCAACTGTCCTGTATGGGAAAGAGGGAGAATGCAGCAGACACTTTGGGATTGGTCGTGGCGTACACCAAGGGTGCGTTTTAGCGCCTTTTTTATTTTTGTTGTACATAAATGGTTTGGAGCATCGCATCGTGCAGGAGGGCAGGGACATGCCCATGGTGGGTGGGAGGCCTGTCCCTGCCCTACTGTACGCGGACGATGCAGTCCTGATGGCACGCACCCCAATCACTTCAAACTCTGGTTACATCTTTTAATAGTTTCATGCTTAGCTTGGACTTGAAAATTAATTGCTCCAAAACACTGTCTATGTACTGTGGGACAAGAACAAGCAGGCATTTGAAGCCTATTTTTATAAATTCCAATCCCTTAGAGAAGACTTCTACTTTCCCATACCTGGGCATTTTGTTTCATGAAAGTGGCTCATGGACTACTGCAATTAATGCTAGAACATTGTTATTTTCCAAAACCATCATGGCTTTACAGTGTTTTATAAAAAAGCTGGGAAAAAGACCCATAAAGGAAATTTTAACCATCTATAATGCCACATGCATAGCAGTAGCTATTTATGGCTCAGGATTGTGGGGTTACTCAAATGTCAGTACAATTCAAACTATGGAAAATAAGTTCTTACGCCACATCTTGTCCGTCCCTGAAAGCACTGCGACCTTTATATGCCATGCTGAATTGGGTTTAGTGTTTGTCACTGACACAATCAAGATCCAGCCGATTCTTCTTTGGCGCAGGGTTTGGACAAATGATGACTGTGTGGTTAACCGGGCTATTTTAAAGGACGTTCTAGTACTGGACAATATTAACAATTTTAAATGGATATGTTATGTCAGAAATTTTCTTGAAGAACTAAGCTGTGCCCAATATTTCGAGGATCCATTGTCGATGGTAAATATCTCAAGAAGAGGACTGAAAAATCTGTGTATTGCTCACCTCAGGGAAAAAAAAACAAATGGAGGAGGTGAAAAAAAAGACTGTTTCTGCCCATCAGGCAATTATAAGTGGAGAGAAACTACAGCCATACCTATCTCTATACATGTCCAACCATGAACGTTTCCTTTTAACCCGGTTTAGATTTAACATCGTTTTCAGGTTATTATCTTTTCCTGTGATGAATTGTTGGTCGAAAGATTTATGTCCCTGCCCATGTGATGATGTGTCCCCACAATCCGATATTCATATTTTATTCTTTTGTAAATTTTACACTTTTTATCGTTGAAAACTTATTATCCCCATTCTTAAAGACTTAAATGTATATAGATGTCGCTTAGCGTTTTTAGAGTTTCAAAAAATGGAAACTGTTTTTATGGTAGCATCACTCGCTGAATTTTTAAAAATTGTTTTTAAATGTCGTAAATCCCTATACATGAATTAATTTTTATGCTGTATCTATGTCTTTGTTTTCTTATATGTTTCTCTGTTGAGATCTTAAATAATGATCACCTGACCCATTGTAAATTGTACTTTTTTTTCATGCTACTTTTATGGTTATTCTCTGTTTTTAACCGAATAAAGTATTTTGAACTGACTGTGAGATGATTACCAATGGAATATTTCATGGTAGGTGTGTGAATCATGATTACCCTAGGATCTGAAGAGAACAAGGAACAAGTGTTCTCTCCCTACATTCGGTGAAAGCAATTTCTAAATTCCTAATTCATCCAGTTATATTACTCATATTAATACTGTTGGCCACATTCACTTGCACCCAAGTGTTCGTGTACGCTTTGCAGAAGATGATAAGCCATCCTTTTCGCTCCATCTGCAGTCACAATCGCTTACAAGTTTTTTTTAACTGTATTTATGAACATCTGTGAGACCTCATTTGGGGTGCACTGGGCAGGCAAGGGCTGCTGGTCCTCACCTGTAATGAAAGACAGTGGATCGAGGGAGGTGGGGGAGGAATGGGGGAAGAGGGTGTAAAAAAAAGACTATGAAAGAACTTACCTTCTCGCCGCTTCCTTGCCACATCTCTCCTCCGTAGTCCCTCGCTCCAGATGATCTGTCCTGCGTGGACCCTGCTCCAGCCAGAACAAAAAGCACACCCAAGCTACTCATAGTAAGTCACAATGCTGCAATTGTGATTGGTTTGAGCATTGTGGTTCGGAACTCAAACAGGCAGTGGAAGCCTGGGCATGTTCTCCACCCAGCCTATAATACAGCCTGGGTGGAGATCATGCGAAGTGCGCATGAATATTTGGCTGGCCCGAGACGGCCGGCCAAACATTCTTGCGCACTTTACAGAGTGTGCCTACCACTCCTTCCCCCCCTGCTCTGCAAGCAGAGCTGCCCCACTCAGCAGGAACAAATAAAATTATGACGGCCTCGAGTTATTACAATTTCATTTTTCCTTTATTTCACTGCTAAAAAGTGGTGGGGCGATGCTTCTCTGCCTTAGCGGAGGAGCCGCCACTGGTGGAAGAGTTTGTTTGCCTCTGATGTCACAAGGTGGTTTCTACTACAGCCCTCAAACTCAGCCAAGTTCAACACCTTCAGAACTTAACTCTCAGTGGCAGCAATGGCAAGCAGTTAGAAGCTTCACAGGGAGATAATGTAGTGTTGCTTGATCTCAGAGCACAACAACCATACAACAGAGCAGTAAATAAATGTCCAACGCAGTGCTTATCTTTCGTGAAAGTATTTTAATACCCACTAGAATGTAATACTACACATGAACACAACCAAATGCAATTTAGTGTCCATGGGTACTATCAGGCTGTAGTGCACCTCCATCCACTATTGACCCTACTCCCCTTCAAATATAGGTGGTTTCTCCCCTTTAGAGTTATTTGCATGATTAGAGCTTGTGTGCAGTTCTCACGACTTGACAGACGTGCCCTTAGTCTCTTATCATTCCATAATAAGCTTCTTACCACACTCAGAGGATGAGTCTTCAGGCGACTGCCTGGCTTCTTCCTTAGCATACTTGCTCCCTCTCGCTTCTGAGAGGTGGCACTCCAGCCGACTGCGCCTTTTGAGTGCTCGACAATGACTGCTGGACCACCTACTAGGCAAAAGCGAGTCGACAATCTTTATTCATCACTGAAGTTGAGGTCCTGCACAGGCTGGCTGTCAAAGCATCACACAGGCTGGTTCTTCTCGTTATGGTATGGTAACACACAGGTCAAGTCTTTGGTGATGATGTAGCCACGCATAAGCTGATACTCTGGTGATGACGCAGCAAAATAAAGGCTGATTCTTGGGTGACACTGAAGCCATTCCCTTGACTCGATATCACAGACCCATCCAGGCCTCAGCAACCACAGTCAGAATCTTTGCAGAAAAAAAGGACATGACCTAGTATTAAAGGACAATTATGTTTTCATGAAAATGATAATTGAATGATGATATTTCATCAGTTAACTTTATGCTGCCTGTGACCATAGCCTGTATGTCTGGGAGGAACTTGGCTGCTGTCTAAATCTGAAAAGGCTCTGTGATCTGAGCAATAGTACTGCTATATCAACCCATAAAATCCATCTCATTCTGCTATCCATGGACAAGGACTGCCTCTTCCAAGGAGATTCTCAGTCATGATTTATGTCTGAGAATCTCACTGGAAGGGAAAGGATGGAAAAATTTGAGGCAGTTAAACGAAAAAGCGATGAAAATTGCTATGAAATTAATAGGTTATATCAATTTGCAGTTTTTGAAAATGTATGGTTCTTTCAAACTTTTTTTATGGTGCGCAAGGGGCGAGGTTGCTTGGTATGTCACACATGTGTTGGATTAGTTCACGCCCTTCAGATGCTACATCTTTTATGAAAATGTATTTGAAAATGTGTGCAATAAAATTCCCCCTTTGTCCATTTTTTTGAGTTTTTCCCACCACAGTCAAAGATCACTGATCAGATTTAAGGATATAGTATGTCTGCCCTCACAGCAGACATTACTGTCCCCCTTAGGGTCCTTGAATACTCTACCAAAGCATAGCCAACGCAACAGCTTTCAATTGAATCTCATGAAGAAACTGGAAAACAAGTGGGCCCCCTCCCTTTTACTCTGTAGTTTCCTGTATATGTATTTATCCTGTTGGTTTCTCCCTAGCTGCTCAGCAAGTGTGAATGTGCTGCGTGGAATTTGGGTTTGGTGATGATGATGAATGGAATGTTTGGATGCCTTTGAGGTGAAGTGTGACAGTTGGAATATGGACTGAGCAGCAGGCAGGCTGCTCCTGGTGGGTCTCCTCTACTAGATATTACTGGTAAGTATTTTTTTCATTTTCTCACATGTAGCACTTTCAGAACTTTCAATTTTATCTAAAAATTATCTGTATATTTTGTTTTGGAATGTTGAGACTTTCATGATAATTATGGTGAATCCCTGTGGTTCTGAGAAGGGGGTACAAGGGTTGCCATAATCAGACTACTAACTAATTTGCTTTGCATTTCCTGATGAGTGTTATCTATAAACCAATACTGATGCTGCTGAGTAATTTATAAACGACCTTTAATTATTTTTGTAGGGAAATCTCACTTTAAGTATTCGGGAACTGCTTGCTCATCCTGAGCACCATGGTATGGCTCGTCATCATTACTAATTGGATTGCTTGAGGTTTTTTCAACTGTATTACCTGCCAAGTAGCCCTCGCTTTATGTCTTCAACTTGTGCTTGGTTTTTAGCCAACCGCGCTTTGAATTCTGGGAAATTTGAGCTCACACGGGTAATATTAAAAGAGCAACTATAATTGTCGGAATGCAGATTGAAATATCCTGTACTGGCAGACGGTTTTAGGCATTGCGTCGGCAGATCCATTGGCAGCTTTGGTCTCTGAGCCACTGCAGAGAACGGATGTACATAATCGTAAATAGATCAGGAGATGCTATGGACCTATTTGCATTACAGTATGTGCAGGGAGCCATAACAATCATTATATATTGCTACAGCAGCAAAAATAACTTCCAAATTGGTTAGTAAATGATTCAGGTATCCTGATTTCCAAATAAATCTACGTAGCAGAAATAAATACAAACTCTCATCTACATTTAAAAGCTGCTTCCACTCATGCATCCCCATCGAATTCAGGATATACATTTTTTCACCTATGCACGTCCATGGAACTCACTGCTCTATAAGAAGGAAGTTGGTGATGAATATTCAAGCAATCTTGTAGTCCAGCTGACAATATGGATGCCTAATGTTAACAACCCTCCAACGAGGAATGTGAAAACATACCAACATAAACGGCTTACCGGTTTGCTACATATATGGAAGGTTGTTGTGCCAAGGTCTAAACTTATAATACATTATGTGCCTTGTTAATGAATAACAATGTTGACTGCCTTGTTATTTTCCATTCCACCCGTGATGTGGCACTAAGCTGTGGGATTTTTTTCCGACTTGGCTGGAATCTTCCAGTTATGAGCTGGCAGGAAAGCTTCGAGAACAGATCATGCTGTTTCCCTGCTGACTTCCCAAAGGGAACCCAGAGAGAGACTCAGGCGTTATGTTGTGCTGTGTTGTGTTGTGCGGTGTTGAGATGCTACCACAGGTTTACGCCTGTTTTCCACAGGTTTACAGCAAGCCTATATACAATAAGCTTGCTGCCATTCGCACCCTCAGAAAGATATCCCCAATTTTTCACTCATTGATTGTGAGTTGTGGGTGCACTTTGGAGCAGTTTCCTTCTCGGCTACCTGTCAGGCTGCAGTGACTTTAAGGGTGTCATAACTGGAAATTATCCTATTTCTGCAAAGTATTATGATTTGGAGCAAACCCCTAACATTTCACTGCCGAGGGCTGTTGCACCAGGAGACAATGTTATTTTATTGCTATATGTTTTGTTATGTTAAAAGTAATTGTAGGGTGCATATGTAAGGCAGGTAGGGGGAAGTGGGGGGTATCCCAGCGCTAGTTGATGTGCCAGGTCCTGGCTTGAGCCTAGTTGAAGCGTCAAGCTAGTGGCTCTGATATGTAGGGAGAGGTCGTTCCTGGCTTTGGGAGCAAGGTTAAAGAAAGATTGCCCTCCGGCTCTGGATTCTGCAAATGGGGGGGAGGGAGCAGCTGGCCGAGCGGTGTGTTCTGGTCAGTGTGTGGAATCTGGTTTTTTAGGTGGAAGGGCCAAGGATGTGAAGCATTTTGTAGGTGTGAGTGAGAAGTTTAAATAGTGCACATTCGACAACAGGGAATCAAAGATACCTTTTGGGTTGGTTGGTGATGTGAGTACGGTGGGAGTTGGAGTGGGAGCCTGCCTGTGGCGTTTTTAATGCCCTCGATGCATTTGGTAATGTGAGCATAGATGCCCACATAGAGAGTGTTTGCCATAGTCAATTATTCTGGTTATCAGGGCATGGTCGACTGCCCTCTGGGTGTTAAGGAGGAGCCATGGTGCATATTCTTCCCAGGCAAAAGCACTGCATATAGCTTAGTGGAAATCGAATAACTGGCTCACCGAATGGAATGAACATCAATGATCGGAGTTTATACTGGGCTCAGAAGCTAGTAGACTGCAGGAATGCCTGTTTACAGAGGAGAGGGGTAAGAGAACAGCAGTGAAGACAACAAAGTACCCAAAGATCAGAGTGCATGTCTGTGGGCCTAATTTAGAATGTTTTAGCAGTGGCATATCTAATAAGCGGGGATGCCCAATCCACCCTATTTAGCGATCTTAACATCAATACACTCTAAATAGGATGTTAGAGGTATCCATTGCTTTTTGGCAGATATCCTGCATCGGTCATACTATAAATTCATCTGTTATTCTTTTGGTAACAACACATACTTTAGAAGTTCTATTACAAGGCTGTTGCAGGATTCCAACCTACTTGTGACTAGAGATTTGATTGACTCAACAGTATTTCTTGGCCGGTGTGGGCAGATCCTTCTGCTTAATACGTGTTCTTGCTGCTACAAGTCAAGTCAGAGGGTTGAGTCAAAAAGCATGCAGAGGTTTCTGGCAGTTGGGGAGGGGGAAGTAGTATTGGGGTTAGGGAGTGAGCAAAGCTGAAAGAGAAGGGTTGGAAGTAGCAGAGATACAGCAGATTCCTGTTTTGGAAGAGTTGAGAATGAGAAAACATGAAGCAGTCCAATGTCTGGTGGCACAGAGGTAAGATATGCTATAACTATGACAGGAACGAGAATAAGATTTGGATATCATCAGTATATCGGTGGTGTGAAAAGCTTGCAGCAATAGCAGCCCAATGAAGAGGTGTAAAGCAAAAAAAGCAATGTACCGAACACTGATCATTATTAGACACCAACTTGGAGAAGGTAGGTTAAGGCAGAGATGAGCATGAGGAAGTGACATCACTGGTTTCCAACTAAAACACTTTTCAAAAGAAGAAGCCAGAAAAGCTGACCTCATTTCCAAATACCCACCTCTACAGGAAGTGGTATCAATGGTTTCTTGCCAAACCCCACTTTTACGGTAAGAAAGCACACAAACGGACTCCATTTTCCAATATCCACATCACCAGGAAGTGACATCACTAAATTTCCAATCATCCACCTCTCCAGGAAGTGACATCACTGGTTTTCCACAAAAACCCTCTTTAAAAGAAGAAGCTAGAAAATAAACCTCATTTCTGTGCATCCAGCTCTACGGGAAATTGCATCAATGCATTTCCTAGGATCCATCTCTTCAGAATGTGACATTACTGAGTTTCTCGCCATCATGTCTTCTTCATTCAACAGTTCAGGGTGCACCACTGCTTGGGGGTCCACAGAAAAGGGCACAATAATGACTTTGGCCAGAAGCCCTGCTTCTCTGCTACCAGAACAAGCACCTAAAAGTTCAAATCTCATGCTATGCCTAGCAAAGTGCTCCACACTACAAATCCTCATAATCACACAGACCTAGATGACACAAACACTCACCCTGAAACCTCACCACACATAGATTCAAACTCATACACATCTCACTAACCGCCACACACCTGCTAACTATCCACCATACATTCCAACTCATACCCATTAATGCTCGCCCTGAGGTGCTCCATGCACCAAACATCGCAGACCTTATCACATATCACAAGTATGACAAACTCTTCTTTACATACATCTGTCTCACCCCCACTTCCTTGTACATCCTAGATGTTCTTGTTCACACAATTTTAAATCCAGCATTGGACTATACACATAAGAAGGGAGGAGTCATCCAGGTCCTGCACCTTAAGCAGGCAGGCAACACTCAGCTCCATGGCGTACCTCACATGCCACTTTCCATTCTCCACAACTCAGTCCACAACCTTTCACCTCTTCTACAGGTCTCACTAACTGAATAACAAATTTTTGGACCTTATCCATCTAACACACCCACACTATTCCCTTGGTGATTTCAACTTCCCTCCAGACAATGCAAGTTCCATACCCTTAAGTCTTTAATTGCATTCACTGGCAACATCTTTCTCTGGTTTTCCTCCTACCTATGTAACATCCACCAGTTCGTCCAGTTCCTATCACCTGCGGAGTCGCCAAAGATTCCATCAATTTCCCTATCATCTTCAACCTCTACATTGAGTCCTTTCGGGCTCTACTTACCAATGATAGCATCACAATTCACCAATAGGCCAACAATACACATCTCTCCACCACTTCAGACACCCATTGCCGCAAACACAACCTGCGTTTAATCCAAAGCAGAACCTATCAGAAGCTCACCCACACCAAGATAGAATTATGGCACTTGCCAAGAACAACAAGCAAGAAACTATCCCAAACCTGCCTCAATGACATGAACATTAATAGCTTTGAATCACAACTTTCGCACACTGCTAAGTCACTTGAATTCACCCTGGACACCAACCTCACTCCCAAGGACTACGTTCCTCAGCCAGGCCACCTCTCTGCTCACTACCCTCGAGGTGAAGAGCCAATAGGACAAAGTCACACTTTACCCCAACTGTTTTCAAGAAACAAGTGAATACAAATGCTATCTAGGTACACAAATCAATAACAAAAATTGACCTACAAAGGATGCTACTAAGGTCAGTAGTCTGACTCAGATGGCAGGGTGCCAGATTCCACTTTTTTCCTTATTGTGGACTTTGAAAGGAGAATCATGCTCCTTGATTCAAGTAAATGGAGCAAATTAAAAACAATCTGAAAGCCTTGCCAAATACATCGAAAGACACCAGACTAAAGACATGCTCATGTGTGCTATTAATTAAATATGTGATATTGGTGAACTCCAAGCCTGAAAATTACAAAACATTAGGCTTTTGCACATCTTTCAAAATTATTTGGAGACATTCTCAGGTCCTAATATACATTTTCCATGGCCATATTTCAGTGTCTGCAGATTCATTTTCTCAGTTCTGTTTTGTCAATAAGGTAACTTTCATGCTTTTAGAGTTGGAAGTGCGGCGTGCATGTATAGTTGGCTTTTAAGCTAATAACATTTGACTTGATGGGTCTGGGTACAACATACCATTAATGAGTAACACTGCATGTCCTGGAGTGAAAAGTGCTGCTGGCAAAAAATGTTCAGGACTGGCTGGTGACACAGGACATGAGGTCTGTTGGTATCTATGCTTTGGCACCAGCTCAAGTTAAGCAGATTGATTTGACATTATTTTAAATGCACTCTGAACAGTATTTAGAACAACTTTCAGGATTATTATGCAATTTACAAGGCATGTTCATCCCTGTGTGTGTTCTGTCTTCTCAATACTTGAATGTCTGTTTCAGGAAGATATGTTGTAATGTTGGTCGACTGAGTGAGATTTCAGGTGGTTGTATACTGGTTGAGTGATTGAATATAATTATATCTATTTATGAATAATTCTGATCTACTAGAGAGTTGTCCATATACTGGAGATCATTGGTTCTAGTCCAGGTAGGGCCTACAGAACATTGATCCGCCAGCGAACAATAAAATGAGCGTGATTACTATATTTTTAATTCCCTCTAAGAGAGCAAGTGAGAGACAAAGAAAGGGGTGTCTATTTGGGGAATTTGGAGAAGCTCAGTCGCAAGTTCAAGGAATTGGTGCCAAGCAGCCTTGTTTCTTGTTCATATGGTGCCTTCAGACCATCCTGACATTTTAGCCAAGAGTATTTAACACTGAATTGTTTTGAGGCAGTTTATAGATCATTATATTGCTCAAACGTGGTATTGTCATTACACAGTGATAAACGCTTTGTTCTGCTCGTGATGAATTGTCACACAGTGTGTCACACAAAAGACTTTGAAATGTCACACAGAAGCACCCTGAAAACATGGGAGTATCCCAAAAACAAAGTGAATGCTTGCCATTTGTGTTCAAGAGCATGCTACACGCTGCACAGGCTTCATCCAAGGCTTAAAGAAATATGACCACACTAATCCCAACCTGATGGAACTCCACTGCCCCTCCCCCCCCCCGAAAGCCCACAGTATCTTCAAAGTCAGTTGCATCATTTACAGAACTGTAAAGACGAACATCCATGCCTATGTGACTGACAAGCTCACCGTCTTCAGTAGCTCTCAGCACAGCCATTAGACTAGAGGCAAAGAAGTTAAAAAAAAAAATAGGCAACAGCCCTTCACCATCTATGCACCTAGGATCTGGAACAACATCCCTTGACTGTAATCCTGGTCCAATTGAGGACATAGCTAAAGATACAATTTTTAAAATAATATTACATGGGGATGCAGTAGCAATCACTTCTGCTCCCAGAAAGAAGCTTTTGATTGTATCATTTCAATTATTTGTTGACTATATCTTTGCCTATGTATATATAAATAGATTCACTTTAAAAAAGTAAAGGTTAAAGTGATGTTATAGTTAGGAATGGTAATATTATCTTACTTTAATTTTTTTTAAAAACTGAAATTCACTGAAAAAACAATGGTTAAAGTGGCATTATAGTTAAAAGAAAATGTCATTTAAACAAAAACAAAATTTAATTGACCAATTATAGTTATTTAAGGTAACAATAACACACGCCCCCACCATGTACAGAATTGTCGTCAATGGTGTCATTTCAGATGTCATGTTGATGTTATCAATAATATGATAAAGTATGTCATGAGTGATGTAAAATTGAGGTCATAAGAAGTGCATGGTGAGGGGGTGAGTTATAATGTCTTTAAATAGCTATAACTGGTGAATTTCCTTGTTGTTTTTGTTTAAAACTTTAAATTTAAACTGACATTTTCATGTAATCTGAATTTTAAGTGCTAACCTTTATTAATTATTAGCATGAATAGTTAGACTCTCCAAGCTACACCTCTTCATTCACAAAGAGCCACAGTCACCTAATGCCAGGGCAGCTCCTCAACTCTCCTAATATTTTCATTTTCTCCAAGTGTTGCCCTGAAAATTCAGTCAATTTTAAAGAACAGGGGTCCTAAGGATTTAGAAATATGACAGGAGAATAACAATATAGACTACAATCAGTGCTATATTTTTAAAACGCCCAGCCGGGCGTAAGTTTATTTCAGGAATAATGTAGAATCGTGTTGGCCCAGAGAGGGGCCAAGGTTAGTAGCAAGATAGGGTACAATCCTGTACCTATCCCAAAAGGTTAGAAGAAACAAATAAGGACAGGGAGATAGAAAAAGGAAAAAGTTTTTCAGGCAAGCAAGAAGTTTTTGAGCCAGAAGGTGACTTGCAATTACTGTAGATGCAGTTTCAACAAATTCACCCTGCAGTGTCAACAATTTCAAATATACATGTTAAATCATATGCTACACTGCATATTGCATCGACGTTTCGATCCCTAAGGGCTCATAATACACTGGGATCATCATCAGGACAAATTTACAATTAATGCCTGTATTAAATTTACGAGAGCCTTTCAGGACCCGGAATTGAGGGTATGATGGCTCAGGATATTGTTCCCGGTACAGGAAGCTTGGTGCCGCTGGCGCTACTGAATGCGGTTTGCAACATCAGGTACTGGCTACGTGTAGTGTAGCCGTTTAGGCGGGCAGTCAGTTATCTTCTGTTTTCACAGCGGACCTGCGCTGCCAGTGAAGGGGGTAGAAGTCGATCGAGCTTCACCCGCCCCGCCGCCGCTTCAATCAAGAAGCAAGCTACCCCGTGGACGTAATTGATTTTCGTCCTCACGAAGAGAACCAGCTCTTTCCCCCCCGTTCGGCTACATCAAGCGTAGCCAGCAATCACGAGGACCCATCAGGAAGGACACATCCCTCGCTTCCTCAAACGGAAGATAACTGACTGCCCGCCTAAACGGCTACACTACACGTAGCCAGTACCTGATGTTGCAAACGGGTAGGAAATACCTCTCCTCCGGTTAGAAGAATTATTCCAACCCAAGGCGACTGCATTCAGTAGCGCCAGCGGCACCAAGCTTCCTGTACCGGGAACAATATCCTGAGCCATCATACCCTCAATTCCGGGTCCTGAAAGGCTCTCGTAAATTTAATACAGGCATTAATTGTAAATTTGTCCTGATGATGATCCCAGTGTATTATGAGCCCTTAGGGATCGAAACGTCGACGCAATATGCAGTGTAGCATATGATTTAACATGTATATTTGAAATTGTTGACACTGCAGGGTGAATTTGTTGAAACTGCATCTACAGTAATTGCAAGTCACCTTCTGGCTCAAAAACTTCTTGCTTGCCTGAAAAACTTTTTCCTTTTTCTATCTCCCTGTCCTTATTTGTTTCTTCTAACCTTTTGGGATAGGTACAGGATTGTACCCTATCTTGCTACTAACCTTGGCCCCTCTCTGGGCCAACACGATTCTACATTATTCCTGAAATAAACTTACGCCCGGCTGGGCGTTTTAAAAATATAGCACTGATTGTAGTCTATATTGTTATTCTCCTGTCATATTTCTAAATCCTTAGGACCCCTGTTCTTTAAAATAAGTTAAATAACCCATGGTCCGAAGGCCCCTTATTGGGTTCCCTTGTGTTCCAAAACTGAAAATTCAGTCAGCATCATGTGTAAATATATATGAGCCCTGCGGAACTAGAATCAGAAATAGCAATGCAATGGCATAAATGGACAGGAGGTTGTGAGCAGGACAGGCGATTGATTGCGCTAGGCTGTTAGACTGACTTCAAAAAAGGTTTTTGCTGCCAGGGTATGCAGTTAATGCAGAACAAGGTGAGAGAGCTTTGTAAAAAAAAAAGAGAATGTAGCACTTGTGGTGATGGTTACTATAACTAGGTGGAGAGGGGAATATACATCTCTGGCAGGGGCTCAAACATGTGAAGCGTGGGGCAGAAACAGGAATATCCCAGAATTCAAGGCATTCAGATGCCTAAAAGTCCTGCCAGATGAAACATATCACTTCACTTTGTGTGGGACAATGAGATCTTACGATGAGTGGGGTCTCTGAAAGGACATCAGTGCTAGCAAAACGTTATGTCACGTCACAAATCACATTAAGCAAGTCTTCTTTGTTTGCAGGCGCTTTATGCCACCCTAAATTTGACTGTCACTGAGAGCAAGAGAAATGCTAAAAAAGGACTAGGAGAGAGGAAAAGAGGAGGCAAATTAGAAGGTGAGGAGAAGCAGCATCATTATTTCACAGGATGGACCAATGTTGGTAGCCAGTCTTAAGCATTTGCTTCACAGGTGTAATGAGTAAGAAAGCAGGAGAGGTGTAGTGCAGGAGTGAGCAAGAGGGAACAGGAAAGAGACAGAAGTTAACGTTTAAAGGAATCAGGGGCTGGTGGAGAGTTTGAAATCGCTTGGAAGGAGACTGTTTTTTTCCGCCTGTTCACAGATACTGCATTCAGAACTGTTATGCTGGCTCTCTCCCCTTTTGGATTTTTTGTAAAAATAGAACTGTACACACCGGGTTACGTGCACTTGTACTTTTGAGTAAACAAGACGTTGTTTTAGATAGATCAATTTCCACCATATAACTTCTGTAAAGTGTTTTTATTTCTATTTCATATATTTCTTATTTATTTTAAAGTCTTATTTCTATTCTGTTTTTTATAGACACTTTTTTGTTGTTTTTTGTACAAAGATTTTTTACATATAAAACATAACAACAATTTTACACTAAATAATTCTTAAAATATCATGCACATTTTATCACTTGATTCCTTTAACACAGAATATATTCCCTTCAACGCGTTTCGGCCGTTCGCCTTCTTCAGGAATTCTGCATTATTCTTTTTTAACATCAACAGTAGCTATAAATGATGAGAGATAATAATTTAGTATTTTATCTTTTACGACATGTTATTCACTTTCAACGTCTAACAAGTTACTTCTGTTCTTTTTTCTCTATATACATGATTTTCTGTGTCAATTTCATTGTGATTATCCTAATGCCCTACGTCGGCACAATCTTGCTAGGTGCTGTGGTATCTATCTTTATCTACATTTATCTAACAAACCTGTACATTTATATACATATCATACAGTTTTCTCATCTGTTCATCAAATCGTTATATACAATATTTACATCAATTACTTCATTTACCAACACATTATTCATATTTTGACATTTGTAACTGATCTATTGCTTGCAGATGGGAGCTTCGCATGGGATAGGGTGACCTCTGGTGAAGTTATTAGACGGGAAGATTACAAAGGGAAGGGAATCTTGGGGAAGAGCAACTAGAGAGATGAACAATTTATATTAAAGAATATAAGTTCTGTATTATCTCTAACCTGTTAATTAAATTTAACACGATTTTCGTACGTAACCATGACTATGTATGTCCAAATTCGCCTCATCAACTTCATGATTATACATCTAGTTTTTGTGCTTAGAGCCCTCTCCATGTTTAGCCATCTCATTTACTATTAATGGTAACTATTTCATATCTGTGTGATATGGCTGTTTGTTTATTATGTTATCTTACCTGTGGGTCTAAAAAGTAAGCGCCTGAATTTTGGGTACGAAGTTTTTCTTAAAAAGGAAATTGGGACCTCGATTCTTACTCCTAAAACATGGGAAATATATGTGTTAGTCTAACTCTACTAAAGAGCGATTTCCGTAGCTGCATCCTACTCGCTATATGGCGGCTGGATTTATACCTGTATTCTGGCGTAATTGTCTGAACCCTCTTTTGCCGGGACTGGTGGTTTCTAGTCCTCTGGTCGTCGGCGCTCTGGGTCGTGGTGATCGAATACTCTGTGAAAGTTATTTATAGGATTTATTTTAAATGGGGGCTCTATTTTCCATACATAACTATCCCCTCCCGGAGCTTAAGTATACAAACCACTACCTGATTGGATGAATTGACTTTGGATGCTGTTCTATGGGCGAGGCTGTGATGTCATGGTTAATCTCTGGGAACCCGATCGGATCTCCTTATGACACCCTCCTTCTATTATTTGACTGCATATACAAAAAGATATAATAGAGGGAGTCTATTTTAGTTATTCGATAAACTGATATATTTAAACGTTTTTAATCTTTTTATCGCTAAATATTTCCTATTTATAAGTTTACCTGATTCGATCTTCGTGGATGGGTATAACGTTCCGCTCCTGCAGTTATGTTCACCTCTCATGATCGTTTGGTTCTAACTCCATTTAAACTAAAGCATTTTTTGGCGCCAAGCTCCACCCTTGCCTCAGAGAGAATCTCGCGTGAGTTAGTCTCCGGAAACTATATGCTATGCTTACAGGTTTAGAATTCCGCCATCTTATATTGGTCCCATGCGCCAGGGTTCATACTACGATTTGTTTAGTAATTCGTTTGAATTGTGTTTAGGGTCCTAGTTTCTATTTAACAATGTTTGCGGTGTTTATATTAATCGTACAATGCCTATAATTGAGTATATATAATATTTACTCATATGTCTCCGGTTATATGAAATTTTTCGGAATTATTATCGTTTTTTTGGGCGCTCTTCGATTTATCAAAAATAAGCTGTACTTTTGGGACAGGTCTCACAAGTAACACATATTTCAGACTTCCAGATTTGTAAATTGGAGCGTTCTTTTGCTATATGTGACAACAATCATAGAGATTCAGTATGTAAGACTAACCGGGAAGCAGGGTGCTGCCATCTGCAGGTAATAGGGGGAAATTACCCTTTATACATAAAAAATTGGTACAACTCTCTAGTAAAATATCTCTCCCTTATTTACCCTCCCTTTCTGTTACAGTGTTTTCATATCCCGATTGGTTATTATATTCCTTTTATATAATTGCTTGTTCCCATGGAATTTCGGCATTAAGCCCATTAATTGCAGTTCCCAAATAAAAAATCCAATACACTTCTCTCATTTTGCGTATTTTGTCCTGTTCTAGTCCTACTCTAGGGTGTATCCTTTCTAATATGAACCACGCTATGTTATCTGGTGTGTGAATGTGTTCTACATAGTGGGTTACCATAGGTGCTGTTAATTTCTTTGTTCTTATTGCTGACCTGTGTTCTGTCAGTCTAACATTAAGGGCTCTACCTGTTTGCCCCACATAACCTTTATTACAAGGGCAAACGATCAAATAAATTACATTTGTGGTTCTGCAGTTGTTTAAATCTGCTGGTTGTATTAGCTGTTTATTGAAAGTGAAACTCACCCCTTCTATTGCAGATTCACAAGATTTGCAGTTAGAGCAACGGTAGTTGCCCACTACTGGTTGCATATTTGTTATTGATCGTTGCATGGTGGTTAACTTAGTTGGCATTCTTGATCTCACTATGTGATCTTTAAGCGTTTTATTTTTTTTGTATGCAAAGATGGGCTTGGGTAACTGCTCTTTTTTGGGAACATTAGCATTTAGTATGTGCCAATTGGCACATATAGTCTGTCTTAACCTCTCATTAATATTTGAGTGTTTAGTTACAAATACCAACTGGGGAGTGATTATACTCGTTTTTGGTTGTAACAAGCATTGTCGGTCATAAAAACGGGCCCGTTTAAATGAGTCTCTTATTATTTTCTTTGGATATCCTCTGGTCAGGAATTTTTCTTTCATTATTAAAGCTTTAGTATCGTAATCTTGTATATTGGTACAATTACGTCTCAGCCTTAAGAATTCTCCAAATGGCACGCTGTTTTTTTGGGTGGCAGGATGAAAACTGTCGTAGTGGAGGAGTGTATTTTTCGCTGTGGGTTTAACAAATAGGTCAACAATTAATGACCCTTTTTGATGTTTTATGACTACATCTAGGTAGTTTACTTGTTCCCTATCTGCATGATGTGTGAACTTTATATTGTTATCACATAAATCTATCCATTGTAGGAAATTCTCTAACATGTCTTCATTATCGGTCCAAATGAAGAACACGTCATCTATGTATCTGGCCCAATTTGACACAGACTCATAGAAAGGCGCGACTTCATTAAACACAAACTGAGATTCAAAGTAGGCCACATAGATATTGGCAATAGTGGGGGAGAAGCCCCCATACTGACTCCTTGTTGCTGTTTGTGCAGCCTCCCATTGAATTCAAAAACATTGTCATTTAAGACAATGTTTAGGCACTCTAGAATGAATACAACTGGGCACTGAATCTTATATTTTTGTATAAACCAGTGTGTAGCGTGTAGTGCTCCTAAGATTGGAATATTACTGTACAATGCTACAATATCCATTGTAACTAAAATATGGGCTGTGTTACAGTAATTTACATTCTCCACAAGGTTTATGATTTGCCTGGTGTCCTGCACGTGTCCTGGGATGTAAGCAACATGTGGACATAAGATCCTGTCTATATATTTGGCCAGTGGCTCTGTAACAGAACCAATAGTTGTTACAATTGGCCTTAAAGGTGGATCTTGGGTATCTTTGTGCACCTTTGGAATACCATAGATGCTTGCTAGTCTTGGATTCTCAACATTAAGGTACTCATATTCTTTACTACATATTTCATCATTTCTGAGTGCCTGATTTGTTAGTTTTTTTATCTTATTTTTAGTTTGGGTTGTGGGATCTTTAGTTATTGGGATGTAAAAGCGACGGTCACTTAACATCTCTTCCATTTTGGACACATATTGTGGTGTTTAATAAACCACAATACCTCCTCCCTTATCACAAGCTTTTACAGTGATATTTTCGTTGTTCTTAATCATATTCATTGCTTTATATTGATTATGTGTAAGATTAAACTGTGGTTTAGGGACATAGTTGGTAATGTTAGAAAATGTTTCATTCATAATAAGCTCAAAAATTGCTACCTGGGGTGGTACTTGTTCCAGAGTGGGAGTAAAAATCGATTTTGGTTTTAGGCCTGATAGGTTGGTTGTTTCTATATTTTGGTCTTTATTTTGGAAGAAAAATTTCAATCTTATTTTTCTAAGAAAAATCTGTAAATCTCTAAACAGATCGAACTTATTTAACCCTGAATGTGGGGCAAAAGATAGACCTTTAGACAGAACAGTGATGGTATCTGTAGATAGCGTGTGTGTTGTCAGATTAAATATGGGTAACTGATCTAGTTCCTCCAATAACGGTTGTTTCTTGTCTCTAGGTATTGGTCGTAGCCCATCTCTTGATGTACTGGGTACTGGTATTCTTGTTGCGGGGCATTCTGAAACCTTTGATGGTATTGTGGCCTCCAGTTTGTACGTCTCGGCGGGCGTTGTCCTAAAAAAGGGCGTCTGCCTTGATATCTAGAGTTCGGTCTGCCACGCTGGTAGCTTCCATCATATGGAGCTCCATCACTGTCTGAGCCTGAGGATTCAGAAAACGTGTTTATTCTTTTGCCATACCTATTCTGTCTGTAGCCCCAATTGTCTGCTCCCTCCTCATTATTGGTGTAGTAATTGTCAGATAAATAGGGATACACTGATTCTTTTTTAAAGAACTTTATGTCCTTCTGCAATTTCTCTGTTTTTCTTTTTATGAGATAGTCTGCATAGGAATTTAAATCCTTTTCTATATCATCCAGTGTCTTTTTTACATCTTCCACTATTCCGGATGTTTTAATCTTATCCTCCAATTCTGCAATTTCTTTTGCCAATTCCTGTAGAATGCCTTTCGATGTCTCTACTATTAGCATCATGTAGTCCCTGGAACACCGGTTCGAAATTTTAGACCAGCGCTCCAGGAACTCTTTGATGTGTGTGAATAGGCCAGGAATATTACGTACCCTGAGTCCCTGTGGTATAACTCCAGCTTTCAGGTATTGGAGCATGAAGTGCCCATGCTGTTCTATACTTTTAAATTTTTTTCTTAATCCCAATAGCGTGTTTACCTCCTTATTTTTGTCCTGACCAATAGTGGTAGTTTCTCCAAATGAGACTGAGCTCCCTACCATACTAGCATATTGCTCATCTGTGAAACCAAATGCTGGTAATTTGGCCATATTTAGGAAGTTTGTTGTTTGTGCGTGTAAGATGAGAGTCTAAAAAACTGGTATTTTGTTAGTCAAATAGATCTGTGTCGCAACCCTGCAAGAGAGCCAACATGCAGCAAGAGGCAACCACTAAATTAAGTTAATAAAGTTAGACAAATGTCTAACTAATTGATTTCTTTATATTTTACCCCTCACGGACCAGCCCCGAGTATATCTTTTTTGGAAAGTCGGGGCCCCTGCCTTAAAGGATAAACCCTAGCAAGGTATAGTATTTTTTTGTAAAAATAGAACTGTACACACCGGGTTACGTGCACTTGTACTTTTGAGTAAACAAGACGTTGTTTTAGATAGATCAATTTCCACCATATAACTTCTGTAAAGTGTTTTTATTTCTATTTCATATATTTCTTATTTATTTTAAAGTCTTATTTCTATTCTGTGTTTTATAGACACTTTTTTGTTCCCCTTTTGGAAACATTTACCTATGTACTTGAAGGCTTTCTTTAAAAATAAATAAATGTGGATGGAAGGCGACTCCATTTCAGTTGCTAATTGTGAGAAATTGGGTTACTTGTTGAGGGGGGTGGAAGCCCCACTCAGGCAACAGGGACAGTCGTTGTCAAGACGAAACACAAAAGTCACTAAATTAACTTGTGCTTTACCCATATGTATCTTGGCACAAAGCAGTCAGGCCTAACTTAGAGACAGTGTTTAAATCATTTATGCAATATACAAACAATAATAAAGTGAAACACATTACCCAAGAAAAATCCCAAACCCATTTAGAAAAAGAGAGTAAATTTTAATAAATAAAATTATGCCAAAATGGCAAAACTCCAATCAGTAGAACGGGAGATATTCAATTTTAAAGGTTTTAGTGAAAATAGCACATAAAAGCACAAAGCGCCATTCGCGGTCATCTGCTCATGCTAGACCAGGGACTGTTACAAGTTCAGGCCGACCGTGATGGTGTGGGGGTTGGGAACAGGGAACAGATTAGTCCTGCTGAAAAGTTACCTTCAAAGTTCAGTGTGTAGAGTTTGCTGAGGCGGAGGCCGAGAGGAGCGGGTAGAGTGTTGCGAAAGTCTGTCGCTGTAGTGTGAGGAGCAGGCTGGGCATCACGGGCTGTCACCGCTGTATCGCAAAGAGGTTGTCAGAGAGCGTTGCAGATGGTTTTTTCTGTAGCTTTACATTAACAGTCAGCATGGGCTGTCCTTGCTGTAGGTCAAAGTGCAGCTCTTGCATTGACTGTCACTGCTGGTGGTCGTTGTAGCATGAAGAGCTGGTCCCACAGTAGGTTCACTTTGGCAGTATTCGCAGGCAGCAAAGTATTGTTCGCGAAGGGCGTGGCTAGCCGAGCAGCGAGATGGCCGCTCTCTGAGTGAGCTCCGCCGGCTACTTTCAGTAATCCTTACTTAATCCTGTTCCTGGTGACTGCAGTCCCCCATTCCTTCGGGGTTCTGCTCCTGAGACCCTGTGGTTCCTCCGATCCGAGTTTCGACCGCGGAGGCGGCTGCCCTTGGAAGCGAGACTGATCGCCGTTCTCGCCGGCCGGCGGGCGGGTCCTGTCCCCAGCCGGAAGTGCCTGCTCCTGGGCGCCGCGGAACACGGTGGGCCGAGGCTGCATAGGCCCCAGAAGATCGTGGAAACACTGCGGAGGAGAAATATCGCGCCGATGCCAGGGGCGCTACCGGAGAAATATTGACGCCGATATCCCGCTGCAACCGACGGCGGCTCCATCTGACGCGCGGCTGCGGGACGATAGCGGAGGCCGGAGCGGCTGTACAGGTGCTGCTGCGCGGCAGTGGTGAAATCCTGCGACCGCCGGGGGCGGCGCGGACACGAGCGGCGCCCGGTGGGGACGGTGTAGCCGAGCCTATATCACCCTCATCATTGAAGTGCGAGAGCGGAGGTGAGCGGGTGCTAATGCGGAGCTGGGAGGTTCGAATGGTGAAACGTGCTGACGGACAGCTGCACATGGCCCTCCTGCTGCTCTGTGACACGGCCAAACTCAACACCGCACGATCGATGCACCAACAGGCCGCCCTGATCCCCCGGAACCCTTGAGCTGCTCCTTCCCGGGTGCTTAGGTGGGTCACAGAAAACACTGCCAGTGCCCGCCATTTTGGACCGCGTGGAGGCCCGCACTACGCGCGTGAGTGCTTAAAGCGGATTCCGGTTCATGCTGAGCTCACATAGACACGTCTAGAGTGCACTGACAACGCCTAGGCGGCTGCACCCACACAGGACACTTGCTAGCTGGATCGCAGTTCAGTGCTGCCCAACTGTGTGACCGGTGACTTATTCTGTTTGTGAAGATGGGGAAAAATGAAGCCAAGCAACCAAAGCTGAGCTTTGAGAATAGAAAAACGCCAAAGACCACGCCGGTGGAGTCGGATGGGGGCGCAACATCTTCGCAGGGTGGGGCCCAGGACATAGATTTCGGAGCCCTCATCATGGAGGTGAGAACCAGCTTGAAGAGCATAGACGCCAAACTTGATAATATGGCGGCGCAACTTGAAACCGTGAAGACGAAAGTGGACACTCACGAGAAGAGGCTGGACTGTCTCGAGAATAGACAAACGGAGTGTTGTGAATTCCAGCAACAAGCCAAGAAACACATCACGGCGCTGGAGCGGGAAATGGATAGCTTGCGCGCCAAGTCGGACGATTTGGAAGCACGTTCCAGAAGATCCAACGTCCGCATTACAGGCATTCCAGAGACTACAAACATCGGGAAGATGGAATCGTATGTATCAGACCTACTCCATGAACTGTTCGATCCGGATCTGTCCCCGGTTTTCACGGTGGAGAGGGCGCACAGATCCCTTGGGAAAAAGCCCCCGGTGGGCGCCCCACCACGCCCAATCCTGGCCAAACTGCTCAACTACCAGGACAGAGACGTCATTCTACGCCTGGCGAGAGAGAAAGGTACAATCACGCATCAGGGAAACCACATTTCCTTCTACCCGGATTTCACCCCTCTGGTGCAAGCGGCACGAAAGGAATTCCTACCGGCGAAGAAGATCCTACTGCAAGCTGGAGTGCCATACTCGCTCCTATACCCGGCGAAACTGAAGGTTCAACACGAAAACACCTCTCACTTCTTCACTGACGCCAAATCGGCCCTCAAGTTTGCCAAACACATATGCGCTGGTGCAAGGAGAAAATCGCCACGACTGGAGGACGCCTCGGAACAACTCAGTGATAATGACTGAAACCTACACAACGTTCATCCGGCACGGCGACCGAAATGCTTGTTACACTGGGGCTAGGAGGCCTGGAACAATCTTTCGCGCAGGTATGCTCCTACTGGACTGCCTTTTTTTGGGTAAGTCATTGGGCCGCCTTTGTGCCACCTTTTGCAGCTAACTCCGTGCCTCTGCTGGGACATTTGTTGACTTTGTCACTGGTGGATTACTGGATGGGGGACGCTGTCAGGTCCCAGGGACATGGCAATTTGACTGTAGCCACCCCGTGTAAGCGGGGGAGTTAGCCGTGCACACCACGCCTCATGGGGTGCCTCCCCTTGTTGTTGCTGTTGGGGTACTTCCACGCATTGCGTGTAGACTTTTGGGTTACATCACGACCTAATTGGGGGGTTGCTGAGGGTGGGGGGTGGATGGGAGTTATTCCAAAGTTGCGGTTTCTTGTTTGTTTTAGGTGCAATGTACTACTACAACTGGCTATGTATTCGCGTGCTAGGTCTGCAGTTGGGGCGGATGGATGCCTAAGAAGCCTTATAGGGCGGAGAGGTGGGGTGGGGGCTGATTGTAGGTGTGTACTTTGATGGAAGGTATCAAACTCTGGACTTGGAACATTAGAGGCCTAGGGGACTACAAGAAAGCCCGCTTACTGCATGGAATGTTGTCCAGACACAATGTAGATGTATGCTTCCTTCAGGAAACTCATCTGAATGTCGCCCCCTCAGCTCGACTGAAAAATTCCAGATGGGCGCATGTTTATTCTTCCATCTACTCGAATTATGCGAGAGGAGTCGCCATACTCATTCGTAGGGGGCTGGATTGGCGGGAATACTCCCAGGTGCGGGATGAGGAGGGTAGATATGTTCTGCTGCATGGGTCATTACAGGGGCGACAAATCGTCCTAGCTGCACTCTATGGCCCCAATGTGGACGATCCGGATTTTTTCAGGAATGTATGGGCGAAAATTGTGTTACTGGACTGTCAGTCGGTGGTGTTGGGAGGGGACTTTAACACTGTGTTGAATGATGACATGGATCGCAGAGGCGTAAGCAGGCCGCAACACACTAGAACGCGCCAGGCGATAGCTGATATCATGAGCGAGGGACTGCTGTCTGATGTATGGCGTGCCAGACACCCGGGTGCGAAAGTGGGGACCTGTTATACCTGTCATAAAGATGCGTGGTCGCGGCTGGACTTCTGGCTGGTGTCTCCCGAAGTCGCGACATGGGTTTCAAAGGTTGATATCATGGCTAGATCTTTGTCCGACCATGCCCCATGCATGTTGGAACTACGCCCCCCGGGTGCTCCGCGTAGGGCATTCCAATGGCGCCTCCCTCCGCACGTGCTCACAGACCCTGTGTTTGTAGAGGAGATAAGAGACGACATAAACAATTACTTTGCTGAGAATGCGGGGTCTGCCACATCTGAGGCCGTCGTGTGGGATGCATTTAAGGCTGTCATCAGAGGTCAATGTGTAGCGCGCAAGGCAGGGGTGCTGCGTACCATCAGGGACGAGCTGGCTAAAATTGAGGGGGAGCTGAAAGCCCTAGATGTTGCGTTTAGTGCTCAACCGTCATTAGAGACTGCAGGCGCTCTAAAAGCCAAACTGCTAGCATTTAACGAGGAGGCGGAGCGAGAGGTGAAGTTTCTAGGGAAACAAGCGGAAGCGCGCAGGTATGGGGAGGGTGATAGGCCAAGCAGGACCCTAGCCAGACTAATTAATCCCCGCGCACAATCACATTTTATACACACTATCTATGATGCCACCGGGCGCCTGGTGATGGGCCAGGAGGCAGTGCTAAAGGCCTTCGCAGACTTTTATGCTACCCTGTACACCTCGCGACAACCCACTGCGCCGGCATCGCTGCGAGACTTTCTTGACTCCATAGCACTTGTATGGTTCAACAACAACCATAGGCAATACATGGACCTCACTGTCACAGTACAAGACATAGCCCAGGTGATTAAGAGTATGCCGGCAAATAAGGCGCCTGGCCCTGATGGCCTGACCACCTCCTTCTATAAAACGTATGTTACTGAACTGGCGCCGAGGCTACATTCTGTTTTTGTCGAGGCTCTTGAATTGAATTCCCTCCCTGACTCCATGCGTGAGGCTCTCATTATCACACTCCTCAAGCCAGATAAGGATGAACAGCAGCTGGACTCCTATAGACCCCTGTCCCTTATAAACGTTGATGCTAAAATATACGCAAAGGTTATCGCGGATAGGTTACAGCCTATGTTGCCTATGATAGCGCTCCCAGATCAATCAGGCTTCATTCCTGGGCGCGCGACATCGCACAACCTTAGAACGATCTTTTCGGTCCTCCACTATTTACACCCGTCAGTGCAGGCAGCAGTGGTGTTTCTGGACGCCACCAAAGCCTTCGATTCATTAGAATGGCCCTACCTCTTCAGTGTATTGAGGCGGATGGGTTTCAGCCAGAACTTCATGACCCTGATAAAGCTTCTTTACACGGAACCGAGGGCCCGGGTGAGCGTCAATGGTCTAGTCTCCGAGCCATTCAGTATTACACGAGGCACTAGGCAAGGCTGTCCTCTATCGCCGCTCCTTTTTGCGATAGCGATGGAGCCGCTGGCGGCCAGAGTCAGACAACACCATACCGCCAGGGGCATCGGATTCAGTGCTAGGAGCTTACTAATATCGCTATATGCGGACGACGTAACCTTGTACGTCCTGAATCCTAAAGAGAACCTGAGCCCACTACTCCGGGAATTTGTACGATTTGAGGGATTGGCGGGGATATCCATTAACTGGATGAAGTCAGTGGCCTTCCCCCTAACGGAGAGCACTGAACGCCCTGCTCCTGACTACCCCCTCAGGTGGGAAACGGACTCTGTCAAGTATTTGGGCATCTGGATCAGCAGGGATGTTCAGGAGTTGTGGTTGATGAATTTTGGCAGAGCGGTGGACTGGTTGGAGAGGAGGGTTGAGATCTGGAATAAATTACCGCTGTCCCTGGTAGCGAGAATTGCATTGGCTAAAATGGTGGTCCTCCCTAAATTCTTATACCTGTTCGTAAATGTGCCACTGCCTATGACAGCTTGCTTTCACGCCCGAGTCCGCTCACTGCTGCTTAAACTAGTGTGGGCTGGAGGTCAGGCTAGAATCTCCTGGGACCTACTCACGCTTCCGCTACGACAAGGGGGACTTGGTGCCCCGGATTTGAAACTTTACGCACTATGTGCACAAGCCCAGTTCCTGCATTTCTGGGCATTCCCTACACCTTACCAGCCGCATGTGGCGGTGGAATTAGCCGTGGTCGCCCCCTTGCCATTACGAGTGGCACTGTACGGTAAAGTCACGTGCCCGTCGCGCGAGGTGGACACGGTAGAGATGGTCCGCTGGACCTGGCGTGAACTTCAAAAAAGAGCCGGTCTCTCCCTGCTTTATGCACCAGCCATCCCCCTGAGGGGCAACCCGATGCTGCCGTGTCTGACAGCCAGAGGTGACGTCCTCACTATCCTGGGGAATCGGCTACTTACCTTTGCGGACTTGTACCCAGATGGTACTTTTTTCGAGCTGCCTGCCGAGGGTACTGACCGGTCCTGTCCATTTAATGACAAATTGCTATTTCATTCCCTTAGGGAGTCTTGCAAGAAGATGGGGCCGTGCTTCCCGGAGGAACCCTGCGCACTAGCCGCCCTCCAGAACTTGCTTTCGCGACCTTCCCCCAAAAAGCTGGTGTCCAGGTTATATAACTGCATGCAGGAACAGGCCCCGGTGACAGTAGCCACGGCCAAAACCGCCTGGGCTGCGGACCTGCGGGACGAGCTACCAGACGACGCCTGGGAGTATTGCTGTGCGCAACTTACAGCCCTGTCCCCTAATTATCGTCTGAGGCTCATTCACTTTAAATTCCTACATAGATACTACCGCACTCCGACTCTCCTACACCGAATGGGCGTCCGTGAGGATGCCAACTGCTGGAGATGTGGAAGTGACGAGGCGTCCTTTCTTCATATGGCCTGGAACTGCCCCAAGCTGACTGCATACTGGTCAGAGGTCTTCACGGCCATAAATCAAATCAACGGTAGGGAGGACCCTCCCTCCCCGCTGCTAGGTCTGCTGGGGTATGTTAAGGACACCGAGCCCTGCGACAGGAAACTGCATGCCTTACTCCTTTTATATGCCAAGAGACAGATCGCACTACACTGGGGCAGACCAGCCCCCCCCTCTCTTGAGAGCTGGATCAGGGACGTGACTTACGGCCACACGCAGTTAACGCACTATTGGGAGTCTATGCCTACCGCTTCCAGACCCACTGACATATGGGGCCCGTTTATACAGTGGGCCACGGCGCGCAAGAGCTCTGACTCCCTGGGTACCTCCAGAGATACGAGTGTTTCGGACGACATGGGCTGAAGGTGTGCAGTGCGTAAGTTAGTTATGTTGGTCCCGCAGTCCCGCGCTTACACTGACATGCCCTGACCGGACGCACGCTATGCGACTGCTGCCCGCGCTGACCAGAATCGAATCCCTGGCCACCCTGCGCCCACCTAGCAGTCTTGTGTTCCAGCCACTGTCCCTGGCCCCCTCCCCCCCGCATCGCCCATACTCCCCTAGTCTATACACAAACAGACCAGGTATCCTTACATTCTCGCCCTGAATGGGGCTAGCCCACTACCTGCAGGACCTGGGGCTGGCCCATGTGTCCTTGTTGTAGACTGTCGTGTTGTGTGGATGATTTGTCCATGTACTTGCACCTCTGGTTGTAGTGTTTGGTTTGTCTTGCTGGGGGGGTTTGTTGGGAGAAAAATGGTGCTGACAGACGCATCCTTTTACCGAACTGCTGAAACGGGAGATTAACCGCTCCTTCCCTAGGGGCAACCTCGTTGATCTCCAATATCTGTCAAGTGTAGACAGCACTATGAGAAAAGTAAGACCATTTCATTGCTGAAGTTGTACTGCATATGCTTAACATTCTATTGTGCCTCATGATTCCATCTGTATGTTTTACCCGACTGGGTGAAGGAACCTGATCTGTCTCTCAGTGATCTCTGTATGAACTTCCTGATAGCGGCCTGCCTCCGGGTTGTTGGCGTGACGCAGTGTACATCTTCCTTCTCCTTTGTAACAAATAAATGTCTTACACCAAAAAAAAAAAAAAAAAAAAAAAAAGTATTGTTCGCGATCATATCGGGCCCAAACTTCAGAATTTTCACTTTTGTTCCGCAAAGGAGATCACTCAGATGTCAACCAAGGGTTTTAGTACCCAGGGAGGCACCTCTTGAGGGTCAGGTACTCACTCCAGCAGAGGCCAGCAGGGTTCAGGCAGGTTCAGCTGCAGATCCAGTCATGTCCAGTAGTAGCAGGTCAGCTTGTTCGTTGCAGATCTGAATCTTGTTGTGTCTCTGTAGTTCACACAGGAGGTGAGCTAACTGACCCTTGGAGTCACTCTGGGTTAGCCTGTGATAAAGGTAAGCAGGTCTAGTCATCCTTCTCAGACAGAAAGGCATACCTCAGCAGTAAGGCAGTCCTTTGGCAGCAAGACATCCCTTCTGTAACTTCCACAGCTCCAGGAGTGTTCTTAAGAGTGGCTCTGAAGGTCCATTATATATACCTGGTGCCAACATTTCGGTAGGGGACTCCCTGTCCTACCCCCACATCTGGTTGTGGAAATGTGTCCCCTTCCCCTGCTCCAAACTGTCTAGGGGTGATAAAAGGAAGGCAGAGTTGGTGTCAGATTCCTTTGTTTGTTCAGGAGCCAATGCCTTTGAAGTGTAAGTGGGGGTGGGTACAACTCTTATCCCAGTCATTCAGCCAGAATGGCTCTTCCTGTCCACACAGAGCCGCCTTTATCTGGAAGCAATACACAAACCACACCAGAGCCATTCACAGTCATGTGATCCAGGAAACTGGCAGAATATTCCATTGTTTGTAAGACTGTGTGTGACGACGCGCATACCCCAGACATCGCGGACACACATAATCTGGACACCTCGGACAGTCCGACAGAACATTTTCCACATTACCTTTCTCCCTGTCCTCTTCTCTGTTTCCCAACTGCCGCAGAAGAGTCCTGGTCTGCTTCTCCACCGCGCCACACGTGGTGTCAGAAGTGGGATCGCGGTCGCTTCACCTTGGAAAATTTGATTCAGCAACTGATAAGGGGCCAGGAGAAGCTAGAATGGGCGGTAGAAAAACAGATGACCTCCGCCCAGGCAGACCGGGAACTCATGAAGGACAGTCTTGCTAATCATGCCGACCAAATGCTCAAAGTAGCAGACGACCGCAGAGAACTGACAACCCAGTTGCAAATACGCGCGGGAACTGGCCCTAACGTCTCTTTACAAAAATATGTTGCAGGAGAGGATCCCAACGCGTTTCTCCTTAATTTCGAAAGAGCGGCAAGGGCCACTGGCTGGCCCGAAGCAAAATGGCAGTTTTTTCTAGCCCCTCTCCTTACGGGAGAAGCGCAAGCTGCGTACCAGGTGGCCAACCCTAATGGTAACACACCATATACAGAAATAAAGGAGCTGATTTTAGACCTTATGGGAATGGACGCAGGAGCTTACAGGGTGAAGTTCAGAAAAGAAAGGGGAACCTCATCAGACAATCCAAAAACCCTGTATTTCAAGATAAAGGCAGCTTCAGACAAGTGGTTAAAGCCACAGATGAACTCAAAAGAGGAGATCATGGCAATGATATATCTCGAACAGTTCCTTGAGGCCCTTCCATACCGTATCCAAAGGTGGCTTAAACAACATCACCACTTAAGCCCAGAACAAGCAGTAGAGATGGCCACAACATTTTATAGGGCACAACCTAGGGCTTTACCCTGGGATACAGATAAAACCCCAAAGCAGACATCAGTTGCAGGGAAACAAGAGAAAAAAACAGTGAAACCTTCCTTAGAGGTAGTAAAAACCAGACCTTTCTGATTAGACCCACCTCCGCTCCGCAACCCACAATGTTTTGAGTGTGGCGAGTGGGGGCATATCGCAAGAACTGCCCGCGAAAGAAACCCCAAGAGGAACCCATGGATATTGGGTGTATACCACGTTCCATTTTGTACTCTGAGGAAATGGGACCGAGCTTCCACGTAAGTGCACAGGTAAATGGAGTGTGGGTGAAAGCACTGCTTGACTCAGGATGCAAACATTCAGTAGTCTTACAGTCGGTTGTAGCCCCCTGTCAGGATAGGACCACAGAGACGGTATCTATAAGATGTGTGCATGGGACGTCAAGGTGTATCCCCTGATCCACATTCCTGTGACCCTTCCTTCTGGACAGACTATAGATGTTAGGCTTGGGGTGGTTCCGACTCTACCTGAACAGATGATAATATGGCAGGATAATCCTTCCTTTCATTTTATGCTAAAGGGCAAGCTTCAGGGAACTTTTTTTCCTTCCACAACAGTGACGCGCCCTAGTCTCCTAACACAAGCTCCCTGGTTGGGGGATAAAAGCTTTAGATATGCACAGACAAATGATCCAACCCTCAGAGCAGCCTGGGATCAAGCCCAAAGCACAGCCCAGACAAAACCTGTTACCTACCCATCCTTCCAAACAAAAAACGGGTTACTGGATAGGTTGGGAAGCAAGGGGATATCCCCCAACTATTAGTTCCCCAATCTTTTAGAGAGCAGATCCTTTTCTTTGCACACTCACATTTATTGGCCGGACATAGGGGGGCTCAAAAGACCATCCAAATGTTACTACAACATTTTTACTGGCCGGGAATCTTTTCACATGTCACCCGGCTTTGTCAGGAATGTGAGGTCTGCCAGAAAAAGAACCCATATAAACCACCTGCAGTTCCATTACAGCCTCTCCCGGTTGCGGGTAAGCCGTTTCAAAGGGTAGGAATGGACCTTGTTGGACCTCTCCCACGTACCAAGAAGGGCCACATCTATGCCTTGGTTGTGGTCGATTATGCCACAAGGTATCCAGAAGCCTTCCCTCTATGGACCCTCACAACCCGGAACATCTCTGAGAAGTTGCTGGAACTGTTCTCCCGGGTTGGGTTCCCTCATGAAATTCTCACTGACCAGGGAACACCTTTTGTTTCAAAGCTTATGGCACAAATCTGCAGGTCCCTAGATATCTCGCATATCAAAACGTCTGTCTATCACCCTCAGACAGATGGCCTCTGTGAGTGATACAATGCCACCTTAAAGTTAACATTGAAAAAACTCCTTACTGTGGAATGCAAGGAGTGGGACATGTTACTTCCTTTGGACATAAATGTGGTGAGAAGTCAGGTTCAAAGCAGCTTAGGATGCTCCCCTTTCCAACTTTTATATGGAAGAGAATCACGGAGACTCTTAGAAATCACCAAGGAGGTATGGGAACAGGAAAAAGAGGAGGAGGCGAAATCTTTTCTTGACTATACACAGGGCCTTCGCTCTAGATGACACAAGTTGAGGGAATTTGCTGACTCAAATCTTGAAAAGGCCCAAGTTAAACAGCAGCTGTTGTATAACAGAGGGAAAAAATGGCGACACTGACAGGTGGGATACTGGGGGTTTTAGTCCTCCTACCTTCTGCGATAGCAAAGGCACGAGCAAGCTGGCAGGGGCCTTACAAAATCATAGAAAAGGTCGGACTAACCTCCTATAGGGTCCAAATCAAGCCAAGAAAAAAACAACTGCACCATATAAATCTCCTTAAAAAGTGGTTAGGGCCCCCTCCCCGTGATGTGCATAAGGTTGAGACACTTCCCTTGGGTGAGACCAGCCTAGAACAATTGATCGTTAACCCTGACTTAACCCAAGAGCAGAAAAGGACTATCTAAAACACATTGGTCCCTTTTCAACAACTCTTTTCCGATTTACCAGGGAGAACCACCATGGCGGAACATGCTATTGATACCCAACCAGGGAAGACAGTGAAGCATAAACCTTACTGCTTCCCAGCAGCAAGGAGACAGGCCATAGAACAGGAGGTAAAAAGCATGTTAGAGCTGGGGGTCATAAAACCATCAAAAAGCGACTGGTCTTCTCCTATAGTACTAGTGCCAAAACCAGACGGGTCGGTACGGTTTTGTATTGACTTTCGCGCCGTCAATTCCATCTCAAAATGCGACTCATATCCCATCCCAAGAGTCGATGAGTTAATAGAAAAACTAGGAGAGGCCCAGTACATAACCACTCTTGACCTGACCAAAGGTTATTGGCAGGTACCCCTTAAAACGGAAGACCAGGAAAAAACAGCCTTTGCTACCCCCTCGGGCCTATATGAATTCACTGTCTTACCCTTTGGGTTACACAGGGCACCTGCTACGTTCCAACGCCTCATGAATAGGGTATTACGAGAACACCAGGACTATTCGTTAGCCTACCTTGACGATATAGTCATATTCAGTCCAGATTGGGAAACCCATCTCCATCATTGCACTCAGGTTCTTTCTTCCCTCCAAACCGCGGGGTTACATGTTAATGCAAAAAAATCAAGAGCAGGGTTCCGAAAAGTAAAATATTTAGGATACCTCTTAGGCAATTGAGTCATTGAGCCCCAGTCAGAGAAGGTGAAAGCTATAATAGAGGCTCCTTTTCCATCCACAAACAAAGAGGTGAGAGCCTTCCTGGGTCTTCTGGGTTACTATAGAAGATTCATACCCCAATATTCCGAACTAGCCATGCCACTTAATGACTTACTTCAGAAAAATGTGAGAGCCAAGGATCTCTTACAACCCAGTCCAGTTGCAAGGAAAGCCTTTCTAGACTTGAAAACAGCCATAACCACTGCCCCTGTACTACGCTCTCCCGATTTCACAAAGCCTTCGAACACGGGTTAGGCGCCGTGTTGTCTCAGACTTCACCTGAAGGCACAGAACACCCCATATTATTTATCAGCTGCAAGCTTTTTCCATGGGAGCAAAAGTATCCCATCATCGAAAAGGAGTGCCGAGCCGTTAAATGGGCCAAGGACAAACTCAGGTACTACTTAGAAGGTACCCATTCCCTCCTTTATACACACCATGCCCCGTTGCTATGGGTGAGCCGCAATAAGGGAAACAATCTGAGAATCCTTCGGTGGTTCCTTTCTCTCCAACCCTACTCTTTTGAAGTAATACATTGTAAAGGAACCGACAATGGGAACCCTGATTTCCTTTCCCGTCTTCCCTTGTTCCCCAATCGTAAGCAAACTGGGATGCGGGTGTGTGACGACGCGCATACCCCAAACATCGCGTACACACATAATCTGGACCCCTCTGACAGTCCGACAGAACATTTTCCACATTACCTTTCTCCCTCTCCTCTTCTCTGTTTCCAGACTGCCACAGAAGAGTACTGCCCCTTTAACTCTCTGGGACTTCCAGGTCATGTGACGGCATCACATGACTTCCAGGGCTTTAAGACTGGAGACGCGGGAATAGGGAGTCGTTCGCTACGACCAAGGCACTCAGCAACTCGGGAGGAGACGCTGGTGAGGACCTTCCTGATACCGCCATGGGACCACACAAGAACCGAGCCGGAGGACTTGGACGACTCGACGGCACCGGAGGAAACCTGTTACGTCGGAGGAGCTACCGGAGGAACAGACGGGCAGCCAGACCCTACCTGGCAACGCGAGGAGTCCCGCCACGGCCCAGGAGGGACGTGGCTAAACAAGGTACGAGGGCGTTTGCGACTTCCGTGGGGCCGCGCACGTGAGGGAAGCAAGGGAGGGGGTGTACCGGGGGGAAACCAGTAGGCACTGTAGTCTAAGGGCGCCATAGGACCGTCCGACTGCGTGAGCACACGAGCACATTGGTGAAGGTAGTGGTGTACAAACCCCCCCCACTCTACACCCCCTGGCTTCCCGCAACGCTTGTTATAGTCCCAGACCATTCTCTTCCGGCCATTCTTTGTTCTTGTTTCCTTTTTTAAGTTCTGGCCTCTGCAAGCGTCTACCAATCCAGCAAGCCAGTCCAGAGGGCGACTTTGAATCCGGAACTCTCACGAGAAGAAGAGTGAGGACCCAGTGATAAAAACTACATCTCTCAGAATCCTCTGTTTTGAACTTTAAAATAAACCGTAGCAAGTGCAAACCACTCCCAGTTGTCCTGGTCTGATTCTCCACGGCGCCACACTGTGGTATTATGTTTTCAGTTTTTATTGGAGGTACACAGTACAACGAGGTTACATGAATTATAGATGTATGTGCAATATTTGTATTTACACTATTAACTCTATGGGTTTTTTCGCTCCCTAATTAAATGTATATATATTTTTTAAAGTGGTGCAGGAGAATCAGAGCTAGTCTCAGGGTTGTGTCTGTGTATGTTGATAATGTGTTAGTTGGGCATGGTGGTATATAGGATATGAGGTATTAGTCACTCAGAACAAATTTGACACATTGCAGTTTGAGTGAAGTGCGACTTATTGTGAACATTATTTTTTTTTTGTTAGCTATTATGACAAATATCAATAAGAAGAAAAATAATTTCTGATCAGATCATCCTTGACGGCTGTACCATTGCCAGTCTGTTAATGGTAGTACTGTCTGTTCTGTTAAATTTCATCATCATTTGATGGACCATGTTCCAGATTTTCATTGGTGCGCATGGGCACATGATGCCTTATACCTACATTGTGCAGCATTCAGTTAAGGAGGGTGATTGGGGACACTTTAGGGGTACAAGCTAAGGCCCTACCACTCCAATGCAGGAGTCTAAAGCGTCCTTTGTGCAGTCCAAATGCAAGGTCAATTACTTTCTTAGTCCTACAGTGAGCCTCATAGTAAGCATGTCTAGGTGGTGGTGTTGAATCATGTACTAGCGGCATTGCCAGTGGCTCAATGAAACCCATAGTCAGTTGCAGAGAAAAGTAAGGTACGGCATGCTTTACTTTCATTATCATACCCAATCCGTCCACAGACACTTTTACTTGGACCACTTGTTTGAAGATTAAGAAGCAGAGTACTGAGCACATTGTTATGTGTTATGTTATGTTACAGAATGTATTGAGTGCAGCGGTTACCCAGAGGTGTCCTGGTGCTAGTTACCTATCATATTAGCAGAGTCGCAGATGCAAGTTACTTATAAAACAGCCATGTCTTCAAACCTCTCCTGAAGGCTAGAAGGTCAGTGGCATTCCTCAGGTAAAATGGTAGGTCATTCCAGGCATTAGCTGCCCCGACAACAAAACGTCTGCCTCCCGATGTCACCTTTTTTACAGCTGGGTCTGTAATCAGCTTGGCTACTAGTGAGCGAAGATTTCTTTTTGGTATATTCCAATTAAGCTGTTTTTGTAAGTAATTGGGTCCTGTTCCTTGAAGTGCCTTAAATACTGTACACATGGATTTAAAACGGACCTGGTTTTTCACTGTGCGCCAGTGTAATTTTTTGATTACATTAGAAATCTAGTCACACTTAGGAGTGCCCGTATGGAGCAAGGCCACCGCATTTTGTATCCTTTCTAGCTTATTCAAGAGACTTTCCTGCAGATTCAAATACAGACCGTTACAATAGTCTAGTCTGTATAAGACTAGTGCGGTAACCACTGTTTTCCGACTGTCAAAGGGTAAGAATGGTAATATTTTTTTCAACGTTTTGAGGACATACGCTGTAGAAGCGACTTCATTGACTTGATCGCCAAAGGTCAGTCTCTCATCTATGATTACTCCCAGGTTTTTCACTTTTTCCATAGGAATAGGCAGAGAGCCCATAGAGGGCGGCCATCAGTTTGGGTTCCAGAAATTGGCATCATTTCCAAACAATATAACCTCGGTCTTGCCAGAATTAGGCTTTAGGGAATTATCTGCCATCCAGCTGCCAACCGATAGCATGCATTCCTGAAAACGACTTTCTAAACCCTTCTCCTGACCTGGAAGCAGGGACACCACAATTTGGGTGTCGTCCGCATAGGAAGTGAGACCAAAGCCAAAAACATTGATGATCGGAGCTAGTGATGAAGCATATACATTAAACAAAGTTGGGCTCAACGATGACCCCTGGGGAACTCCACAGGGCAGCTTGTGGCATGTTGTGTTAAGATAATTTAACATTTGTACTTCAGTTAAATTTTTGCATACAGAATTGGTTTTGTATGGTTCAGGATACTTCAAATCAAGATATGATTTTTATATGGAAGAAGTACATGTAGCACAATGCTACGTGTGCTTGGTCAAGGCAACATTACTACTGACACATACCATGGAAGGGGTGAGGAATTGTTTGTACTCACTCAGCACCCATGCTCTTTGAGAGTGGTATGTTGATATGATATGAGGTATCCTACTGTTCTGAAGTATCATTGGTTCATGAGTAGACCCAGGAAAACAATCATAGCAGTGACGAATAAGCAGTTCATGTTCAGATTATAGGTTATGAGTATATGTTCCCCTGTCATATTTAGTGGATTCTGGACTCTCCTGATTATGCTTGGACCTTTTCTTTGTCTGTTGCCTGCCGGGTACATATATTGTTGTACCTGGTGCTGCATTTTAACCTGCTGTCGAAGTTGCATAACTGGTAGATGTACTGGGTGGTATTGGAAGTGACAGGCCCTGTGCTTCATCCAAGGTGAACTTTGGCACTTTGTGCTTAGGGAGGCTTGACCTACACTATATAGGGCGTGGATTGGTTGATTTTCTTCACCTCCACTTGTGATGATGTCTGTGCTGGCCCTTGTAATTTCATTTAGATGGATTGGTGTGTTTTGGCTCTAAATTTAAAAAAATGATAAAAAATACAACTTGCTTAAATTTTTTCACTTCTATGGCACAACTTGACTGTAGTGCTTCCAAGCGTTAGGCACCTGCTGCTGCAACTTGTGATAACATTTTTGAAATTCACACCAGGAGTGAGATTAACTAAGGCTTATTGCAATCTCGAAAGGTGCGATTCGCAGAAATGGGAAGGATGCAGCCGTAAAAACACCTTCTGGTATGTGTGAAACCCAAACTACAATTCGATAACACGTTACCAAATCGCAATTTGCATTTGCGACTACATACCAAATTGGTATGTGGAAGGGTCTTTGAAGCGCCCCTTCCAAATACTGATTTATAGTGAGATATATTATTGTTTTTCGACTGAAATCCAGTTAATGCTTTACCTTCTACAAACATGTAGCGATAACCTATTCACATACAGGAAGTGGTCCCCAAGGGACCCCTTTGTGAATGGACCACTGTCTACTCTTAAAAAATATAAGTTAAACAGTTCTTTTTTTTATTTTTTAGACACATTCCATCTTCCTTTCAGGAATACGGGCTGTGTTTTAAAGAAAAAAGATTGCTTTATTTAAAAGCAATCACAGATATGGTGGTCTGCTGACTGCAGAAGGCCACCATCCATCCCTGTGGTGGCATGGAATTGTAGTGAGTTGCAATTTGGGACCAACCTCATTAAAAATCATAAGGTAGGTTGCATTGCGACCCACTATAATTCTGTTTTTGTGAACTGCTGATTAATACATCAATCAGTTTGCAAAGGCAGATTGGATTCAGTTATAAAACTCAGCCCACAAATTGAGATGACTTTTACCGACTCCATTCTTTGTACATCTATCCCCTGGTTTCTTTGGATGGATTTTTACTACACCCGTTATTTCCGCAGGTGGAACTCCAGCTAGTGTGCATCTTCATACAGATAGTCTGAATGTGGATTTCTATCCGGTAAACTTGTAATTAAAAAGAGTTGATTTTTTCACTGTAAAAAGGTAGTAAGGAGGGCCTGTGCAGAATTAAAATGAAGTGTGGATTCCTGTTTATCAGTCGTTTGTGAATGGCTGAGTATTTCCTTGGGTCAGATGATGCCATATATTAATACAGCAAGACTTTCATTATTTGCAAATTGAATTGCCTGTTTTTGTTATTTTCAATACCCTTTTTAACTCCTTGGTCACCTAAAATCTGGTATGCTCTGTAAGTTACTTTTTGAGGCTACTTCTCATGTGAGCTTTTCTAAATTGCGTTATACAAATGTGTGCAAAGTCACTGTATATTATGTGTCCGCTATAGTTCTTTGTAGTCTGGAATTCTCAAAAAGGAACAAGGCTTTGCTCAATCCCTATAGCATCGGTACACTGATAGAAATGACGACTCTGTTATCTAAGGCCCCAATTGGATGGAATGAGAACAGGCTTATTTTGGCAGCTGGCCATACATTTCAACAAAACATATAAGGTCACTCCAAGTGTACAGAAGAAAATTGCTCTCCCACACAGGCCAGCCAATGCCAAGGTATTTCTCTGTGGCCTTTGGTGGGCATCTGTAAACGCAAAGCCCTGAAAGGGAGTGAGAGAATGTGAGTCAGATTGAGAAGCTGTGGTGTGATACCAGTAAAGCAATCCAAGGAGGCAGTCCCCTGCTCAGCCCTTGGGTCCTCTCAGGCCTTCTGCATGAGAAACTGATCCCCTCTCTGGGAAGGAACTTTCTCCATCCATGCCTAGTGCACAAGATGTGCAAGGGCTCTCAAGTGACAGGTTCAGGTAAGCTGGGTCAGGTATTTTTGCTGGTGGATTTCACATAACAGATTTTCAGAGGAATACGTTTAGACACATTTCTCAATGTAAGTAAATCAGCACACCTCACATTCTTACTCTCTTCTCTATAACACCCCTCAAAAGCATCTAACAACATTTTACCTTGGAAAACAGCCCCCCCCCCCACTTGCCACCCCCCCGACTTAGCATATTCGTTGGGAAACCAGGGAATGTGAGAGAACCTTTACCTTTCAAAGCTGGGATCAAAACCAGTAACAACGCAATCTGTATAGGCTCATAGTCAGATACTGCAGAAAATAACAATGAAAGAGCACTGAATCACAGTGTGCAACATTAGATCCTGGGTGTAACTGGGTTTCCAGTGCTGCACCTTGAAATTCCCACAAGTAATGAGAACTTACTGGTGGATTGGTAATTCTGGGTCCCGTTCCCCCAGTAATTCCTCCTTCTCCCCCATAGAGATCCTCAGGAAAATGTGTCTACTTTCTTTAGTCTAAATCTCTGAGGGAAATATTACTGGTGTGTAATTCTGTCATCAGTCCTATTGAAAATCACATTGTATTTGGAGATGGGGAGCTACTTACTGCAGGATTTTGTTAACGATTCCGAAAGTCATGAATGAGCTAACCTTGTTATATGATTGCACGGCTAAAATTAAAGGAGAAAAGGACTAGGGTTGTGAAGAGATTAATTCGAGCCAGTGGTTGCTGGTGGTTTTTCGCTTATAATGGATTCTCCTGGGCAGCGGGTGGTGGTCCACTGGCTACATTGCTGGTCTCGAGATTTAGAGGCCTGCATTCTTATGCTGGCTTAGGCACATGATCTAACGATATGATTTGTTTTCCTTTTGTGGTATAATTCTTGGTGATGGAATTCCATATACCCCCAGAGATAAAGGAACGTCTAGTCTTCTTCACTCAAGGCTGTGGAATTAAAACCCTTTTCCATCCATCCCACGTTCTCGTACCACCCCCTACCCCCTACCCCCATTCCAGGGCACTCAATATTGAGGCCCTATAAAGGGTTGAAATCTGAGAATAGGGCAGAATGGGACATATTAAGTAAATCCAATATTCCAACAATCCCACAAGGGTGAAAACAACAGCAGCAGCATCCCCTATAAAACATAAGTTCACTACTCAAACTCAAACCAAAAGAGTTATGGCAGATTCGGTGAACAACCAAAATATAGAATCCAAAATATAGATAAGACAGAATATCGAATTACCAAAATATAGTTAGTCAGAATATCGAATTTGGGGTAGGAAATATCGATTTCCATAATATCGAATGTAAAATATCGATTTCCATAATATCGATTTTTTTAGTGTTATGTATGGTAGTACATGTGTTAAAATGATGTATTCATTTTGTCATGTAATTTACTTTTTGTGTTATTTTATTCCGTAGTGGGTTGTGGGTTTATAAGGGAATAGGATGGGAAGTAATGTAATTATAGTAAATTAAATATTAATTTTTATTTATATGCATTCATAATTAATTGAATGATAATTAATTATTAATTGGTAATTAGTTTTTATTAATTGTACTTAATTTTTATTAATTGGTCATTAATTTTTATTAATTGATGAATTGATAATTATGTTAATTGTATTATTTATTTGGAGTGGGCTGTGGGTTTATAGGGAAATAGGGTGGTAAGTAATTTAATTGTAATAAAGTTAATATTTATTTTTATTTATATGTATTGATAATTAATTGCTTGATAATTAATTATTAATTGGTAATTAGGTGCACATTAGGATGGCCCGCCCGCCACCCTAGCGGAACTCGGGACCGGACGCCTAAAGGGCGGGGGTCCCGACATTGCTATTAGGATGCGCTCGCCACAGTGGCGGGCGCATTCCTCAATTTAACATTGTGGCGGGCGATGCTCACTGCACCGCCCGCCACAATGTTAGGAAACAAAAGCACGCCTTTGCACAATCGAAGCGGCAGGCAACGTGCGGTGCCTGCCTCTTCGATTATGCAAAGGCAGGGGGGTACCACAGGTACCCCCCGTGTGCCACCCCCCTTTGGCCTTCATTCTGGGGGCCCACAGGGGGCCCCTAGAGTGAACACTGCATGCCTTTCTGTGGCGCATTGCCGCCACAGAAAGGCATTGAAAAAAGCCCATGGTAATATTGCGGGCGGTGTCTAACAGACACCGCCTCCATGTTACTCGTTTTCCGACCCGGCCACAAGTCAGCTGGGGCGCAAAACAGGCGGGCAGTATTTTGCAGCGCCACCTTCCCCTCCGCCATCCTAATATGGCGGGGGGTTTGGGCTTGCGATGTCGGGCGGTTTGCCTCCGCCAGGCCGACGGTAGCCACCGCCAGCCTGGCGGAGGCAAACCGCCCGACTTCGTAATGGACCCCTTAATTTTTATTAATTGGTAATTATTTTTTATTAATTGATTAATTGATAATTATGTTCATTGTATTATTTAGTAATTGCAGCGGGTTGTGGGTTTATAGGGGAACAGAGTGGGAAGTAATTTAATTGTAATAAAGTAAATATTTATTTTTATTTATATGTATTGATAGTTAATTGATGATTAATTATTAATTGGTAATTAATTTTTATTAATTGGTAATTCATTTTTTAATTGGTAATTCATTTTTATTATTTGCTAATTATTTTAATTTCTTTTTTTATTGGTATTGATAATTAATGTAATCTTCTTTTAATATTAAATCATTACTTTCCCTACTGTTGCACTCTCAGGAGTGGGAATAGTCATTTTTACCCCTACGCTATCCAATGTTTTCCCTACTGTTGCACTCACTGGAGTGGAAATAATAATTTTTACCCCTACGCTATCCAATGTTTTCCCTACTGTTGCACTCACTGGAGTGGGAATAGTAATTTTTACCCTCCCGCTATCCAACTCTTTCCCTACTGTTGCACTCTTTGGAGTGGGAATAGTAATTTTTACCCTCCCGCTATCCAACACTTTCCCTACTGTTGCACTCTTTGGGGTGGGAATAGTAATTTTTACCCCTACGCTATCCAACGCTTTCCCTACTGTTGCACTCACTGGAGTGGAAATAGTAATTTTTACCCTTCCGCTATCCAACGCATTCCTTACTGTTGCACTCTTTGGAGTGGAAATAGTAATTTTTACCCCTACGATATCCAACGTTTTTCCTACTGTTGCACTCACTCGAGAGGGAATAGTAATGTTTACCCCTACGCTATCCAACACTTTCCCTACTGATGCACGCACTGGAGTGGGAATAGTAATTTTTACCCTTCGGCCATCCAACGCTTTCCCTACTGTTGCACTCTTTAGGAGTGGGAATAGTAATTTTTACCCCTACGCTATCCAACGTTTACCCTACTGTTGCACTCACTGGAGTGGGAATAGTAATTGTTACCCCTACGCTATCCAACGCTTTCCCTACTGTTGCACTCACTGGAGTGGGAATAGTAATTTTTCCACTCTCACTATCCAACAAAATCTCTACTTTTTTGTATTACATTCATTATTTTTACATTTTAAGTTTTCTTACATTATTTTATGTATGTTTTATTTTTTTTTTATATTTAATTACTTTTATATAATTTTTAATACATTTAAAAAATTCGATATTTTAGTTAACTATATTTTAGCATTCTATATTTTGGATTCAATATTTTAGTACTTACCTGTTTGTAGATAGGGATTCTATATTCTGTACTTCGATATTTTGGAGTCGATATTTTGGGCATTCTATATTATGTCCTTCGATATTTAGTCACTGAACCGGCAGATTCTTCTTCCCCTTCAGTCTACATAAAACTAGTTTGCCATTTGAGATGGAAATGTTCAATCCAACTTTATTTGATCACATAAAAATAGATCATGAAAACAGCATGATGAATTACAGTATACATTTTTTATTTTTTGTTTAAAAAAGGATGGAACAGGCACTCATTAAAATACATTGGGTTCCATTTGGTGGTCCCAACAATCTTAAGAACAAGATACAAATAAGCTTTAGAAACAACATTAAAAAAACATCAAATCAATCAATTCATATCCATAAATGCATTGTTAAGATAACATGGTCTTGCGCAATCGCAGGGCTTTCTTTAAGCCCGATTGGAGCCAAGGATGCACCCTAGCCAGCACTCTACCTAACTTTAATTTTATGACCGGTGACACTGACTTGGATCAAGAAAACTTTTTGGACACTCGTTCTGTGTGAACAAAGAAACTTTTTGGAGGCTTGTTCTGTTTGACCTGCACCCTCCATGCCCCTCTGCTCGCCTGCGCCTTTGTTCGTTCTATACCCTATGTTTTACTTTACTCTGTACTGCCTATTTGCACATAATTTACTTGATGTGAAGCTCTCTGATAAACTTGGGTCCAGCTAGCACTATATAAAACTGCTAAAATAAATAAATAATGAATAAGAAGAATCTGACTGCCTTACAGACTAGATAGCTATTGAAGATAAGTGCAACCTCTGAGCAACCAATATTTTTACTAATTATAGTATATGAGCCCAAACAAGATTTCTTCGTTTGTAATTTTTTATTCTTCTTCACATTTCATTTGGTGTTCTTAACATAGGGGCCGATTAGGATGGCGGTGAATCCGCATCCTCCTGGCCGGCGGAAGCCACCGCCGGCCTGGAGGATGCGGGTTCACCGCCGCGGACATTGGAAACACCCACCGCCACATTAGGATGGCGGTGGGATCAGCGGCGGACAGCAAGTCCGTCCGCCGCTGATCCGCGGTGTATGCACGCATATATGGTGCCGGTGTCTGCAAGACACCGCCAGCCATATTAGGATGCAGGCGTAAACATGCTTTTCCACGGCGACTTTTCCGCCGTGGAAAAGCATGTGGTCTTTTGTGTTTGGGGGCCCGTTGCGGGCCCCCAGGGTGTTGGGGGGTGGGGGGTGCACATGGGGGGTACCTATGGTACCTCTCTGCTTTGGCATGCACAAGGTGGTAGGCACCACGCGGTGCCTGCCAAGTTGTGCATGCAAAAGTTGAACATGCATATTTTACATTGCGGCGGGTGCTGCTCAAAGTAGCACCCGCCGCAATGTAAAATATAAGGGATGTGACCGCCAGGGTGGCGGTCAAATCCTAATTGCTACGGAGGGACCGCCGCTGCCCCTGCGGTCGGTCCCTCCACCTCGGGGGTGGTGGACGGACGCAAGTCCGTCCGCCATCCTAATCGACCACATAGTTTGTAGACACTCTGGTAACTTCCGTAGCCAACACATGTTTCGTCAGTTAGGTACATTAACCTCTGACTTCATCAGGGCTGTCGCAATCTCCATAACTATAAATCATATTGTTATGTAAAAAAACTGCAACTTCTTCTGTAAATCTATATCAAACTTATATTCAGCTCCTTGTGTCACTCAATCTGGTAACCGTTATATACCAGGTAATCAATTGTCTATCTACCAGTCCTGTCACCCAATTCCGAGTACTCCATTTGTGCACATGCATCAGTGTTGTAACTTGCTAAACCTATGTTTTCGTAATAATGGAATCAGAAACTGCTTTGTAAATAGGTGGGATGTATGACTTAACAACGTAAACTATTACAAAGCATACCTTTACAACGTGGTTTTTACAACGCAATTTCCATTACAATGCATGCCATTACAACAAAAGCCATTACAACGCATGTTCCATTACAACACCAATTACTATTCTAACACCGCCGGGTGCTTATCTCAGGGAAGATGCTGGTCAGTGAGGGGTATGAGTTGTAATGGCATGTGTTGTAATGGCATGCATTGTAATGGAACTTGCGTTAAATTGACTGCATTGTACAGTTATATGCGTTGTAATGCCTGTGCTGTATTGGATGTTTCCCAAATAGGTGGGAATGCGATTGCCTTCCTCTCAGTTCTTTAGGGGAGTCAAGGCATTGCTGTACATGTCCCCATCCCAACAAAGCTTGGCGAAAGAGGGAAGGGATTCACAGGTGTTTGACAAGTATTGGCCTTTAATAAGGAAAATCCGACAACTGTAGTCTAGCTGTTTTGGGATTTAAATGAGGGATGAGATGGGTGAAAAGGCGAGCTCCATGCTCAACAGGGCAATAGGCGCCATTGAGATCAAGGGAGGGACTGGGATTGGAAATCGCCCCTTGGTCTCAGCGCAGCCAGAGGAACCTAGGCCTTGCTATCTTCATGAGATAAAATGAGCGGCAAGGCCCAACCGTGAAAACAATAAATGAAGTCGAATAAAGGGAATTTAGCTAAGGTGAGCAGCATCCTGGTCAGCATTTGCATTCATAAGAGAAACAGACAATATAGGACTTCTGGGTGAGTGGTCGGGTTTATATGAGCTCATAGTAAGGTAGGGAATCAAAGCGATTAATGATTACAAATTTACAGGCAGCCATGGTTGCTTGTTTCCAGGGCTGGGCTCAACCTCAAACGGAAGAGGCCAGGGGCGGCCATGTTCCTTGACTGCCACTGGAGTTTTAAGAATTTCCCAGTGGGATGAAAATGTTGAAACAGTCAATTAATTGCTAAAAGCAGAAGCAATCTACTTCCAAAACAGAGGGTGGGTGGATTTGTTTTCAGTGTCATGCATCCCAGTTCCCATGGAAACTCGTCTCCCTCTAGCTGGAGCAGTAGTGCAGTAAAGCGCAATTCAAACTCCCTGCCAGAGACTATTTATATGTGTTAATAGAGGAGGCGGAAATAGAGGGAGGACCGTGAAAGAAAGCGTGGTGTGAGAAAATGACACCTTCTTTTTAAAACCAAATGTCTCATGTGCATAATTTGCAGGGTATCAATTAGAGAAAAGCATTTTAAAATCGCAGTATTTTCCACATCCAAGGCATCCTCTTCAAAACTGAAATATCAGGTGTTCCAAAACTTGTAAAATCGGTTTGCACTTGGTAGTGCTACACAGTAACTTTCTTTGCCCTTTGGCAAGAGCCGTTAGGTAGATCATTAACCCTGATGCAGCGTTTTTATACTTCAGCGCCTTGGGGGCAAAACTGAACCATGTAACTATGGCAAATTTCTGCGTGATGTCCTGCGAAATGGCAAGGCTGGGCTTCGAATCCCCCTTGAGGGCGCACGTTTCCCGCGTTCTGCCAGTGACGTTATTGCTGATGGTGTGCGTAGAAGGGGACCATTTTCCTTGGTTCACAAATCTGTCAAAGTTAGAGGAAGTATCAACACACACTCGCTGATTCCCTGATGACGACACAGGGCTGTCCCATGTCCCTCTCTCATCTCGTCTAAAGCAATATCTTGCCAGCTGCAGAGGGGATAGACTAAGTAACTGCAAGGGCTCCATATTACCGTCAATAAACAGGGCTGTAATGTAGAGGCCTCTTGACGTTTGTTTTTTGACACAGTCGGTTTTACCCCTGAGACCAGTGTTAGCAAAGACATAGCAGGCGTATACTTAAGACAGTGCTTTAAATGGGCCGGTACAGTCCAGTACGGAGTACCAGCACTTTTTATTATTTTGAGAGGGAGAGTACCTGCATTTCTCAAGACAGACGTAATACTTTTAATTGGAGAGTACCGGCACTTCTCAGAAACAAGCAGGTACTCTGGTACTTAGTACCTGCAATTCTATTTTCCCATTTCAAGCACCGACTAAAGGGCAAGCCGGGGGTTGCAACTTCTATTAGGCCTGCTCGGAGATAAATGGACACACCAATATACAGGCACACAAACACCAACCCGTTTGTTGCTTCCATTTAAAAAAGAAATGATGATCTTGTAGACATAAGCACTTATACACTCAAACACTGGGAGGGGACCTGCCCGCAGTAGTTTTAATCAATGGCCTTGGAGAGGTCCTTTGTATTATAAAACTTGTCCTGAACCCAAGCAAATCATATAACAAGTTTGATTTTATCAAAATTTATTTTTTATTTCTATGAATTCATTGTATTTGTATATAAATATAAATGATTTAGCATCAGAATAAATAAACATCTTGACAACAATTAAATGGTCGTGCCAGCGTGAGATCGCGTTTCCTTAGATAAATATCAGAGATAGGCCTGTCCTCGTGCGTGCGACCCGGACCGCCGTTTGGAGACTGCCACCTGCCGATACACCAGGTTCCAGTCTAAAGGGACCCGACTAAACCTGAAAACAACTAGACGGCAGAACGGACGTATCCACCAAAGACTTCCGCATGGATTAGCCCAACTCTCACCCCCAGCCGGCGGCCCCAGCACCGACCAGAATCCAACTTTGGTTTTTTTCCCCATCCTCGAAAAGGTATACTCATCTTATACGGGTAGCAGATAAGGCCAGCATCCATCGAAGGTCCTAGATGGTATCTCCCTGTTGATGTGAAGGGATACTCATCTTTACCTATTCCGCTACGTATATTCGGGGACAGGATTCCATCTATCTCTGATATTTATCTAAGGAAACGCGATCTCACGCTGGCACGACCAAATTGCCAACCTCTGGGTTAATCATACGCCAGCCCCATCCATTACCAAAGTTCTATATATGTGTGGTTCCTTCTTCTCTACCCCACTTCGCCCTGATGAAGGTGTTGCCCCGGACGGGGCTACACACCGAAACGCGCGTTGGCGTCTGTTCCTATTTAGGAACCCACTGAACCAACCCGGACATTTGATCAACGGTCCCCTTGTCATCTAAAACCATCTTTGCCTAGTGTTGTAGGATGTATGATGTGTGAATGTCTTTTGTATGAATGTTAAGGGTATGTCAGTACGAAGTTAGAACCACCATTTAATTGTTGTCAAGATGTTTATTTATTCTGATGCTAAATCATTTATATTTATATACAAATACAATGAATTCATAGAAATAAAAAATAAATTTTGATAAAATCAAACTTGTTATATGATTTGCTTGGGTTCAGGACAAGTTTTATAATACAAAGGACCTCTCCAAGGCCATTGATTAAAACTACTGCGGGCAGGTCCCCTCCCAGTGTTTGATTGTTACTTTCCCCATCGACCTGCCTAAATTGATGTGGGGTCCCCCTCCGATTTGAAATAAGCACTTATACACACCTTCTCACTCATACACAAGGAAATGCACACTGACCCCAATACAGATATAGCTGCACGTCTACTCTTTCAAACAAAAGTATCGCAAAGATTTAACCACATATACACAGACACACACATCCACATAAACAAAGACACAGATAACATGGTCATGCCTACATACATACAAACACAAACAAACACACACATACATACTGATGCAGCGCAAAGGCTGCCCACCCTTTTTTGCACAGATACTAAACAGAGAGACAAGTATGAAAGTGCACTTAGCACATGTATCTTGTATGGTTTAATAAACTAATGTAAGTGTTGCAATTGACACCATTATTAAAGAGGGCCTTCACTGTAGGATTTTACTTTAAAAAATCTGAGGTTTATGTAAAGGATGCATTAGTATTTCATATGTTTGATTTAAGTTCAGCTCTTAGCCATACCTACAGCTGATTATTTTAAAGGCTTACTGAATGTTGAATGTAATGTGAGATCGAAGGCATTAGAAATGTATATTTATTTGTGTTTAAATGTGCACAAGCATATTAAATATACTCCACTGAGCTAATGTTTGAGTTGCCATATGTAGACCTGTATATTACCATGCTGCATAAAAGCTGATTTGATTTTTCAGCCAACTCAAAATTTCTGGCAGGTATTCACATGCATTGTTAGTTGTAGAATAGATACATTAGTGTACTAGAGATAGAGACGAGCCTGAGAAGAAGACCCTGATAAAGGAACATGGGGCACCAGAGCGTCAACTGAAAACCCTACTGAGTAAATGTTACCATTTGATGTGTACATGAGAAACTGATGTTGTTCCTAAGTCTAGTGTGCAACGTTTTCCTGATGTAACTGTTTGCTACCTGGGACGCGGACTGAAACAATGGACCCCTGATGATGCATGCAAAGGGGGTGTTACCTAGTTGACTTTGAGTGTTATAATATAGTGATCACAACGTTGGAGTTTTGGAGATGCCCCAAGATTCTGTCTTGGAGCCTTCCAGACCCCTTCTTTGCACTTCTTAAATGCTTAGAGCATTTTCCCCACAACCCCAGAGGTTTAGATCTCAATGCCTATTTGATCCCTTCCTAAGTGTGGCTTAGGCTTACACTTTCCCCTTGACTCATAGAAGACACTTGGCTGAGATTCTGAAATGCTCATACCTTCCTAACAATTTTCCTTCCTCAACTCTGATTTTCATTATGGAATGCCCTGAATTTTTAAACTCTTTAAATTAAACAAACCATCCTCTTTGTTTGGACCTTAATTGCTGTGATTCTAGATTTACCTATTGCTTGGACAAAAAAACTTGAGGCTTTTCTCTGAACGTCAAGTACTTTTATTAATATGTTGTGCAGCAGTGAAAACATTTCTTTTATGTTTAATTCTGGTACTCCTAAACTTCTTCAGGAGGTTGGGTTTTCCTGTTGTTATTCAGTTTTTTTATAGCACGGTGCTGCAAGTAATGTATTTTAATTTAATTCTGAATTTGTAATAAGTGTTCTTAACCCAAGCTACTGATTCCTGATCCTCACGATGTAGCCAAATGGGTTGACTGCCAACTGAATTTTGATTGAAGTTAATACAAACTCCCATCACTCCTCAGACAGATAGAAAGGTTTGTCGGAGGACCAATGGTAATCAAGTGGGCCCGGAAATACACATAATGTAAAAAATAATATACACACACTCATAAATACATACAGATATGCACATACACACAAATGCTTAAACAAGTATAAATAAATGCATCTACATTCTTACTTTAAATTATTGCGATCATTTACTCACATTCACACAGAAGCAAACGCTGATAAACACCAAAACACACACAAGCACACATACAAGCACATACATAGTAGACAGTTATATACATACACAAACACATGGTACTGCACATGTTCTACCAGATGCAAGTCTTACCACTCAACGTAAGATGATCTAAAAAAAGAAGAAAAACAGAAACACACAGATATGCACACATATCACCTGAGGTCGGCGGGACTAATTCTACACCATGGCAGACAAAACAGTCAAACTTTACACAGTCAAACACACCACCAGGTTTGCATAAAGTGCTATAGTACTCACATGTAATTATTCTCGAGCAGCTTATTTGTATACTGGTTGTAAACATTACATTATAAACACAGCTATATAACAGTGAGGCCCTCTTTCAGAGAATGGTGGCCGCTCTGTCAGATGGCAAGGACGGCAGAGGAGTATACTCTGATGGCTTACTGGAAGTCTGACCGCCATGCTTAGAAATATCTACCAGGTAGGTGGAGATCTCCGTGCAATCAGCAGACCCTCTGTTGCAGCATCCCCACTGAAGGTACTGCCACTTTGCTGAGCAGAAGATTATTTAACGCAAAGTTTTTGTTTTTCAAAAGCAAACTTCCAAGCATGGGTTTCTGAAGAGAAACAAAAAAGAAATGTCCTTCATACTAAGGCAGTTTCTTAAGCTCCTGTTCAGCATTGTCAGGGTTTCCATGGCCATCTCTAAAAGAAAAGAAACATTGACAAAGCCAATAGACCTTGGCCACCAGGCATTTGGCAATTCATATTTTGTTCTCTCGTGGTTTTTGAAACCTTTATTGTTGGACAAACTGCTGTGCCATTATCCTTCTAAACAAAAAAAAAACATTGGTGTTGGACCTGACAACCTTGGCATGGTTTACCCCCAACTTGTTACCTTCCAGCCTCCTGTTTTTGCTGACTTCGTTTTTGCTGGCTTTAGGACTCTGCACACTTTACCACTGCTAACCAGTGCTAAAGTGCTTGCGTTCCCTCCTTGAACCATGTTAAACCTGACTTACACCCAATTGGCGCATTAAATTTACATGTAAATCCCTAGTAAAGTGGTACTAAACGTACAAAGGGCCTTGAAATTAAATGCTTCTAGTAGGCTTGCAGCACTACTTGTGCCACCCACTTAAGTAGCGCTTTAAACATTGTCTCGGGCCTGTCATCGCAATATGTGTGTTTAAAACTATCATTTCAACCTTTCAAAATAATCCTTTTGACAGGCCTAAGCCTTCCTTTTTACTGCATATAAGTCACCCCTGGAATTGGTCTTGAACAGCCCAGAGGATTCAGAGCAGTGTATTTAAAAAGCTGGACATCTGCATTTAAGTTTTACATGTCTACTGCAAGGCCTACCTCTCCCATAGGATACCAATGGGTTACCATATTATATTTAATAAATGCTAACTTTCAATTGGGAATACTTAGGAATTTCAAGTTTGGTGTCTTAAGATTTGTACTTTAAAACCCTATTTAATGGTAAAGTCGGTTTTTAAGTTACAATTTTGAAAACACCACTTTTAGAAAGTTAGGGGTAGATGTATTAAGATTTCATTTTTATGATTTTTAAAGAGCAATTTTTAAGGAATCGCTATTTAGAAATCGCAAAATGGAATGTATGTAGAAAATCGCTATTTTTTGCGATTTCTTAGTCTTCCTTATTTGCGAATTCGCAATTTGCAAATTCGCAATTAAGGAATAATTTCCCATGCATTCCTATGGGCCAGGAGGCCCCTAGGAATGATTGTGAAATATTTCTTAATTTGCGAATCGCAATTTGCGAATTCACAATTAAGGAATAATTTCAAGGGTGCAGGGGTGTCTCAAAGACACCCTGCTGCACCCCTGAAATTTACATGTGTGTGCATATGGCGCACATACATGCCCTATGGGCATGTATGTGCGTCACATGCCACCTTCACAAATGCCAAATAGGCCATTTTTAAATGAAATCGCAATTTACCACCAACTACAAGCTGGTGGTAATTTGCGATTTCTTAACCCAAATTCGCAATTTCTAAAACCCACATACATCGGCTTTAAGGAATCGCAAAATTTGCGATTCCTTAAATGCTTAAGCAAAATAAGGAATCGCAAATTTTTGCGATTCCTTAGTTTGCGAGTTTTTGATACATTTAAAAAAATGCAAAAAAGCCTTTTGCGATTCGCAAAGGCCGAATCTCAAAAGGCTTGATACATCTACCCCTTGGTATTTTCTAGATGCCTGCAGCCTGTATCCTGGATCATATGACTAGTTGAAGCTAGCAGTTAGTCTTTGTGTATTGCTCCCAGATGGTGCGACAAAGGGGCAATAGGTGTTGGCAGGCTGGGACATCTCTGACATGATCAGATGAAGAAACTGTCCAATACCACACTTGCACATCACAAAGCCCTTCCTGAGCATACTCAAAAAGGGCTTGACACTAGTCTTTTGTACCACCAGGCAAGCTGGGGCCGGGGCAGGAAATTCCAAGACCTCTGGGGGTGAAAAAATCCAGAACCTTCCTCTACTTCAAAGCTGGCACCAGGTATAAATATTGGACCCTCAGGCCCTACTCTTCAGGACCCCTTTGGACCTGTGGAAGACTCAGAAGGACTGCTGTGCTGCTCTGCAAGAAGGACTGCTATTCTGTTGCCCTGCTGCCCTACTGCCTTGCAGTCTGAGTGAAAAATACTAGACCTGCATATTGAACCCAGGATCACCAGAGTGACTACAAGAGCTAATTGACTGGCCTCCTGATCAGAGCCTCAGGAACAAAAAAGGCTCCATCCACCTTGAACCCAGCACCTGGACTCTTCCTGCTGTGAGACCTATCCCCCAAGGGGTGCCACTTCAGTCCTGGACCCTTGGAAGTAGGACTGAAGGTGCTCTGCCAGCCAACTGTTGTCCTGTGAACAGAGTCGCTGCAGCTCGATGCTTCTCCTAACAGTTGCATCAGAACCCTCGCTGATCTACACATCCCCAACGCATGACATTGCATCAGAGCCCTGCAGTTTTTAGGAATGTATCCTCAACACAGGATTCTTCATTGCAAGCCCCGCATCAGCGGAATCCTTGCCGCCGCCTCAGGACTCTGCATCACAGCCCCGCAGATTCAGGATGCATCCTTGAGGCAGGATCTCGCAATACTCCGCAACCAGGATTTAAGGTACTTTGATCAGTGGGTCTAACTTGGTCCCTGGATCTGGACCGCCTTCCCAAACGGTCCGGTCCAGTGTGACCAGAGAATCACAGTTGGCGCTTAGTGCTTCTAGGCACTATTTTATTTAAATCTTTAAAATTGCATTTCTCTGGTTCTACTGATTTGATTTTTAACATTTTGGTCTCAAGTCATTTATTAAATTTTACACTATTTTTCTAAATTGGTGTAGGATTTGTCTTGTGCTGTGTTTTCACTTTATTGCTGTTTGAAGTGCTGCATAAATACTTTAAGCATACAATAATATTTCACCCAGTTCCTTGGGGAAAATTGGGTTGCCCTATTTTGTGCTAGAGCATAAATACTTTACACATTGTAGCTAAATTAAGCTTGCCTGCTTTTGTGTCAAATTACCAGAGGGTTAGGCACAGGTTAATTTGGGGTTTGCTTGTGTTTAACCCTGACATAATTGTGGTTGCTGTTCAATTAGTTTTTCACCCCACTCAACCAGTAAACCAATTTCCTATGATTGGCTATTCGCAAAAATAATTATTGGGTCTCAAAAAAGCACACCTTACAAAGTAGTCCCTGGCACTGAAGGGAAAAACTTTGGGGCATATTTACAAGGGCATTGCACCACAGGAATGTCACTTTTTAATGACATTTCTGTGGCACAATGCTGAGCTCCATATTTGCAAGGTGGTGTTAAGCCACTTACGTGGCTTAACGCCACCTTGTGAATATGCCCCTTACCACAGTAGTCTGCTGCGTCAAAGGGGCAGGTAATGGATGTTACTCTGGGTGTTCCACTGCATCACCCATCGCATTTTAACGCTGCTTCCTATTTACAAGGGTGGCGTAAATATGGGGCAGCGCCAAAATTTAAGATCAGGGAAAACCTGTTCTTAAACAGGTGCAACAAGAAGAAATGAATAATTTCTTCCTGTTTCTGTGTGTGCTCCATTCTACAGCACACATAAAAACAGCAAATCGACATTAGTGATTGTTCATGTGCGGGGAAAGTGTACCTTCCTGCACATAAACAATCATTAAAAAATGACGTTTTGCAACTTCTATATGTGCTGCATTGTGCAGCACACATAGAAGTTACAAATCACCTTTATCTACTTGTCTATCAATCTATCTATCATCTATCTTAGCAACAGTATCCATCTACTTCTATCTTAGCAACCCTATCTATCTATCTTTCTGTGCAATCCCATGTTTCTGTCTGTCGACCTATCTACCTATCTATCTACCAGTCTTATCTGTTTGTCTGTCTATCTTCCCACCTGTATACTGACCCGCCTGTATAGATATCCAGGTGTGTGTCTATCTAACTACTAGTGTCTATTTCTACCCCTCTACTTGTAACCAACCTGTCTATCTACATGTTGATATGTCTACCAACATGCCTCCTTACCTGTTTATCTACCGGTATACCTGTTGTTCTATCTATCTCTCTCTATCTATCTATCTATCTATCTATCTATCTATCTATCTATCTATCTATCTATCTATCTATCTATCTATCTATCTATCTATCTATCTGTCTGTCTGTCTGTCTGTTTGTCCTCCCGGGCCAAAGTAGATGCTCCATGTCGGGCCCCCAAGGCCATAAACGTCAAGACGGCTAACGGACTAAGGCCAACTGACATCAGCAGACTCCGGCGGCAATGATTTCCAAGAGCGCCTGCCAGACTTTAAGATGGCGGCCGGGTGGTTCTGACTAGGAAGAAGGAGTGGGAAGGGGCCACGATTTAAGCAGAGAGGCCCGGCCGGTCAATGCCGGCAGGGGAACTTAGTGAAAACGGAAAACGCTTCAGCTGCGGTGACTGCTCCCCCCCGAAGAAGTGAGCCTACTTACCTGCACGGTGTACAGTGAAAATATCGAGTTTTTAATATCGAGTAGCAATAATATTGAGTAAAAAATATAGAATAGACATAATATCGAATAGACAGAATATAGACTACCAAAATATTGAATAGAATAGTATTAATATCGAATAGAATAGCATTAACATCGAATCAAAAATATAGAATGGACAAAATATCGAATGGACAGAATATAGAATTCAAAAATATCGAATGGACAGAATGTAGACAGCAAAAATATCGAATTTGAGGTAAGTTAATTTTTAATATTTGCGTAATATAATTTTGTAGCGGGTTGTTGGTTTATAGGGGAATAGGGTGGGAAGTAGCTTCATTATAATTAATTAAATATGTTTTTTTATTTATTGGTATTTATTTTGAATTCATTGTTAATTAATTATTAATTGGTAATTAATCAAAATATAATTGGTAAATATTTTTAATTGATTAATTGATGAATATGTTAATTTTAGTAATTTATTTTCTGTAGCGGGTTGTGAGTTTATAGGGGAATAAGGTGGGAAGTAATTGAATTATAATTAATTAAATATGTTAATTTATTTATTGGTATTTATTTTGAATTGTTAATTAATTGGTCATTATTAAAATATAATTGGTAATTAATTTTAATTGATTAATTGATAAATATGTTAATTTTTGTGATTTATTTTCTGTAGCGGGTTGTGGGTTTATAGGGGAATAGGGTGGGAAGTAATTTAATTATAATTAATTAAATATGCTAATTTATTTATTGGTATTTATTTTGAATTAATTGTTCATTAATTATTAATTGGTAATTAATTAAAATATAATTGGTAATTATTTTAATTTATTATTTGATAAATATGTTAATTGTAGTCATTTATTTTCTGTGGCGGGTTGTGGGTTTAGAGGGGAATAGGGTGGGAAGTAATTTAATTATAATTAGTTAAATATTTTAATTTATTTATTGGTATTTATTTTGAATTAATTATTAATTGGTAATTAATTAAAATATAATTGTTAATTAATGTTAAATAATTGATTAATTGATAATTACGTTACTTTTATTATTTTTATTTTCCGTAGTGGGTTGTGAGTTTATAGGGGAATAGGGTGGGAAGTAATATAATTGTAAGTAATTACATTTTTGAAACTTTTATTTTTGATCTAATTTTTTATTAATTTTAAATTGTTAATTAATGTATTGTTAATTGGTAAATAATTTGTATTAGTAGGTAATTATTAATAATAATTAATTTGTATTTGGTTTTTTAATTGATTAATTAATATATTATATAAAATTGTTAATTATTTAAATTAATTTGTAATTGGTATTATTATTCATGTTATTTTTATTTATATATGAAGTATTTAGTTTCCCTACTGTGGCACTCACTGGAGTGGGAATAGTAATTTTTACCCTCCCACTATCCAATGCTTTCCCTACTGTTGCACTTACTGGAGTGAGAATAGTAAGTTTTACCCCTACGCTATCCAACACTTTCCCTACTGTTGCACTCTTTGGAGTGGGAATAGTAATTTTTACCCCTACGCTATCCAAAGCTTTCCCTACTGTTGCACTCAGTGGAGTGGGAATAGTAATTTCAACCCTCCCACTATCCATCGCTTTCCCTACTGTTGCACTCACTGGAGTGGGAATAATAATTTAAACCTTTACGCTATCCAACGCTTTCCCTACTGTTACACTCACTGGAGTGGAAATAGAAATTTTTATCCCTACGCTAGCCAACGCTTTCCCTACTGTTGTACTCTCTGGAGTGGGAATGGTAATTTCTATCCTCCCACAATCCAACGCTTTCCCTACTGTTGCACTCACTGGAGTGGGAATAGTAATTTTTACCCCTACGCTATCCAACGCTTTCCCTACTGTTGCACTCTCTGGAGTGGGAATAGTAATTTCTACCCTCCCGCTATCCAACGATTTCCCTACTGTTGCACTCACTGGAGTGGGAAGAGTAATTTTTTACCCCTACGCTATCCAGCGCTTTCCCTACTGTTGCACTCTCTGGAGTGGGAATAGTAATTTTTACCCCTACGCTATCCAACGCTTTCCCTACTGTTGCACTCACTGGAGTGGGAATAGTAATTTTTACCCCTACGCTATCCAACGTTTTCCCTAATGTTGCACTCTCTGGAGTGGGAATAGTAATTTTTACCCCTATGCTATCCAACGCTTTCCCTACTGTTGCACTAACTGGAGTGGGAATAGTAATTTTTACCCTCCCGCTATCCAACGTTTTCCCTACTGTTGCACTCACTGGAGTGGGAATAGTAATGTTTACTGCCACGCTATCCAATGTTTTTTCTACTGTTGCACTCACAGGAGTGGTAATAGTAAATTTAACCCTCTCGCTATCCTATGGTAAATATATTGTATTTTTTTATTAATACTGTGTATATATATATATATATATATTCACTGAAAAAAACATAGGTTATAGACCATATATAGTTAGGAATTAGCATTTACAAAACCTTAATTTACTCGCACAAAACCATAGAAATTCGCATATATAGTTAGTTGCAATAACTATATATCGCGCACCCGCAATCCACTGCTGATGATGTCACATATTACATCATTCATGACATGGTCAGTGACATCACTGATGACATCACTGATGACATCTCAAATGACATCACTGATGACATCACTGATGACAACACCCAGTGACTGTATGTTTCTGTAAAGTTAAAATATGTCTTACATATGAAAGAATGAGTGGATGTATAAGTGTTTGGATGAAGCATTTAGTAGGTGCATGACTGACTGTATGAGAGAGTGATTAAATGAGTCTCACTGAGTGCATGGGTTAGTGACTAAACTATCTTAATTTGTGCATCATTATATCTGTTCTGTAAACTGCTGCATTTGTTGATCAGTAGCTATATGAGTAACTATATGGGTTATTGATTGGTTGCCCAAGTATTTGTATGGGAGACTGAGTGTGTGTGTGGGTGGCTGGGAGGTGTGTGACTCTGTGTATAGATGTGTGAGCAGTTGATTCACTAGATATATGGGTTTAAAAGTGCATGTGGAAACAGCTGTATGGGCGGTTGACTGTGAGCATGAGTGTATTGGTGAGTGAATGGATTTCTCAGTGCTACATGTCAAAGTAAGTACATATGTAAATCACAGTACATGTGAGAGTTGACATATATAAATAACTGTGCATAAGAGCCAGTGAATGTGTGAGTGGCTGTATGGATCATTGTGAACTTCAATCAAGGATTGTATAAAAGAGTAAATATGTGTTAGTATATGTTTGAATAAGTAAGGTGTGTATAACTGTATAGTTGAGGAAATGGAGGTGTGATTGATTCTTTGCATGACTGACTAGGTGTGTGAGTAACTCCATGGATGAGTGACAGTCTGTGAGTGTCTGTTTACACTGATTGTATCTAAGGTTATATTAGAGTCTGAAGAGGTTCATCGTATTATCACATGAATTATATTATCAGTGATGTGATCAGTAATGTCAAATGAGATGTCATCAGTGATGTCATCAGTGATGTCATCAGTGATGTCACTGACCATGTCATGAATGATGTAATATGTGACATCATCAGCAGTGGATTGCGGGTGCGCGATATATAGTTATTGCAACTAACTATATATGCGAATTTCTATGGTTTTGTGCGAGTAAATTAAGGTTTTGTAAATGCTAATTCCTAACTATATATGGTCTATAACCTATGGTTTTTTCAGTGAATTTCAATGGTTTTTTAATAGCAAATATCAAAAGCTGTAAAATGTCAAGTACGTGGTAGGTAAAAACATTTTCGTATTTATGCACGCTGATGTGCTTTGAACGCTGCCCCCCCCTCCTCTTTTCTTTTAGGAGTATTCTCTCTTTGCAGATAGTGAAGGGTAGGTAACGTAAGTCTTTGCCCCCATTGTAACCCGTCGTGCCTGCTTCCCTCTACATTTGATTGATTGTTATCCAAGCATTTACTGTTTTAGAATTGGGTGCTCTCATGCTGACGCCAGCTTCAGTCTGAAACATCCAGAAACACTGTAGACTACCAATTCGATCAGTTCCGGTGGAGCCCCAACGTGACCCGGTAGAGAAGAACTTGCCCTCCCCTCTTTGACTGATTGTTCTTGTTGCCTGTCCCTTCTGTTGTCATTTAACAGAACTTTTTGGACTGCTGAAAGAGGTTGTATTCCGACCGCTGGTTGGTGGAGACATTTTGACTATATTCTGGATCTGCGTTGTCGCATAATGCGTCATATGACGCGCCGCGTTAGCGCACCCGGAAGTGCTCCGGTGCGCAAGGCGCAGCTTCCCGGAAACGATCCAGAGCGCGGCACTCAGCGCGTAACGTAAGCATAACAGGTCATGTGACTTGTTAATAAAACTTTTCATTGGTTCATTTTACTTTTGGTTTCCTAATGATGGAAGGCTTGATCATATGACCTAAAAATAACACTTTTCATTGGATTAAAACATTTTTTTTTCCCAAACGATGAAAGACCCACCTTTTTTTTTCTCACTCGGCAATCAAAAAAGGTTCCGTTAGATGACAACAGAGGGGACAGGCAACAAGAACCATCACTCAAAAAATGGGAGGGCAAGTTCTTCCCTACAGGGTCACGTTGGGGCTCCACCGGAACTCATCGAATTGATAGTCTACAGTGTTTCTGGAAGTTTCAGACTAAAGCTGGTGTCAGCATGAGAGCACCACCATCTCGTAGCTCCGTCGTGGCCATTCCGCAAGTAATCATGGCAGCCGCTCCCCACCGCAAGCCTGCGAGAATCGGGGGCCCCCAAGACTTTTGTAGAATCTTCAAGGCTGAGGGGACGCTTTCGAGAATGGAGCCCAAGCCCTAGCAGACAAGCGTCCGAGTTCCAAGGTGTCCCAGGGCCATTTTAGTGGACCAGGCCCAAATCCGAAGAGCCGGCCGCCCTTTTAAGAGTCCTGTGGCAGCCGCCTATCGCTGCACCGCAAGAGTGGGAGCAACTCAACTACATGGTGAGCGAGACGCTGTAGCCGCAAGAGCGGGCGGTAAACAGCTGAATGGCGGAAAAGGCACAGTGTAGCAAAAGCGGGCGGACTGGCAACTGAAACGGTAAAGGGGCGCCCCACTACAGCAGACGAGCCTCCACCTGGGGAGGCCCGTTCACGCGCCTCCCCCCCCCCCCCCCCCGGGGTGCCCCACGCCGTTTTTCGGAGCAGCATTGTAGGATACCAAAACCAGTGCGGCAAATTACTGGACATCACCTGGGTGCCGTCCAGATCTCAGCGCGTTCTACTGCCTTGGGACTATTCGCACAACAGACCGCTACTGACGAGGCACAGTGCAGCAAAAGCGGGCAAGTACCATGAGTGACGTTAATTCGATCTTTCAATAGTACAGTAATCAATAACACATCAGAACTTAATATCAATAGGGATGTCCAAATGTTCAATCAATTCTCGTCCCTGCTCGCCATGTGCTTCAAAACTGCATACGTATCTCGTGATATCAAGGTTGGGCAACCAGTACACAACAAGGAGTTACGAGTCCCATTTATACCGGCGCCATTTTGGGCGCGGCCGGGCAGGTCCAGGATATAGTCAAACATAACAAATGAGGCTGACGTCTCTGAAGCAGTTGACGCACAGCAGGACATAGCAAATAAACATGAAGTCTCTGAAGCTGTTAACTCACTGCAGGACAAAACAAGTGAACCTGAAACCTCTGGAATAATTGTCGCTCAGAAGAACAACACACAAAACTCTGTAGTGTCTGAGGAAAGTAAAACAGAAGGGCACTGTAGTTTCAGACACACTTAACACTAATGACTTAACAAAGATATCATCTGTCTATGAAGCAGCTGTCATGTTCACAGAATTGACAAAGAAGTGTGCAGACACCAATGCTATTAAGAAACACAAGGAAATCCCTAACGCATCAGCATTCTCGGAAGAGGTTGACACAGATGACATCTTAAGGAACAAAGAAAGACAAATTAAGGATGAGGAAGTTATCACTTTAGTTTTTTCATCAGCTAGCGACAGCAACAAACACATTGTAATGGAGATTAGAGAGGCTACGGATGGGTGAATAAATTATCAAAAGAAATGGCGACTCCCCCCTTTAGCAGATTAGCTAAATCTTTGCGTAATTTGGGCATAAAAGTTATATTATTGTTGTTGTTGTTGTTATGGTTATAGTTCTGGTTAATTTCCATTCAGAGCTTGAAATTTCTGTAACTGCTTTACCTACTATGCTAATAAACAGATTTTCAAAAAACACTACTTTATGTAAAACCTGGGACATAGCACTCATTGAAATGTTTGTGATCTTTCCTGTTAAGTTGCATCATAAGTTATTTTAACCATTCCATATAAAGTCATGCATAAAAATGAATACACAGACACAAATAACATGTGTATCCAAAAACAAAATACAGATTTCGGCCTTAAATATTGCCTCTAGTTTTCAAAGGCAAATTTCTGTGGAAAACATGCACATTAAGGGTTGCCTTTCCTTAAACCTTTGTTTTTAAAAAAAAATTGGAAGAAACAAAAAGTCTTCCCTTCCATAAATAACCCAAGACTTTTATTTTGTTATGGCAAGGGAACGAAATAGAGAATAAACTATAGTTGGTCACCATGGGGTTTAAAGAAGGGATGGTTCTTCACCTGGGTGCCGTCCACAACTCAGCACGTCGTGCTGCCTTGGAACTATTCGCACAACAGACCGCTACTGACCATTGTTGCTTCTGTTTCAATAAAAAAATGTTAAGGTGTTTACTGTTTTTGTTGCGATGTATATATTTATAAGTTATTAAAGTGTTATAAACCTACTACTTTGTTGGAGTGCTATATATTTTTAATGTGACACATAATTGTGAAGACTTTGATGTACAAAATGGCATCCCTGGAATCTTCCGCTTCAGGCTCGGTCCCACACACCCTTACAGTGAGAATCCCCTCCCCAATCACAATACAGGATAGTTTTCAGATAGTAGGAACGCTTGTGGTGTGACGGATCTCATGGGGTGGGGGCCTTGATCTACTGTAACTCCTTTGAAGAGAGGTGGTTCTTTACAGTTGGGGCCATAAACTACATCCGCAGGGCTAGGTGATAGCCTGGGACCGGCCTGGACAATCGGACACAGAGAAAGAGGAGTGTCAGAGGGTGCGGTAGTGAATAGGGTGAAAGGGTGGTGTCGGGCGGGCACAGGGTGTGATTCTCAGGGAAGAACAGCGCAGATGGGGGGAGGTTTATGGCCCATGCATAAGACAGAGAGCGGGGGTGACCAGTGCTGGGGGGAGATGATTGCGAGGGTGGGGAGCCATGCTAAGGATCGGCGGCGTGCAGAGAGTGGCTCTGGTCAAGGCATCTAAAATGGCTGCCGTGCACGACAAAAGTGTGGCATTGGAAAAAAGCAAGATGGCGCAGACAATGTTTATCAATACGAATTAATTTATAACAATTATTTTTAACAATATATTTACTCGCAGTGTCAAAATGGCGGTCAACACTTCCTGATTTCCTTCGAATCGAACGTTAACAGACGTCACGATCGGCGTCGTGCAGAGAGTGAGTCTGGTCAAGGCATCTAAAATGACTGCCGTGCACGACAAAAGTGTGGCATTGGAAAAAAAGCAAGATGGCGCAGACAAGGTTTATCAATACGGATTAATTTATAACAATTATTTTTAACAATATATTTACTCGCAGTGTCAAAATGGCGGTCAACACTTCCTGATTTCTTTCGAATCGAACGTTAACAGACGTCACGCAGCAAAAAAAAAAAAAAAAACGCTCACGCGCAGCCGCTGGAAGACAAGTATCAACATATATGAGCATCCTCAGCCACCCTCAGAAAACATAGGGGGTCAGGATACGTCTCCCGTACCCCCTTATACCCATTTCCCACATTGTTTTTCCTCCATCTTGTAATTTAATTAAAACGAAACACTATTTTTTTTTTTTTTTTTTGGCCCCGCGGGGCACTTTAATATACCCCTCATCAATCCTAGGGGGTCAGAAGGGGTCTACCTTGCCCCCTTTCCTTCATTTCCCCCTTTGTTTTGGCCTCCTCTTGTCTCTCGATCCTACCGAGAGACAAAATGGCGGCCGTTACGGACTGTTTAGAATGTTGACAGACATCGGAGAGCCAATCAGCTTCGCTTCGCAAAGCTCCGTTACGCGAAAAGTACGCGAACTGGAGCGCTATCCGGGACGCTGTCACAGATATATCTGTTTTTTTAAACGTTAATTTCTCAAAATCCACTGGAGCACATATATTGAGACCCAGCAAAGGCACATCGGACTAACAGTCCCTACAATTTTGCCAAGTTTCGTGCAAATCCATTCAGCCGTTCGAGCTAAAAGTGAGGCCAAACGCCCTATGGAAAAATGAATGGGAAAAACGTGTTTTGGGACCCCCCTTTTTTCTCGGCCCCCCCTTGACGCAACCCCCCCCAATTTTCAGGGGCTGCTCAGAAACAAAATGTGCCATTTTCCTGAAAATTTCAGCCGATTCCGTCCACAAACGCCAAAGTTATTAGGCATAGAATTTTCAAAAGTTCCATAGAGAAAAAATCCTAACTCTATATACTTACTGGCGACCGCCAGTAGTATATAGTATTTTTAAGTTAGTTATATTTATTATTTTATTAATTTTAAATTACTTTTAACTATTTAAAAAAGTCGATATTTTGACTGTCTATATTTTTAACATTGATATTTTTGATTCAATATTTTTGTACTTACCTGTTTGGAGATAGGAAGTCGATATTTTGGCATTCTATATTTTTTACTCTATATTTTGGTATCTAGATATTTTTGACATCAATATTGTTTCAGTAATCCACCTGCACATATACGACTTAAGCACGTTTTTCTCCCCTTGTTGGCGAGGGATTCAGCATTCGTTCTCCGGGGCTCCTGGGACTCTTCGGTAAGTGACCACAGCAGCAAGGGAGACACACCCAGTACAGGATTGGGAGTGGTTCCCCTACCACTGGGATCCTGCACAAATGCCCAACACTCACTTCTTCTGGGAATGGGGTAGATCTGTAGACTTTGGAACTGGCCCTTCCACCTCCCCTCTCACCACTCTTGACCTGGGGGCCAGCTGGAGGTTGAGGCGGACTGCGCCTCCCAGTAACACCGTGACCAGTGCTCTCAATGGAACTTCTTAACAATGCCCCCTGGGTGGATACCATAACTGTCTTTACTTACTGCAGTGCCCGAGCAACCTTGGCTGATGCCCGGTGGAGCTGTCCTATGCAGCTATGGAGGAGTTTGGCTCTGGCTCACCCTTTGGCCATAACCTACCCAGCTGAACATCGGACATTGCTTTCCTCGTCTCCCCGGTGTGTTTCTTTTCCCTCCCCCGCTTCCTCCCTCTGTGATTATTTGACTGCCTCCTCTTTTCCAGCCTGACTTCTCTGTGTCCCCTGTAGTACTTTCCCCCTTGCCCTTTTTTATCCTATGTTATGCTATGCTTTAGTAACTCATGTGACTATGTTATACTGTTTCCCTTTCTATCTATGTTATGTGATTCTCCAGCAACTGATGTAACTATGTAACAATGTAGTGAAACAATGTCCTACCTCATGTAAAGTGCTCTGATATCTCCAGGTCCAGCCAGCGCTATATATAAAACTTTTCAAATAACATAAATAAATAAATAAATCTATATCTATCCTAGCAACCCTATCAATCAATTCTATCTTAGAAATCATATCTATCTAAATCACTCTTTCTTTGCAATCCTATCTGTCTGTCTACCTATCTACCTGTCTATCTATCTACCAGTCTTATCTGTTTTCTGTCTATCTATCTATCTGTATACATACCTGTCTGTCTATCTATCAAACTGACTTTCTGTCTTTCCATCTACCTCTCAATTTATCTATGACCAATATGTCTATTGATATGCCTACCATGTCCATCTGTCTGTCTGTCTGTCTGTCTGTCTGTCTGTCTGTCTGTCTGTCTCTCTATCTGTCTATCTATCTATCTATCTATCTATCTATCCATCTATCTATCTGTCTGTCTATTTATCTGTCTGTCTGTCTGTCTGTCTATCTATCTATCCAGACCCTCAAGATTTAGCTATTTCGCCATTTCCCAAAAAACTCATGAAATTGTGACTTTTGCAAACATCCTGCAATTATTAGGCCCCCGCAAAATCACTAAAAATACACTTTGAATCCAATTTTCCCCTCCTCTTATTGACCCTGCGCTACTTCACTGGCTGCCACCAAGTACCTCAAAAGAAGCGTCGCTGGACTTGTTAAAAAGGAGAGAATGCTTCCTGCATTAATTTGTTGGCATAATAAACTTCTATGACAAAATTCTTCTTTCAGCATTCTAAATCTGGGATTAAACCAATTCTGATGAAAAAGTTTGAGAATGGCATCCTGTCGGAGAGATGGGCGGAAATAGAAACTCAGAGGCCTGAGTGGTGGTTGAATGGTTGAGTTTTATTGAGGTAAGATAAATTGGTCAGGATGATGTTAGGTGGATATACAGTTAAGATGGTCAAGTGGTTGGTACATTAGGTGGTAGCCGGTCTTCTGCCTATCTTCTTCTGATCTTCTGGGTCTGGGGTGCCTTCCCGCAGTGTCTCCAAGAGAAAGAAAGAGCGGTCAGTGGTCTATTCTGTCTTCAACCAGATTGCCATCACCAAACCCAAAGTGCAAAAGAAAAGGATAGGTTGGAAGGAATACAATTCCATTTCTTAAGAATTCAAATGAAAAATAGGCTTTCTTTTAGATGAGCTAGATGATAGGGGACTCTGCTCCCTTTCTTTTCAATTAGGTACTAATAGCGTTCAACAGATAAGGAAAGCAGAATTGAAACAATCCGGGGTGCTATGGGTTTAGTTCCCAGGCCCCAACTTCAATGGCCTCACCACATTCGGGCTCGTGGTTGCGGGGAGCATTTAAACGAAGAAAAACAATGTTTCTCAAAATTAAGGAGGGTGAACGGAACTAAGGATGGTGCTCGGGTTGTGCTCAATTAGGCATTTTCGTGCCCTCCCTTTCCAACGCCCTCCCCTGTTGTCCCACTCACAGCATCTGCCACAACTCTCCAGAGTAGCAGCGGCCTTCCACTGTCCTCCCGGGGCATCCACCAGTCTTCGCACCAGCGGTTCACGTCCTCCCCGTCTTCTTCCCCTTGCGCTGCGTCTTCGGTCCTCTTGCTTCCTGGGTACTCCCTTCGACACTCCGTCCTGTCCTCGTGGGTTACAGCGTCTTCCGGGTTCCTCCTCCAGTCTGCCTCTTCCTCCTGCATGAGACTTCTAAATGCTGGCTGTCCCGCCTCTTCCGGCATTCCCCTCTGTTACCATTCATCCGGATTTCTTTCGTCCTGTGTTGTTTCCTGTAGGACAGAGGGAGTTGGGGTAGTTAACTCTTTGCCTTCCACTCTCCCTTGACTGACGGGATCGGCGGAAAAAGGTAGGTTTGATTCCCACTCTCTATATATTCCTTCACACATCTCTACCTAAATGTGTGTATCCGTGATAGGGCGATGTCATTGAGAACAACAAACTGTCTGGCAACACTGGTCTCCCATCAGCTGACATCCAAATGTCATTAGAATTTTTATCACAACCCGCCAAGATCCAACTGTTGTGCTCTGCTTCTGAAACATTTTCCTGTACCTTTTTCAATTTGTACCAAGTATCAGTCATTTTCTATAACAAGGTGAATGAAGTCTCTTCTTCCAAGTCACATTTAATTTCCATTAAATGTGCAAACAAAGCACAATACCATGCTACTGAATAAGCATATCTATTTCACATGGTAATATAGCCATTACCACTTTGATGAGCTGCACATGTAACCAGTGCAATCTCTTCAGGCAACTGTAAAGCATCCAGCACATTTTTTATGTGCATTCCATTTCAGATTGGAGTAGCTGAGGATGTTCACAACCCTCTCTGTGACGGCAATTGTCCATAATCATAGACAACACTAAGGGTGGGCGGCCAGCTACGCTCCGTGCACGGAGTGTGCGTAGTGCCGCCTACTCCGCATTTTGCGGAGCTGGCGGAGCCAGGCGGCACTACGCACGCTCCGCAGACGGAGCATAGCTGGCCGCCACCCGCCTCCCTCCCGCCCTCCCTAAATACTTTAAATTAAAGGGGACAAATAATTTAAAATGCACTTACCTTGCCCGCCGCTGCCCGCCGCGTCCCCGGGGCTCGATATCTTCCGTCTTCCGTCTTCTTCATTAATGCGCATGCGCGGGCGACCGCGCATGCGCATTTTCTCGTGAGAAATGCGCATGCGCGGCCGCCCGCGCATGCGCATTAATGAAGAAGACGGAAGATAGCGAGCCCCGGGGACGCGGCGGGCAGCGGCGGGCAAGGTAAGTGCATTTTAAATTATTTTTAAAGTATTTAGGGAGGGCGGGAGGGAGGCGGGTGGCGGGGCTGGCGGCCAGCGGTGTTGCGGAGTGGGGCTACGCGGAGTGCGGAGGTGGGCGTAGTTTCTCGCCCACTTCGCGTAGCTCCGCGAAGCCCCACTCCGCCAACTCCGCCCAGGGCTAGACAACACCAAAGCCATACTGACTATCCATAAATATAGTCACTCTCGCATGAACAGTTTAACTGCATGTTCTGGTAAGGGCCATCAATTCTGCAACTTGTGCTGAGTTAACTCTTTGAAGCCAGGAAGCTTTCACAACATCATTTATAGTGCACACAGTGAATGCTGCGCTCAATGTGTCCTCATTATTTCTGATATATAACAGGGAACAACGGTTCCTGTGAAAAATGTATGTAAGATATGATAATATTTAGCTCAATGGTAGTTTACATGGGCAAAGAGATGTCAGAGAGAGAAAAAAGAAACCATATACAACAAGAAAATTCATGAATATTAGCTGTTTATGTAAATACTTAGTCAAGGTAATCATAAAGGTGCATGGTGTCCCAAGTGAACATAGAACCTACATATCAATTTAGTTACAATTTGTTACATAAAAATAGGTTTCCAGAATACAAAAAACGAACATAACATAAATGTTGAACAGTTTTTTACAGCCTTCTAGTACATTGGTAGGGGCTCGGGAATGCTTTGTTTCTACAGTTTTGTCGACGGCGATTCGACCCCACCATCAATAGGGGATCTTTTCAGGACCTAACAATGAGGGACACCTGAAAAAATTGTTACTTTTAGAATCTGGTGAAAAATAGAAGGATTCTCTGTACACCCTTGTGGGACACAACACCATGCAAATTCTCTCTGCTGGAACACGAAGGAAAAGTGGAACTGGCTCTCTTCATGCAATGGCACTGAAAAGGCAGCCTGGCACAAATCAATCACTGTAAAACACTCTGCAGTACATGGAATCTTAAACAATATTGTGTCTGAATTCGGTACCCTAGTACAACAATGGACTGCTATTTCATTAATCTTTCTAAGTTCCTACCCTGTCCTGTATTTTCCATGGATTTCTGCAAACCCATAATCTAGGAGTTACATGTACTCCCAATTAATTCCCTCTAGATTCCTTTTTGTAGCATGTCCTCTATTACAGGTGTTATTCCTGCAATTGCCTCTGGAGTCAAATAGTATGGTTGTATTCTGGGATATACTGCGTTTGCTTTTACTGTAATCTGGACTGGTTCTATACCTTTAATTAGTCTAATATCTTGTCCTGTGAGATCTCAGACTTCTGTATTCACATTGTCTTTACTGTCATTAGGGGACACATTTCTGTACTCATGTGTAGGAGGATGGCTTAGTGTAAGTGCAGCACCCTGCACTAATCCAGACATTCCTTATGATGATGTTAGTGGTGTTAGACAACCTTAGAGAGCTCTCTAAGTGGTAGCTGTGGAGAACAGCCTCCAGGCTTAGTCCAGAAGGCGTGTAAAGCAGCTTGTTTTACCAGTACTTAATCTAACAGTGTAGGTTAAGTGAAAAAGACACACACAGTGTAGTTATAAAAATATGTATTTATCATAAACACTCACTAACACATTGCAATATCTCCTACCCGGAGATATAACCACAATACACACAATATTTTGATAATAGAACATGTAAATAGCACAAATACACAGTGGCCTCCAGGGGCAGACCAACCATATACTAGAATAGTGGAATTTGAACCACAAACTAAGTCGATACTGGAGCCAGAAGACGTAGGAGGGTTGGGGACCCAAGGAACCACCCATGGTAAGTACTCAGGAACCCCATGGAGGCCGTGTGCAGAGTGGGAACACAACTGCATGCTCAATACCAGTCAATGATTAAATTATGGTTGCAGTTTTTAAGAAGAAGGACCCTTACAGGAGGACCCTGAAGAAACAAAGTGGAAGATAGAAGGTTGAAGAGTCACCCCACCTGTGGATACTCCAGAAACCAGGATACCTTCACCAGGGAAACCGGGTGTATAGGTGCGAAGTGACGTCGGAAACCGCTGTAGACTACAATGGAGGACTCCAGTGAAGATGCCGCTGGCGAAGAAGGCAAAAGAGTCCGGTGGAACCCAAAGGTGGATCCAGGATGAGAGGTACTTGCAAGCAGAGGGGACAGAGTCTATGTCACTCAGGAGTGACCAGCAAACACGGAAGCCAAATGCCCACCGATGTTGGAGATGCAGGAAAGTTGATGGTGCCCACGAAGTTGCAGTTGTTCGGACCAGTCGATGCTGTGGAAGACCAGGTGCCATTCGCGAGCTGTCTCATGTTGGATGTCAAAAGCCAAGTGGTCAGTGTCCAGCAGGAGGACCAACAAGCCTTGGCACCCGCAACAAACATAGTAGAGGAAAAAGGTGCAATTTCAGGACCAGCTAGATCCAAGGGTCTCACCACAAGCAGGTATGTCAGAGCAGGCCCAGAACAAGCAGGGGAGACCACTGGAACCAAAGAAGACCTACGGGCCGGAGGCACAGGAGTCACAAGAGGAACTTGAGCAGCTCACCAAAGGATGAAGGCCCGCTGTGTAGAAGATGCAGTGTAGGCAAAGATCTTGTTTTGTAGGAGGTGCTTGAGGATGGAGCTTCTTGAAGCCTGAAGATCTCTGGTGAAGAGAGTCAACAAGCCTTGGCAACAGCAAGTCAAGATGGGGCACTGGGGTACTGCTCCAGAGGTTCCGCTGAGGGATACTGGCTTCAAACTTACTGTGAGGACAGTGCAGGCCTCGAGGGAGTTGTAGAACTACCACATGTGTTGCTGAACCTTTTGGAGACTGTGGGAGCTCAGGAACAGCAAACCGGTCCGCTTTGTTGCGGTGCCTGCAGTTGGAGGCAAATTACTCCTTCACTTCAAGGGAGATTCCTTTAGGGGAGCTTGGCTTGGCCGGATATGATGCCAGACGCGTGAGCAGAGAGCTACGCATCAGCCTCACTCTTATCCTGAGTAATTAGACGTCTGGGGTCGCCCAATGCACCACTAGGAGCGCACCTGGGGAACTGCGGCTGGCAGCCCACACTGATTATCGGCGGCGATAGAGGAGTTGTCCCGGAGATCAGGAAGGCTTAAGATGACGGTGGGAGCGCCCGCGATGGACGCAGAAAGCTGGGCTCCAATCTGAAGGTGGGGTCCGTCTCGTAGTGCTGAATTGGGGCTGTGCTGCCATATACTGTGCCCCGCTGTAACAGCCTGGAGGGGGAAACAGTGAATGGTGGCACAACAGCATGTGGAGACATTGAGGAGATGCAACTGGCCGCGCAATGAGTTGCTGGGCTGGAGGCGAGGCAGATTCCTCTTTGGCGACGGAGGGGGTTCATCGGTGCGTGCTCCGGCGCCGACGTGGAGACTTAACCAGGGCAGGTGCCCTGACACACTTGCTGGTGAGCAGAGGACCCCTGGAGCACCTGGAACAGTATAGTGAGTACAGACTGCTGTGGGGTGCCCACAGCCCGGCCTAGAGATGAGGGTGCGCAGGCGGCTCATGAGGGGCCTGTGGGGCAGGGCTGGTTGAGAAACTGTACTGTGGCCCCCTGGCATCTGACCACATTACTGCTGTGGAAGAAAGGTCAAGCTGCATGGGGTGCCGACCGGCACTTACCCGGTGGCCTGAGGTGGTAGTCCGGCAGAATTAACAGCAGTGGGGGGCCTCCGGAGAATTCAAGCCCGGTATTGCGGTCCGGGATAACCCGGGAGGGCACAGCTCTTTGCCCAGTGGAGGACCATGAGCAAGTGAGGCCCTTGAGCATTGCGGTGACTGCTTGCCTTACACAGTGCCAGACTTTAAGGAGGCTGGTGGCGGAGGAGCCGGGACTCTGGGCGGTGCCCCCCCCCCCCAGGAGAGCCCAGTGAGGTCTCTGTTGGGAGCAGCACTCTGCAGTGGTGAAGTGCACAACGTCGACCAGAAAGATGGCAGCCGCACCGAAAGAGGTGGTGTAGGAGTGCACCATCGTGAACTGCGGTGAACAATAGAGGGCTGCTTGCTGGTGCCCCAGCGTCTTGTGGGCCCCTGACTGGGGTGGCTGAGGAGGACAGAGCGAGTTTCCGTCACTTTCAGTGGAGGCAGCGACCAAGGGGCAAATTTGAGTGGGACTGGAGCTGAGCAGGTAACCCTCACTTGGAGGGTGGAGTTGGAGGGTGGATTTGGAGGGGTGGAGTTGGAGGGTGGATTTGGAGGGTTGAGGTGGAGTTGGAGGGTGGAATTGGAGGGTGGAGTTGGAGTTGGAGGGTGGAGTTGGAGCGTGGAGTTGGAGGGTGGAGTTGGAGGGTGGAGTTAGAGTTGGAGGGTGGAGTTGGAGGGTGGAGTTGGAGGGTGGAGTTGGAGGGTGGAGTTGGAGGTGGAGGGTGAGGGTGAAGTTGGAGGGTGGAGTTGGAGTTTGAGGGTGGAGTTGGAGGGTGGAAGGTGGAGTTGGAGGGTGAGGGTGGAGTTGGAGGTTGGAGTTGGAGGGTGGAGTTGGAGGGTGGAGTTGGGGTTGGAGGGTGGAGTTGGAGTTGGAGGGTGGAGTTGGAGGGTGGAGTTGGAGTTTGAGGGTGGAGTTGGAGGGTGGAAGGTGGAGTTGGAGGGTGAGGGTGGAGTTGGAGGTTGGAGTTGAAGGGTGGAGGTGGAGGGTGGAGTTGGGGTTGGAGGGTGGAGTTGGAGTTGGAGGGTGGAGTTGGAGGGTGGAGTTGGAGTTGGAGGGTGGAGTTGGAGGGTGGAGTTGGAGGGTGGAATTGGAGTTGAAGGGTGGAGTTGGGTAGTGGAGTTGGGGTTGGAGTTGGAGTTGGAGGGTGGAGTTGGAGGGCAGAGTTTGAGGGTGGAGTTGGAGTTGGCGGGTGGAGTTGGAGTTGGAGGGTGGAGTTGGAGTTGGAGTTGGAGGGTGGAGTTGGAGGGGAGAGTTGGAGGGTGGAGATGGAGTTGGAGGGTGGAGTTGGAGGGTGGAGTTGGAGGGTAGAGTTGGACGGTGGAGTTGGAGGGTGGAGTTGGAGTTGGAGGGTGGAGTTGGGGTTGGGGTTGGAGTTGGAGTTGGAGCGTGGAGTTGGAGTGTGGAGTTGGAGTTGGTGGGTGGAGTTTAAGGGTGGGGTTGTAGGGTGGAGTGGAGGGTGGAGTTGGAGGGTGGAGTTGGAGGGTGGAGTTAGAGTTGGAAGGTGGAGTTGGAGGGTGAAGTTGGAGGGTGGAGTTGGAGGGTCGAGTTGGAGGGTGGAGTTGGAGGTGGAGGGTGAGGGTGGAGTTGGAGTTTGAGGGTGGAGTTGGAGGGTGGAGGGTGGAGTTGGAGGGTGCGGGTGGAGTTGGAGGTTGGAGTTGGAGGTTGGAGTTGGAGGGTGGAGTTGGAGGGTGGAGTTTGGGTTGGAGGGTGGAGCTGGAGTTGGAGGGTGGAGTTGGAGGGTGGAGTTGGAGGGTGGAGTTGGAGGTTGGAGGTGGAATTGGAGGGTAGAGTTGGAGTTGGAGGGTGGAGTTGGAGGGTGGAGTTGCAGTTGGAGGGTGGAATTGGAGTTGGAGTTGGAGGGTGGAGTTGGGGTTGGAGTTGGAGGGTGGAGTTGGAGGGTGGAGTTGGAGTTGGAGGGTGGAGTTGGAGTTGGAGGGTGGAGTTGGAGTTTGAGGGTGGGGGTGGAGTTGGAGTTGTAGGGTGGAGTTGTAGGGTGGAGGGGGGAGTTGGAGGGTGAAGTTGGATTTGGAGGGTGGAGTGGGAGGGTGGAGTTGGAGTTGGAGGGTGGAGTTGGAGTTTGAGGGTGGGGTGGAGTTGGAGCTGTAGGGTGGAGGGGGGAGATGGAGGGTGAAGTTGGATTTGGAGGGTGGAGTTGGAGGGTGGAGTGGGAGGGTGGAGTTGGAGGGTGGAGTTGGAGTTGGAGGTTGGAGTTGAAGGGTGGAGTTGGAGTTGGAGGGTGGAGTTGGAGGGTGGAGTTGGAGGGTGGAGTTGGAGTTGGAGGGTGGAGTTGGAGGGTGGAGGTGGAGTTGGAGGGTGGAGTTGGAGGGATGAGTTGGAGTTGGAGGGTGGAGTTGGAGAGTGGAGGGTGGAGTTGGAGTTGAAGGGTGGAGTTGGATTTGGAGGGTGAGGGTGGATTTGGAGGGTGGAGTTGGAGTTGGAGGGTGGGGTTGGGGTTGGAGGGTGGGGTTGGAGGGTGGACTTGGAGTTAGAGGGTAGAGTTGGAGGGTGGAGTTGGAGGGTGGAGTTGGAGTTGGAGTGTGGAGTTTGAGGGTGGAGTTGAAGTTGGAGGGTGGATTTGGAGGGTGGAGTTGGAGGGTGGAGGTGGAGTTGGAGGGTGGAGTTGGAGCATGGAGGGTGGAGTTTAAGTTGGAGGGTGGAGTTGGAGTTTGAAGTTAGAGTTGGAGGGTGGAGTTGGAGGGTGGAGTTGGAGTTGGAGGGTGGATTTGGAGGGTGGAGTTTGAGGTTGGAGTTGGAGGGTGGAGGTGAAGGGGGAGTTGGAGGGTGGAGATGGAGTTGGAGGGTGGAGTTGGAGGGTGGAGTTGAAGTTGGAGGGTAGAGTTGGACGGTGGAGTTGGAGGGTGGAGTTGGAGTTGGAGGGTGGAGTTGGGGTTGGAGTTGGAGTTGGAGTGTAGAGTTGGAGTTGGAGGGTGGAGTTGGATTTGGTGGGTGGAGTTGGAGGGTGGGATTGGAGGGTGGAGTTGGAGGGTGGAGTTGGAGGGTGAAGGGTGAAGGGTGGAGTTGGAGGGTGGAGTTGGAGTTGGATGGTGGAGTTGGAGGGTGGAGTTGGAGGGTGGAGTTGGAGGGTGGAGTTGGAGTTGGAGGGTGGAGTTGGAGTTTGAGGGAGGGGGTGGAGTTGGAGTTGGAGGGTGGAGTTGGAGGGTGGAGGGGGGAGTTAGAGGGTGGAGTTGGATTTGGAGGGTGGAGTTGGAGGGTGGAGTTGGAGGGTGGAGTGGGAGGGTGGAGTGGGAGGGTGGAGTTGTAGTTGGAGGGTGGAGTTGGAGGGTGGAGTTGGAGTTGGAGGGTGGAGTTGGAGTTGGAGGGTGGAGTTGGAGGGTGGAGTTGGAGGGGAGTTGGAGGGTGGAGGGTGGAGTTGGAGGGTGGAGTTGGAGTTGGAGGGTGGAGTTGGAGGGTGGAGTTGGAGGGTGGAGTTGGAGTTGGAGGGTGGAGTTGGAGTTTAAGGGTGGGGGTGGAGTTGGAGGGTGAAGGGGGGAGTTGGAGGGTAGAGTTGGATTTGGAGGGTGGAGTTGGAGGGTGGAGTGGGAGGGTGGAGTTGGAGTTTGAGGGTGGATTTGGAGAGTGGAGTTGGAGTTGGAGGGTGGATATGGAGTTGGAGTGTAGAGTTGGAGTTGGAGGGTGGAGTTGGAGTTTAAGGGTGGGGGTGGAGTTGGAGGGTGGAGGGGGGAGTTGGAGGGTAGAGTTGGATTTGGAGGGTGGAGTTGTGGAGTGGGAGGGTGGAGTTGGAGGGTGGAGTTGGAGTTTGAGGGTGGAGTTGGAGGGTGGAGTTGGAGTTGGAGGGTGGAGTTGGAGTTGGAGGGTGGAGTTGGAGTTGGAGGGTGGAGTTGGAGGGTGGAGTTAGAGGGTGGAGTTGGAGGGTGGAGGTGGAGTTGGAGGGTGGAGTTGGAGTTGGAGGGTTGAGTTGGAGGGTGGAGGGTGGAGTTGGAGTTGAAGGGTGGAGTTAGATTTGGAGGCTGAGGGTGGAGTTGGAGTTGGAGGGTGGAGTTGGAGTTGGAGGGTGGAGTTGGAGGGTGGAGTTGAGTTGGAGGGTAGAGTTGGAGGTGGAGTTGGAGGGTGGAGTTGGAGGGTGGAGTTGGAGGGTGGAGTTGGAGTTGGAGGGTGGAGTTGGAGGGTGGAGTTGGAGTTGGAGGGTGGATTTGGAGGGTGGAGTTGGAGGGTGGAGGTGGAGTTGGAGGGTGGAGTTGGAGGGTGGAGTTGGAGTTGGAGGGTGGAGTTTAAGTTGGAGGGTGGAGTTGGAGGGTGGAGTTGGAGTTGGAGGGTGGATTTGTAGTTGGAGGGTGGAGTTGGAGTTTGAGGGTAGAGTTGGAGGGTGGAGGGCTGAGTTGGAGTTGGAGGGTGGAGTTGGAGTTAGAGGGTGGAGTTGGAGTTGGCGTTGGAGGGTGGAGTTGGACTTGGAGTTGGAGGGTGGAGTTGGAGGGGGGAGTTGGAGGGTGGAGTTGGAGTTGGAGGGTGGAGTTGGAGGGTGGAGTTGGAGTTGGAGGGTGGATTTGGAGGGTGGAGTTTGAGGGTGGAGTTGGAGGGTGGAGGTGGAGTTGGAGGGTGGAGTTGGAGGGTGGAGTTGGAGGGTGGAGTTGGAGTTGGAGGGTGGAGTTGGAGTTGGAGGGTAGAGTTGGAGGGTGGAGTTGGAGTTGGAGGGTGGAGTTGGAGGGTGAGGGTGGAGTTGGAGGGTGGAGTTGGAGGATGAGGGTGGAGTTGCAGGTTGGAGTTGGAGGGTGGAGTTGGAGGGTGGAGTTGGAGTTGGAGGGTGGAGTTAAGTAAGTAAGTAATTTTTATCTGTACATGATTAATTAAAATCTTCACAAAAATATAAAATACCAGTAGCGACATTAAAACCAATCTGTAGTTAGGATTAAAAAGAACACAGCATGCTGTGGTCAGATCAAAGTTGACCTCAGGTGCTAATGAAGGACTTCAAACAATATCAAGTCTTTTTCTTATTGCGTCAAAGAACTTCACGACCTGGCAGTTAAATTTTGTGTTACTAGAGGTAAAGCATAGTATAACTGCCTGCTTACAGGTCCGAACAGCGTGTGACTTAATGGATGGAAGCAGGAGGTTGCGCCTCAAGTCCCTCAGTCTAGGGCATATACAAATCACGTGGACAATATCCTCTTTGCCAGACTTGCACAGGCGACACTGTTGCTAACAGCCCTACCTCACAACCCCTTTTTAACATTCCCAGCCAGGGAAGCGAATAAAATTATTTTTTCCACTAGCCAGGGAATTTTTAAATTTTTTATTCACATCACAAAGTCCCTACACTTCACTAATTCTATTCACAATGCACTAACACATAGTCTTTCATCACCAAAATAGTGCTCCCGCGTAGCTCGTAGGTCGTAGCACGCCCGGCCCCGTAGAGGGACGGGAAGACCCCCATGATGAAGCATGACACTAAGGGATTCTTAGTGTGTGAGGGGTATTTTAAAAGCACATAGTGCCTTCATCTCACCAATCTGATGAAGAGCCTTATTCCACCCCTTCTCATTTAAAAAACTTAAAAAAAAAAACAAATTTAACACTTGCACCCCTTTTTTGATAGAATCTTTTTGTTTATGTGGATCTATAAGGAGGGTGATTCTATCGATTCCTCTATACTTCCTCTATTGTTTTGGAGAAGAATTTTCATTCGCTCTTGCTCGACGTCCTTTGCTGGTCTTTCTTCCTTTTTTGGATGGTCAGGTTTCGTTAGCCTTATTCCTTCACACTCCCATGTTTCTTGTATGCTCACGACCATGGTATAATTGAGTTGTTCCTCATTTCCAGGCCTTAAAGGTATTATGAGGGTAAATACGAGAGGTACCCCTTAACTAGAGTCAAGGGAAATAGGGTTAACTAACCAGTGAAATAAAGTGTTCCCTTGAGCGTAAATGAGTGGGAGAAGCCAGAGGGTCAAGTAAATATAGGTCAAGTGAATTATACTGGGTGACGCTTCACCCAGTATAATTCAGGATCTCGACATTTTTGCTGATATACTGTATTATAGTGCACAAAGCTTAGGTGTTAACAATAGAGTCCGAATATACAATCAGTATTGTACAAATTCCATGTCTTACAGTCTTTTCTGTCCTTGTGATTCAATCTTGCTGGCCAAAATTGAATGTTAAAAATTATTTTATTGTTTTATCTGTGTTGAGTGGGTTCCACTTTGGACCACTCTCCTTTTAACATTTGTATTTTCAAATAAATTGTAAGAATTCTTTATAGTTACTTGTATTTTGTAATAACTTTTTTTACTTGACCCTCTGGCTTCTCCCACTCATTTACGCTCAAGGGAACACTTTATTTCACTTAAAGGTATTATGCCAGGAGACATTGTTGCTGTGGCACCTGTAGTGTCATCATCATTGAAGTGTGATAATAGGTATTTTGTCCAAACTTCCTCTGATATATGTGAATTTTGCCCTAAATGGTCAGGATTCTGCAACCTTTTTACCATTTGCCAAAACATGGAGCTGTTTTTCTGCTTCCCCTCGTGGACAAGTTTTACCCAAAAATCTTCATTTCTTTGCTTTTGACTTTCCCATTTCATCCGTTTGAGCTGTTTTTTAGCTTCCCGCAGAACTGTTTGCAAGCTGCGGTTTGCCTGGTCCTTTCTCATTAGTCTCAAGGTTTGATTTATTATTCATTTTTGTGCTTTCATATTCGTGGTTAGATGTTTCCAGGCCGAAGTCCCCTTTGTTTGGCCAGGATTTTTGGACACCATATCTGTCATTTTCCCCATCATAGCATCGATGAAGTTTTGCCAGACGTCCGACAGCTTGGTTGAGGACCCAGAGATTTGGGAAAAAAGGGTTTTCGCGGTGAGGCTGATGGAATCAATGTTGCCGGAGTTACACCGTAGCGGCTTTAAGTTTGAACTAACATCTGTGTCTGGGCCAGTAAGGGGCGCAATTTCCAGTTTCGAGATGGATCTTATTTCGGCCACTAGAGGCAAGTGATCACTGAAGTCGCTCGCTCCTATTTTGAAGGAAGAAACCCAACAAAACATATTTAGAGATACGAACATGTAGTCGAGGTGCGAGGTTTGCAAGTTAGAGTGGAAGGTGGCTACTGGGGGGTCGTCTTCGGCGTAACAACCGTTTAAGGCCCTTAGATTGAGTTGTTCCAAATGGAGAAGGAATTTTTTTCGAGAGCTTTGTTCGGTTGTTATTTTTTATGGCGCCTTGAGGCGGCACACCCCATACTGTGTTTAGTTCTTGAATGAGGTCGCTGTCTTGATCTTTGCTGATGAGGAGCGTATTGAAGTCACCAGCCATGATGAATAGATCAGACACTCTGGCTTCCCTTATTTTTTCTAGAACTTTCCCCAGCTCTTCTACCGCCTTATGTTTCTGTTTGGGATGAACATAGGTGTTGATTATGATTGCTTCTTGGGTCTGCATTTTTAGCCCAAGTGAGAGCTTTACCATCTGGATGACACTTGGTGGAGAAATATGAAAGTCCATTGCCTCGATTTTGCCTATTGTTGATATAGAGGCGAGGACTGTCAACCCTCCCGATCTGCGTCCAAAGATTGAATTTTTGTTTGCTGGTATGAAGCAGGACGTGTACCCCTGGAGGTCGAATGCTTTGTCTTCCCAGGTTTCTTGTAATAATAGGAGGTCAAATGTGAGTAGATATTGTAAAAATTCAGGGTCGTTCTTTTTGCTTTCTAGACCAGTGATATTCCAGGAACAAATTCTTATATCCCTGCCCCTTGCTGAATGATTGGAGAGAGCTTGCCTTTTTTGTCAGTTGTCTACAGTCGTAATGCAGATTGTGCACTGAATTGACTTCCAATTGAGGTCGGTTGTAAACAAGAGTTGACTGCCATGGTTTTTGTTTTGTGCAAGTCGAGGACTTTTTGTGGTTCCGATGAGTGACCCAGGTGAACGGCTCCTGGCTCCCTTTAGTATTGAGCTGATGTTTTTTTGAGACTGTGAGCAGGTAGGTGGTAGAAGAGGAGTCGGGTAACGGGGTTGCTTTTCGAGCTTCAGGGTAATCCCCCATTGCTGGAACATTGCTTCTTCTTTCATTATTCTGTGCGCTGTCTCCGAAGAGTTCCAAATTGTTTTTGTTATGTCTGGGCATTGAGGGGCAGTGTTAGACTGAAACCCTACTTGCAGGAGGTCAGTGGAACTGATTTTACAAGGTTTGTTAGTGAGTGCATGAGTTTTAATATGTGGCCCCTGTTCAGTGTTGATAGGTTGAGTGCGCTACAAGAGGCGTAGGCGCATCCCTGCGGTTGGGCACACTTGCGTGGTTCGTTGCAACAATACAACTGACTTCAATAAAGTTCACAAATGAAGTTTCTGTGTTTTATTTCAAATATTCATTTTTAAATTCATTGATTTTCATAGGTTAATGTTCATGGTATCTCGTTGATTATTTTCTCAACTTTGTAAGATAACAACTTATCGAAATGCTCCAATGCATTTCGGACCCGGAGGGTCCTTTATCAAGGAGCGCTGTAAAAAGAAACAGAATAAAGCTCTAATCAATGGCTGTCTGATGTCCAAATCATGCAATAACCTGACATAAACTAAAACATCATGCAACAGTATGTGCACATGCATACTAAGTGACAAGTCTGAAGGATGAAAAAATAGAAAAATAGACATGCACAGTGCTCTGAATCGGGGTGTGAAGACGGGGGCAGTGAGTGAATCGGAAATAGGGGTGGATTCGCGAAAACGGCTGTCCGCCGGTGCAGGTTAAAGGAGGATCTGACCGAGGGTGGGAGGGTGCGGGGAAAGGTAAAAATGAATAAACACGCCGCTCGTCAGAGACGAGACTTACGTGGGGACTTTAGTCGAACTCCTAGTAGGATCTGGGGAAACATAACGTAATGATCAGAAAATGCGGGAACGTTATCGGGTCGGCCCTCTTGTAGCGCACTCAACCTATCAACAGTTTTGACGCACTAGGACAGTTGCGTCACCTGCTGGAGCACCTTTATCCTTTTTGAAACATCCTTAATCATCCACTTAAACCACCATATGAAAACAAGCAGTGCGCCGTGCCAACACCCTTGTTTTGAATTCACATCTACTGCCCTACCGGCAGGCAGCACGCCCCTCCCTACTATAGAAAGATGCAGTACGAGGAAATCTCTAAATCAACTGAAGCCCGAGCCAGCCTATTAGCTTTTGGAACAGAAGAAACTGAATGGATTTATGCGCTCATCAATGAAGACCTGACACAGACCACTTCAAGCAGGACAAAGGAACAATGTATCAAACAACTCTTATATCTTTCAAAACGCCGGATAAACCAGAAACTACACGCAAATACACTAATCAAGTACCATAAAGCACTGCGCATACCCCGAGGCCTACGGATTGCCCTGAAACCCTCATTAGGTAAAAATTCAAAAGCATTCCTAGAGAGATGGAATGCCATCCTAAACAAATGTAGCCTGGATCTGATACTCCTGATTGTTGAGGAACTGTCGGAAATATTATCTGAGCTTTCACAAGAAATCAGGGCCATTGAACTTGAATTGAAGGAAACAATCACCCCTGAAACTCACGGCGACCTTGGAAGAAATCAACAAACAGTTGGACAAACATGCAAAAGAAATCAATGAGCGAAAGATTCGAAAATTTCGCCGAGATACCCTGGATTACAAATTAGGGGAGGTCTACACCTGGGCGGATGTCTACGCCCAACGCCGACGAAATAAACCGTATAATCAATATACTGATACCTCCTCTTCAGGGAGCGACAACACAAGTCGTTCACCTAGGAGAACTCCGACGGAACCGTCTACTTCCACAGATCCACACGGCCGAAAACCCACACAAGCACCTAATAACACTGACCTTACAACAACGGAGCCTTTTTTAGAGGTAAGCCCAGACAGAACCGACGACCCAGGCGGGGCAAAAGGGCAGGAAAAAGAATCAGACGGTACCCAGCAACCTCTGAAGGTCAAAACGAAAACCAGGAAGAATCGCTAGTGATTAATATCTCGGATATAACACTTACGGAACATGAAACCAAAACCCGTCAAAAGGGAATGTCATTCATCCCTACGAGCAACACCAATCTACTGGAGTTAGAAGTGAGTACATTTAAACTCACCCGAAAGCTACGCTTAAGACATTTTTTTGAGAAAATACTGGAACCTCCCACAGAAACCAAACCTGACTTACTATTGGGCTTAAGACCATCTAGCACCTACATGCCCCCCAGTAGCCATAAGAGCATTGACACTTTTGAGACCTTGGTGAGACAAGACATTTCCAAAATCAACTTCAGGAAGAAAACCCGCAATAACATCACCAATAAGGATAAAGATGCCTTAAGAAAAATTGCGAATAACACTTCCATTAAATGTCTTAAAGCCGACAAGGGAGGCGCCTTAGTTATCCTAAACACCAGCCTATACAATCAAAGGATCATGGAACATGTCTTGGACCAAAACACCTATATGCCATTAAGTGGGAACCCCACTAATGAATATAAAATTGAATTGAGTAAACTCATTACCAAAGCCTTTGATGATGAAGTCATCGATGAAAGAACCAAAAGGTACCTTGTAGTGGAATACCCTAGAAGCCCCACTATTACCATGTTGACCAAGATACACAAATACCTTATGAACCCCCCTTTTCGGCCAATTGTTTCCACCAGAGGATCACTATATGAACCGATCGGAAAATTCATCGACCGATACCTACAACCCATGGTTACCAACCTAAAATGTCCCATAAAAGACACTACAGAATTTCTCAATAAACTTTCCCAAATAAAGATCAATGAAGGTGAACAATTGCTACTATGTACCGCGGATGTTAAAAGCTTGTACACCTCCATTCCCCATGACGGTGGAATCGAGGCTGTAGAAAAAGCATTGCTACTTAGCGATATCACGGACTCCCTTCAAACCTTCATCCTGGAACTCATGATATTCACCCTGTATCATAGTTACTTTTCCTTTGATCACAAATAGTACCTACAGATGTCCGGCATGGCCATGGGCAATTGCGCAGCACCGACCTACGCAAACATCTACATGGGTGAGTTTGAGCTAAACAACATCTACACGAACAACACTTGGACAGACAACCTAAAACTGTACGTCCGTTATATAGACGATTTGTTCTTCGTCTGGAAAGATTCCCGAGAAAATCTGGAGCTAGCTCTTACTGATCTGAACTCCAGAGATAACCGGATTGAATTCACTTGGAACATCAGCAATCGGGAAATAACTTTTTTAGATGTCCTCATTAAGTTAACCGCTAACGGACTACAGACAGATCTCTTTCGGAAACCCACGGATCGCAATAATACTTTGCACCACAGCAGTTTCCACCAAAGTTCTTTGAAAAGACATTTACCGTTCAGCCAAATGCTAAGGATTAAACGCATTGTGTCCGACCCAGAAACTAGTACTTCTCAAACACAAACTATGGCATTAAGGTTTCTGAACAGAGGATACCCCGAATAAACAATCAATGAAGCCATTAAAAGAGCATCTGCTATCCCTCGTTCAGAAGCCCTCAAAGGCTCAACCAGGAAAGACAGTAAAAGAATGGCCTTAGTCTCCAGATATTCGACATCCAGCAGAGCTTTCAAAAACATCATCATGAAACATTGGCGGATCTTATCCTCTGAACCAGACTTTGGCGAGCTATTTCAGGAACCACCTATCTTTGCCTACACTCGTTCAAAGAACCTCAAAGAGATTCTATCAAACACCACCAATGAACCGGTGAATCACACGGGCACACGTCCGTGCCACCACTGCAACAATTGCAATAACGTAATTAAAGGGAACATCCTTAATCACCCCATGAGAGGATTCAAAATTAAATTAAACGTAGACACAACATGTGATTCATCAAACCTTATCTATCTTCTAAAGTGCCCGTGCGGTATGATATATGTTGGAAAAACTACCAGGAAGATCAAAACCCGTCTGAACGAACATAAATCTAATATTCGCACCAAAAACACCAAATCCAGTGTGGCTACCCATTTTAATGAAGCCAACCACAATGTAGCCCAACTCAAATTCCTCGTTCTTGAGACTGTGCCCAAAACTGAAGGAAGAGACATTAACAAAGTACTCTTAGAGAGGGAAACAGCATGGATATACAGACTTCAATCATTGAAGCCTCACAGTCTCAATGACAGGATCGAACTCAGCTGCTATTTGTAGTGCCCCACGGGTACACTTTTGATGCATTGTAACCTGTTTTTGCTTATAGTGTAAAGCTTATTATTTTTCTATTCTTTTCCCGTTTCAACCCCATTCCAAGATGGCCGCACTCCCCATACCCGCCGTTACCAGTCCCTTGTCGGTTTCTGTCCTTTTAGATCTCATCCAGAACTCCGCGTTCACTACGCGAAGTTCCTGAACTCCGCTACAGACACTGCCGATACGCCTTGTGCGTTCGACTTTCCCAAGTAAGTTAAATCCCAGCCTTACTCATTCCAAGAAGGCCGACCCGATAACGTTCCCGCATTTTCTGATCATTACGTTATGTTTCCCCAGATCCTACTAGGAGTTCGACTAAAGTCCCCACGTAAGTCTCGTCTCTGACGAGCGGCGTGTTTATTCATTTTTACCTTTCCCCGCACCCTCCCACCCTCGGTCAGATCCTCCTTTAACCTGCACCGGCGGACAGCCGTTTTCACGAATCCACCCCTATTTCCGATTCACTCACTGCCCCCGTCTTCACACCCCGATTCAGAGCACTGTGCATGTCTATTTTTCTATTTTTTCATCCTTCAGACTTGTCACTTAGTATGCACGTGCACATACTGTTGCATGATGTTTTAGGTTATGTCAGGTTACTGCATGATTTGGACATCAGACAGCCATTGATTAGAGCTTTATTCTGTTTCTTTTTACAGCGCTCCTTGATAAAGGACCCTCCGGGTCCGAAATGCATTGGAGCATTTCGATAAGTTGTTATCTTACAAAGTTTAGAAAATAATCAACGAGATACCATGAACATTAACCTATGAAAATCGATGAATTTAAAAATGAATATTTGAAATAAAACACAGAAACTTCATTTGTGAACTTTATTGGAGTCAGTTGTATTGTTACAAAGAACCACGCATGTGTGCCCAACCGCAGGGATGCGCCTACGCCTCTTGTAGCGCACTCAACCTATCAACAGTTTTGACGCACTAGGACAGTTGCGTCACCTGCTGGAGCACCTTTATCCTTTTTGAAACATCCTTAATCATCCACTTAAACCACCATATGAAAACAAGCAGTGCGCCGTGCCAACACCCTTGTTTTGAATTCACATCTACTGCCCTACCGGCAGGCAGCACGCCCCTCCCTACTATAGAAAGATGCAGTACGAGGAAATCTCTAAATCAACTGAAGCCCGAGCCAGCCTATTAGCTTTTGGAACAGAAGAAACTGAATGGATTTATGCGCTCATCAATGAAGACCTGACACAGACCACTTCAAGCAGGACAAAGGAACAATGTATCAAACAACTCTTATATCTTTCAAAACGCCGGATAAACCAGAAACTACACGCAAATACACTAATCAAGTACCATAAAGCACTGCGCATACCCCGAGGCCTACGGATTGCCCTGAAACCCTCATTAGGTAAAAATTCAAAAGCATTCCTAGAGAGATGGAATGCCATCCTAAACAAATGTAGCCTGGATCTGATACTCCTGATTGTTGAGGAACTGTCGGAAATATTATCTGAGCTTTCACAAGAAATCAGGGCCATTGAACTTGAATTGAAGGAAACAATCACCCCTGAAACTCACGGCGACCTTGGAAGAAATCAACAAACAGTTGGACAAACATGCAAAAGAAATCAATGAGCGAAAGATTCGAAAATTTCGCCGAGATACCCTGGATTACAAATTAGGGGAGGTCTACACCTGGGCGGATGTCTACGCCCAACGCCGACGAAATAAACCGTATAATCAATATACTGATACCTCCTCTTCAGGGAGCGACAACACAAGTCGTTCACCTAGGAGAACTCCGACGGAACCGTCTACTTCCACAGATCCACACGGCCGAAAACCCACACAAGCACCTAATAACACTGACCTTACAACAACGGAGCCTTTTTTAGAGGTAAGCCCAGACAGAACCGACGACCCAGGCGGGGCAAAAGGGCAGGAAAAAGAATCAGACGGTACCCAGCAACCTCCGAAGGTCAAAACGAAAACCAGGAAGAATCGCTAGTGATTAATATCTCGGATATAACACTTACGGAACATGAAACCAAAACCCTTCAAAAGGGAATGTCATTCATCCCTACGAGCAACACCAATCTACTGGAGTTAGAAGTGAGTACATTTAAACTCACCCGAAAGCTACGCTTAAGACATTTTTTTGAGAAAATACTGGAACCTCCCACAGAAACCAAACCTGACTTACTATTGGGCTTAAGACCATCTAGCACCTACATGCCCCCCAGTAGCCATAAGAGCATTGACACTTTTGAGACCTTGGTGAGACAAGACATTTCCAAAATCAACTTCAGGAAGAAAACCCGCAATAACATCACCAATAAGGATAAAGATGCCTTAAGAAAAATTGCGAATAACACTTCCATTAAATGTCTTAAAGCCGCCAAGGGAGGCGCCTTAGTTATCCTAAACACCAGCCTATACAATCAAAGGATCATGGAACATGTCTTGGACCAAAACACCTATATGCCATTAAGTGGGAACCCCACTAATGAATATAAAATTGAATTGAGTAAACTCATTACCAAAGCCTTTGATGATGAAGTCATCGATGAAAGAACCAAAAGGTACCTTGTAGTGGAATACCCTAGAAGCCCCACTATTACCATGTTGACCAAGATACACAAAGACCTTATGAACCCCCCTTTTCGGCCAATTGTTTCCACCAGAGGATCACTATATGAACCGATCGGAAAATTCATCGACCGATACCTACAACCCATGGTTACCAACCTAAAATGTCCCATAAAAGACACTACAGAATTTCTCAATAAACTTTCCCAAATAAAGATCAATGAAGGTGAACAATTGCTACTATGTACCGCGGATGTTAAAAGCTTGTACACCTCCATTCCCCATGACGGTGGAATCGAGGCTGTAGAAAAAGCATTGCTACTTAGCGATATCACGGACTCCCTTCAAACCTTCATCCTGGAACTCATGATATTCACCCTGTATCATAGTTACTTTTCCTTTGATCACAAATAGTACCTACAGATGTCCGGCATGGCCATGGGCAATTGCGCAGCACCGACCTACGCAAACATCTACATGGGTGAGTTTGAGCTAAACAACATCTACACGAACAACACTTGGACAGACAACCTAAAACTGTACGTCCGTTATATAGACGATTTGTTCTTCGTCTGGAAAGATTCCCGAGAAAATCTGGAGCTAGCTCTTACTGATCTGAACTCCAGAGATAACCGGATTGAATTCACTTGGAACATCAGCAATCGGGAAATAACTTTTTTAGATGTCCTCATTAAGTTAACCGCTAACGGACTACAGACAGATCTCTTTCGGAAACCCACGGATCGCAATAATACTTTGCACCACAGCAGTTTCCACCAAAGTTCTTTGAAAAGACATTTACCGTTCAGCCAAATGCTAAGGATTAAACGCATTGTGTCCGACCCAGAAACTAGTACTTCTCAAACACAAACTATGGCATTAAGGTTTCTGAACAGAGGATACCCCGAATAAACAATCAATGAAGCCATTAAAAGAGCATCTGCTATCCCTCGTTCAGAAGCCCTCAAAGGCTCAACCAGGAAAGACAGTAAAAGAATGGCCTTAGTCTCCAGATATTCGACATCCAGCAGAGCTTTCAAAAACATCATCATGAAACATTGGCGGATCTTATCCTCTGAACCAGACTTTGGCGAGCTATTTCAGGAACCACCTATCTTTGCCTACACTCGTTCAAAGAACCTCAAAGAGATTCTATCAAACACCACCAATGAACCGGTGAATCACACGGGCACACGTCCGTGCCACCACTGCAACAATTGCAATAACGTAATTAAAGGGAACATCCTTAATCACCCCATGAGAGGATTCAAAATTAAATTAAACGTAGACACAACATGTGATTCATCAAACCTTATCTATCTTCTAAAGTGCCCGTGCGGTATGATATATGTTGGAAAAACTACCAGGAAGATCAAAACCCGTCTGAACGAACATAAATCTAATATTCGCACCAAAAACACCAAATCCAGTGTGGCTACCCATTTTAATGAAGCCAACCACAATGTAGCCCAACTCAAATTCCTCGTTCTTGAGACTGTGCCCAAAACTGAAGGAAGAGACATTAACAAAGTACTCTTAGAGAGGGAAACAGCATGGATATACAGACTTCAATCATTGAAGCCTCACAGTCTCAATGACAGGATCGAACTCAGCTGCTATTTGTAGTGCCCCACGGGTACACTTTTGATGCATTGTAACCTGTTTTTGCTTATAGTGTAAAGCTTATTATTTTTCTATTCTTTTCCCGTTTCAACCCCATTCCAAGATGGCCGCACTCCCCATACCCGCCGTTACCAGTCCCTTGTCGGTTTCTGTCCTTTTAGATCTCATCCAGAACTCCGCGTTCACTACGCGAAGTTCCTGAACTCCGCTACAGACACTGCCGATACGCCTTGTGCGTTCGACTTTCCCAAGTAAGTTAAATCCCAGCCTTACTCATTCCAAGAAGGCCGACCCGATAACGTTCCCGCATTTTCTGATCATTACGTTATGTTTCCCCAGATCCTACTAGGAGTTCGACTAAAGTCCCCACGTAAGTCTCGTCTCTGACGAGCGGCGTGTTTATTCATTTTTACCTTTCCCCGCACCCTCCCACCCTCGGTCAGATCCTCCTTTAACCTGCACCGGCGGACAGCCGTTTTCACGAATCCACCCCTATTTCCGATTCACTCACTGCCCCCGTCTTCACACCCCGATTCAGAGCACTGTGCATGTCTATTTTTCTATTTTTTCATCCTTCAGACTTGTCACTTAGTATGCACGTGCACATACTGTTGCATGATGTTTTAGTTTATGTCAGGTTACTGCATGATTTGGACATCAGACAGCCATTGATTAGAGCTTTATTCTGTTTCTTTTTACAGCGCTCCTTGATAAAGGACCCTCCGGGTCCGAAATGCATTGGAGCATTTCGATAAGTTGTTATCTTACAAAGTTTAGAAAATAATCAACGAGATACCATGAACATTAACCTATGAAAATCGATGAATTTAAAAATGAATATTTGAAATAAAACACAGAAACTTCATTTGTGAACTTTATTGGAGTCAGTTGTATTGTTACAAAGAACCACGCATGTGTGCCCAACCGCAGGGATGCGCCTACGCCTCTTGTAGCGCACTCAACCTATCAACAGTTTTGACGCACTAGGACAGTTGCGTCACCTGCTGGAGCACCTTTATCCTTTTTGAAACATCCTTAATCATCCACTTAAACCACCATATGAAAACAAGCAGTGCGCCGTGCCAACACCCTTGTTTTGAATTCACAGCCCCTGTTCAGTGTATCATCCCTGCCTCAAGATCTGAGGTCTTCAAACTTTTGTAGGTCGAGCCCCCCCTAATGAATCTTCTTAGATGTTGGGCCCCCCCACCACCTAACATTAACTACAGGAACCGGGCACGCTACACAATCGCTGCCACGCGCATATCATGGGCCATATCCAGCAAATACTGTTCAACACAATAAGAGTGTTTAGGACACTGCAGGTTTGTGAGTGGGTGTGGTAAAATGACAGAGGCTTATTACACAGCTCAAAACACAATTTTCCAAGATAAAATGTGCGCAAATTGTTTTACACATGACATAGATTATTAATAAGACCACAACATAAATGTGATGGGTGTGCCTGTTTTTCGCCACTGAGACGGTCAATCTGTGGATGGATTTTTGCTACTGCCATCCTCAGGTTGTGCTCCACATCCAGTCTTGAACGGTACTTAGTCTTTAATACCGCAAGTGCTGAGAACCCAATCTCTCATAAATAGGACGTGCTGAAAGGCAAGAGAGTTTTGATAGCAGTTTCTCTTAAAGTTCAATATTCTGCAGACATTTTCAGCCAAACAGTGACTGCAAATTCTGAAAGTGTTTACATCTAACATTCAGAGATAGTGATGTGTGGTTTCACTGTTGTAACAAAGCAGGAGCTCACTAATTTTACAGCGAATATCTGTGATATCCTCCAGTGTCTCATAGACGAGGACCCATTTTGATCTAAAAGAAACTTTTTATGGTTGTTACATGAAACAAAACATTTCTCTGCAAACAGTAATATACTCTCTCACATTAATCATATTAAAAAGAAATGAAACAAAACAGTATTTACAAGAATCTGTTTAGGAATTATTACAGGCCATCAGGGCAAAAACAGAGCTGCCTCTATGAAGGGACACCCTGAAAGGCTGGATTGCAGTGCATGTAAATGTATCCTTTTGTAATTTAGGACAAAAACCTTGATGGTGCACGACATACCCATACTTGTGTACAGGGGCACAACTAGACTCGAAATTCAGGTGGGGGCTAACATTTCCAGCCAGGGTTGGCTCTAGCACTTATTGCACACAGTGCAACAGTCTGTTTTGGTGCCCCCTCCTCCATTTCCTCCTTCTCCATGAATTCCCTCACTACCACTCACCAACAATCCATCTCATCACTATTTAGCACCATTCTGGCAAACATTAAATTTTTTTATAGCACTACTCATTGTTTACTCACACTCAGTTCTTTGATCTACATGGTACACATTCTTTGTAACAGGCACATTAACCCTCTGCGCTGTGTGGGTGGCCGGACTACCCATGTGAGTGCATGGTGAGCCGGGCTAAGTAGGGTAAGAGGAGTGACTGCAGGGTGAGTGAGGTGACCATATGAATTTGGGTGTGGATGTAAGTGCAGAGTGTGCCAAATTAATGTATTGGTAATGATGGGCTTATTTGAGTAAGATTCCAGATTGAGCAGTGAGTGTGACAGGTGAGCGAAGTGTCACATGAGTGCACGTTGAGTAGTGTGCCCGTGTGAATGCAGGGTGAGGTACAGGGTGAACAGCGCAAGTGAGTGCAGAGTGATCACTGTGAGTGCAGAGTGAGTGGTGTGCTCATGTGACCGTAGGGTAAGTGAAGGAAGATTGGTGTGAGTTCAGGGCGAATGGCATAAGTGCAGTGTGGTCACTGTGAGTGCAGGGTAAGTGGGTGAATGGTGTGAGTGCACCGGGATATTTGAATGTGGCGTATTGTTGTGTTTTTTGTGTGTGCCTTTATGATCACATTTGTGACCGAAATAAAGTGAATTGATTGATTGATTGATTGAACACACACATCTGTGGGGATTTCCTGCAGCCTGTGCCAAAGCAAGCCAATGTTGAGCAGAGATTCTGTCTCATTGTGTCCAGTTCTAGAGCCTACCTCTGGCCCATGCCTTAGATCACAAGGCATATGAGTGGGAAGCTGTAATTCGAACGCCTCGATTTTCTGCCTAACAGCCACACACCGGCTTTAGTAAACTGAGTTGGATGCCACTCCATCAGTCCCGGTTTTAGAGCAGGTGGTGCTATGTGAGCTAAGGTCTTTTGGTGCCCTCCCCATGACCTCCACCTCGGATTCCTTCACTACCACCTGCCAAAAGTGCTCCTCATCTCTGCTTAGCCCCTCTCTCACATACCTTTAATTTGTTTTAAAGCACTGGTAAAGGCTGGTTTTCCTAACCCACACAGCTATCCAAAAAAAATGCAGATCTGTTCTTTGCAGAAGGCATATTAACCCACTGTGCTACTTTATGGCGAGTCATAGCTGCCAGTAGACAAAACACTGATCTCTCTCTAGCAGGAACATTAACCACAACAGTTATCTTGACATTTTTATTACTGCCCGAAAGCTGGACACACATGAAACTCTGCAGCAAGTGCCTTTCAATCGTAAGTTATTGTTCAACACAGCATCCCCCCCCCCCCCCCCACCCTCCCGAGTTCAGTGCCTCCCTCCAGGTCAGCGCCCAGCGCAGCTGCACCAGTAGCACTGCCCTAAAGCCATCCCTGCACTCCATTTTATCATAATCACATTATGTAGTTGATTGTTTTATGCACGGGTACAGCTCAGGCGCAGCAGTGCAAGCACCCCTCGCTCACAGAACATTCCTGAAGTGGGAATTGTAAGAGGGGAGAAGGACTGTCTGGTCCGCTTGCTACCTAGGCACACGTTGGGTACTCTGTAATGGAGGCACAGAATTGAGCATAAGATGGAGATGGAGCAATAGTACTCTGGGGTTTGGCTGGTATACAGAGTTGGCAAAGGAGATGGTGTGCTTGTGACGCAGTTTCAGGTGGACAGCACTCTTTGGCGGATCATACCTCAGAAGCTTTTGAGGGGCAGAGGCCAGTAAGCCAGGGTAGAGTCCCCACAGATGAAGAACTCTGCTCTAGAGAGAAGGCACGTATATTGATTGCCATGTCAGGTGTGGGCAGCCTAGCGAGGGTTGGATTTGAAATGAGAAAAGGAAACTTACAAGTACTAGTAGGTTTGCTGAATATTATCATTTTGGCACACTTAGCAACCTTGCCTGCCGTCGGAGCAGTTTGCATCAATCTTAAGAGACAGTATAGTGAGCGTGCCAAAATTGGTACAGATTGTTCAAGGCTCAAAAGTTACGAGGGGTGTCCCGAACTCCTCACTTTTCCAAATAACATTTTAGCTGCAGTGGAAGGCAAGGGTCTCCTCTGCTCTATGAAATCAAACCAAAAAAAAGGACGGTCTGTTTGCTTTCGATTTAATCAGAGGAGACTTTCGCCTTCAGCTGCAGCTGAAGCATTTCAGCGCGAATTAACCCCCTCCTGGGCTGATTAAAATAACTGTTAGCTTTTAACATGACAAAGCAAGGGCCCCATCTAATTCCCCTTCCTCCCACCTCCAACCCTCTGTTATGGAGTTCTGCTCAACAAAAATTTCCATTTGGAATGGGGGAAGACTTGCGACGCCGGAGAAGAAAAGACAAACAAAGGTAAGATTTCAGGGTGGAGAGCCCCCCCTGATATGGTGTCACGCCCCCCTGGGGGGCGCGCCCCACAGATTGAAGAACTCTGCTCTAGATCCATATTCAGGAATAAAAAAGATTGAAGTTGGGATACTCGAGTGCTTCGTTATTGCTTAGACTATTGCTGGACTCTTGTTCTCCAGTTGCACCTGTTCAGTCTGGGAACTTGGGGATGTTATATCTGGGGCAGGGGAGAGCCCACTTTGGTCATTGCCTAACCTCGTTGACCCCAATGTGCTGTTTAGTTTTGATGTAGGCTGTTGGGGTGTCTCTGTGGCGGTGGCCATAGGAGTGTCATCGTAACCTGTTATTAAGGCCTCGTCAGCTGGTTTGGGTTTTGTAGTGGCAGTGTTTTGGCCTAGTTGTATTGGTTTGAATTGTAAAAGGTTTTGTTTGTATTTTATAGGTGTCAATTTCTTTGTAGATTTGTGTCCTGATTTTGCACTCTGTGATGGAGACACTGAAGGTGTACTACTTGGGACCTCGTGCAGTGGAGATGGCTGGACATTGGTTGTCAGGCTCCGGGTATAGGTGGCTGATGAGGGAGAGGAACTCCAATGTTCTTCAACCTTATGCATGGCGCATGTTAGTGCCCGATTCCTAACTTTCCTTTTATTCTTTCTCCGGGACTTAGCATTGGAGTGTGAAGGGGGATCAGCTATGATCCGAGTGGTAGATGTTGACTCTGTTTCCCGTGATCCGGTAGATAGTGATTGAACTGAGGGTAAGATGGTAGCAGGGGGCTTGGTCACTGGCCATGTTGTCATCACAGAAGGTGCTGGAATTGGGTCAGGGGTTTGTAGGTTTAGGGTTTGGAGGGCTGTTGATATTAAGTCACTTATCAAGACCCCTAGCATCAATGGGAGAGATGAGAGCTTATCTAGAAGAGGGTCATAGGATGGAGGGTGGAGTTGGAGGGTGGAGTTGGAGTTGGAGTTGGAGGGTGGAGTTGGAGTTGGAGGGTGGAGTTGGAGGGTGGAGTTGGACTTGGAGTTGGAGGGTGGAGTTGGAGGGGGGAGTTGGAGGGTGGAGTTGGAGTTGGAGGGTGGAGTTGGAGGGTGGAGTTGGAGTTGGAGGTTAGAGTTGGAGGGTGGAGTTGGAGTTGGAGGGTAGAGTTGGGGTTGGAGTTGGATTGGAGGGTGGAGTTGGAGTTGGAGGGTGGAGTTGGAGTTGGAGGCTGGATTTGGAGTTGGAGGGTGGAGTTGGAGGGTGGAGTTGGAGTTGGAGGGTGGAGTTGGAGGGTGGAGTTGGAGGGTGGAGTTGGAGGGTGGAGTTGGAGTTGGAGGGTGGAGTTGGAGATTGAGGGTAGGGGTGGAGTTGCCGACTGGAGTTGGAGTTGGAGGGTGGAGTTAGAGGGTGGAGTTGGAGGGTGGAGTTGGAGTTGGAGGGTGGAGTTGGGGGGTGGAGTTGGAGGGTGGAGTTGGAGGGTGGAGTTGGAGGGTGGAGTTGGAGTTGGAGGGTGGAGTTGGAGTTGGAGTTGGAGGGTGTAGTTGGAGGGTGGAGGGTGGAGTTGGAGGGTAGAATTGGAGGGCAGAGTTGGAGGGTGGGGTTGGAGGGTGGAGGTGGAGTTGGAGGGTGGAGTTGGAGTTGGAGGGTGGAGTTGGAGGGTGTAGTTGGAGTTGGATGGTGGAGTTGGATTTGGAGGGTGAGGGTTGAGTTGGAGGGTGGAGTTGGAGTTGGAGGGTGGAGTTGGAGTTGGAGGGTGGAGTTGGAGTTGGAGTTGGAGTTGGAGGGTGGAGTTGGAGGGTGGAGTTGGAGTTGGAGGGTGGAGTTGGATGGTGCAGGATGGAGTTGGAGTTGGAGGGTGGAGTTGGAGGGTGGAGTTGGAGGGTGGAGTTGGAGTTGGAGGGTGGAGTTGGAGTTGGAGGATGTAGTTGGAGTTGGAGGGTGGTCTTATAAAGACGCTGTTCTCCTCTGCTTCATAAATACATATATATAAAATTTGCATCTGAGTACATAAACACATATTGGCGAATTATTTTAAATTAGACCGTAGAAGATAACAAGACATTTATTTCGGTATAGAGTTACTGTTTATCTCCTGTGTACTATCGTGTAGTAGCTGTCCTTTATAGTAAATGGGTTGCTTCTGGTTGTTTTTTATCAAATCGCCTTTTTTCCAAGATGGCTACTGAGTGAAGTATAGGGATGGGGCGGAAAAATGTCGCGTTGGTCTGTCTTTTATTTTGATTGCAGGTGATGTCATTAGCTGACAAACACAATGCAGAAAAATAGACTACTCTTGTTAAATGTTGAATTGGAAACTGCCCCGTTCTATGAGACTTTGAGTTGAACGCTAGAACTGTATTTCTTTGCAAGAACAGGATAAAACACTACCGGATAACGTCACTGGGAGAGATACATGTTCCAGTTCCTGTGTTGTCACCTACGAGACGCAGCAACAGTTGTGTGCGAGGCACGCTCAAGGTGAAGTTGTATTTTAGATGCGAGTGCACTGCCAGAGGTGTGCTCCGTGAGAACTTGCCGTTTTAAATAGCTATGGCCTTAATTCACAATAGGACGAACGGCTGAACTCCAAGTTGGATTGTGATTAGGGCTCCCTGTTTTCTGTTTTTACTGATTTTTACAGATAAATGCATACAGAAAACATTTATTTTCGTGTCTGTATTTATTTTTAAATGTGGATAAAAAAACAGAAATTGGGTTGTTTTTTTAAGTAATTCTAAAGTGTGTCTGGTATGACTGCCAAGCCAATAACTGTGTGGGTTGATAGGAAAGGGGGTTAAAAAAAGTTTCAGTTAGGAGGCTTTAATAGCAAGGCTGATACTTGAATTTGCCAACCTCAAATCTCTTGAGGTTGCTGCTGGTTACCACGTGGCCGTGTTCCTGAGGCCGTTTCTGCAGTGGGAGCCACTTGAACTCTGGGCGCCCTGAACGCGGTCCAAAAGCGGCAGCCTCCGGTAGCGGCCGGAGTCGCAAGAGCATTTCTGTAGCGGTTGGAGCTGCGAGAGCCTCTTGTAGCAGCCGGAGCAGCGAAAATTTACCTTGTGGCTGCCGGAGCCGCGAAAGCTTTCCTGGAGCGGCCAGAGCCGCGAAAACCTTCTGCAGCGGCCGGAGCCGCGGAAAAACACTGTGCAGCGGTCAGGGCCTCTAAAGCCTGTAAGGCCACCCTGCAGCGGCCGGAGCTACGAAAGCCTTCTGCAGTGGCTGGGGCCGCGAAAGGCATTTCACAAGCAGTGGAGCTGCGAAAGACTTTCTGTTAGCAGCAGCAGTGATAGGAGCAGGAGTAGTGAGAGCTTCCAGTAGCGCCGAGTAATGTGGATCTGCATGAGTGGCGTCTGCAGCTTGTCCAGGAGATTAGAGCATACGGAAATTTTGCAAGTAGGCAGGCAGGTCGCAATACGGTACTCTGTGGACAGCCGCCGCCTACAAACAAACAAACAACAACCAGCACCTGTGACCACAAGCAGGACCCAGCGTTAGCCACATACGCCAGGCGGGACCCGCAGCTTCTGTCACCGCTCTCCCTCCGCTGCAGCACCTTCACCACCTTCGTTGCTGCCACCGAGTGGGGGAGAGCGAGGGGGCCTCTGAACTGCAAATCCCAAGTGCCCCTGCGACCGGAAGTCGCACAACAGGAAATTGCGCCAGGCGGCGCATTTAAATCGCGTATTAATCCCGGTGAAGCGGGGATCAACAACCAGCACCTGTGACCACAAGCAGGACCCAGCGTTAGCCACATACGCCAGGCGGGACCCGCAGCTTCTGTAACCGCTCTCCCTCCGCTGCAGCACCTTCACCACCTTCGTTGCTGCCGCCGAGTGGGGGAGAGCGAGGGGGCCTCTGAACTGCAAATCCCAAGTGCCCCTGCGACCGGAAGTCGCACAACAGGAAATTGCGCCAGGCGGCGCATTTAAATCTCGCATTAATCCCGGTGGAGCGGGGATCAACAACCAGCACCTGTGACCACAAGCAGGACCCAGCGTTATCCACATACGCCAGGCGGGACCCGCAGCTTCTGTCACCGCTCTCCCTCCGCTGCAGCACCTTCACCACCTTCGTTGCTGCCGCCGAGTGGGGGAGAGCGAGGGGGCCTCTGAACTGCAAATCCCAAGTGCCCCTGCGACCGGAAGTCGCACAACAGGAAATTGCGCCAGGTGGCGCATTTAAATAGCGCATTAATCCCCGCGTCGCGGGACGCCGGGCGAAGCCCGGGCAAAGGGCGGGCCCTCTACGGCCCTCCAAGGCCGGATAAGGCTGGGCTGGGCCACCCCACTAATCTCAGGATTGAGGCTACAAGACCCGGCACTTACAAAGGTTCTGTCTCCCAATCCCTATACCCTGTTTTCCCCTTTCAATATTCATTTTGTGATCTTGGCAGCGACCGCTATTGCTTAGGGGGATACTAGTCAACAGCTAAAGAGGTATAGACTGTCCAAGTATGAGGAAAGGGGCCAAGACGAGCAGGGTGCCCACTTTAAGGTCCAATACAAGGCAGAAAGCTGATACACCACAGCCATTACCATCACTAACTTCAATTGACAAGATGCTGCAGCAAACTATAGGGGCAGTGGCATCCGTTATTGTTAATACTGAAAGACAGCTTTCAATAGCACCAACAATAGCGATCCAGGACTCAGAGGATGGCCCTGTGGTGGTAATACCAGACGAACCAGACACTAGCTTTTCTCTAACCTCCTCATTTGTAGAGTTGCCGTGTGCACAGGCAGTTATAAATACACCTAGAGCCTCACAGACACATCACTCAGACGTGTCCCCCTCCCCTAATCTAGAAAAGTCGAACCCAGGCAATTCTACTATGAGAAGGAGGAAAGATACCCATGGAAACAAGCCCAAAAAAAGGGGGGGGGTCCATCCTAAAACTAATCACAACTTGGTGACACCAATAGTAAACACCGCGCCCGGCAAACCCTGTTGGATAGCTAACATGGTAGCAGATCTTAAGGCTGGCTTGGAAGAGTCTATCATTACCCACATCAAACCTTTGGTATCAAAAATTGATAGACTCACTTCGTTAATAAATAGTAGAGGGACTGGATCAGCTAAGCCAGTGACCATTCCAGCCCCACAGGCCCAGACAACGGGAAAATCAAACACACTAACTACTACATATATTGACAAGGCAGCACAAGATACTAACCCACCCAAACAAAAGAATAGCGCAGCACCTCAAGTAATTATCACCCCTAAGCCAACAGTTTCCCCACAATCTGGCCCCAGTGCTAACACTCTGCAGACACAAGCAAGTCAAGGACAAGGAAAGAACAGTCTGACAGTACGCAATGATACTACAGGCGCTACCCAGGAGAAGAGTACCAACCCAGCAAGGAATAGCCTCCCCAAAAAAACAGAAGTGAAAAAAGGCCCAATACGTTTCCACACAATTAATTTACCACTGCAGGCACTACCTTATGTAGTAGTTTTAACAGGGGTTCCCCTGCTCAAGGAAGGCAAAAAAGAAAATGAAATAGAGTTAAAAAATAAATGCATACAATGGCTAAGAATAAATAGACCCTTACCGCCTCACATTTCCGGGGAAATACTCTCTGTCAGAAGAGGGGAATGGATAGGGAAGGGAATAAAAACCATAGTTGGAGACATTATAGCTATAAATTTTAGGGACACCTCAGCAGTGAACCATATTTGTAACGTCCCAATGCATGGTTCAACCTCCAACATCTACCCATTACATCGATCATATTTTTATCCCTCAGTACCACAGAGACCAATACATATAAACAGGGCCCAGATGAGTAGAGCCCCATATTTCGGGCTGCAAAATAGGCGGGAACAGTGGCAAGCACCGTGGCAGGCTCTCTCCTCATACGATCCAGCCATTGCAATGCACGCACATTGGAACAAGTTCTGTGCACTGGATGAGGTGGATTGACTCGCTCAGGATCAAACAAGTCCATCTCAACCCGTTAGTGGTCCCTCAGAGAAAGGACACCCACAATCAGGGAGTACCACACTTACTGTAGTAGTAGAGACTAGTAGCAATAGGGGTCTCTCCTCAAATTTTTTAGCAACTGAACAGGTAGACATAAAGGGGAAAGAAAAACGGGCAGAGCCAAATGAAGGTAATATTCAGACCATAACTGATAGCCCAACAATACCGGGGAAGGCCAGGGGACCCAGTACACTAGGGGAAGGCGCAAACAGGCCTGGCAATCAGGATGGATTGAGAGTTATATCTTGGAACATAGCTGGGGTGGCAGCCAAATTCAAATGTAAGGAACGGAGAGACTACATAAATAGATTTCAAATTATATGTCTCCAGGAGACCTGGGCAGTCGAGCCTGGCCAATACACACTGGATGGGTTTAAATGTTTTGCGGTCCCAGCTGTAAGGGCGGCATCAGGGAGAGCAATTGGCGGATTGCTTATTTATGTGGATCTCCGCATACAAGGGACATGGTCCAATTTAAAATGGGAATCAGTGAATATGCAGGCGATAGGCTTCCGCAATAAGGGGCTAAACATTATGGTGATAAATTGGTACAATGCCGTGGGAACAAACATCAGTGCCAACACCATCAAAGAACTGGATGGTCATCTACAGGCACAGCTAGTATCCAACAAGTCTGCCAGGAACCCATATGTCATCCTTGCAGGAGACTTCAATTGTCATCTGTGCGAGAGATTAAGACCAATTAACAAAGAATGGTCAAGATGTACAGTAGCAAGCGGTCCACATTTTGTCCATTCTGTAGAAGGGCTGGAAATAGATAACCTTATTAACAAGCACAATCTGACACATGTAATGGACCTAATAAAGGTAGATAGTGCTGGGGAACCCAACCCAACATTTAAAGGTAGAGGTTGTCATTCCTACATAGATTTCATCATCGTCTCCCCTACACTCAGAAAATGGATTGGCCACTTCAATATTGAACTTAGCCCCTTCAGCGACCACAACCCCTTGGTTGTGGACCTAAAATGCCTTAACTTTGAAAAATCAGAGGGCAGACCTGGCACCATAGAAAAGGCCACAGACCAGTGGAGGAGATTAAGGTGGGCCAAGATAAACGGAGATGAATTCTACCGCAACCTTGTAATAAAAGGCCAAAAACAAATAAATGTTTGCCTTGATGAAAACATGGTAGGAGAAAGTGTGGTCAGGGCATTTGAAGAGATAGCCTGCCTTGTGGACGGACTATTAAAATCAGCAAAAGGACCAAAAACAACCCAGACCCCTCGATGGTTCGACCACGACTGCACTAAGGCACTTAAAGATCTAAAAAAATGCCTCAGCCAGAGACCAAGGGATAATTCTAAAATAGCTTGTTTTAGATCTAATTACAAAAATACCCTGAAATCTCGCAAACTAACTCTGCAAACCCAGGTATGGGAGGACCTAAGGGAGGCGGCAGTGAGGGGGGACATAGCTGCATTTTGGAAAGTCATCAATGATCCATGTTTTAGTGACTCGAGCGGGCCACAGGTGGTGAATACAATACTACCCGAACAATGGTATACCCATTACCAAAGCCTTTATAGTCACACGGGAGCGCCACAGCGGGAGGAGGGAGTAAGTCCATCAGTACCCATTAGCTTAGACTTCTCCCTGACAGAGTGAAACTTGCAATCTCAGGGCTATCAAAAAACAAAGCGCCAGGCCCTGACGGCATACCACCGGACCTCTACTTGAGTAACACCGATCTGTGGGCCCCCATTCTCACAAGGGTCTTGAACGAGGCAGTAGTGGCAGGACTGCCCCGTTCCTGGCCCACGGCAACCATCGTGCCCATCTACAAAAAGGGGAATCGGGATGACCCACAATATTACCGTCCCATATCGTTAATCGACGTGACGGCCAAGGTCCTGGGGCGTGTCATCCTAAGCCACTTACAATCTTGGGCAGAGGACAATGACATATTATCTGACACGCAATACGGCTTCAGAGAAGGGAGATCAACAACAGACCAATGTCTAAATTTATACCTTCTGACGGCGAAGTACACCATTGCCAGCAAAGGGGTTATCCACATGGGGTTCATGGACCTCTCGGCGGCCTTTGATCGCGTCAATAGACAAAAACTATGGGCCTTGATGACAAATCTAGGGGTGGATCAGGGGCTAGTTGATACACTAAAAGCCCTACATTGGGAGACCACAGCCACAGTGAGATACACGCAAGAAGGAATGAAGACAGAGCCATTCTCCTGCACCAGCGGGGTGCGCCAGGGCTGTATGCTAGCCCCATTCCTATTCTCACTATACATTAACAATCTGGACAAAGAGCTAGTGAAGTTGGGCGTGGACTCCCCCCAAATAGGTCAGCGCCCGTTGCCAGTCCTCTTATATGCGGACAACGCCGTGTTGTTGGCCCGCACCTCACTGGGACTCCAAAAATTGATTGATGGCTTTGTCAACTTCATGAACTCGCTTGACCTTGCAGCAAATTTGGAAAAATCATATGTAATGTCAACAGGCACAAGCACCAAAAGGGACTTTGTACACATGATAGGATCCCATAGGTTGGGAAGGGTGAAGTCCTTTTCCTACCTAGGAGTCCTTTTTGACAAGAAATTGGAATTCAAAAGTCTCATTGAAAAACATGCAGCTAAACTGGTGGCTTCAACGAGTTCAATAATGGCACACAGGAGGAGACTTGGCAGATGGTCACCGGAGCAGATACTTAACCTGTATCGATCAATTGTCTGTTCCAAAGTATCCTACGGTGCTGAAGTATGGGGTTTTAAGATCAACCAGGTGTGCCAGATCCAAAAAGAGGAAAATAAGTTCTTCAAAAGGTTATTAAAAGTTCCCCAGAGCACCCCCTCTCACATCACACACAATGAACTGGGGGAATCAATCATACATTGAAGATAGAATAATGATTAGACCACTCCTGGCTTGGATCAAAATTTGGATCAACCCAGAGGCCAATTTTAGCCGACAAGTTATCAAGGATTGTATGAGCCGGGACAGAGGGGGACAGATCCCGTGGTTAAAGTATGTAAAAGACTCTTTGGAAACAATTGGCTGCAAGAATTCCTTTTTGGACCCCGAGTCCATGACTAACCAGAATAGGACTCAGGTTAAAAAACTTTTTTCTGACTGGATGTCTTCGAAAAGGGCCCTCAAGGAAAAGAGGAAATCGTCTGTCACGGCGCATTGCCTGCTGAAAAAATCATGCAGAATGGAACTATACCTGGCAGGGATGTATAATGCGCAGGAAAGATTTTACATGACTTGCTTCAGACTAAATCTCCTACACCACCTACTCGTCGTCACCTCGGGTTTTACAAGAACAGTGGAGTTGAAGGGTACCTGCGGCTGCGACACTAGGTGTCCGCAGGATGCCCTTCATTTTGTTCTATTATGTCCCTTTTATTCAGTCCCCAGGCGTAAGTTTTTAGTAAGGATTCTGAAGAAAAAAAAGCTGGGACAGGCGAAAGCAGCTTTACTTTTTTTGCAAGAAGCTCCAGATCCTCACACCCTGTTATGTATAATAAGCTTCATCAAGATGGCAATGAGACTAAGAAATACACGAGAGGCTGTGGATTTTAATAACCCGTAAACTTAGCCCCAGACTCTAGTAAACCCCATTAATGAACGTGTCGCCCCATTTTAGGATATTTTATCTCTTTTTTAAATTGTCTTTTTTAAATAATGTTTTTAAAGAATGCATGTTTATCTTTTATGCTCTTTTATGGTATCTTTTGAAGTGCAGAATAAAGGTATTTGAAATGAAAATGAAATGAATTTGCCTATTTTCATAGAAGTGCATTGATTTACCTTCAGCGGGTGCTCACAGCACTGCAACCTGGCAGGCATACAAGCATGAGTGCATTTTTATCAGTTAAATAAATATGGAAATATACTAATTTCAGCTTCATTCTTTCACAAAGACCAAAATAAATACAGATAAATACAGATAAAATTAGGAAAAAATAAATATGGATAAATACAGACAGAAATGTCCAAAAAATAAATGCCATAAAACCGGGAGCCCTAATTGTAATTAAAAATCGGTCCGTGCATGTTAAAAAAACAAGCTCTCGGCATTGCTGTGGCGGGGGGGGGGGCGGGGGAGCGGGAGCGCATTCCTTTGAAGTCTGATGCAGGGGGAGGGGGAGCGGCAGCCTTTGAAGTCTGATGCCTAGGCACAGACAAATGGTGGTGCACGATGTGCACGCCGGGGCGGGGGAGCAGCAGCCTTTGAAGTCTGATGCGAGGCACAGACATATGGTGGTGTGTTATGTGGCTGGCGTGCACGCGCCTGTCTCACACGAACTATATGGGATTCGCAGCCGTTTTGGTAGACTTTTCTTTTCTACTTACTATAATTCTCGCCAGCAATGCGCAAGCGCATAGGCAGGCGAGACCTAAAAACAGTTAAACAGTAGGATGACACTAAAGTGCAAAGTGCAGTTCAAATTCTAGGCACTCAGGATGGAGTCTATAGTCCAATAAAGTTAACAGAGACAGGTATAGTGTGGAACTGACAGTTCACAACAAGACCACCAAGGCGAGAAAAATTGGTCACAGATCTACGGACGGCACCTCTGCTGGCTGAGGGGAAAGAATATGATCGCACAAGACAAAGGCAACAGTACCTGTAAGAAGGACCTAGATGGTAAATGCTAGGGGGGTTGCCTTACCCTGCCTCTTCCTGGCCAAGGATGGGCCTGCCCTTGGCCCGGGCTTCGCCCTGGCGGCACCCGCACACTTCCCGTGCAGTGGGGGTGCTGCGGCGCTTTGAAGGCTACAGCTAGCACAGGGATGATGTTACGGCCCTGCGCCAAGCAGGGGCTTCTGGGGGATGTAGGCCGTTGCCCTCACAGAGGTCCAGGTGACTGCTGGGCTGTTCACCTCACTGCGTAGAAATGAGCAGCAAAAGCCATTCCCCTCACGGCGTGGAGTACAACTGCGGAGTCGTTCCCCTCACGGCGGAAGAAAATTGCCCTGGAGCGCGCCATGAAGTATATTTTTATGATTACATACATTTTAAGAAATTTTACTTTTACACATTTTGCTCTTTTTTAAAATAGTGTTTGTAATATTGTTATGGTTTTAATTAACTGAACAATAAATAAAAAAATTCAATTGTTTTTCGACTATTAAGAGGACTTATATAAGAGCAAGACGATCCAGATGGAGGGTGACTTGAGTATGTTTACACGTGAACTCAACCTTCCACGAGTGGATGATGATCAGGCGGAGTTGTTAGGAAGAGGTATTGAGATTGGAGAAGTGAGGGTGGCTAATAAGCACATGGCACGGAATAAAACACCGGGGACGGATGGCCTCCCGATAGAATTCTACCTAACCTACACTGCGCAGCTAGCACCTCGATTAGTAGCGCTATATAAAGATGTGAAGCATATAGGCCAGCTTCCAGTGTCAACAAGAGAGGCAGTTATCATCCCTCTAATTAAACCTGGTAAGTAGGCATAGGACCGATCTCCATACCGCCCATTATACATGCTTAATACAGATTACAAAATACTGAGCTGTATATTGGTCACTTGACTCCTGCCTTTCTGTCAGGAACCCTTATCCCCGCTCAAGGTGGAACCTTAAAGAAAATGCGTTGGCCTCTATCTACTTACCTGCATGTAGAGGCTCGCCTTGGAAAATACAAAATCCGTGTTGGAGATCCTCCTTTCGACTGGTGTTACTGGAATTGCAGCGTTCCGCCATAATGGAATACCAGACCGCTCCCATTTCCTGTAGTGGGGGCGCGGTCTAGTTGTTTCCTCCCGAGTCAAAGCGTGACAGTAATGCGCATGCGCGACTAGAGCGCTGCGCACTTCAGCTGAGAGAAACCGTCTAACAGGAGCCTGGTGAATCGCGCTCGCTGTCAAAACTCAGTTTTTCTCATGGAATACTCGAGAGTCTTGTTGGCATTGTTCTTCTCTAATGGGAAGCAAATTAAGTACACATTTTAAGAGTTGTTGGAGAAGTATTTGAAAGATAATCTTTTCTTCCTCAGCATTTTTGGCGCTCAGAAGTTCTAGGAGCAGTTCGGGCTTTTCCCAGCGTTGAGGACCAGAAGGAGCAAGTATTCCTGGAGTATCTTCTGTCAAGAGAAGAACTCAAAATATTCAAGTAAGCGTATCAAGTAGTTTTCCTGGTAATTCGCTCGCAGTGACCTAGAGGCCCCAGGGTTCTCGAGTGATATTTCAAACTTGGTGTAATCCAGGGGTGCCCAGAGTCCTTGAGTCATATCACGAAAGACTTCAGTGTTTCTTTTGAAGGCAGGAGAAAAAGACTTGTTCAGAGACTGAGTACAAATTGCATATTCAGAAAAAACAAACTTTCATAACCATAACTGCATTAAAAGAAAAATCTATTGAAGTATTTGTGTTAAGATTTTTTAAGAAACGTTTTGGCTATATTGATTGAGAAAAAGCATGAAAGACTGACTTCTTAAGACTGTAAAATCGCTCTGAGGAGAATGTATCGCTGGCAGAGTTACATACAGAACAGCAACAACTAGAAAGTACCAGTGTGTTCTTCCAATGAATCAGATATTATACAAGACATAATTAGGCAAAACAGCTCAGAGAGTAGCTAGCTTCGTCCAAGGCACTGGTAAGAGTTATTCAAAAAGCAAGAGTAGTGAGAATGTTCAAAAGATAACTCATAGTCTTAGGAGGGTAATTATTGTGTTCTATTTTACAGAGTTTCCACTTGAAATCCAGAAGCAGGAGCCAGTGTCTTGAAGTGTGTCTCTCTTGTTTTGTCTTCCACTTCCCCTTTACCCAAGACTAAGTTCAGGGACAGTGAAGTCCTATTGTCACTGGTCTTGGTTGGTGGGATCTGGGGTAGGAGCATCTGTTCCTGAGGGGGCTGCCCTTAGATTGTATCCTTTTCTGACACTTTCATGTCGACCATAATACATCAGGATCAGGCTGGATTTATTCACGCTATGAATACAGCCCTAAATATTCGGCGCCTCATGCAGATTTTAGAAGCATACTCTTATCCGACAGACACAGCCACTGTGTTTGTTGTCAATATCGAAAAAGCCTTTGACAGCCTGGAATGGCCCTATCTGTTCCACGTCATGGCTAAATTTGGACTGGGGGACCAATTTATAGAGTGGACAGACTTACTTTACAACTGCTCTACGGCACGGGTTAGGACGGGTAGATTGATATCTGATGCTGGTGTCATAATCCAGGGTACGAGACAGAGATGCCCATTGTCCCCACTCCTGTTTGCGCTGGCCATGGAGCCACTGGCGGCTAAGGCCAAGATGGGGCCTACAAGTGCCAGGGCAGATTCTCCATATTGCCCTATATGCAGACGGCTTGCTAATGTTTTTGGTAGACATGGGGCAGGCGCTACTAGGGGCAAATGCATTATTACATGAACTGGGAGTGGTGTCTGGACTTAGAGTAAATTGGGCAAAGTCTTGTTTGTTCCCAACTGTTGGAGACAAAGACAGACCGCAGGACATAGCAGGAGTGCAGTGGGTATACAGGTGTCTCCTGTATTTAGGGATAAAGATATACCATACACAAATGGATATGTTGGAGGGCAATATTGGCAGGGCAGTGAGAGGCCTGGCGAGCAGCTTTAAGTCCTAGGAGACACTCCCACTATCAGTGGCTGGGCGAGTGGCCTTACTTAAAATGGTGGCCCTCCCCAGGCTATTATATTACTTTGGGACCCTGCCGGTTTGGATTCCACGCAGATTTTTAAACAGCTTACGACCATGGTCACAGGCTTCCTGTGGGGTACCAGTAGACGGAGGGTGGCTTTGACTTGAAACCTATTACATAGCAGCTCAGCTGCAATGCTTACGCAAAGTGCAGCAGCACAGCTGCGTGGAGCACAAGAGAGGCGAGATAGAGCCCCGGCATTGAGATTACTTTTTCACATTGTACTGAACCTTCCTGTCCGTGCTGGTGCCCTCCCAGGGGACCTTAAAGTGGCAAAGCAGTGCTGGAAACGGAGCCTAAAATGGGCAAGAATTGCGGTGCCATAGGCCCCTGATATTCCACTATCCATTTGTGAGGCACTGCCCCACGGAGGTGCATGGCGGGATTTGGTAGACTGGGGTGAGAAAGGATTGACTACCATAGGGGATCTTTATGAAGATGGTAATATGCTGCCTTTTCATGATTTACAGGAGAGTTTTGATTTATGAGGGGGGACTTTTTGCTTCATGCGGCACTTACCGCAGCTATCCGGGGCCACTGGAGGGAGGGCCTAACTAAACCAAAAACCTCATTGGGATGTCTATATATAGTAACAGCTGGGGGAAAGTTTAAGGCAGTCACGTGCCTGTACAGGCGTATGACGCAGGAGAAGCTGTTACCCCTGAATGTCCTTAAGCGCAAGTGGGAGGAAGATGTGGGGGAAGAGATACCAGACAAGGCCTGGGCTGAGGTAGTGGAAAGAGCATGGAAGGGCACCAGGAACACCAGTTTTCAATTGGTGCACTTTTACATACTGCACAGAGTATATCTCACTCCAGTGAAAATTAAAACCTACTTTGGCACTGATTCTGATGACTGTCCGCGCTGCCAGGGGGAAGGAGCGGACTTCCATCACATGTTCTGCGGGTGCCCACAACTAGATACTTATTGGACCGAGGTAGTGGCCTTGTTGAACGTCGTAACGGATAGGGAGTTGGAACTGGCAATGGGGCCATGTATTCTGCATTGGTTTCCACATACGGCTAAAAACAAGATCACTAGCAAATTCCTAGATATGGGTCTTTTGCTGGCCAAAAGGGAAATCATGATGTATTGGAAAGCGCAGAGGGGCCCAACATAGCTAGGTGGAAGAAGGAATTCATCAAGTGGGTGGAATGTGATGGGATAGCGAGGTTGCAATTGCAAAGAGAATTAGTAGCAAAAAGGCATTAGATGCGGAAAAAGCATGGGAGATGTTAGTGGGATTATTAAAGGACCCAGACACAGATAGCGATGAAGACAGTGAGACTGCTATACCAGCGATAGGAAATTAAAATACTAGCACCCAAGTACAGCAGTACTGACGCCCCTAGCGCCAACACGATACATGAGCACACAGTAGAGGCGCACAACTGACTTCACTGTTAGCCCTGGTATGTTGGCGAAACCCATGTATAACTGAGTGTATTATGCAGAGTTGGAAGTGACATGCCTGGGTGGGGGGAGGTTAGGGAGTTTAGTTAGAGTAGTAATGACTTGAAGTTATATTGCAACTATCACCCTGGGATGGTACTAGCTAGCAAGGACATTCTTATTATTTCTTTACCTTCTTTTGGACACTGAGAGGGCGGGCTACTGATATGCTTAGTAGACTTCGACTTGTATTACCTTACAATATATGCTTGTAATGTCTACCCAGATGGGAAGTATTATGTAACGAAATTTGACACAATGCAAGAATGTGCAGACACGGAAAACTCAATAAAGTTTGTTTACAAAAAAAAGGGAGATTCCTTCAGGTGCCTTGGATGTCTACAGGCCTGTAGAAGAACCTTTATGGAGCACAGGCACACAGAAGACTGGCAGGACGGAGAGACCAGGAGCAGCAGGAGTCTTCCCATTTGCGGTCTCGGTTCCCAAAGCGAAGTCCAACTAAGTCCAAAGTGCCCAGATGGTTGAAGACAAAGTGGTTTCGTATCTAAATCTTGTCCCACAATGAATCTAAGGAACCACCCACAGGTGAGCCCTTAGGCACCCTAAGGAAAGGGTTGGGACGATTCAATGGGTTCCTCCCACAGGAGGGGCTAGTCAGTGCGGAGGATACCCCCATCGCCTTTGTCCAGTTTTATGCCAGAGCGGGAGCCAACGGCTCCCTGAACCGGTTCTAACTGGAGTAGGGAGGAGGGCACCAAATATGCCCTTCAAAGCAGTCTAGGGACGCTGGCAGTGCCCCCACCCTGTCCCAACACACTAAGTCCTGCATAGGAAATGGTCACACCTCCCTGTGACAGAAATTCCTGCCTTTCCCTGCTTGAGCTTGGCTCAGCAGCAGGAGGGCAGAAAAGTTCCTCTGGTCGGCAGCAGCCACAGTTTGCTGTCAGGGTCTAAAAGACTGGTACCTGGAGCACTGAAGGCCTCCTGGATGCACTTTAAAGTGCATGGAATCATACCTCCAACACCGTTTATGGTGTTGGGGTCTGATTCCAACATGTTTGAAACCAAAAACAACAGGGTTCGTACAGCCAGTTTAGAGTTAGCCATTGTGTATTGACGCATGGCCAACTATGTATTGTAATGGCTGATGCACTTATAACCCAGGAGAATGGATTCTGAGGGTTGTAGGGGTGTCCTGCTCATACAGGGGAACCCTCACACTTATAACAGAGCACCCTGCCTTCAGGATGGAAAGGCTTGCCTTAGGGGTGACTTATAATTTTTAAATGCAGCGACCTCAAATTTAAGGAAACGTATAACTGTTGTAAGTGGTGCTAGCACCACTTTACACGGTCTGCAATGGCAGGCCTGTAGTCACAATATGAGTGGTCTCCAATGGGTCGCATAATACATGCTTCAGCTCATGGGGGAACCCTGGCGTACCTATGACCTGGGTATCTTAGTACCATATACTAGGGACTTAAAAGGGTACACCAGTAACCAATCTGGGTTGTACCTAAGTACTAACCATGTCCAATTTAGAGAGGAAGCGCATAATGACACCTGCAAACGTGGGGGTGACCATGAAAGCATATCCTATTTTCCTACATCGTCTGATGTTGAATCATTTTAAATTCCACATCCTCCTCATGGTTTTGAAAAGCTACACCATCTGGTGTGCAATAAATAGGGAAATTTAATTTGCACAATAAATCGCTCTCTATCAAATTTACAGGAGTAGAATAACAAACAAACTGATGCTTTTCTTCAAATAAACATATTTTAACTGGGATCTTCTCTGACATTTGATTGGTAAACTGTTTATTTGCCACTTCTACAACTTGGATAATTTTCCCCTAGAGAGGTTGAACTGGGACCTCCACTGTTGTAATAGTAGATCAGTTAGCATCTGTATCAATAAGGAATGATATGGGTGGCCATACAGTTCAGCATCTACATATGGACCTCTCTGGTCTACATCTAAGACTGCGCGAAGTAATCAATCTTCCTCCCCTCTCAGGCACCTTCATTGGGAAACATCAGAACCGGGACCATCATTTTCGAAAAAAGCGATACTGCTGTAAAGCATTTTAATTCAAATTAGGAAGTTGTTGCATTGCATTTTGAAACAAATTAGTATTAATTTTTTGGCATGTTATTTAAATTGAACCTAGGATTTTCCCTGTTTTGTGGAATCACTTGTGCTGGTGGGACTGGCATCATTGACATGTGTCCCTGCATAGGCATTTGATTTGTTTTGCATGCATGTTTTGCATCTGCACTCCTCTTTGTATTTGTACATTTCCATTAGCATTATCAGGATTATATCTAACCTCTCTCTTTCCATGTCCGACCTTATGACAGATGTGACAAGGAGTAACTTTCTTGATAGCAGCAACATCCGCTCCTGTACCCATATTAACAAGAACACCTCTATCTCTACCCTCAGGCACATTGAACCCTTCCTGGTCACCAAGTAAACAAACTTGTGGAATGACAACACCTTAAATGCTTCCTTAATTCCCTGTAAATTAAGCATTCTAAAAACCTTTCAGAGCCAAACTCATCTGTGCCAAAATAAATGTCTCTTTTATCTTTTTCTGCTTCCTCGCCAGCTTGTCGCTGCAATGATTTGCCTATCTCAGAACTATATCAAGTGTTTTGTTCTGCCAGCAAATCACACTATGAGCTATATGCAAACTGCTCTCTGGATTCAGCCCTAAAAAAACTGAGATAAAAAAAAATCCCAATATCCTTTTCTTCAGCATAGTCTAGTCCACTGTGCTGTTGAAACACCTGTAACAATCTTTCATAAAACTCATGAACTGATTCCTTTGGTTCTTGGGTTGTTTGATTAATCTTAACCAAATACAAATCTTTTGGGGGCACTCGACCCTTCAGGAAAGTAATCACAGCTCCACATTTCTCCATAAACTTGGGAGATGGTGCATTAGTTCTAGTATTCCTCACTTGCTCCTCTTTTGTCGATTGTACAGAAGTCTTACATTCAGCCACAAATCAGTTGGCGCTAAAATATGAAAGAACATATTCTAATGAGCTCATAACACCTTATAAACCATTCTGCTTGTGAGTACAACTGCACAGGTTTGTCTTTACATTTTGGAAAATTGCTCGTAAATGCTGCAAGATCGCCTCTGCTCCATTGCACATGTACATACATCCCCCTGCTATTTACCTTAAGGGATATGCTGTAGTCTCTCCATCATTTTCCTCATCTTTCTTCCCTGTAGCTTCAGTTTACCTCTTTTTCTTTTCATGTTTCTTATTCCATTTAATTTCTAATTTTTCAGTCTAACCTCATTTACGAGTGCATTTTACCAACTCAATAATATGCAGTCGAATGCATATTTTCAACAGCTACATCTTCCAATTTAACCTTTTCAATTTTTCTGCAAATTTAATTTTTTAGAAAGATCGGTGTCATATTTCTGGGCTAATTCTTTCAATTTATCATGTATAACACCTTCTCGTCTGGTAACTCTTTACACATGAAAATGAATTCCTTCTTCTGACATTGTTCTAAATCTTCCAATTCTAAACATCCTTTTATTATTTCCTCGAATTACACCTTTAGTTTGCTGATGTTCAAAGGTAATTCCTTTTCAGAATTTACATTAACTTACGACTCTGCACATTCTTCCTTTCAAAACCCTGCTGCTTCCTCCACCCAAGCTAGAATGCCTACCTCCTCAGTAGAATGTATTTCTGCAGCGGTCATAGGTGTAGTAAACACCAATGTCCCTTCATGTATAAGTGTGTGCATTATCTGTGGTGGTCTCCACACAATCTGTGAATTTTGTGAAGTTGGAATAAACCCTGTGGCAGGCGGACCTCCTATAGTTCCTTGCACTTCTTGCATCAAATTAGCATTTTGTGGGGCATTTGGAACTGGCCCAGGTAAAGACTGGATTCAGAGACCTAGCTTGTATGATGGTTACTGATCAAATTTTGTCAGTACAGACCAAAAAGATAGAACAATTTCTTTCTAGTGTCCCCTCACTCACCGGGGTTTCCCCACGGTGACATGCTTCATCATTGGGGCCATCCCAGTTCTCTACGAAAAGGGGCGTGCTGCGACTAGCGAACTACGCAGGAGCACTTAATTGTGAAAGACTATGTGTGGTGTAAGTGAGATAGTGATGTGAGTGATTTTAAAAATACCGTGCAAGTGGGCCTCAACACATTTATTTAGCTCCTAGATTGGTATATTAAAAAGGGGGTGACACTGCTATTTAACCTTTAATCAGGGCTAAATCAGTGTGCGGTCAACATGTTTCAAGCTCCCCAGGCTTTTCATCAGGACCATACAGGGACCAGCCCTGTATTTGCCACTCTTATGAGTCCCTATTTAGGGTGTGTAAAGTTATTAGAGAACATTCAACGCTGTTAACTCTAAAACATGCGTGTTATACATACATTTGTACTGTTTCGTTACTTCTGTAAAAAGAATGACACATGATTAGTGGCAAGGTAACCCTTCCTTGGAAGGAAGGGTATCACACATTTAATTCACGCCTCATATTTGGGTATATGGTGTCCCATCTGCACCTTATTGGTGCGTGCAGGCTTTCCAGTCCAGTGCATGCATAAATAAGAAAGTGTAAAAAAGGTGGTTTGTGAATTCACAGATATAAACAACACAGGACTTAATGTGACTAGGGACAAACACACAAAACATAAATGTCATTATGGCAAAAACGGCATATTTACATGTAGTGGTGCCTATTAGCACTGCATGGTCTCTGGTAGGGGGCAGGATCACCTTATGGAAACATTGCTGCCGATTTAAAAGTAAGAGAAAGGGAACTGCGATCAATATGCGTCCGCTATGTTCCCATGCAAAAGAGAATGCTCGTATTCTAAAAGTCGGGATCTTCCCACCGTCGAACAAAGCAAGGTACTTACTTCCTTCACGGTGAAACCGCACCGTATTACCTAATCGTTACCCCTCGGGACTGCATCTTGACACTAGAAAGAAATTGTTCTATCTTTTTGGTCTGTACTGACAAAATTTGATCAGTGACCATCATACAAGCTAGGTCTCTGAAACCAGTACATTGAAACCAGTACATTGGGTTCCTACTGTTTTTGCTAGTTCATTTGGAGGCCGACCTAGCTGAGTTCATCCTCCTTCTCCCTCCACCCCTTTCTACTTTTCCAGGTAAAGACTGTACATTTACTCGCGGTACTGGAAAAATTTGAAGTATCTGAAGAGGTTGTTCAGTATGTACTGTACTTGGTTCTACAAGGGCAGAATCCACTATACTACTTTTACAGGAACTTGATTCACTGTGTTCAATAGGCGTTGAATAAGGTGTGGGTTTTGCAGCCAACATTTCTTCTAGTATATCTTCCCCTGAATCACTTGCTGTCTCCTCATCCATCTCTTTCTTTTCATCGCCCTTCTCTATTGATTTGTTCATATTTCCCTTGCCCGATATCTCGCTCATAATAGATAAATTCCTGATGCTGGGAGACTTGAATTTTCATGGTGAAACACACACAACCCATGAGGTAAAAAAACTCCTTAATGGCTTGGAACAACTTGGTCTAACCCAAAGAGTTAAAGGCCCAACCCACTTGGCTGGCCATACATTAGACCTAATTTTTTCCAACGTTGACCCCTGACCTGTAACACTCCGCTGCCCCTCACCTGGACGGATCACTCCATGATAAAGTTCTCTATACCTTATCCTTGCTTAAAAAACTTACCCCAGATTGCAAGGGAAAAAAATTGGCTCATAGACCATGGCGTAACCTCTCCTTAGAGGACTTTGATGAGGCGTTCCACATGGAATCACAAATAAATGATTGGAAGTATCAAAAATGTTGGACTCCTTCAACAAGGCGTTTGTGAAAGCATTGGACTCGGTAATCCTGATAAAAAACAACCTTGGTCCAATCCAAAGGCGGATATCAGCACCTTGGTATTCTTCAGAGCTGAGGCAGGAAAAATCCACCTGTAAGAAACTAGAGAGACTCTGGCGAGCGAGAAAGGATCCCCAGAATCGACTAGTTTACAAACAAGCACTGTCCAGCTACCATCTCAATCTAAAGTCAGCTAGACACATATATATTATGAACCAAATTGAGCTCTCTAGCAATTCCTCAAAAGCTCTCTTTGACATGGTTAGAGAATTTGTATCCCCTCAAACCTGCAAACAAACCCCTTTGGAAACCCAAGAACTCTGTAACTCCCTAGCAGACCACTTTCAGGAAAAAATTGCTAACATCTATTCTAACGTTCCATCTACTGCCACGCTAAATCAGGGATCTCTAGGCTACCCCGATGGACTGAGAAAACCGGCAGACTGCTCCCTTGATTGTTTTGAACTTACCTCACTGGAAGAGGTATCCAAGGCACTGTACTCCGCTAAATCAGGTTCACCCACAGACATTTGCCCTCCCAAAATCATGGCCCTACTAACCTCCAGCTGTGCACCAGCCATCCAAAAAATGTTCAATCGGTCTATACAATCTGGCACTATACCCACAACCTGGAAGGAAGCGTTTGTGCACCCAATACTGAAAAAAACATTGGCAAATCCCCAGGATCTTGGCAACTACCGCCCAATCTCCCTGCTTCCATTACTGGCTAAAGTGCTAGAAAGTATTATCAACAGGCAATTGAACAGTTATCTGGAAACCAATTCAATCCTGGACCCCTCACAATCGGGCTTTCGCCCGGGTTTCAGTACGGAGATAGCCATATTAGCCGTGACCGACTCCCTCAGGATGAAAATAGATGCAGGTGGATCAGCAATATTGATCCTTTTGGACCTCTCTGGGGCTTTGATACCATCTCCTACACAAAGCTCGCGGAGAGGTTAACCTCCTGTGGAATTCATGGAGTAGCCCTGAAATGGCTACAGAATTTCATATCTGACAGAACCCAAACAGTCATCTTGGGCCCATTTCAATCAGGAGAAATGCCGCTGGACAAGGGTGTACCTCAGGGCTCTTGCTTGAGCCCAACCCTTTTTAACATATGTATGGCTCCTCTGGCAAAAGTAGTAGAACATCTGGGTTTTGAAAACGATTTCCTACGCTGATGACACCCAGCTTTTGTTCACCATCGGTCCTAATCCAGAAGCTGACAAATCTAATTTCTCCAAGGGCATTTTGGCAATTTCCAACTGGATGACTGACAACTGTACTCAGTTGAACCCAGGAAAAACGGAAGTCATGCTACTGGGAAAAGCCTCGGCGGCTTGGTCCAACGACTGGCGGCCTTCACAGTTGGGCATCGCCCCCGTGCCCAAGCATAGTGTCAAAAATCTTGGATTAAAATTGGACCAGTCGCTAACAATGAAGGATCACGTAGCAGCCACAACGAGTTCCTGCTATTATAGATTATGATTACTTCGTAAAATCCTCCCCTACATGCCGACTGCTCACAGCAGAATCCTGGTCCAAGCAATGGTGATCAGCCGCTTGGACTACGGAAACGCCTTGCTGTCAGAAGTGGGTGTGACCTTACTAAACAAACTACAGGTCATTCAAAATACTGCTGCCAGAATGATTTTAAACATGCCAGCAGGCTCCCCCTCTGAACCTTTACTAAAATAACTGCATTGGCTACTGGTAAGGAAGAGATCCTTTTTTTAAATTTGCTGCCTGACGTACAATGCTATAAATGGCCGAGGCCCTCACTATTTACGAAAGAAACTGATAAAACACATTATTTCCAGGCAGAAATCTGAGATCAGGCTATCTACAACTTTTACATATCCCTCGCATCCATTTGAGCCGCACTGGGGGCAAAGCCTTTTCGTATTTAGCTCCTAAGTACTGGAATAGCTTGCCTAAGGCCTTGCGGGATACTTCGACCTACGGTACTTTCCGGAAACATCTAAAGGCTTTCTTGTATTAAAATAACCATGTTTCAGGCCCCGCTATTTGAGACGTTTCTCTAGGCAGCGCCGAGATGCCCCAGGGTGAGTCGAGCGCTATAAAAGAGCAACTAACATAACATAACATAACAATAGATGGATACCATCTAGTTTCCTCAATCACAACTTTTCTCCATCTACGCTGTCCTTCATCCCATTGAGCATCTGCATAATTAAGCACTGCTCTCTTTGTCCTTCTTTTATATTTCTCTTTCTCTTTTTCTCAGGCAACCTTCTTCCATATATTTTAAGCTTAATGTTGAGCAGGTCAAGGAGGTGGCTTCATTTCATACAACTTACCTTTTAAATGATCAATTATTCTAGTTTCAAAAGTTCCATATTTTAGGAAACTCAATGGACCCTCTTTATCAGCGATCTTGCACCACTGACAAAGTCCAAATCAAGCATGTAACCAATATTATTTTGTCATAATGTATGCAGGTTGAGGTGCCTCTCAACCTTTCTGTATTGGAATAATAACATCTCCCTGCACCTTTCTTTAAAACATTTCATGATTGCAATAAATTGAAAGATAAAAACAGATTCAATTCAATGTTTTGATTCTGTTCCAGATATGTCAAATTTCTTTTAAACCAATTCTGTCATGGCTATTATTTCTCACGATTCTGTCAACAAATCTCAATGCTATGACTGGTTAAAGAGATTGCCTCACTGATTCACCCCGGCCAGTCGGGGTTTACGCCTCCCTTAACCTGCGGCGTCTTTATGGGGTGCTGGGGAGAGCTTCCACAATAATGGAACCGGCAGAATTTGTTTCCGTAGATGCTACGATGGCCTTCGACAGAGTGGATTGGCCATTCTTATTTGCAGTCTTAGCCAAGCTAGGCTTCGGGGAAGAATACTGTGGGCGGATTGGTCTTTTATACTCTGATCCGATAGCACAAATAGAAGTTACCGAACCGCAAATCCCCCGATTTCTCCCTTAGTAGGGGTACCCGGCAGGGGTGCCAGTTGTCCCCACTTTTGTTTGCCTTGGTGGTGGAGCTGCTGGCCGTGTGGATACGGCAGGACTTGTCTAGCCGGGTGTAATAACCGACTTTTCCGACCCTTTTTAGAAGGAGGATGATGGAGGATGACTCCAGCCTATTACCCTTATAGTATAGGGATTAGGGCTATAAGTAGGACCTATCCATAAGGCACAGTAGTGCATTTTCGTACCCTTTTCTTTAGATCAGGGCTTACAAGCTAAAGCTAGGGGATAGATATATAAGTATTAGGGATGATCCGTCCTTTTGTAAGAGTATTAGTACATTTTCTATGGAGTCATGCATATTTTGGGCCTTGCAGGCCTTAAACGGGACAGACTCCATCTTGCCCTCCCCATGGGTGGTGGCCATTCCTGCCAGATTGCGACTAGTACAGCTCAAAATCCTGCACAGGGTTTATGTCACGGGTCAGGGCCTGGTGGGCATGGGACGGGCGGAGAGTGCCCAGTGCAGATGGGGTTGCGGGGAAGTAGCGACTTTCATGCACATTCTTTGGAGCTGTCGACAGATTCAACAGTATTGGGCAGATATCCATGAGGAATGGCGGTCTGTATTGGGGTAAATCTGATACTGGAGGCTCGCAGATGTTTATTGAATGTTTGGGAACCCACAGATCTCAACACGTACACTACACAGTGGACGACACTTGCCTTTATGATAGCGAAGCAGAATATTGCACAATTGTGGTGAGCCAGCCAGCCACCATGGGTGGGGAAGTGGAAAGAAGACCTAGACTGGTGCATGTTCAGAGAGAAGTCGGTCTTCGTAGCAAGGGGATGCCCCAGGAAATGGAGTAAGATCTGGCGAGCGTGGAACGGATATAGAGGCGTCATCTGTCCCCCACCAAGTATGCAGGGTGACATGGAAGAGCCTGAAATCCTCCGATCAATTGTTTGTAACATCGGTTATTTATTTTGCGGAAGTGATTTTGCCTCTGTATTGGAAATGCCAGCCTGTATGTGCTCATATTATTGCAAGTGGTCAATTTGTTTAATAAAAAGAAATATTTTTTAAAAAATCTCAATGCGATAATCACTCAACCACTGACCAATATCAGCTTGACACCTTAACGCCACCAACCAATCACCCTATTACTCAAAACCCCCAAACAGCAAATGCCTTTAAATACCACCTTGTCAGATCTTCAAGTTCTGGACATTGGATTTCAGGATTCGGGTAATGTAGTCTAACTTGGCAAATTATTTTATAGCTCCAATCAAGGTGTGAATCGTACTCTGCTACCAGTAACTTACAAGAATGGACTCCAATTGCATGCTAAATCTTCTTCTTCTATGTGACAGATCTTTGCTATTGTTAATAAATGGGAGCTAAATCAAATCAGGTCAATCAACGTCATAATTAACAGTTTAAGTTTAGTCAAGGAGAGCTTTAAATTGGTTTCAAAACCTTTATTCTTTTATAGAGATTAGAAATTATTTCTATTCTTTTTATTCAATTAGTAAGTCAAATAAATTGGTTCACGGAAATTATCAATAAAAAATATGGTTAGAGTCATCAATAATGCAAATTGACAAGCGTGCTCCAGAAAGTAATTCGGCCTTATCCAAACTAATGAAAGCAACAGCTAATAGCACCCATAAAGAGTTCAAGTAAAGAGTGAGATCAAAGGAACATCAAGTTTGAAATCAAATTAAGTAGTTGAACTCCCCATGAAGAGTAGTTCATGAAGTTCAGCCAAGTCTCAACCTCTTTTAAGCATCAGCATACAGTTGAAGTAGCAATCTTTACAAAATAAGCCTAAACAGAAAGATATGGGCAACAGATGCAGCAGTAGCTACACCCATCAGGATAGGAAAATAAAAGTAGCATCACCTCCAAAGTGGCAGGTAACAGTAGCCGTAAGCAGTAGCCCACAGCTGAAGTGGAAGAGGTGTGGTGCAGTGGCCAGAGTGACTGGCACTGGAATCTGGGGCTCACAGTTCGATTCCCGGCACAGGAAGCAGGTCAGCCCAGAACCATGTGACTCTGGGCAATAGCTTGCTTAATCTTCCAGAGGGCCCACAGTTTTGGGAACACCACTTCTGAGGTAGCTGTGCGCTTTACGAATACTGGTATTTCATTTGGTATAATAACATTTCAGAAATCCTAGAAAGGAGAGCTCCTGATGAATGTCTCTGTAAAAGTGTCTGAATCTAACCAGAGCATGCACTGATATAAAAGACAAGAAAACATGTAGACTACATTGTTGCAGATCAGGTCACTCCAGTCCAATGAGATGACATATTTTGATGGTGCGCAGCTTTGTTCTTCCTTTCCCACGGAAAATACATGGAGTCAATTGTCTTCTATCAAATATGTAACAGACATCACTTAACATTTGCATAGCTCAAAATGTCAAGCCTTGGTTCCCAGGGAAGTTTATATAGTTTCTATGCTATAATTTATTCAATGTTTCACTACGCAACAATGAACTACACTACACACAGAAACATTTGCTTGCAGATTTCTAGTTAAGTAATGGCTTTCACATTTCAAATCAAATTAGCTTTATTTGGTTTGCCAAGAACCACCAAAGCGTGTAAATACAAAAACATGTGTATCATTAAAAGTCTAAAATAAAATTAATGTAATATAAAAGGTAAAGTGAGTAGAGGTGACCATTAAAATGTTCTGATGGGTTTAAAAGATCTAATAAAAAGAAAGAATCAATTATACTTCCAAAGGTACAACGGTATACTTCTGACATAGCATCTCTGCAAATCTAGCAGACGACTAATGTATCCTTGCTTAACTTAGTCAGCGTACAGTACTATAATCTAATTAAAGAGAGTCACACGGACCCCAGCTAACAGAATTCACTCCTAAAAAGGAAGTAGTGTACTCTACCTCTTGCTAGAGTACAACCTTAATGCGTTTATGCCAAACTTAAGCTAAAAAACGACTTACAGAAAAGACTATTTCTTCAGAGGTGTCCGTTTTTAAAATTATTTATGCAATTTTATAAGAATTAACCTTCAGGTTTAAACAGACATGATGTACCCATTTCCAGCGGGGCAACTGTATTCTGGGCAGGAAAACAAAATGTGTTCCTCCGTCTCAGGAACTTCCCCACAGAAAGGGCATTTGCCCAGATTTCGCTCTCTTGCCCACTTATTTGTAAAGATTTTTAGTGACAGGCCACCCAACCGAAATCTCACAAACAGACTTTTGGCCAGGGGAGGAGAAATTCTATCCAAAAAAACCTTCAAACTTTGGAGTAGGCGTATTTCATATAAGTAAGCATCTTTGTTAAAAGGTGTGATTCTCTATTCAGTATTATCTGAACACGAGATAGATAGAAAGTTCAAGCTTGGTACATCTAAAATATGTAGCTTAAGAAAGGAACACATTTTATAAACCCAGAACATTCTGCAGCTATGACAACTTCTAAGAAAGTCACATTAAGGTCAAGCTATCAACTAAATGTATGTATGGTTTAGCAAATCAGCAATTTCTAAAGCCTCTGTTTGTTAAAGGAAAATATAATACCAGTCTTTCAGTGAATATGGGTGCCTGGTGCATTTTGCACATTTCGACTACATGCCATTTTAAAGTGGTTCTGCTGTGCAGGGACTGAGCCCCGATGCAAACAGAAGAAGCAGTTTCAACCAAATTGAACCAGAGTATTCAGACTGGAACTCACTGGAGAGCCTTTGAAAAATTGCAAAAGAACGGTGTATGCGGCAGAACCCACTGGAGGGTATAATTGTAAGGCAGATAAACCACGAGTCCCAGAATGCTGCATTAAGTTAAAACACACCCACAGGAGGACGGTACCACTTGAGGATGTTAAAACCAGTGAATATTTTGTGACTCAGACTTTGCCTTCTCTGCTTCATGACACGCAACTTTGCCCGTGATCAAGGAACAAAGGGTTCCGAACGCCTAGGGCACTAATTAATAAGGTTACTACTTGCCGTTTATTGAAAATAAAGAATACTACTGAAAACAAGTGGGATTCAACTGCCTTCTTGAGTGAGCTTTCAAGGTGGGATAACCTTTGTGTGACATATATGTATGTATATATATATATATATATATATATATATATATATATATATATATATATATATATATATATATATATATATATATATATATATATATATATATATATATATATATATATATATATATATATATATATTCACTGAAAAAACCATAGGTTATAGACCATATATAGTTAGGAATTAGCATTTACAAAACCATATTTTACTCACACAAAACCATTGAAATTTCATATGTAGTTAGTTGCCCTAACTATATATCGCGCACCCGCAATCCACTGCTGATGATGTCACATATTACATCATTCATGACATGGTCAGTGACATCACTGATGACATCACTGATGACATCTCAAATGACATCACTGATGACATCACTGATGACATCTCATTTGACATTACTGATCACATCACTGATGACATCATGTGACTTGTTTATAAAAGTTTTCATTGGTTCATTTCACTTTTGGTTTCCTAATGATGTAAGACTAGGTCATGTGACCTAAAAATAACACTTTTCATTGGTTTAGAACTATTTTTTTCCCAAATGATGAAAGCCCCCACCTTTTTTCTCACTCTGACTTTCAACTTTGAGAAAGGAAGACCTATTTTGCTCTGTTTAAAAAATGGCTTCAATAGTAGCTTCAGCTGGTGCACCCCCACCACCACCACCACCATCTCCTCATAGGAAGAGAGGACCACCTGCACAGTTTCTTGGAAACCCAGAGGAGGAAGAGGATCCAGAAGAGGGAGAGGAAGAAGAGGCACCACGATTTGTCAAAGAGTTACCCCGGGTATCTCATCACAAAAATAGTTTTATCTGGCAATTTTTTTCCATTCCACCAGGAGAGAAAAAAGTTAATGCACGCTATGCTACGTGCCTTATATGCCAAGATAAATTATCCAGGGGCACTGATAAAAAGTACAGCTATGGAAATTACACGATGCACCGACATATGCAGAGGTGGCATCCATTAAATTATAGTCGGGCAGAGATGCGTGAACTACAAGAGAACCCCCCAACTTCGGTGGCCAGAACATCTACTGATATTTCTCTCACAGTTGCAGAGGCAAGCGAACAGTTGCAGAGGCAAGCGAAACAGTGCCAAATATTCAAAAAAAAATTGTCCATATGAAGCTTACTTGCTTATATTGTGGCACTTTAATTTCATGCGCAAATATGAGTGTGAAATAATTAATTTAGCTTTTGAGAAACACCGATGCTCTAAACGCCCCAAGTTTTAATTTTTTTTTTGCTCCTGTTGAGCCCTTTTCAATGCCTCTTTTTGTTCTTTCCCTTTGAAAAAAAACAAAAATAACAAAAAAGTGTTCAAAAAATACAAAAAAACAAATAATGTTCAAAAAAGAAAAAAAAATATAAAACAACAAAAACATAAAAAAAAGTTCTTTTCAGAACTACCTCCCCTTTTTACAAAAATTGCTAGAAAGTGTAACACTCTGGCAAGCTGTTTTTTTTTTAGTTCGCTCGCCGGTTCGCGAACCGGGAGCAAACCCCAATTTAAAAAAAAAAAATAAAGGAGTAAGTACAAGGGAAGAAAACAGAGAGTAATGTTAAAAGAAAGACAGCTATAGGGACTAAACCAGAAATGGTGTTTAATAGATTTATTTACCTAAGAAAAGAAGGAAGAGGATATAATTGTGGAAAACAAAATACATAAGGAAGTGAAAGAATCAAGCATTGAAAATGCAATAGGCTTCACAATAGAAGAGTTTGTTCTTTTGGTTTTGCAAATGGATGAGTGGCGTTGTGTGGATGAGAGGCATTGCGTGGATAATTGGAGTTGTGTGGATTATTGGTGTTGCGTGGATGAGTGGCATTGCGTGGATTAGTGGCATTGCGTGGATGAATTGCGTGTGTGAATGGCGTAGTATGTGTGAGTGACGTTGTGTGTGTGAGTGGCGTTGTGTGTGTGAGTGGTGTTGCGTGTGTGAATGGCGTTGCGTGTGTGAATAGCGTTGCGTGTGTGAGTGACGTTACTGTGAGGGGGGGGAGGAGAAATGCATACGGCAGACAGGGGAGGGGACGGAGCGGGGACAGTAGAATGAGAAGGTAAAGCAGCCGGGGCGTTTATAGTGAAGCTAAACTTCACTTCAAAGGTGTGGGAGGAGTACGCCTGAGGAAACAGACGGCGATTTGGTAATGTGCACACGCATTTTAGGTCAATGCACTTGTGTATTGAACCAAAACCCACGGGCACAGCTCCAAATTTGCACATTTAAATAATCTTTGTTTAAAGCTCTATAGTCTGAAGCCCTATAGTAGGTGAATGTGATTGAAATGTAACGAAAAGAGTAGAAAACATTTACCTTATAATTCTTGTTAACTTTTTCAATTCTTTTTTCATACTTTCAATCTGTGAAAGAGAGAACAAACATTTCAAAAATATTAAAACATGTATTTAAAAATTAGAAAAGACAAGCGAAAAGGTTCAAGAACAAACAGTTTTTCAACAACTTTGACATTTACAGAAGCCTCTGCTTCTCTACGTCCCCTACACAGTCCTAAAGATATATATTTTAAACAAACAGTATCTTGATGCTGATGAAGTGAGGCCTATTTTGGAACATGGTGCATCTTTTGCACTGCTGATGTCTCACAATAGTGATGCAATGGCAGCGCAAAAGAGATGTAAAGCCATCATAAAATTGTCCCTAACATTTTAAATGATTGTTTCAGGATGCAAATAAGATGTGTCCTTTCCAGAGGTTTGTTTGAGGTGAGGCCTATTCAGGTTTAAAAAAAAAACAGTACCCAGAAGTGCAGCACTGTAAGCATTAACTTTGACACTTACAGAAGCCTCAGTTTCTCCATATCTACCTCACATTTGTAAATGTATATCATAAGTACAAAAAGTAGAGAATTAATTATACATGTTAAATGGTTTATTTTTGCTGTTCTCAGAATGTATCAAATTTCACTAAAACAGTGACTTGAAGGTATTCATCATGTAACAGCGGGGGAAAAAAAACACAATCAAAATGATTGTGTTTAAAAAACCCATACAACATAAGAAATCTGAATTCAAAACTCCTTAAAATTAACTTACTTTCCATGACGTCGAAGGATGTCCTATGAATAGCTTACACTCCTTTGTGCTATTAATATTTTCAGCCCGCCACTTTCTGAAAGAAAACCTCCATCGTTTTGAAAAATATGTTACATGCAATAAAAGACTTCTCACATTCTACCACATGTTTCCACATGGCCAAATCATGTTAGAGCGATTTAAAACTCTTGGAATTCTTGTAAGCAAATCCCGTCATTTTCTATTTTCGCAACTTTCAGAAAGAAAACGTTTAAGATTACTTTCACAATCCTGGACTACTAATATCTTACTCTTCTTGCTCACTCATGTTCTACTTTTCCTATCACACTGATACTGCTTACTATGAAGCAGACTTACTTGCATCAGGTTTATATAGTTGCATTTTTAAAATGACATTATAATCAAAATTTTGGACCAATAATCTAGACAGCATTGCAGACTTACATTCCCTCTACTCCATGAACCTCTTGAAATTCCTCAGAGCACATCCCGAGATTCTTTCCCTACAATTTTGGTTTTAAAAACACCAGGTAAGAATTTTTAAGGTCATACGGCAATTTTTTTTTGAAAGTTATAACAGAATCGTTGCAGAATGACCAGCCGTTTCTAGACTTTAAATAAGCTGTGTAATGTCCTGATGTTGTTGAAGGACCGTCATGATAGATTATTGCTACAGTTACAAAAGTCCTTCCTGATATTGACAACTGCGAAGCAACACATTTTTTTATTAAAGTTGTCAATTTTGTTCCATCAGGCCTACATCGTTGGAACATTAAAATGACATACTGGCCATATCTTCGTATAAATAATGTTGACATCATTTCAGATTTACATTGGCTACACTCCATGTTGTGATCAGCTGCTTTTACTAGCTTATTAAAGGACACTGATTTACTGTCTGGCAAAGTTAAATATATTAATCTTTCTGACTCTACACTAGATGTACTTGATACCCTACAGTTCTCGCAGTCATGCTGCCATTGATAAGAAAGCCCAAACAGGTGATCTACATCTACACCCTCATCTTGCAATACATCAAGCATATACATTAAAAATTCCTGACAATCCTGCTGAATATTTTCAGAGAAGTCTGTTTGACCTGAACATTCGTCTAACAGATAACGAACTTCAGACACACTTTCTACTTTTGTTCTATCAGTGCTACATTTCTCTAACACAGAATTCAACAAACAGCATAAACTTTGTTCCGAATTGATCACAATCTGTTCTTTTAAAGTATCTAGTGAAAAGACAACATTAACAACTACATTAGCATAGCAGTTGACACCAGAACTGTTTTCAAATTGAAAACCGACAACATCTTCAACAGAATCTGTTTTCTTTCTGCTTACAATTTTCGGTTCATCAACTTTTGGTCTTTTTCCTACAACCTCCCTACTATTACTGATATTTCTTCGTTTCCGGCCTACCACACGTTTCTCAAACAAAGGATATTGAGGCAAATGTGACGCATACTCTCTTCTTAACCTATTGTATTCCTTAACACAATCTAGATCCGCACAAATGTTTGTGACATCACAGTCAATCAAGTACAATCCCGATAAAGTTCGAACTCGTGACAATGCCACATATGCCATACCCTCCTTGAACACAGAACTGCCAATATTCACCAAAGCAGTGTCTACACTTAAACCTTGCGATTTATGGATTGTCACCGCATATGCCAAGCAAACAGGAAACTGCTTACGGCGAACATATAAGTCTTTAACAAGCAAAAACCTAGCCGAACAACGACCAATTAGCTGTACTTCCTCAATGCCATCAAATTTAATTTTTAAAAATTCTATTCCATCTCTACTTCTGTATTTCTCAAAATCAACAACATTACCCATTGATCCATTTACCAGACCTCTCTCAACATGTAAATTCCTTCTCAAAATGATTCGGCAATTTAAACACACATTCAAAGTCTTTTCAAAACCCGCTGTTTTAGATATTGTCTTCTCTAATGAATCCAATTTTGATTTCAAATTCTCAGACAAAATAATTGTTGATCCCATATGCTCTATTCTGTCAATAGCTTCCAGTTTCACAATCTCTTGCTTTTCTAAATGCAACATTTTGTTGTTGAAGATGGCACATTCTGCAAGAGTTGGCATCAAACATATTCCGGATTTCTTCTCAGTAATTTTCAGAAAAATATTCTCAGGCACAACGTCTTGTTCTGGATATAAATTTGACAGTAATCGTGCATGTAAAGCTTCTTTCCCATGCTCGGTCACTTTTCCAATTCTAATATCTTGTAGAATATTCTTGTAATCTTCATCCTTTGCCTGACGCATATTTTCATGCAGTTCAGCATAATTGAAGTTTAACCATATATTGCCAATGCTTCCTAGGCACTTCCTGGAGAAGTGTGGCTCACTGGTTAGAGCAGGCAGACCCTGAAGCAGAGGTCAGACCCGGGACCAGGGTTCAATTCCCGACGCGGCAGGGTCTTGAGCTCAAATGTCCACGGACTCGATAATTCTCGCTTCGGTGCCTGACCTAATCATGGGTTCACACTCTGCAACTCTGGGCATTAAGCTTGCTTAATCTCCACAACGGCCCCCTGCGGCGGGATGCCTGGCTTTCACCTTGGGGATGCCTTGTAGGGGCTATCTCACAGGGAAAAGCCAGGACGGGTTCCCAAGGCAAGCGCTTAGAGACCCCTGGGTTATAAGCGCTATATAAATCCAACATACAATACAATACAATACAATACTTCCTGGTATCTTCATGCGTGAGTATTTTGAACACAGGTTGTCCTTTTACTGGTGTCAGCTGCAGAAGATCTCCGAAAACAATGATGTGTTTGCCACCAAAAACCACATCATACTCAGTTTTAAGAACTTCTTGCATTCTCAAATGCACAAAGGCAAGCATGACATTGGAAACCATGCTTACTTCGTCAATGATAAGAAGTTTCATTTTCCTCAAGATTCTTGAAACTTCACAACAAGCATCTCCAGATAACTTGTGGTATTGTAATTTGTTGTCATGCTCCACTGGCAGCATCAGTAGACGATGCAAAGTAATACCTTTAATGTTATGTGCTGCCAGTCCAGTTGGAGCAGTGACAACACAAGACAGCGATGACTCAGTCCTTTCCTGCAAATAACAAGAAATTGCTTTAATGAGGAAACTTTTTCCAGTTCCCGCTTCTCCACTCACGTACAGACGGACAGGCTTCAACGACGTACATGAGCACTCTTTCTTCTCATGACTTAATCCATGATCAATTTGCTTGGTAACTTCGTCATATATTTTCCTCTGCTCAACGTTGAGTTGTTTTTCCAAGTCGTCTAAGTTAACCGCATCCTCCTGAGCATGTGCCATGGCTCTTTCCACTTCATTCATAGCAGTGGCAGCTTCATTTTCGATAATAGGTCCTCCTAGTGGATCCTGACTCAATGAAACAGAACTCTGACTGTCCTGAGAACTGTCTCTGGCAATCTCAGCTGCAATCGTTGCTTCCTGCTCAATTTCCAAAGTCGTAATAAAATTGAAGGAGGACCCCGCACAGACTTATAGGGGACTGGGGGGAAGAAGGTATTTTGGAAAAACGTGAAAGCGTCCCAACTAGAAATGGACAAATCGAGGATGTCCAATTGCAAGGAGTAATAACTCAATTGGGACTAATTATCTGAAAAACAGCATGCCATCAATTGGGCGGGAAAGGCAAAGTTACAAAGGTATACCATAAGTTTCTCATAAGGGGTTAAGAGTTAAACTAAGACACCCACCACAAATTATATTCACAGTTCCTGCTATAGTAAGTATGACACTACATTCACACATGAAAATTTTTAAGAACCCAAAAATAAAAACTTTTTTTATATAAAAACCTTACATACGTTCAAGAAAGAGAGATGTTTTCCACACTATATGTTTGGTAAAAAACTCTTTTACACTTTATTCTATTACAATAGTTTCTCATTATCACAATCAATTTAAAAACACATGTTATACAATTTATTATATAACATTTTTTAAAAAAAACAAAGAATCAAACAGTCGACGCGGCGTTTCGGTATTTTTGATAGTTGACCTTCTTCAGGACTGATTCTAAATGAATTTAAAAACACAGAGTTATTACTCCTTGCAATTGGACATCCTCGATTTGTCCATTTCTAGTGGGGACGCTTTCACGTTTTTCCAATTTCCAAAGTCAACATTTCTTGATATTTGGGAAAAGCAGGACATTCTATGGTCTCCTTGGCGGCAGTGAAAGAGTCTTCGTAACAGAGGAAATCTCCAAGCAGTTCCTCTTCTGCACGCCAAGGCTTGAAAAGTTGCAAAAGTGCTAAATAGAAAAACTCCTTTTTTTCTGGAGATTCGCCACTCAATTTTCGATGGTTTACCAATTGGCATTTTCTTTGCTTCACCAGACATCCCTCACTTCCAATTACAGCATACACTCCTTTCTCAATATCTTCTTTGATGTTCCTTTTGAATATGTAATTTTGTAGAACCTCATACAAACAAACATTCTCAAGGTGACTGCTTCGATTTGGATAATATGTATTCAACATGTTGGTCTTCAAAATGTCGGTACTGTTTGGCTCCTTTTCCGCCAAATACTCAATTTCCCGCACAGGTTTCAGAACTCGATTACGCGTTGCAGCAAGACCAAGACTCGCCCAAACGATACTCCTGGATTTGGCATAAAGACTTGCTGAAGACAACCGGTCAGAACATTCGTAAGCTCCAATTTCTCGATGCGACAACATCTTCAGACTGAAACTGTACAACTTCTTACTGAGGCTCTTTTCATGGGAAATGTCCTCCCACATATCCTTCAATTCTGTCTTTTCTTTTTTGGTGATGTAAGATGTCACATACCGAGCCACAGCCATACAGTTGTCAGCCACAAACTGTATATCCATGTTAGCATTCCACATGGACAAAATCACTGGGTTGTAGTCGTTGATGTACTTGGACTCTTCGTTCCTTTTCAAACTGTATGTATTTTTGGGTGATTTCCTCGTCACATTATGTCGCAGAGAAGACATCAAACTGTTCACTCTTCCTTTAGAAATCACCGGTCGTGGAAAGTTGAAACGACATTTGGTGTAGAACTTGTCCTTGTTTCTGAATTTACGACGACAGTACTTTCCACAACGATGGCTTTGGAAACGTAGAACTTGTTCTCTTAGGCTTTTCTTCTCCGTTGCGTTTGGAACAGCACACGTAGAATACTGTTCTATGAAAGTCATCACTAAGTCACCCGGATCTGTTCCAAATTTAGGTGCATCCTTGATCCACAACAGCATATGTATATGAGGAGCACCTCTTGCTTGGTACTCCTTTCTCCAGAAGAAATCCAACACTTCTCCAAGAGGTGGATTCTTCTTATTCATGATGAAAGACATCATAGCTTCAAATCTATGATTGAAGTACCTGCATACATTCACTGGATCCAATGAACACAGTTCTCCGGGTGTCTTGAATTCGATGTTTTCAATGTTTCCATTTGCCTCTCGTAGAAATTCAAGTAAGTCTTCCCAGCCATACTCGGCACAGCTCAGAGTGAGGAACCATGTTGGAGTTCCTAAGTTCCTCAGCATACATTTTAAATCACCATGACGACGGTACCAGTACTCATTAGTACCACGCTGACACGCCATGAGATTAATTAGGTGAGAATCCAAAATACTGTCTTGGACATTGACTTTATGCATAAAGTCACTTGCCGAGATGTTTCGCATCTGTATACCACTTTTCAAGATGTGGTTCACTGCATATGACAGTCCAGACAGATCGCTTTCAAACAGGAGATGAAACAAATAGGGAATGCATTGACGAAACCTAGGATCTTCTGCATACAATCGTAAAGTCCGGTATTCAGAAGCAGGAATTTGATGAGGTCGCTCATCATATCTTCCTCCTTGACCTGTTGGAAATAGCTGTGGGAAACACTAAGCTTCCAAACTTTCCTCCCAAACACTAATGGGACTCCCTTTGGCTTGTTTCATTTGAAACAACTCAATAGCATTCCCAATGACTTCCTTGGAATGCAAAGGATGAACACTATAATGTTCATATATTTCTTCACTTTTAGAGGCTTCTACTTTCTCAATTTGGCCAGCACACAAATCGCTATCCTCTTCATCACTTACTTCCTCTTCTGCAATATATACATTCTTATAGTACTTATTATTTTTTTCAAATACAATGTTGCCTTTTTGACTTTCCTAACATCCACTAAATCTTGCCATATTTTCTTATTCTTTGTTGGAACCCCATTAACTAAGATAACCAGAGGTTCCTCTTCCACTTTTTTTACTCCAATTGTGTTAATGTTTTTGTTCAAATCTAGAGGCAAATAAACAACTCTTCCCTTTAATCCTCTCTGTAAATCTGATGGAGGCAACTTCCCTGTCTTTGGCTCCATTCTTACAATAGCCTGAAAGGGATGGATACTTTGAATCAAAATAGATTCATAAGTATTTAAATCCTTCAATTCAGAAGGAATCTCAACCAATTCCAGATTATTATGAACCGCCCTAGCAGGCATCTGGTTTTGGTTTAATTTGTTACAACAATAAGTACACACACGTTGATCCGATTCCAAATCAAAACAATTTTCTACCATCAAGTATGTTGCGAAATCCTTCCATTCACTATTATTTTCCCTTTCACTTTTTGCATATAAATCCACTAACTTAGTCTGATTCTTATAATAAGTGCGTCGACAACACACACAACTGAAATTAGGCCTCTCACTTGATTTCACCTGAAACGTGGCAATTTCCTTCTGAAAATTATCTGTACTGGAAACCTGTACATTATCTTCAACATTACCCTCTACTTCTGGGTCAATTTGAACATTCTCATCTTTACTTCCAAAGTAACAAAACTCGATTTCTTCACAAATATTCTTGACATCTATTTCAGAACCATGCAAAAGAGCAGCACATAATTGTTTAAGCATAATTGCTGGACTCTTAGCATAATACAACATTCTGACTAATTTCCTCACTTTATTATGATGCACTGCTAGCATCCTGAAATGATGAAAAACACTCTGGCATACTCTCCTGGAAAGACAAGCCAGTGAATGACCAAGCAAACCTGTCACTTGTCTCACTCTGCAAGGATCTAATTCTTGCAACAACTTCATTTTCTGCTTCAAACTTTTCTTATTAAATGTCCGTACAAAATCACAAAGCAAATTGATGGAATCCTGTCGCACACTGCAAATAGAACTACACTTCCAAATGTACACAGGACCTTTAGGACGTCTTTCAAAAACCTCATTACCTAACACCTCTTCTATCTCTGTTGTCACAAGTTTTTCTTTTTCAACTGGAGAACCATCCTTCACTTCATATGCTCGACCACTGGTGTAAACTGCAAACACCAAATCATTATCCTGAAAATAACTCTCCTCATTAAAAAATGCCTCACAACTTGAACTATGCATCCATTCTCCGGAAAAAACTTCACAAAAATTACTTCGATTAACTACTCTCTTCCATCTACTATTTGATTTGAAATCAGAAATTACCTTGTTTAGTTTCCTAATTCTATTGATTACCAAAATAAATAACTTTCGCTTAATTTCGAAAGCATGATCAATAATTTTCTCTACATTTTTCTTTTTCTTATAAAATGCCACTTTCTGTTGGCCTTTCTTAATATTTTTTAATAAATTAACTATTATCCTGTTGCGGAACATTCGTTTTCGAATGTCCCTAAACTGTTGTTTCCTTCTACTATCATGCACAGAGTTATCTCTTGCTCTAGCAATAACATTTTTGATTGGTCTTTCCTTTCCGTTTAAATTGCTTCTCTTTTTCTGGACTGAAACATTTTCTGTAGAAATACTTTTTTTACTACAAATATTTCTTATGAATGATTTCGTGGTCTTACCCGGAGCTTTCTTGGTGATTTGACAAGTTTTTTTGGTAGAGGACTGCTGCAGTAATAGCTGAACTTGCTGTCTTTGACGTTTTCTAGCCTTTCTAATTCGATTCTTAGTTGGCATTTTCAAATTTTCAAATGATCTGCAGTTGAATCTGTGGTAAAATATAATAAAAAATTTTATTAACCACTATTACCAAACAGTAAATGAATAACAGTCATCAAAAACTTTACACCCTACTTATTATTTAACATAGCAAATCTTTTGCACCACCACTGCGTCACAAAAGTGACGCACAGTGGTACAAAACAGGCATACACCTATCATAAATCTCTCCCTAACATTTTAAATGATTGATTCAGGATGACGATAAGGTGTGGCCTATCCAGAGGTTTGTTTGAGGTGAGGCCTACTCACGGTTGCAGATGAGATTTTCGCTTGTTGAAGAATACAAAGGAGATAATACATGTGAAGGCCTACCAATGAAGTAAGTCATGTCCACTTCACTCTTGAACAAAGGGCAAACCTCTTTTGAATCTGTGGTCAGACCTAAACTTCATCTGCACAATGTAATTCATAAACTTAGGAAACACTAGTGATGTAATTGAAAAATGTGGAGTTTCTTTTCCTCATTTCAGAATTACATCACCTGTGTTTCCTCATTGACTTAAAATGTCCTTAAGACACATGAAAGCGTTTTTTGATTGCCCTTGCACCATTTTTGGGTCATTTTTAACATGGCTATGTAACTCCCATAACCAAAATCTAAATTTGCCAAGCACAGGTGGGAGCATATTTAGAAGAAACTTGCCCCATGGAGAAAGCTCTTCAATTTAAATGGGAAAAATAACATCATAGACACTCAAATGCCTTATAAATATGCTCCAAACAACCTATGAAGCTCTAGCAGTACATATCTAGAAATGTAATTGTTTTCAAAAAACGTTTTTAAACACAACATATAAATCAATTGTATACCTACATTCAAGAGGAAATGACTTAAAATGTCCTTAACCTCTTGGCTGCTAAGGCATTATTTGAATTTGTATTTAGTTTCCATTGAAATCAATGGAAAGTCCATGACGAGTTACCCTTGTCATTAGCAGCCAAGAGGTTAAGACACATGAAAGCGTTTTTTGATTGCCCTTGCACCATTTTTGGGTCATTTTTAACATGGCTATGTAACTCCCATAACCAAAATCTAAATTTGCCAAGCACAGGTGGGAGCATATTTACAAGAAACTTGCCCCATGGAGAACGCTCTTCAATTTAAATGGGAAAAATAACATCATAGACACTCAAATGCCTTATAAATATGCCCCAAACAACCTATGAAGCTCTAGCAGTACATATCCAGAAATGTAATTGTTTTCAAAAAACGTTTTTAAACACAACATATAAATCAATTGTATACCTACATTCAAGAGGAAATGACTTAAAATGTCCTTAAGACACATGAAAGCGTTTTTTGATTGCCCTTGCACCATTTTTGGGTCATTTTTAACATGGCTATGTAACTCCCATAACCAAAATCTAAATTTGCCAAGCACAGGTGGGAGCATATTTACAAGAAACTTGCCCCATGGAGAAAGCTCTTCAATTAAAATGGGAAAAATAACATCAGAGACACTCAAATGCCTTATAAATATGGCCCAAACAACCTATGAAGCTCTAGCTGAACATATCCAGAAATGTAATTGTTTTCAAAAATCGTTTTTAAACACAACATATCTGTTTCAGCTTACATGAGAGACCATGGAATGGGCTCCATGTACAACAATAACTTGCGTTACTGCATGCAAGATTTCTACACAGAATATGCAATTACAATTTCTCAAAGAAACAAAATCTATTTGTATATCACTTGAGACAAAGCAACATTTTAAAAACACAGCTTTCTTCATCATTTTCTCCTTAAATCATACTATTCTCTATCTAAATTAAATAAATCTTTTCTCACCTTAGCAAATACTTTTTGAGTTTCAAAACAGTTAAAGAAATACACCAAATTGTCTTCAGCAGAACAAAGAGGATGCACTCCGGAGGCTACAGCTATAGAAAGCACAGAAATGCTGATATTCATTACACATATCTCTCATATTAGCCAATCATAACTCTTCCCTCACTTTTTTCAAATCAAAACCCTTCCCCCCTCTGCCCTCTCTGCCTTTTTAGGTCTCGCGACCTATCGATGTGCGCAAGCGCATCGAGCGGAGCGAGAATTCATGTCGGCAAAACACAAGTCAAACCAAAGGGCTTTCAGCCCCGCGGTTTTCATGAAGTTCACGTGAACAAGCACGCGCATCGCATGCAAGCCCAGCCTCTCCCGCCCCCATCCGGCATCAGGCTTCTCCTCCCCTAGCAGCACTCCTCCCACACCAGCAACTCCCCCCTCCCACACCAGCACCTCCCCTTTCTCTCCACGCAATCACAGCCTCCCCCTCCCACACCAGCACCTCCCCCCTCCCACATCAGCACCTCCCCTCTCTTTCCACGCAATCACAGCCTCCCCCTCCCACACCAGCACCTCCCCCCTCCCACACCAGCACCTCCCCTCTCTCTCCACGCAATCACAGCCTCCCCCTCCCACACCAGCACCTCCCCTCTCTCTCCACGCAATCACAGCCATGCTGCACTGCCGAGCCTGGGCTTTTCCAGCTCTTCCCTCCCACTCTCTCACTCTCCCGCCCCAACCCGACTTGTTCTTGTTTTTTTAATGCCGGTTCTGTTTTCCTTAGACATCCCTGTAAGTTTAACTTCCTTTTCCTCTCTGTGTGTGACCTACGGTGCATTTCTCTGAAGCAGTCAGTGTTTTTTTAATGCCGGTTTTGTTTTCCTTAGACATTCACATTGATGCCATACCTTGAAGTAGTTTCTGCATTGAAGTTTTCCTTGCTACATGTTCTGTGTTTAATGCGTGATTCACGGTAATCCACTCTCCTTTTCCACCTTATTTCCGCTAAATTCCACTGTTTAGCGTTTATTAATTTTGATTATTCTATTATACTCATCTTCTGTTCACGAGCCCTTATACCATCCTGTGAGACAAGTACGCGTGGCTTTAGTACATCCTGGATCAACCACTGCCAATTTTACAATTGTTACTGAGACCTTGACTCGGCACACGGAGTCTTTCCTTGCTTTTTTGGCCGCGCATTATGTGTGAGACAACGTGCACGCGAGAGCGTCACATTGTGAACAGCATATAACGGCACTGCCGAACCCTTTCCCTTCTTGCCATTCAGGACTCGATCCCCGTGTGGGACGCTGGATTGTCTACAGCCCACAGGTATTTGCCGTTTCCCTGTACCCAGTGCGCGGCCCCCTCCCCGACGCACATACTGCCATACCTTAGTCTCCCAAATCCCGAGAAGTGTTCATTCTATTTCCCTCTCTCCCCCCCCCATCTTCCCAGAATTGCAACCTGCCGCCCGCCGATGGCGGCTTTTTTTTAAATGATTGTATCGAGGACGTTGACTCTTCAGCACATCCCTGTAAGTTTAACTTCTTTTTCCTCTCTGTGTATGACATACAGCACATTTTTCTATAGCAGTCTGTGTTGTTTTTTTTAATGCCGGTTCTGTTTTCCTTAGACATCCCTATAAGTTTAACTTCCTTTTCCTCTCTGTGTGTGACCTACGGTGCATTTCTCTGAAGCAGTCAGTGTTTTTTTAATGCCGGTTTTGTTTTCCTTAGACATTCACATTGATGCCATACCTTGAAGTAGTTTCTGCATTGAAGTTTTCCTTGCTACATGTTCTGTGTTTAATGCGTGATTCACGGTAATCCACTCCAAAAGCACACATACTTACTTTCAAACTCCAATGCCCCCAAGCCCAGCCACACGTAGAAGCATGTAGTCAGTACTGTAGAAAAAGATAATTATTCCATACACGTGTGCCGACAGCCAAACACACAGCCCACACATTCGCCTAACCTCCAAACAAACATCGCCATACCATTCACACACAAACACTCAAGCAAGCGCACACACACCTACCGCACCACCCAGTACCAGCGCACACACACCTACCATACCATCCAGTACCAGCGCACACACACCTACCGCACCACCCAGTACTCTGGTACACTCACTGACGCACGGAAAACAAGCTTCCCCACTCAAGTAACTGCGGGATGGTCTTAGCTGCAACACCACTCACACATGCAACGCCACTCACACATGCAACGCCACTCACACATGCAACACCACTCACACACGCAACGCCACTCACACAGGCAATGCCACTCACACACGCAACGCCACTCACACACGCAACGCCACTCACACACGCAACGCCACTCACACACGCAACACCACTCACGTTGCCAATAGGTATCGCAGTAGGAAAGTTAGAGCCATTACAATTGCAAATAACAATGCCTTTTATTTTTTTATCATTTTTAAAACATAAAAGGCTTTGTCATTTACAAAACTAATAGCTCCAACTTTCCTACTGCGAGACCTATTGGCAACGCCAGTGCTTGTTTGCTTAGCAACCACCTCCTGAAAGACCTCTCATGTTTGCAAGTTCACACACCAATGTTTCAATTGAACTCTGAACTCTCAGTGCACCTGCGTATCCAGTGCAATCTTTCATTAAATGTTTTTTCCTTGACCATTCAAATTACATCTTTCAAAGAACACATCCATGCACCCTTACTTTCTGTTTTCAGAAATGGAAATGCACCAATCACTGCTAATGAATCATTAGCACTGGAAATCCACAGTTTTTTTTTTACAAACTCCTACTGTTTCAACTGCCCTTTCATTACCACACTTCATCTGACTGCAGCACAACCTTCTCTCACCATGTTTTATGTCTGGATAGTTGGACATAGTTACATCTACTGGGCTCAAAGGTATGCTGAGAACAGAAATTTACCTAACCTCAATTTACAAGATGTGGAAATTAAGTGGTTGGGCCAAAGAGGATTAAAATGTCACCAATTGATACCATTGGTGAAAACCTTTATGCATTTGCCAAAACCTGACCTGTTAATTGTGCACTGTGGAGGTAATGATTTGGGCACTTTGACTGGGGTAGGTCTGGAAATGCTTTTAAAGGACACCTTTCAGCAATTAATGGCACTTTTTCCTCAAACTGCCTTGGTATATTCAAATATATGCCAAAGACAGAAATGGAGGTGGTCCAACCAATTTTGTCCACAAATTGAGAAGTCGAGGAAGCATGTAAACAAATCTGTTTCAGCTTACATGAGAGACCATGGAATGGGCTCCATGTACAACAATAATTTGCGTTACTGCATGCAAGATATCTACAGAGGAGATGGAGTTCACTTCTCAGATGAGGGCAACAGAATTTTCATTTTGAATTTAAGACTGTGCATTGGTACCTACTTATGAGTACCTAAATGTACCATAAACCCAAAAGCTCTTCTCAGAGCTACCCTACATCTGATCACTCACAATTATTATTTTACTCTAACTTTTTTCTCTAATTTTCAACAGACTACGCTCCCCGGAGCGCTACCCGGTACGCGAACCGGAAGCTAACTGCGCAAAATTTCTAAAAAAAATGGTTTTTCCCGCACATATGGGCCTCCTCAGCCACCCTCTGAAAACCTAGGGGGTCAAGATACGTCTACCGTGCCTCCTTCTACCCATTCTGAACATTATTTGCCCACCATCTTGTATCTTAATTCGACCGAAACACAAAATGGTGGACTCCGGTAACGCTGCTGGTTCGCGAACCGGGACACTTCCCGGGAAGCGGTCCAATAAAAAAGGTGGGAAAGTAATTTACAGAAAAACGACTGGAGACACTCTCACCAAATATAGATTAGCTCATACTACATAACAATCCCTTTCATTTTCACAAATTTGATTGAAATTCCATTTAGCCATTTAGCCTGTAGACCTATCTAAATACCCTGAGGTAAATTACTTCACAAAACACATCTGAAGTGTTGGAATTCACAACCAATGAAAATGTTACTTTCATTTTCTACTTTTATTACCTGACATTTGATTGGTTATATACCTGAATATATATAAAGGAAGAGAAGGAAACACAGCCATTTTGACTACTACTTCTTGTTGTACATTTCAATTCAATTTTCACTAAACACTTCAACTTCTTTGTTAAGGTAAGTTGTTATTTTTAAAAATGAAGTATATTGTGCACTATAAATTAATATGGTAAACTTTTTCTGATAGTTATATACTATCCCTCTGTAGTAGTTATAGATTTAGATAGACTTCTCTGTTATAGTTATGGATGGAGTTAGGCTTCTCTTGTATAATTATGAATATACTTATGTTAAATCACATACACTTTTTTATATTCCTACTTCCACTCTGATACTATACACTGCCCAAAGATAAATTCACTGATAAAAACTGCCTATCTAAAATTAATCCCAACAGTGCCCTATCTCTACTAATATATATTTTTATTTATCCAAATTTCAGGCAAAATGGAAGGCGAAAACAAAGTTGAATTTCAAATTGTCCTGCAAGAGAGCAGCCAAGAATTAATGGATCCAAATTACATTGAATTTATGGATGAAACTTGGGATGAAGAACTACTGCAATGTGTACAAGCAGTAGATGACCTACTTCAAAATGAGGACATTTTACACCCTCAGAGATTAGAAAATATGTTCAATGAAAATAATGACATTTCAGACAGTGAAATGTTAGAAAGTTTATTAAATTATGAAACACAATCACAATAATAAATAATTGATTAAAAAATAAAGAAATTAAAAAAAAATCCACAAAACCAACAAACAATTAACATACAGTATTTGAAAAGTCTATCATTCTTTTTTCCTTATAGTACGCTCCCCAGAACGCTTCCCGGTTCGCGAACCGGGAGCTTCCCACGCAAAAAAAAAAAAATAATAATTTTATTTGCCCTGCGGGCCCTTTTAAAACCTCCACATAAAACCTAGGGGGTCAAGGAGGATCTACTATGCCCCCTTATGGTAATTTCCCCCTTTGTTTTGACCTCCTCTTGTCTCTCGATCCTACCGAGAGACAACATGGCGGCCGCTCCGCACTGTTTAGAATGTTGACAGACACCGAACAGCCAATCAGCTTCACTTCGCAAAGCTCCGTTTCGCGCCAAGTACGCGAACCGGAGCGCTAACCGGAGCGCTGTCACAGATATATATCTTTTTTTTAACGTTAATTTCTCAAAATCCACTGGAGCACATATATTGAGACCTAGCAAAGGCACATCGGGCTAACAGTCCCTACAATTTTGCCAAGTTTCGTGCAAATCCATTCAGCCGTTCGAGCTAAAAGTGAGGCCAACCGCCCTATGGAAATTAACATGGGAAAAACGCGTTTTGGGACCCCCCTTTTTTCTCGGCCCCCCCTTGACGAACCCCCCCCCCAAATTTTCAGGGGCTGCTCAGAAACAAAATGTGCCATTTTCCTGAAAATTTAAGCCAATTCCGTCCACAAACGCTAAAGTTATTAGACATAGAATTTTCAAAAATCCCATAGGGAAAAAATCCTAACTATATATACCTACTGGCGACCGCCAGTAGGTAATATATATATATATATATATATATATATATATATATACAAGCTCCCAAAGTCCTTTCCAAATAGCGGTAAAGTCAGCCGCCAAGAAAGACGAAAGCACTCACGAGGGGGAGGTTTCCAGTGTTTTATTTGAAACCTACAAGCACCAGCAAGATGCGTTTCGGCACTTAGCCTTTTTCCATTGCACCACATAACGCATCGCGGCCTTTTTTAAATATATGACAAGCTGACAGCGTCATCAGTGTTACATTGACATAGACAGTGGACTCGATTAACAGCGGGTACACCCCCGCTTTGATAGTGAGTGCAACTGGCTGGTGTTCTTTTGGAGCAGTGGATCTATATATATATATATATATATATATATATATATATATATATATATATATATATATATATATATATATATATATATATATATATATATATATATATATATATATAAAAATATATAAACCACCAATGCTGACCTCAGGAAGAAATCAGCAGGACACATGCTCCGGGCTCAAATGAAGGATTTATTCGGCTAAATGTACACGCACTCCTGTAGTCTGTGAAACGCTGTGGCAGATGCGTTTCTGGGCGGAATGGCCGTCATCAGTGCCGGTCCCATAGGCAAGTGAAAATTTGTGGGCTCCAGAGACCACTCCCTTAACAGCAGTCTCTCGACTCCTCCTCCCACAGGTGAGTGTCTTAATTGCGCTGCACCGCCCAGGAACACTGCATTGTGGATGTTGCAGTTCACGAGGTCCCGCATACAGATGTATGGGACACAGACTCAAATTAATGCCCCCAATTTCTTGGCGCTTTCTGCATTCCACCTCAGGGGTCCTGGGTACAATGGTCCGGCCAAAACCTTCATTAGAGCCCTTATCAGGCAGCTTGATGCCGCCTCCTCTCTCCCCTCGCGCAGATACACACTAATTGGAGAATACCTCTGCTTGGGGGGCACCGTGATGTACTCCTCGTACTCCACCATTCGTTTGCTGATCTCGCAGAGCTCCAGACCGAGAGGGCGTGCCCCTTGCCGGTATCAGCGAAAAACCGGCTACACCCAAACCACCCATGCTGACCTCAGGAAGAAATCAGCTGGACACATGCTCCGGGCTCAAATGAAGGATTTATTTGGCTAAATGTACACGCGCTCCTGTAGTCTGTGAAACGATGTGGCAGACGCGTTTCTGGCCGGATATATATATAGTTAAAAAAACTGATTAAGTATCTTTGTGAGGAGACCGCCTATTACCACAAGGGTCCTACTGCACATGATCACACAACACTACACTTGAAATGAAACTTGAAATGACAAATATGCAGTCACTCTGGAAAAGAGAAGCACAAGGAGCATTGAGATACAGATAGAAAATTTGCAGAGACAAGCAAGAAACATGGTTCTGACTCAAGAATGATTGCCTTTTATGGCAATTCTCACAGGAGTACCCCCAGTTTTTCCCAACAAAACAGAAACAAATCAGGAGTTAAAAAACAAAGTAACATTCTGGCTCAATAACAACAGACCACTCCCCCCTGATTCTAAGACAAAAATCCTTAGTGTGCGTAGAGTTCCCTGGGTGGGCCCAAGTGAGAAGGACCTAGAGGGGGACTGCATTTTGGTCAACTTTAGTGATATTTGGGTAAAAGACATTATTTGTTGTAAGCCAAGATATGCTAGAGTTGGGGATATCCAATGTATAGGTCTAGAATATTTCTATCCAACTTTGAACCTTGTTCCCCCGATCTCGACTCACAAGAACAGTGGGCAGACTTTTCACAGAGAAACATATCCTGAGTGGGCTCGGAGAAATAGGGCCATAAGGCCAAACCAAAACTATTTGGGAACTCTGCAACAGGGGGATGGTTTCTTTAGGGGACCAATTTATAACAATAACAATTCCTTCCAAAATTGGTATAACGACTCAAGACCAAGATTTCAGGGAGAAAACTACCTAGGATGGTTCCCATATAACATCCCCTTAAGAAACCGCTTTGATCCACTGGTGGGCATGGAAGAGTTAGACTGACCATCACAAAATTCTCCTGATAACACTCTGATAGTAGGTGAGTCCAGCCAGAGGGAGAAGGGAAAAAGTCGTAACGATAGCTTACGGGAAACTGACTTCGTTGGTGATGACCTTACTTCCAACCCCCAAGCCCCAAAGGCTGGCCCTTCTAAGGAAAGCGAACTTAGCCCAATTATTTCAAGGTCAAACTTGGAAGTACTACCTGAATCTCCCAGAAAGAACCAAAGTGAACTAAGATTGAGCCTAATTTCCTGGAACATTGCTGGGCTTGCCTCAAGAATGGAGGATGAGGCTTGGTTAGACTTTGTGGGTGTTTGTGACATTCTGTCTCTCCAGGAAACATGGAGTAGATCTATTCAGAACATTGAGGGTTTTCAAGCCTTCAACACACTAGCGGTACCATCACAAGCGGGTAGGGCAAAAGGTGGCTTAATGACGGCAATTTCGTTAAAACTATGTAATTCTACGACCTCTAAGATAGCCGACACCCCATGGTTTCAAGTGCTAATGCTGGATTATTTATTCCCTGAACCATTGTTATTGATTAATTGGTACTATAACATCTTTGATAATAGCGAAACAACTGTAATGTCAAAACTGGAGGAGGTCATAGCCAAGGCACACCACGAGCAACCCCTACTTTTTGTCATCTGGGTAGGAGATTTCAATTGTTCGCTATGCACTCATGGGGACTCGAAGGTGTGTGGTTTGAAAGACTCCTACGATTATCCTTTGACACACTTCAAACATACACCCCAGGGGGACGCTTTAAATAACATCATTATTCTTAACGATCTATGTATAGTGGAACCCTGGGTTGGTCCAAATTCAGCTCCTATACCAACCTTCCAGGGAAATAGAGGTACGATGAGTTTTATTGATTTTGCCATTGTCTCTAGTGGGTATTTTCATTATGTTGAGAAATTGGAAGTAACCGCTAATGCTGCCAGTGACCATAACCCATTAATCCTATCCCTGCTTTGTCCTGTTAAAACCAGATATCCTGTCTGGGAGCAACCTATAAAGTATAATAGAAATCAAGGAATCACTCTCAAATGGGGTAAAATAGATGCAGCAGGTCTTGAGGCAGAGATCCTAAATGGATACAGCTCCGAATATGAGGCATGTCTTTCATCTATAGCTAACCCAGAAAAGGTTATAGGGAACTTTGAATCCTTATGTGGGCATGTAGCTGAACGCCTCACAAAACCTCTGGGGAAAAATAAAAGGCTAGGTCCCAGATGGTTTGATGCTGCATGCTCGGCAACACATAGATCGCTGAAAGTGGCACTAAAACAAAAACCTAGGGATATTGAGCTAGTTAGAGCATCTAGACTGGCTTATAAAGAAGCCATAAGAATAAGGAAGCTGGACCTAAAAAACCAAGCCTGGGAAGATCTAGAAAAGGCCTCGGAATTGAAGGACAGTAGGCTTTTTTGGGAAGTTATTAATCGCCCTCTTTTCACATGTAATGGTAAAAACAATATTGTGATGCAGATTGCATGCGATACTTGGGAATCACACTTCGGGAACATCTTTAACCCACATGGAATTCAGCCTAATGAACTATCATTAGGAGACGCCAGTGAATTGGTGGTCTCTGAATCCTCTATGTCCTTGAGCTTATCGCTTACCCTGCAAGAGGTGGAGGAAGCCCTGTTGAAAGGCATACCGCTAAAAGCACCCGGCCCTGACTTAGTGCCCCTGGACTTCTTTAAGCATAACGTTAAGATCTGGGGCCCCCTGTTGTTAAATGTTTTTAGAGCAGCTATTATTGGCCGTATTCCGGCATCATGGAAGGAGGCAATAGTGGTGCCAATTTTTAAGAAAGGTGACAGATCTGACCCCCGATGCTATCGCCCAATCTCATTAATTGATGCTTCATGTAAGATATTGGGTAGGGTCATCTTAGCCAGACTGGAAACATGGGCAGACTCGGTGGGTTTTATTGTGAACTCCCAATATGGGTTCAGAAAAGGCAAAGGTACTGTCGAACAGTGCCTGAACCTGGCCCTGATCATAGGGAAATACATGAAGGCAAGGAATTCTTCCATCCATCTTGCCTTCATGGATCTCTCTAGTGCATTCAACACTGTGTGTCGGAGCAAGTTGTGGCAATTGATGGAGGATATGGGATTCGAGGAACCCCTGGTTACTCTGCTTCGCAGACTCCACAAATCCACCACTGTAGCCATAAGGTTCGGCCCAGGGGGAGAGAAAACTAAGTCTATTCCCTCGACTGAGGGCGTCCGACAGGGGTGCATACTAGCCCCTTTTTTGTTTCTTGTGTACACCAATGGCCTGGAAAAATACCTGTTGGACCACTGCAATGACTTTCCAAAGGTCAACGGCAGGAGCATACCGATGCTCTCTTACGCCGACGACACGGTATTAATGACTCTCACAGGAAACAGTATGCAGCACTATCTTGATGCCTTCCATAAATGTATGTTGGACCTAGACCTGAAGGTTAATTTTTCTAAATCCTTTGCTATGGTCTGTGGCCCAAAGGGCACCAAAACCAGAAAGTTTGTAGTAAACAACTCTACCATTGAAAAGGTTGAAAATTTCAACTACCTGGGAAACCTTTTCAAAAACAAATTAAGCTGGGCCCCGTTAATGAAGACTCGAGTCTTGAGTGCTAGCCGCTCTATTGAAGGTCTGTTTCGTTTCTGTGGTAAACTAGGCCAAAAACCTGTTACACACTTAAAAACCCTGTACAAAGCAAAATGTCTATCAGTAGCCACCTATGGGGCAGGGGTTTGGGGGACCGAAAGCCCTGAAACGATACAAATTATGGAGAACAAATTTTTAAAGCGTGTATTAGCTATCCCATCAAGTTCTTCAAATAGATTTGCCCATGATGAGATAGGCTTGAGTTACGTGAGTGACACCATTCGTCTTTCCCCTTTATTATTATGGGGTAAAATTTGGTTATCAGAGGACTTACAACTTTCCAGAGATATCCTCTGGGACTGTTTAAAACTGGCAACATGAAACAGATCCCCTGGCTATCTTATGTCAATGTAATGCTACATAAACTAGGCCTGGGTGACCTCTTTGATAACCCCGAAAATATACAGGGAGATGTCAAAGCTGTTATTAAATCTAGCTACTGGAAATCCTCATTGGCACACTCCCTGGTCAGCCCCCATGTTCCTAAGGCTTCTTTACAGCATCGGTTTTATTTAACCTTTACAAATCATCTACAATGGCGATTTTACTTGACAAGGTTTAGGCTGCACATCTTGCACTTCCTTTTTGCGTCCCTAAACAGGGGGGTTGGTGTGAGAGACTCCCCCCCTGTCCTTGCAATAATAAAGACAGCCAAAGTACGATGCATTTGGTTCTCTTCTGTCCTCTATACAAGGATCCGAGAATCAGGTTTATTAAGCCGACCCTTAAGGAAAAACATCCATGTAACTATAAAGAGGGATATGACCATCTGTTATCGCTATCCTCATCTAGCGTCTGTTGTGCAATGCTAAACTTTATTCGAGTCTCACTTTTGATTAGAAAACGTTATGGTTAAAATTGGCCCCATGTATATTACTTCCCTGTCCCTTAATGTATCCCCTGGTATGATGAATCTATGAACCACCTAAATTAGATAGAAAGTAAAAATTATGGGTTCTAACTGTGATCATTTTTAACCAATGTTCTGTATTAGATTAATGTTATAATTGTGAAATTGTTTTTAAAAAATGAACTCTAAACTATGTTTGTACATGTAATTGTTTGACTTTTATGATTCTTTTTTTTTAATCGAATAAAGTTTTGAAACGAACTAAACGACTGCCGGAACCGGAATCCTGCTGGACTATCTTTGGGGGAGAAAGGTGTGCTCTTTTTTGTGAAATTTAGGAAGGATATTTAAAATCCTTGGAAAGATCACCAGACATCACTGCTGAAATCTTAAAGCACTATTATTTATTTTAAATACACAGGCTCCATTGATCATGATTTATTTATTTTAATTTAGTTAAATATTTTATATTCCTTGTGGTTACCCTTTTTCTTCCCCCTATGTATATCTAGGGAGTTTTTAAATGTTTGTTTTGTATCCACATAGATAATTTGTTTCTATTTATTGTTTTTGGGAAGCATGTTATTTTTTGTTATAATGTTTTTATTTTTTTCTGCCAGTATTTTGGATTGATGCAATATTTTATTGAACTGTTTTAGTGTGGGTAGGTACTTAGTTTACACATTTTTGGGAACAGGGATATCGTTTACTTTTCTCGTATTTTGTTACTTTAGACATATATATATATATATATATATATATATATATATATATATATATATATACACATACATATATGTGTGTGTGTGTGTGTGTGAGTGTAGTATTATTTTGCCTTGGTGGCTCATTCGTGTATTATAGTTAGTTACATCCGATATTACATTTCCAATCGTATATTAGTATAATGCCTTTTATGGGATATTTAAGCTTTGCATCACACCTGCAGCACCAAATATGAATTTGGCAATAGAGAGACATCCTCTGCAAAAGGCTGCAAAGCCTGCAATTAGTGCGTAGCTAAAGAGAGGTATCTCCTATTTGCTGCATGTGATCGCCGAAAGAAATAAGAGCCAATCATAACGGCTACCAGTCGAATACACTTTGGTCCCTTTGCTTCTAGGTGTGAAGTATCGACATACCGCATGCAAAAGAAGACCAGAAATATTATTTGTCTTTGTGTGATCATGAATGTTTGTGTGAGAAATGCAAGTTGCTGTGCAATTTCAGAACAGGTCAAACACCGTTTATATTGTACAACAACACAAATACCAACCAACTGAAATATAATATAGCATTAAACTGACAGCTCAAATTCATAAGCCTTTAAACAGATGGTACGATATTTAAGTAAAGAAATTGTATTTTAACCAAAACATTCATTAACTGTTTACTGATGATATTCATGAAGTGACACACTTCAAAATGGCCATTATTTTCGTCAAAGTGGGCGGGTCGTGTTCGAAGAGCAAGGCCTGTCCGCCTTCTATGTCTATAGCATGGGATGCTCAACTGGTCTCTCCTCCTACCTTCTATGAAAGTTGAACTAGTCGGGAGCCGGCTCTGACTGCAGCGACTGCGCCACAGGGGGAGCCGGGGCTGGCCGGAGACGCCGTTCTGTTGGCCGCACCCGGCAGGTGAGTCTGATGCTGGGCTAATTAAGAGAGTCGGGGAAGGGGAGTTGCGTTATGGACTACACGAAGTGACTGCCAGCGAAGGCACCTGCCATAGGTTGTACTTTACCAGCAGTTGTCGGCGGTAGGGGCGGCGCTGTGAAATGTCGGATGCCAGGCACGGGGAAGGTGGGGCGTGATGGCATGTAGTGTGCGCACATCTGTATTATCATGAGACTGTCACGCTCTCGGAGCTCGCAGACCGCTCTGGTGCACCTGCTTCTGTGCGTTTTCTGCACTTATTTCGCTGCGTGCGCTTTCTTTCTATCCTTAACACAAGGATTCGGCTTTCCTTTCGTGCTTCCTCTTATTTTCGTTAGCTCCCCGCTTTTTATTGTTACTTCTGCCTCTTTTACCTTTACCCTTCAGTGCTCTTTTACGTATGTTGTCATTTGCCGCTTGTTTTTATAATATTTACAAATATTGTGTTCTCGTTTTTATCTTCCTTACGTTCTCCCTTTTGGATGTCTTCTTTTTATTTTTTTTGTACAGTCTGTGTTAGTAGTTCATACGTTATGATCCCTTCTTTCATATATCCCACGCAGTCTTTCGCTCATTCGTATTAAATGTCCTTTCCATCTTTTAAGATCTATTAAAGATTTTGTGTCCCCTTACGTTTCCTTAACATTTTGCGTTAATTTCGTCTACCTTCTTTACTTTCCGTCTTCTCACTTTCTTTTTTTGTGTGTAAGAGTACAAAAGATATTATAATTGACAGGTGTTCCACTACACAATTTTCTAATTTTGTGGACACTATTTTGGACGTTCAGTGCATAGGTTCACATGCAACTAAGTAGCTGTGGTTTCACAATAATAATTAGCGTTGTTATGAGTGATGCATCCAGTACTGCCTTGAAGCTAAACGTGCCTAATTCACAGATATATTTTACCGTTTGTTATCGGCCAGTGATAGAAGATGGAATTTATTCATAGACATTTGGTCTCTTGAGTTGGGTAACAATTGAAACGTTGTTCCATGAATCTGCGAGCCAGTTCTGTAGAGCATTATTGTACATTAGTTATTCTTTGACATTGAAACAGAGGAACAGGTTACAAACTCGGCCCAAAGATCTCATAAGCAACGCTAGTTCCGCAACTTCTATGGAAAATGTTGAAATATAGCAGACAGATCAGCTGTGAATGTGTCAGCCATGTATGTGGCTGGCTCATGTTCTCAATGAACTTGTACCGATAAGTTCTCTTGTAATACACTGTATTATTCTGTCAACTTGTTTTTCCTTGTGAGTCCATACTCTTTTTATCACATTTCCGGCGAATTTAATGTTATATGAGCACACATGGTAACAAGTGTTATTTGTTTACATAATGATTTACTCCCACAAACTATATTTAGGTTCAATTTTGAAATCTGGTTTGAAGAATTTGAAATTGTTTTAAAGTATTACAGATTTAAATCGTTGTTCAGTGGTGTGGTGGTCCCATTTTTATGCTTAATTACCCAAGGTATGGATTATTGAAATTGTCAATCAAATAGCTTATACAACCATTATCCTTAATGTGCTATAATTTTTCGCGCTGAAGGACACAACCATCCTACAGAGTAATGGTTAATATATTATTTTAAATCTCTAAAGCACATCTATTAATACACATATTTATCTGATTTGCCAGTGTTGCCAACAACTATATTCCCACATCCTAATAGTCTTGTTCACGTTTTAACCACCCTGTTTCAACTCACACTAATATAGTTATACCTTTTTATTTCAATCATGAAGGACACGTTATAAGGTTGCAGTAAAAAAGAGATCCCTATGATGTCACACTAGTAAAAGAGGCCTATTTAGAATGCAAAATATGTTATGCCATATTGTGTTATATCAGTCTGATGTTAGTGAGGTTGTCCAGGAGGGCGTAGGAGTTGGGGTTGCTAAGGTGGAAGTTTAGGTCTCGTAGCAGTATGTAGTCCATGGAGGCGATGGCGTGGGGTGCAATGAGGTTGGTGATTGTTATGGTTAACATGGTTCGAGGTCCTTGTATGGTCGTTCTGGGGCTGATCTGGAAATGGAGGTATTTCGTTGGGCACAAGGAGTCATTCGTGCTGGTGGTGGGGAGTAGGAGAGAGTTCTTGCGTGCGATGGAGAGACCTCCTCCTGGGTGGTTGAGGCAGTCCTTCCTCTGGATCTTGTGTCCGTCGTGGATGGCGGAGGTGGGGTTGGTCCAGGTTTCCGTGAAGGTGATGTCTGGCGAGAGGGTGTCGAGGAGGTCCCAGATTTCTGTTGTGTCAGTGCAGAGAGGGCACATTGAGGAGAATGCATTTCAGGGCTTTGTGTGTGCTGTTGTCTGGTGGGTGTGTGGTGGCCGTGGGGGTGCGGAGCTTGGTGAAGGATTGTTGGCTGTGTGTGGTGTTTGGCCTTGATAGCTGGCTGTTGTAATGTCTTCCAAGGTTAGTGCGTGGAGGGTGGGTGTGTGGTGACCGTGGGGTGCCAGAGAATCTGGGTCCTAGTTACAGATGGGCACAGGCAGGATTGCCTTTGGCGCGCCAGCTGCGCACGCGCTCACTGCAGGAGCCATTCAGTAGGGGATGGGGAGGGAGTACAGCTGGGAGGCGAGAACGGAAACCAGCAATGGGGGGCAGCAGCGGCGGGAAAAACGACGAGGGGAGGACAAAACCAGGCACAATACAAAAGGGCACAACAAGGCACAAAAATAAAAGCAACAGATAGACAACAGAGGCACAAAAATAAATAAAAGTAACAGGTGGACAACAGACAGAAAAAGATAAATGGAGACCGAAGCGGTACCAGCAGACAAGGAAGGCTTTCCCACCACTGGACCACCAGGGATGAGGAGCAGGCAGGAGCCTGCGGGTGGAGGAGGTCCTCAAACACCTACCTGGAACCAGAGAGGTGCTGAGGGCTGTTGCTCAGTGATAGAGCTGCACGAGGGGGAGAACAGGGTTTCCTGACCAGGAGGTCAGAGGGCTTGCTACACCTTTTCGCGCATTGGCCGCCTTTAAGAAGTGGACTGGGGACGGAGCGCAGCTGGGAGGGGGGGGATCAGGAACCAGCAGGGGGGAGTGGCAGTGGGGGCAGCAGCGGTGGGAAAAACGGCGAGGGGAGGACAAAACCAGGCACAATTAAGAAGGGCACACCAAGGCACAAATATGAAAGCAACAGATAGACCACAGAGGCACAAAAAGTAAATAAAAGCAACAGATCGACAACAGACAAACCGAGACAGAAGCAGAAGAGCAAGGCTCTCCCACGGGACCACCAGGGATGAGGTGCAAGCAGAAGCCTGTAGGTGGAGGAGAGCCTCGAACACCTCCGTGCAACCAGAGAGGTGCTGAGGGCTGCGGCACAGTGACAGAGCTGCGCAAGGGGGAGAGCAGAGTTCCCAGACCAGGAGGTCAGAGGGCATGCTTAGGACACATTCACTGTGCACAATGCAAATGTATCCAGACTTAATTTCATCTACATCAGAATTTCGATTGTCATGAGGGTATGTACCATATAGTCTAATAATTAAATTTATATAAAGAAAATCTCATACCCTTCGAATGTGTCTGGGGAGTCTATAGCGTGATTTGAAGATATCAATATATCTAAACAACCCGTTATCTGCAAGGATCCACTTTACTCCTACCACCCACTGTTCTTACACTCCTTCCCAGTCGTTTGAATGGGCCTAGCACTTACAACAGGAGAGGATTAAACCAGGAGGCCATGCTAAAACCATATTGACAATGCATGAGCCCTGGTTTGATACGTCCTGTTGGTGTTAGACCAACCAAACAAGCTGGGTACAGTTTTATACAGAGAATTGTGGGAACAGGGGGATATTTCCATCACAGGGATATGATGAAAATGATTGATTTAAAGGTTGAGGCCTGTAGGGCATTGTGGGTAAGAAAACGTACTGGGATCCATGCAAGTCACACTATCCTGGACTCCCCTGGGTTTCTAGTATTCATAAATATCAGGGTTTAGTAGGGTTCCCTGATTTCTGGCTGAGACCAGACCCGAATATTGCAACCAATTCAGCATGGCAAGTGAAAAGAAATTGGGATTAACTCTGACACTGTCGGCCCATATTTCAAAACAATCCAAATTTCCTCTCGCTTGTCATGGGGATGCTATAAACGGCTAGAAAGACTGATTGGGGTGGGGGAGAGCCCGATGCCTGGGCGGTATGCCTCAGCCTATATTCTTTCACTAAAAGTATATATATTAGGCTAGTTGACTTTCTACTCTCCCGGGGGCAGAAAGAACGTATTGCTCTTGGTGGGAAGCAGGAGCACTTGATCTTGCCCAAGGAGCTGCTTTCCTTCCTGGAGAAAATAAATCCCTGGTGTCTAATGGCCTTTATACGTCTCCTGGGATGGCTCTTCGGGGACGGACTCCTTTCTGCCCCCAGGGAACAGAAAGACTGTATGCCTCTTCTAGGGTTGAGGCTTGGCCTGATTCCCGTATAGACTTCCCCATGCGTTCTGCCATGTTGCAAACCTTGGGGGTAGATTGAAGGCAATGCACCCAATATTGCCCTCTGGCGGGTCAGAAGGATACTATTGCCCTGAGTAGAAAGAGGGAGCACTGGCCCTTTCCCAAGTGGCTGCTCACCCCACACTCATCCAGAAAAAATAAACCCAGGCATCTAGGGGTTTACTAAATCACCACACCGGGGTCCGGGAGGGAGGTGGTGGATTGGGGCACCCATGTGACCTGAGGGAAGCTCATGCCTCGTATCCAGACTTTGATTTTTTTAAAAGAAAATGCTTCTGGTTTTATCACTAGAAGCATTTACTTTTCCTCTGTGTCCCTTGTCTTGTTGTTGACTGCCATATTGTAAAGGTAGTGTGACTTTTGCCAACGAGTCAGTGGCTGCACTAAAGTGAAGTTTGGACTGCAAACAAATATTTTATTAAATGAAATCTCCGAGATTAACCTAGTAGCCTAGGTCTTTTGGTGTTGGCTACCCTAGTGACAGTGACCAACCCTCTGGGTAAAATTCCCTATGAGAATCATCGTTACACCATTTTAGGAGGGGTTGTATGTTTTTGCTGTCTGTAATTTTGCCTTTATTAAAATTTGTTTAATACCATATAGATGGACTAAGTTTTTTATTTTATTTTTTTCATTTATTTTTGTTAATGGTGACAAGCCAGTGATAAAGACTTTGTACCTGATTGGTTTATTCAGGAAATATGTATGCCGAATACCGTGGGTCTGATTCTGTTTTTTAATATTATGACAAAAGCAATAGGTTTAACTTATTTATTGTGAAACCCATATGTTAAAGGCTTTTAAGGGTCTATTTTTAATATGCTGTGTTAAAACAAGTATTATGATGGATGGTTTTACTTAGGCTACTATAATAGGAAAGGAGCCTTGTGTTGGTTACCTTTCTAACAATCTTGGGGTATAAGATTTGCATGCAGCGAATCATTGTTAGGCCCTCTCAGGATGCATTCTGTACTGTTTAGCCTGCTTCGATTTAGTTGAACCTCTAATTTTATGACTGTATACTTGCTTGATGGTTACTATGTGGGAATACTCATGCTCTGTACAGTAGGCTGGATTTAGTTATGGCGAGGAGCTATTAATATAGAGCACATGCCTAGTTGATTCATTAGGAAAAGTTATGTCAGATGCCACGTCCAGTATGTTTGTTGTAATCTTTCATAATAAAGGACGTAGGACTGATTTATTAATAGCGAAAAACACATGCTAAAGCCAATTGGTCTTTTTAGGTTGGTTGATATTGCTGTAAAGATTTTGGTGTTGGTTAATGCTTATGACAAACCATGATGGTAGAAGAGTTGCACAGTGTAAGCCAGGACCTCTGAATTATTTCAGAAAAAAATATTCGACATACTTAACACATACCAAGAAGACCTTTGGATCAGCCCTCTTCTGTATGTTTTCCAGTATCCTTCACATTTTGATCTCCCCATGTCGGCATACTGCATGGGGGCAAAAGGGTTGCCCAGTTCTGCCATTGGCTCTATTGCCATGTGAGTACCATTTTTTTGCATGATCCTTTCTATTCATCTGCCTGAAAATGGATACCCAAGAGTATGTGTACTGGTGGCAAGTCCTTTTTTAGCTTTTCATTTTTTACTTTTATAGATCCCCCCCCCCCTTAATTTTTTTCCTTATTGGGCTTTTACTTTTGTAACCACTTTGTAGCAGTACAGTAGTGATACAGTGTAAACATTAGCTTTCGAAAATGGTCGCCAGGTGTGATGTTTAATAAATGGACATCTTGGAATGGTTTTATGCATAGTGCATCATTGTTTTTACAGCTCTAAAAATAAATGCCAACATGATTATAAATGGACCATAATACTGTATACAATAACGTGCAAGATGGCTCCTGGTGCTATTTTGAGTTTTATTTCTTAATTTTAATCAAGTGTCCTCTAAGTTTAAGTGATAGCATTATTTTTTTTTTGTACTTTAATTTCTTTAATTTATCTTCCCTATGCTTGTTAAGTTCATAAGTCTGTTTTATTGCAAATCGGGGAGTGAATGTAAGAGTGAACCTGTGGTGAATGAATGTACATGTATGAATACTGCCTGAATGCCTTAACTCATCAGTGACTAAAGAAGTAATTTCAGCAATAAGCCATATGTTTTGACGTTACCAGTGATTGCATTGCTCTGTCGTATTTCTGTCTTCTAAGTACTGTAAATAATAGCAGTTACTAGTACACAATTTAGACTCTGATTTATAATCTGGGGGATGAATAGTTATTTCCCGTATCTGGTAAAATGTGTACATTGGGGTGCGGTAAATATAACCGTGTCCAAGCTGTCCTCTGAAAAATTAGGACTTGCTTGCGGATCCACACTGAATTTCACATGTGGCTCGATGTTATTGCAGATTTCTGCCTGTAAATTTAAACTGGTTTGACCTGCTGAATGAAAGTGTACTTGTAAAAATTGCCTCGGAGGGATTGTTTGCAGCAGCTACAGTAATACTCTGAATTCCAGTTGCTGTACTAACTCCAGTATGATGAATGATCAGGATTTATTTACTCTACCCCCTTCCTCGGATTATGGGAATTCATGGAATTGAGTTCACATATGGTTGTAAGGCTGAGTTGGCTTGTAAGCACTGAGCCAAAAATCACAGACCGACCTGTCAACTACTTACAATTTCTACAGTATGAGATTGCCTTTCATTTTTATGTTTGAGCATATTTTGGATTTCTTATTGCATTTCTCTTTTCTGTAAACCTTTGCTCTGGCCAGAATGGCCTACCTGCGTTACAGTGGGCCTGTAAATGATCGATTCACACCTACTAAACAAAAGGGCCTGTCTGTCTTTTTTTAGGAGGATGAGGAACGATTTGCAAGCAGGTGTTTGTAGTACAGTGGTTTTGCTATGTGGAGTAAATTGGATCGATAATTTTTTTCTTAAAATTAATTTTTCAGGTATATGAGATGATTGATTTCCTTCGCCTCACAAGAGCCCCTAAAAAGTTAAATATTAGATGTTACAGTGGTCCTTAAAGTTCAAAGAACAAATGTTTAAGCATTATGATATCCCTGTCATTAATGGAGTTACCCATTTGACAGACATCTGTATTAGGGACCGACACCTTTTTAGAGAAAAACGTTTCTAGCTGGAAGAGCAGTTTATATTGAAAGCTCGTGTTTTTTAAAATTTGAAGGTCTGAAAAGTTTTGAGTGAAGTTAAGCCTAGTATTAGATATTTTAAAGACCTGATGCTATGGTCCTTAATCAAAATAAGACTTTTCATGGGATTTAGATCCCAGTAGAATCTTGACCTGTCTGGAGATAGCAGAGGACTTGATAAAAACCAGAACTCTGAGATCTATTAGCTGCAGGCCTTCTATTAGACAAAAGAAGGCCTAAGGTAAATGGCAGTCTAAAGAAGATCTCCAGCTCTTAGTAGAAACCTGGAATAAGATAAAGGAGTTTAATATTACCATATTGAAGGGTGCACATTTTAGATGAATGCAATTTTATACCAAATGGCTATGTACAGGACCCCAGCTTATTTGTACAATATCAACCCCCAGATCCCAGAAGATAGTTTCAAGTGTTTAATAGGGGTGGGGTGGGGGCATAGTTGACCCATTTTATCTGGGATTGCTCAAGAATAAAACCATTCTGGGCTGAGACCGAGAAGTACTGCTCTCATACATTACAGGGATGTGGAATCCCCCATAGCCCGACACCCAGGACATATTGTTTGGGGTCAAGGGCAACACGTTTCATGTGTATTTTGTCCGTGGGACAAGTAGGCCAACCCCCTACAGTGCAAACCCTTTGGCTGCCTGTTTACAGTACCACATTATGGATAAGGGAAGGACACTGTCTACAGTTAAGGTAATATGTGTGTCCGGTAATTAACCTTTATTCCACATTTTTTTTTCCCGCAGACTTTGTCTGCATACTATTAGTCCGCAAGGTCATTGACCTCGCATACCATTAGTCCTCATTTTTTCACAACGCATGTGCATTTACCACGCATGCCTTTACAACGAATTACGTTGTAAAGGCATGTATGGTAAATGCACTTGCGTTGTGAAAAAAAACCAGACTTCATGAACATGGAACCAGGAGGTGTGTGGAACCACGATGACGAGAGAGGTAAGGGGGTTTGGGATAATTTTTTAGGGGGTGGGGGTCGTGCTGGGGTAGTGATTGTGTAGTGTAGTGTTAGTGTAGTTTAGAGTTGTGATGGTTGTGTAGTGTAGGGTCGTGCTGGGGGAAGTGTTATAGGGTTTAGGGTAGTGTTGTATTGTAGGGTCATGCATGGTTAGTGTTTTAGCGTTTATGGTAGTGTTGTAGTGTTTGTGTAGTGTAGGGTCCTGCATGGTTAGTGTTTTAGGGTTTAGGGTAGTGTTGTAGTGTAGGGTCATGCTGGGGGTAGTGGTTTAGGGTAGTGTTTGTGTAGTGTAGGGTCATTCTGGGCGTACTGTTTTAGGGTTTAGGCTAGTGTTGTAGTGTAGGGTCATACTGGGGGTAGTGTTTTAGGGTTTAGGGTAGTGTTGTAGTGTAGGGCCATGCATGGTTAGTGGTTTAGGGTAGTGTTGTAGTGTTTGTGTAGGGACATGCTGGGGTGTACTTTTTTAGAGTTTAGGGTAGTGTTGTAGTGTAGGGTCATGCTGGGTGAAGTGTTTTAGGGTAGTGTTGTAGTGTAGGGTCATGCATGGTTAGTGTTTTAGGGTTTAGGGTAGTGTTGTAGTGTTTGTGTAGTGTGGGGTCATACTGGGGTTTAGGGTTTAGGGTAGTGTTGTAGTGTTTGTGTAGTGTAGGGTCATGCTGGGGTGTAGTGGTTTAGGGTAGTGTGTGTAGTGTAGGGTCATGCTGGGTGAAGTGTTTTAGGGTTTAGGGTAGTGTTTGTGTAGTGTAGGGTCATGCTGGGGGTAGTGTATTAAGGTATTGTTGTAGTGTTTGTGTAGGGAAGTAAAGTGCTTTATGGTTGTATTGGGGGTCGTGCTGGGTAGTGTAAATGTAGGAAAAGGACTGTGTCAAGGGTGGGTGGTGCAGGGGTACTACATTAGAGGGTAGGGTAGGGTACTCTTACTTCAGGTTCAGGTTTTAATGTCTTTATTTCGATAATAAAATCATAAAAGACAAGAAAAAAAACATTCGTGAACAAATCAAAAACCACCGCAGCGTACAAACAATTATATAAAACCAAACTTAAACATGTTATCAAATTTACACTAAGACTAGAAACCACGACTAAAAAGTTATTAAACATTTGTGAATTCCACAAGACATTAAATAAGACTGATTCTAAAAATACAATAAACACACACTTACTTACCTTTACAACTTTTACGAGTATACCTTTAACATTCATGCCTTTGCGTTTTAAAGACATGCGTGCTAAAGGCATATTCGTTGTAAAAATTTTCGTTGTCTTTATTTGCGGACTAATAGTACTTGGGGGATCATTTTTGTGGACTGATGGTATGCGAGATATTTGTGTTCGGATTAACGTCACATATTCATGTGTGTCCATTTGTAAATGCTGTTCAAACTTGTATTTATGGTTCATTAATGCAAAGCCTTTATTATGAGGGTGAGCACTAATAGTAAATGTAAGCTCGGCCTGCACTACGGACTGTGGTTCCAGTATAAATATGTACACACATTTTCAAAGTTTATTAATACGAGGCTATGTATAATGCTCCCAGAATGCTCTCCGATTTAAATGCAAATATTATCAGAAGCTTGAAAGTCAGATTGATGATTCTTTGCTTTCAAAATAAAATGTAGCAGACATTTTTTTTTTTTTTTTGCTAAACTATTGTAAGATGTTGGGTTCCATACCTTTTGCAGCATCATTTAGTAACATGTTGATGTATGCTTGTATTTCCCCAAAATATTCATAATGGAAATTCCGGTGTAATTATGGGACACAAAAATAAACCAGCATTGGCAAAGCCAGTAGGTCTTTAATTGGTGGTCAACCCTTTTGATTTTGTCAATGTGTGACTTGTTTAGGCATGATTTTTGTAAAACCATATCGGTGTGGGAGCTGCTAGGCCCTCACTATTCTAACAAGCATTTTCAAAAGCAAACATTTTTTTTGGTCTTAAAAAGCGAACATTGCCATAGCAGTTCCGGGCACTGAACAAAACCACTTTGTGTGCCAAGATGCTCCTTGTAAAAGAGCAGACTAAGGTCACTCACAGTGAAGCCAGGTGATGGACCGAGAGAAAGAGAGCGAGAGAGAGACCAAATTTTATTAAACATAAAAGGCCATGGTTAACTAACGCCAGGCCCAATTAGAGGCCCAATTATTAAAGAAAGTCTCAAAAGTTCTTCCCTGGTATATGTCCTTGAAGTGCATATATTCACAAGAATTACAGAAGTAGGCCAAAAAATGGCATTCCTAGAAAGTATTTGTGAACTGGATTTTAGCATGTGCAACTGTTCATGTGTAGATTTGCTCATGTGAAAATATGAATGTTTCAAGTTCACTTTTCCTCCAACCACTTTGTTCCCAACCCTGGAAGAAGTTTTACGTCTGCCACTTTCAGGAGTACATTTCCAACCTTACTCAGTATGGGAAAAGAATAGAAAAAAGTTGGTGAAAACCATTAAAATATGCAAGTTAGTAGGTTTGCACGCAATCATAAAGGCATTCAAACCCATGAACTATTGCTTACCACTACCTTCAGCTCCAGTATTTAGACCTGCCGGAATATAGCAACATACGGGAATTGCTAGTATTCAAACCCATCCTATGGTACGAGCCCTGGCATAATTAGAGATGCTATATCAGAGCTCCTATATAATGAGATTGCTGCTGTAATTTGTCGCCGCATTACATGGCACAAGAGGGACAAGTGGATTTTGTTACAGGACAAGTAGATTTACGAAGCAACCTGCCCCATGGACAAGTAGATATTTGATTAAATTCTACGCCCCAAACATTAGGATTGGAACAGTCCATATACGTCGGTACAGCGGGTCTGGGGTATTCTCCCGATATCAACATCGGACCCTGAACAAAAAAATCAGATATATTATCCTTTTAATCGCCAGATCGAATAATTCTCCAAAATTGGCGGTCGGAGGTAATCCCGATATTCCAACAATGGTGGTCCAAATATTGTAGAATTAAGGAGATGGGAAATAGATATGCATTAAGGGTGAGCTCTTATACTAACTTCCTGAGATTTTGGGAGGCGTTTTTGATAAAAAGTAGATTATATGCCGAAGAATGAGGGGAGTTTTTGAAAATGTGTAATATAGGATTTTTTTGTTCTTTGTATTATGCTGAATTTTATATCTGTTCTGTAATTGGAATGTCATTTTAATCCAGATGCATTGTTTTAATGATTGTAAACCTTTTGACCCTTTTATGTTTTTGATTGTTGAACTCTTCCATTAAAAATATTTTTTTTAAAGGGAGCTATGTTTTGAGTTCTCTGTCTTTGTACTTAACATTCCATCTTTCAACATTAAACATATATGATCAAATTTGCTTTGTATTCTCTTTTGTGACTTGAGAACTTCCTTTAATACCTCATCTGAACTATCATTTGTGTATAAAGGGCAAAGAGACCAACTCCTGTTATCTGTCGATGTTCTTTTCAGGGAGCCCATTATATAATTGTGATACAATCTTTTGATGAAGGGCATTTGTTGGGCTGGAAAGCTGTGTTACATGCTATCACTAGAGAGAGCACTAAAATTAATGTGGTACATTTAAAATGTAATAATTATGCTTCTAACTGCTTTGCCTTAGTATCTGGCATCAAGCTGTTAATATCTGATTAACTGTTAGCTATCTGCTATGAGACCTAATGTATTTTTAGGCACATCTAGATACAGCTCTCTTGCCAATCTCATTTAGTAAAAAAAAAAAAAATATATATATATATATATATATATATATATATATATATATATATATATATATATATATATTCACTGAAAAAAACATTGGTTATAGACCATATATAGTTAGGGATTAGCATTTACAAAACCTTAATTTACTCGCACAAAACCATTGAAATTCGCAAATATAGTTAGTTGCACTAACTATATATCGCGCACCCGCAATCCACTGCTGATGATGTCACATATTACATCATTCATGACATGGTCAGTGACATCACTCATGACATCACTGATGACATCTCAAATGACTTCACTGATGACATCTCATTTGACATTACTGATCACATCGCTGATAATATCATTCATGTGATAATACGATGAACCTCTTCAGACTCTAATATAACCTTAGATACATCAGTGTAAACAGACACTCACAGATTGTCACTCATCCATGGAGTTACTCATACATCTAGTCAGTCATGAAAAGAATCAATCACTCCTCCATTTCCTCAACTATACAGTTATACACACCTTACTAATTCAAACATATTCTAACACATATTTACTCTCTTGTACAATCCCTGATACAAGTTCACAATGATCCATACATCCACTCACACATTCACTGGCTCTTATGCACAGTTATTTATATATTCAACTCTCACATGTACTGTGTTTTACATATGTACTTACTTTGACATGTAGCACTGAGATGTCCATTCACTCACCAATACACTCATGCACACAGTCAACTGCCCATGCAGCTGTTTCCACATGCACTTTTGAACCCATACATCTAGTGAATCAACTGCTCACACATCTCTGCACAGTCATACACCTCCCAGCCACCCACACACATACTCAGTCTCCCATACAAATACTTGGGCAACCAATCAATAACCCATAAAGTTACTCATATAGCTACTGATTAACATATGCAGCAGTTTACAGAACAACAGACATAATGATGCACAAATTAAGACAGTTTAGTCACTAACCCATGCACTCAGTGAGACACATTTAATCACTCACTCATACAGTCAGTCATGCACCTACTAAATCCTTCATCCAGACACTTATACATCCACTCATTCTTTAATATGTAAGACATATTTTAACTTTACAGAAACATACAGTCACTGGGTGTTGTCATCAGTGATGTCATCAGTGATGTCACTGACCATGTCATGAATGATGTAATATGTGACATCATCAGCAGTGGATTGCGGGTGCGCGATATATAGTTAGTGCAACTAACTATATTTGCGAATTTCAATGGTTTTGTGCGAGTAAATTAAGGTTTTGTAAATGCTAATTCCTAACTATATATGGTCTATAACCTATGGTTTTTTCAGTGAATTTCAATGGTTTTTTAATAGCAAATATCAAAAGCTGTAAAATGTATTCTTATTCTAATTCAAAAATATATTTTATATTTTTGTAATATCTTTATATTTATTTGTTAGCTTAATAAGGTTCCGCGACCCGCTCCGCGAACCGGTAAACGTTCCATTAGCGCAACCACCGCGTTAGAAAACGATCTCGTGACGCGTCGCGTAAGCGCGACGTATTGCGTTACCGCGAAATACGTCTATTGACGCGCCGCGTTAGCGCACCCGGGAAGCGTTCTGGAACGCAAACCAAGGCGCAAAGCGTAGCTACTCGGAAGCGATCCGGGTCGCGTTACGGGACGCGTAACGTAAGCATAACAGGTCATGTGACTTGAAAATAACACTTTTTATTAGTTGATTTCATTTTTTATTTCTGAATGATGTAACGCTAGGTCATGTGACCTAAAAATTACACTTCATTGGTTTAGAACGTTTTTTTTTTTTTCCAAATAATGAAAGCCCCCTCCTATTTTTCTCACTCTGACATTCAACTTTGTGAGAGGAAGAACTATTTTCATTATTGGAAGATGGCTTCAATTGTAGCTGCAGCTGGTGGACCCCCACCACCACCACAACCTCCTAGGAAGGATGGACCACCTCCCCAGTTTATTCCCAACCCTGAAGAAGAGGAGGAAGAAGAAGAACAAGATGTACATCAAATAAAATTTTTCCCTGAAGAGCCCCGGAAATCGCACCGCAAGGCCAATTTCATTTGGCAGTTTTTTCATTTCCTGCAGGCAAAAAAAAGGTGAATGCACGTTATGTTACATGCCTGATATGTAAAGAACCTCTGTCTCAAGGCACGGATAAAAAGTATAGCTTTGGAAACTATACAATGCATCGCCACATGCAAAGGTGGCATCCTATAAATTATAGTATGGCGGAGGTGCGTAACCTAAGTGAAAATCCACCAACTCTTGTGGCCACCACCTCATCCCATGAAAGTCTTTCGGGACCAGAGGCGAGGGAGATGGTCCCCGCTATTCAAACTAATTTTCAACATATCAAGCTGGTGTGCATTTATTGTGGGGGTTTACTTTGTTACGGCGAAATGAGCTTTCCATTAATGAACAGAGCATTTGAATATCACAAGTGCTCAAAACGCCCCAGAAAGTGATTTTTTTTCTTGCTCCTGTTGAGCCGTTTCTAATGCCTGTTTTTCGTTCTTTCCCCTGAAAAACCCCCCAAAAAATATTAAACCGTTCAAAAAATACAAAGTATAAAAAGTGTTCAGAAAAATACTTAAAAAAATAAAAAACAACAAAAATAATTTAAAAAAAAAGTTCTTTTTAAGAACTACCTTCCCTTTATGAAAAACTGCTAGAATTCTAGATGTCAATCATTCTTGTTTCCTTATAGTACGCTCCCCGGACCGCTTTCCGGTGCGCGTACCGGGCGCACCCCACGAAAACATTTTTTTTTTCTTTTCGCCCCGCGGGGCCCTTTTAAAGCCTCCACATCAAACATAGGGGGTCAGGGAGGATCTACTATGCCCCCTTATGGTCATTTTCCCCTTCGTTTTGGCCTCCTCTTGTCTCTCGATCCTACCGAGAGACAAGATGGCGGCCGCTCCGGACTGTTTAGAATGTTGACAGACAACGGAGAGCCAATCAGCTTCGCTACGCAAAGTTCCGTTACGCGAAAAGTTCGCGAACCGGAGCGCTATCCGGGACGCTGTCACAGATATATCTGTTTTTTAAAACGTTAATTTCTCAAAATCCACTGGAGCACATATATTGAGACCCAGCAAAGGCACATCGGGCTAACAGTCCCTACAATTTTGCCAAGTTTCGTGCAAATCCATTCAGCCGTTCGAGCTAAAAGTGAGGCCAAAAGCCCTATGGAAAACTCAATGTTAAAAACGCGTTTTGGGACCCCCCTTTTTTCTCGGCCCCCCCTTGACGAAACCCCCCCAAATTTTCCTGAAAATTTCAGCCGATTCCCTCCACAAACGCCAAAGTTATTAGACATAGAATTTTCAAAAGTTCCATAGAGAAAAAATCCTAACTATATATACACCTACTGGCGACCGCCAGTAGGTAAAATATATATATATATATATATATATATATATATATATATATATATATATATATATATATATATATACCAATTTTACCAAATTTCAAGAGCTAGACAGGTTGACTTTGCCATTGCTTATTTAGTATTTTATTTAGTGAGGGTTCCTTCCTTTGTAGCTTCTATGCTTTTTATAATAGTATGTTTCATGCAATCCAATGTTTTATTAATTTTATAATTTATGCTGTACAATGATAACACTCTAATTCTGATTTTCCTCTCTGTAATTGATAGGGCTGTCTATTAAAGATACGCATATTTTGAAACCCACAATTCCTTACTTCAAGTTACCGATTGAGTAAGGAAAAGGAATTACACAAGAGTAAGATGTCCGTAAATAGGAATCCAGGGACACTTAAATTATCCAGTTACTCCAAATGCCAGCATTTCTTTACCATAGACCTTTAGCTTCTGTTCTTAATGTTAGAACTGACTCTGACCAGTAGCATAATTTCTCCAGATAGTTTTGCTGTTAATATATTTTTCACATATCTAGATTTTGTAGTGCATTGTATTCATACCCCGATTGTACTTATGAAAGGAACCTGCAAGATAAACAACCCTCTCAAATTTTTCCACAAAAAGGATTGTTTTTTTCTTTGAGTCTACCTCCAGTGCAATTACACAGTGCTTTTAATATTAATCAGTATTGAGTTTTTTCCCTTTTTTGACTATTGAAAGGGAATCCAAGATGCTGAATGAGTTATTTGAGGGTATTTCTACTTTCCCTATGAATAAACTTTGGTGCCGGGAGACTCTAAACAGAATGTATTAGTTTCTATCTCTTAGTGTCATGGCATATGCAGGTATTATTGAGTCTCTATTAGGGTGCTTCACATAAGTCACATAGTTTAAAGGAGGTCCCTTAGGCCAATTAACTCATCTTTAAAAAGTCGCTGATCATGTTAGATGGGTCCTTCAACTGATACTCCATTTGCAATTACATTCACTTTTCATTTAGCAAATTCTCGTTGTAGGAATAATTTTTAGAATATTGGGACTGATAACTTCTCATTATTTCCAGAGGCCTCCATAACAAGTGTGATCTATCACAACATGGAATTATGTGACTATTTCTAGGTCTGACCTTGTGTCTGTATCTCAGCCTATAGAGTGGGTTTGGGCCAGCGAGCTTCAACGATTAGGCTAGTCACTTCATTCACATTTCGCTTCGTCTCACAATCGCAGCACGAGGCAGTGGACCAGCTCTGTTCAGCCATTGACTTGTGCACTGTGATGTCGTTTTTTTTTCTCCTGATCACTTGCACAGCTGCCTACAAAATTGCACCTTAATGCAAGGGGGAGAAGCCACTACTTTACTTCGCCTATGCTTTTTTCTTTCTTTCCTTTTTTTATTTTATTTTTGTCATCCATATGTGTTTAAACAATTGCTTCATATTGCAGTAACTTTGATATATATCTCCAAACAGTTTTGGCCCACTGTGACGCTGGCGCTCCTGATCTAGCGCAGTGCCTCTTTTCAAATCGACAGGGCCAGTCGATAAATATTCCATTGGTTCCGACACATAGTCGGAGAATGAAAAAAGCACTCACTCGGGTGTAGAGTTAGTTAATCCAGCGGCTTTATTTTGCCCTGCTTCTCGCCAAAGCCCAACGCGTTTCGCCTTACACTGAAGGCTTGATCACGGGATCAAGCCTTCAGTGTAAGGCGAAACGCATTGGGCTTTGGACAGAAGCAGGGCAAAATAAAGCCGCTGGATTAACTAACTCTACACCCGAGTGAGTGCTTTTTTCATTCTCTGACTCTGACCCGATTGAAAAAAAAAAAATATATATATTTTTTTTGTGTGTTGCACCAATACAATTCCTATTTTGTTGTGATATGCATTGAAAAGAAAATGGGTTTCTTCCTGTTCAAAGTAAACCTTCCTGCATGGAAGTGCTGACTGGTCCTATTAAAATTGTGATTAATTTTATTTATGTACTCTTGTTATTTCAAGAATATACTGGCATCATTTTTGATCCCTTTTTCTGTGGCATATGCTTGCTACGAAACAAAATATCCACTTCACAAGATAGTCAAGACATGACAGGTTGTCTTTGCCAGAGCTGGTTAAAATTATTATATCAGCGTCAGTATGTGTTTTTAGATTGGCACACTCTAACACTGTTGTCGTTAGTGGATCTTTCAAATACAAATCATCAGATTTTGGGTGATGAAGGTAATTTATGAACAGATAGACATCTTGCCGCAGACTCCTTATCTTTGTATTTCCCAGTAGTCAGACTGTATCCAGAAGATTTTTCTTCAAGCAATACGCCTGCTTGGCGGTAAATGGCATCTGTCACCTCCGCGTGACGTTGGTGTTATCTGCGCGGTTGTGACGTCCGCGCCACCTACATAGGCACCACCTTGGCGCACTGACGTCCGTTATTTTCTTTCTGTGCCAGCCAGCTCAGATCCATAAAGAGAGCTACCCTGTTTTTGACAGTTTTTTTTTCTACATTTTGTCATTCACTTTTTTGTTGTGAGTTTTTCCTAACATGCCCAAGCAAACTTCTGGGTTCAAGATGTGCGGCACCTATCACCGCGCCATGTCAGTGACTGACCAACACCTGGTTTGTCTCTGATGCCTGGAGCGCGACCACGACTCGAAGTTCTGCTCCAACTGCGGGGCTATGGTCCAGCTCGGGAGCTCCTGTGAATAGGACAATTGCCTTTCGCCATCACCCTGCTCAAGAAAATCCAAATTTCCTCACCAACCACGCTACTCCCGAGATCTTGGTGGTCCAAGCCTCTACTTCCTATGGCGTGTTCCCTTCCGTACCCCTGGGTAGGGAATCCAAGAGGCTGGACTGTTTGGGTTTGAAAATATTTTCTTTTGGCCGGCTTGCATTGTGGCTGGGGAACACCGCGTGACTATTGTGCCTTTACTCGCACTCTCTGGGGGAAACGTTTACGCAAGTGCTGCCACAGGTCTCGGAGGAGGCACAGGCCATCCTCTCTCAAGCAGTATCTGCTGGGCAGAGCGATTTTCATTTTCTGTGCCTGTTCGATTCCACGCCTAGTTGAGGACTTCTGGCTTTTCTGCGGATGTTGTCCAGGACTCTCATGGGCATGCCGTTTGATGGCACCCATCTCTTCGGAGACAAGGCAGACATGGCGCTAGAGCGCTTTAAGGACTCGCGCGTTACGGACAAGTCCTTGGGTCTATCAGTGGCCACACGGCCCCAATCTGCCTTTCGTGGCTATGGAAAGGTTTTTCAGCCATGCTAGCCATATCCCAGCCACAAAACCGCAAAGGGTCAGCAACCTCGACGTGGGCTTGGCTCGTTTTGACCTCGAGGGTCGGGCGGCCAGAGATCTGGTCAGTCACCCCACCATGCAGCCATAGCCTTCAAACCTTCCTAGTCTGGCCCTTGCAAATAATGGAGGGCCCATTGGAGGCAGGATCATCCATCACCCCACCACTGGCAGAGCATCACTTCGGACAGAGGGCTTCTCCAAATAGTCAGAAGGGGCTACTCTGTTTAAATTTCAGACTGCCAAATAACCCCACCCCCCTTCACACTCCTGTCAAGACCCGCCGTGAACACAGATTGGGGCACCTTAGGGTCGAAACGTCAACTCTTGTCTTTGGTCCAGCATCACCAGGATTCCACCAATAAAAATAGGGATCCTTGGCTATAAATCAGTAGCTGGCCACTGAAACACATGTGTATATATGAAATTGGTTCCACTGTATGTCTTTCACCTTTTGAGTACTACACACGAATGTCACTTAAATGCACTTTAACACTGATTCTGACAGTCTACCCATGTATTGTATGATATCATCGAATGATGTAATTCTGATAAAAAGGAACAATACAACCAGTTGATCCTATGACTTATTTGTTAAGCTTTAATTTTTGTAAGCTGTGTATTTCAGAGAGCGTTCACCCCAGAGTGCATTAATAGCAGTGTTAAAGTAATTTTGCCTTACCCCAGAACCACCTTTTTGTTTAGCCATTATTCACCCAGGTTCAGAGGGACACAGGGTAACCCCTTTCCTTTAACTATTGAAGTATTCATGTACACATAATCCTGGTGGTATTTCATATCAGATGTTAAGGTTTGATCCGAGTCGAAGATCAGTTTTTTATTTAAGACCTTTGATACTTGGATGAAACTTGATGATTTTCTTCCTAACGAGGTAACCATTATTGGGTTCTAGAGCAGTTAAACACATTAGTGTGTTTCCTGCTGTTCTTTTTATTGAATGTCACTGGAAAGCCTTTGATTAGATTGTTCTTGAAATGCTTCTGTGTGAAATAATGTTTAGGTCCAAATTGTTTTTTGCAAGAATTTTTAGAATATTGGAACATCAAGGGCTCCATTGAATGGGTTAAGGCTGATAATGGCTGGTTTATGTCTTCTGGTCCAACTTTCCAATTTTTGCCTTTGTGTTTCTCCCTTTTTAATGTAGAAACCTCAGCCCTTGGTAGCTGTAATGTTCTAATAGCTTTATAGCCCATCTGCATTGGGCTAAACTGGCTGCTAAGACCCTCTCCCTCGATTTCTATGGCTCAGGCCTATAACTCTGGTTCAGGGCCTTTAACAATCGATCTAACCCTCAACTGCGGGCTATAAGGCTAATTTCTATCCTTGATTGAGTGTACATTATGCACTTGATGGATAAATATTGCAAAATGTGGTAGTGAAGGTTATGCCTCGTTTGTGGATCACTCCAATCAAAGTTGTTGTGCTTGAGGAAACATTTGTGGACTTAGTGATCACTGTGGGGCCTTTATTTATTTTTTTAAAAACCTTTTTATTGTTTTTTTTTTTTTTTTAAGCGTCGGTCTTCAGTAATGGTACATCATCAGTTATCATTAATCTGCTCTCTATTTATCATTTTACACATTACAGCATAAATTATAGTACACCTGGTTGTCTCTCAGCTAGTGCGCAACTACAATCTGTCATTTCCCTCCTCCATCTTGTATCATGTAACGTTCCATGTAAGCAGTTAACATATTGCGACATTCGGATATATACGCTTTGTGAATGTCCCATGTATATTAAGGTATCAGTAAACGTGTACCATTGGAGGATATAATTTATTGTTCTTGTCAGAATATTGTTCATTGGACTGCTCACACCATTAACTCTAATTGTACTTAACATCAACTATGGGTGTAAGGGGGGTAAGGAAAATAAGGCGTAAAGACAATATAAAAAAGGAGGAAGACTGGCAACTGCAGGAGGACAAAAGTAAGGAGCTCATGCTTGTTCCTACATTCTTTGCTGGGTGTGGGGGAGGGGTCAGGAGTCCACGAGGCATCTAGTGTGGTCCTATGTGTAGCAGGCCCTGTGTTCGAAGCCCAACGTGATATGCTTGGTTAGGATACACACCCCCCCTCTGGGGTTATCTCGTGATTGAATGGCCTAGTATCATAAGGACAGTTACACCTTGAGCTGCGGGCAACCTGGGGGCCCGATGAGAGAGCCTGATCAGGCGACGTGCGGTAGACACGCCTGGGGCAGTACGCCATACCCAGATACGGGTCTTGTCCCCCTGACCCGACGACCACGTTGTGTTTTTTTTTTAACTTTATTTTGATTATACAACATGTATAGAACATTCCCCGCTTCAATTGGCATCAATAAAGAAGACGTGCATACAGTTCGATGATCTCATTATGGCACTGGTGGGTACAGGCGTCACAGGTCATAGTCCATGAGGAATGAAAGAAGTATGATATAAACATGAGGAAGCAGCCGAGCACTAAAAAATAAACAGACCTAGCAGTCCCTCTCCCCCTCCCCATCAGACCCCGACCTCTCCGGCGAGAACAATTCACTCTGACAACCCCGCAGTACACATGACTCGCCAAGCGAGTAAATCATCCTGCAGTTTCTCGTCCCTGCGTGTATGCTGCATATATGTCTCCTCGGCTAGGGACCACTCCCTGACATCTCTAAGCCAGACGGGCACCTCGGGAGCCTTCCGCCCCATCCAGGTAATCGCTACCCTACGTCTCGCCAGTACCAACATTAGTTGCAGTGGTTTGTAAGAAAGGTTCCTTTTCTTAGGCTTAGGGACCAGGGCTAGCAGGCAGTGAAGAGGGTTTAGGTCGATCTGAAGGCCGGTGGCGGTGGTTATACGTTCCACCACCTCCGTCCAGAAGCTTCTGACTATTGTGCAGTCCCAGGCCAAATGTAGGAACCCCTCCCTCTCCATACTACATCCTGGGCAGTTGTCTCCTCCCCCCCCATCCCCTGAAATGCGCTTCAGGGATATCTGAGTCAGATAGGTGCGATGCATAAAGTTGAAGTGTGTTAGTTTAACCCGCGCATTGCATGGCACCTTACATGTGAGGATCCCTATGCGCTTGGGCTGCCCCTGGTCCAAGGTGGCACCAGGGTCTGCCTCCCAAGTCCCCCAGGAAGGCGGGACCGAAGGGGTTGAACCCTGTCGCATGGCTGAATACAGCAATGAAATCAATCTACGCCCTCTACCACAGGAAAGATGGATGTACAGGGTATGGGACATTCGGGGCACTTCTGGTAACTGGGGCCAGGCCGCTTTCACCAACTCTTGGAGGCCCCGGTAGTGTAAATATTGCCCCCCTCCCAGTCCAAAGGCCTCCTCAGCCCCTGTTCAAAGGACACGAAGGACTCACTGGGGTAAAGGTCAGCTAAGGTCTCACAGCCTCCCGCCCGCCAGTCCCGAAAGTACATGTGCTCTTCCATGGCGACTATAGGGGCCAGAATCCACACCGGCAGCTCCCTATGGAAGGGGGCTCGTCGCAGTATCTTTTCCACGAACCGCTGCCAGATACCTGCCGTATCACATATGGTAAGGCCTCGTCTGCTCCGCGTCCCTGCATCAATGCGACCTGAAACTTCGCTCGTTTGCTCTACCAGCCAGAAGTTACATCTCCCAACTATCTGCGTCCGCGAACCACTGTGCTGCCGGCAGTAGTTGTGCCGCGTAATAGTATAAGTAAAATCTCGGCATCTCCAGACCTTCCACCTCCCAGCTGCGGACAATGAAGGGCAACCCTGCTACGCCATCCCGCCCGAAGTCGGGACGTAAGCAACGTGTTAAGTATGCGGAAAACTCGCGGGGGGGGAGGGCACAATGAGTTCTGGAGGACGTAAAGCATCCTAGGGAGCATAACCATCTTAGCGACGGCTAGCTCCCCACAATAACTCCCCGACCTCAGGGCAGCATGGCAACGGCCTGTCATCCAAGCAGCATGAAACTACCATGTAATTCTAAGAATTTTCCTCTGGCAAGCCTATATAGGCTTAACCACTGTGGGGCCTTTTAAGTGTAATTCAAACGTTTTATTCAGTCAATTGGCTGATAGTAAGGTTCGACCTGGACACAGCTTCAGATATTTTAGGAATAGAAAATTGTCAACGTCAGAGTTATGTCCTTTCTGCCGTCCCGATAAGGACCTGTTTAAGTGTCTTTCCCCCTGAGCCTTACTTAGATGGGTGGTATTTGTTCCTAAGTGGGTGGCTTGTAAGCCAGCCTACTTATGTATGCCAATGATGCAGCTTTAAATCGTTTGTCCCCCCCCACCACCCCAAAAAAGCATCCAAGAGCAATTAAAGTTATTTGACATGTAAGCTGTGAGCAGTCTGCTTTTTGTAAATGCAATAAATGAGACTTGGATAGATGTAAACTATTGCTGAACATAAAGTGGTATTTTAATATTATTTGAATCCATAGAGTATCATTTGTCTGGATTTGGAATTTCTGTCTAAAGTCTGTGTCCTATTCAGGGTTAAGGATTACTAACAGTGGTGACTGTCGTATTTCCATAAAGAGTATGGGAGCCAATTGATGCGGCCAATACTGGAAGCGGGTACGGGCAGGGTTTTAACTCCGATAACCTTTAGTGCTGAATTATTTACAGTGAAGCCTTGCTTAATTGCAAAAATTCTTGAGGTAAAATGTTGTGTGGTGCTTCATCCCTTCCTGGCAAATCTGTGCCTTTTATAAAAGGTGAAATTACACCCACCCCGGAAGAAGTTTTCAAAACCAACTAACTAGGCAGGTGAGATTTATTAATTTTGCCCTCTGGAAATGTTTGAAGGCCATGCGTCAGACCTCCACATTGTTTTATGTTTCAGATGTTTGTTTTTTTAATCTGAAATTATAGTTCATAAACAATAAAATGTGGGCATACCCACCTAAACCAGGACACACACGAATGAGGGGAAAAAAACAAGAGGAAAGAAGACCAATCCCTTCCCAATTGTCCTACCCCATTATCCACCCCCTCCCCCTCGTAGCACCACAATGTTCAATTAACAGGATGTCTGTTCAAGAATCATCCATTCCAGTTCTCTTGTCACTCTAGTTTCTACCTGGAAAGGCTCAATCAAAGGATATCAGGACGAGGGCTCGAAGCCTTTCTGGGCAGGTTAGGAGTCTATTTTCAATATTTAAATAATCAAGAACTGGGTTCCACTTTTTTTTTTCTTTTTTTTTTTTTGAAGCTTGCTGTTTCACTCTTCAATTCATATGCTATTTTCTCAAAACCCAATACGTGCCAAACTTTCTGAAGCCACATATCCATGTTAAGGGAGAGGTATTTACCCCACAGTCTTAAGATGGTTTGACAGCTGTAAGATATAAGATTGTCTCTTTTGCAGAAAACAAGGGCTCTACGGCGGTTCCTAGAAGTATTGGCACTGGCTCTTTCTTCATGTCTCTGCCTTCAGTCTGTCCAAGGATTGTCAGTTTAGCATCCCAAAATTGCCAAGACCAGCACATGGCCACAATATTGTACCGGGTTCTCCACTGTGCCACCAGCACTCTGCTGTATGGAGAATAATTTCACAGGCATGTAGGGCCACCAGCATAGCATTTTGTAAGGATGCGCTTGTGCTTGGCCGTGATGAGAAGGTATTTGTACGATTGTAAATTATGTGCCATTGATTATCACTAATGTAGTGCCCAAGTCTCTTTCAACTGTTGGGGGAAGTGTTGCTGTGGGGCCTGTGTGTTTAGTATGGAGTTAATTTATGAGATCAGATGATGCGGGGATTTGAGACATTAGAGAAAGTTTTTGAAGGGGAAAGGGCATAGTGCAGCTGTGTTAATGTGAGACCGAGTGACTATCCAGTACGAATCCCGGGTTTAATGGCCCCGTCAGTCTAATCAACTGCTCCCACCCTGAGACCCTTCCTCGCCAGCTATATTAGGTGGGAGAAATCTTGATATAGGTAGTGTGACCCCACTTAAAGAGATCTGCCCCTGCAGGCATGGGGCATGACTGCCTCTTTGTCTTTGTAGAAGTGGACCCTTGTAACCACACCGGTGGCTGTGCCTTTGGGGGGGGGATGCTGCAAAGTGACTCTGTGGGTTTATTTTATGGAAATGTACCTTTTTAGGGGTACACTGGTGCTAGGTCACCCTTTTTTCCATGGGTTCAAAGACCAACAAAGTAGCGATCAGCACTGGAGTTGGGAATAAATAACAAGTTTATTAATCACTCATGAGTGGGACCACTTCCACACAGCATTCTCAACTGCTGGAGGAGGTAGTACACTGAAGTCACAGAACACAGGGCTTTTATACAGGTTTTCTTCAGTGCAAGCATGTGAACAAAAATAGAAAGGACACGTTTTTAAAATAGTTTTCAACAAATAAGGGCAGATAAAAACTACATGGTAAGCAAAGGACTGCTTTTGGCAGCAGAAAATGATTGACAGACAACAGATGTACTGGCATCTACAAACTCTGAACAAGTACATTGCTTTTAGCTGAGTCGGGACGTCAACTAAAATAGCACAGGCAGGAAAAGACTAGCAGCAGAGGACGGGAGAATTACGAAGGAAAGTAAATGTAAATGTAAATTGATACTTGTATAGCGCACTACTCACCCTCAAGGGTCTCAAGGCGCTTGTACGAATACCGTTGTGGAACCCATCCTGGCTTTCCCTGTGAGGCGTGGAGGCCAGGCATCCTTAGCGTTGTGGGGGCCGTTGTGGAGATTAAGCAAGCTATTGCCCAGAGTTGCAGAGTGGGACTCCATGATTGGAATAGTCACCGAGGCGAGAATTATCAGGTCCGTGGAATTTTTGAGCCCAAGACCCGCCGAGTTGGGGAATTGAACCCTGGTCCCGGGCTAGACCTCTGCATCAGGGTCTGCCGTTCTAACCATTGAGCCACACTTCTCCAAGGAAATGGACACCACAGCCAAAATGGCTGCTGCTTATGCTAAATAAAAGATTACACGTTTTCCATGGGTTCTGTCTGATTTGATGCACCATCAGTCTGGGTCATCTAAGATGGACATATTTGAGGAGTTCTGACGCGATTATTTCAAATGGAGTTCATCAGACACATATTGTTTTGGCAGAACAGATTTGTGAGATCTCACACTTTTCTTGCAGGAGGATATACTATTTCGCTGTTGAAGGTGGTTGCAGTCCTCTGTTTGATTATGGAGGCCCTTCTCCACTTCCTTTTTACAAAACCCTGGGTCCGATGCCTCCTTTTGTACATCTTGGAGATCACTGTGCAGGTATGTTTTTTGTGCAAGGATTTCAACCTTAAGCTCTCTAAAGGCAGCACATAGGGAGTCTTTGGTGATGACCCAGTCTACAGATGTTTATCTCTGCTGACCATTTTCTGAATTGGGATCCGTATCCTCCATTGAGTCCAGTGCAGCTCGGTGACTGCTGTAGAAAGCTTTTGTGAGTTTGATCTTTCTTTGACCTGCCCCCACCCACCACTCGTTGGTTGGGGCCCACTATGCAGAAGTCAAATGGTGCACTTCGCCTGGGTGGCTGCATCGGGGAGTAGTTGTGAGAGAAGATTGGGTTTGGGTAGGGGACAAGAAGACGTGGCGCTCTAGCGGGTACGATTATGAGTTAGATTAGTATTCGCGAAGATCAGATGGTGTAAACGGGTCAGGGGAACAAACCCAGACAGAAAAGAGCCCCTGTGAAGGTAAGGGACATGTCCCATACCAAAATAGATAAGTACAAGTCCTGTGAAAACACGTATCACAGTTATGGGTTCTTAGGTCAGAACCAAATAGGTTAAGCAAAAGTTCAAATAAATATGATTGAGGTCCAGCGTTTTTTAAATCGTTACTTTATAGTTCAATCTTCATCATTACATGCAAAAATACCACTAGCCTTGATCAGTTCATGCGAAAATACAACTAGCCGACACGTGTTTCGTCACAGCGTGTGAAAGATATGACTCCTCACAGCTGTTGGTTTTCTGAAAAGGATGCTGGCGCGTTGGTGTGGTGGAAAATATGAAAACGGCTGCGTTGCTGGCAAATGTGAAAGGTGGATTGGAGCGTGGGCTGAAACTGCGGAATGCGGAAGAACTTGGGACGGGTACGTCCGGAGTATGAAGTCCACGTTAAACAATATCGAAGTATCGGACGGAGCACGGGTCGGTGCAGCGGGTAGAACGTCAGGATCCAGGTAGCGGATTTTGCTTAACCTATTTGGTTCTGACCTAAGAACCCATAACTGTGATACGTGTGCACAGGGGAGTAGTGCCTGGAGACCTTGCTCAGCTGTGCTTCATTTAGAGCCATTCTGTTCACTCTGCAACTTCTGTTGATGGGTTCGCAGGTTTGCAGGCTCCTTGGATGTTCACAGGAGGCACTGCTCGAAGAATGGATGGCCCTGGCTGTGCCGGTGCTTATACGTAGCTGCCACATGATGGGAGCTGTTGGAGCGTTTTGCTTGAGTGATTCACTTTGGTGCTGTCATTGTTGCTCTTGGGGTTGTGCAGATCTGTCTTACTTCTACACTTTCCTACCTGCGGTATGTGTAGGTATTTGTCATCTGTAGGGTCTGCCTAATGCATTTTAGAAGTCGCAAGTTAAATCTGATTACCAGGCCACTGTCATTTTGCTGGACTTGATGTTATGCTGCTGGGTTGTGCCAGATTTCTGTGGTGTTTGTGCTGAATGGGGAAGGGGAGATCTGCTTCTCTGCGCTCCTTGAGTGATCTTAAGAGTGAGCTAATGAATGCGGGCATAATGATTGGAGGCTAACCCTTTGTCAGCCGGAATAATGGGGGAATGTCAGAGCCTGGGATTCAAACATCCGCCATGTTCTGCACCTGACCACACCCCTCCTCACATTCCTTTAAGAAGTTTCCTTCAAGATAGGTAGGCAGTGTTTTGAACGCGGTGGCTTATATATTTAAAGGCATGCTTGGAAATTGACTCCCTACTTGCGTTGTAACACGCAATAGGGCAACCCAATATTCCCTCAGGCGATGGGTACATAATGCAAAATGATATACCTTAAAGCCTTCTTTGAAAAATCTGAAACTCCCTAAGACACATAATAAAGGGTTGACACTGGGTTCAAAAAGAAATCTACGTTCTCTCTCTGTGCCACAGGTATCCATATTGAAGTCCTTACCTTTGAGCAGGTGTTTTTCAATGGAGTAAAGGTACTAAAGAGGAAGCAACCAGATTCTTCCATAACATGACAAAAGAGGAGAAGAAAGCTCTCAAAGGCTTAAAATCAGAGCGCAGGACTTTTGTAAAACCAGAAGATGAAGGGGGAAGGATTGTAATACAAGATGTGAATGGCTATACCAATGAATGTAATTGCCTGTTGCAGGATCAAAAGAAATACCAAGTCCTTTCCTCCGATCCGACACTGCAGCTGAAATCCAAGATTAAAGATCTAATAAAGAAAGCAGAATCCAACATAGTCCTGTAACAAAAAAAGTGGAATTTCTTTTTAATAATAACCTGGTAACACCCTACTTCTACACTCTTCCCCAAGATGCACAAAATCAAGACTCCACAACCCCTGGGGAACCCAATTGTGTCTGGAATAGTCTCGCTCTTAGAGCCTTTGTCTTGTTTCTACTGTGATTTCTTCCTAAAACCACACATACAAGCCACTACTACCTACCTGAAAGATACCAAGGATCTTCTGATCCTGCTTAATGACATGCAGTATGTCCCAGAAAGAAATGTACTAATAACAGACTAACGCAGCAGGAGATTCTGTCATCTGAGATGCTCTAGAATAAGGAGAAAGGGAACAGACAACCCATATATCCTTTGTTCTTGGCTGTACACGCCTAGAACTTTTTCAAATTTGAAGGTACTCTTTTTACAAACATTTGGAACTTTGATGGGCAGTACTTTTGCTCCAAGTGTGGCCGAACTTTACATTTACAATTTTGAAACCAAGTTTATTCATAATACAAGCAATCCTTTCAGTAACAAAATAATGTTATAGAAAAGGTACATAGATTACACATTGACTGTCTCCTTCCCAGATTATCAATCTACTACTTTCTT